>NC_083368.1:56088500-56722000 GCF_030254825.1 Meriones unguiculatus | reverse complement strand
GAGGGACTGGCGCGGGAGAAGGAGCGAGGGGAGAGGCGGCTCTGACCTGGGCCGGGGCAGCTCCAGCCCGCGGCTCCCGCGCCGGCCCCGCCGCCTGCCTCCATGGCCGCCGCCGCCGCCGCCGCCCGAGCAGAAGCCGCAGCCGCGGGGCCGGGGACCCGGAGCCCGGTGCGCAGGGAGGGGGAGGCGGGCCGAGGGGGCGGGGCCTCCACCTGACGCCGGAGCCTGCCCGGAAACCCTCCCGCCCCCGCTCCGGCCCGGGTGGGGACCCGCGGAGGAGGCCACCCCTGCCCCCGGCTCGCCCGGCTGCAAGCCCCACCCGGGGTCAGTCGCGCGTGGGGACCTCTGTGCGCTGGGTTTCAGGGCCTGGTCCTGCGCGGTGGCTGAGGCCGAGGAAACCGGAATGAGTGTTTCCTGCAGATGCGCAGCCACGCGCGGCGCACCGCCTTGGTCTCCCACGCAGGGCCAGCGTCCCCATCCCCTCAGCTGACCGAGCCCGTCCCCTCCTCGTGGCCCCGCGCGCCCCAGGGCCACTGCAGGGCTGGCAGGTGGGGAAGTTGAGATGTGCCTACTGCAAGGACGAACAGCTCTGCTTTTCCCGATTTCCCACTGAGCCGGAGCCAAGGGTCCACCCAGGCTGTCCTGACCTCTCCTGCGTCCTTTGAGCCCCTCCCCCCGTGACCTGCAGTGTGGGCACCACGGACGTTCCCCCTATCGGAAGGAGATGTGGGAAACCACGGGGTTTATTTCACCTATTTATTCAAGGGATGATCTTGAGGCAGATGTGACATTTCATCAGGTCTCCGTTAGGCCAGAAGTGGACACACAGGAACCGGCTCCCGCGTCATAACTGTGGGCAGATGTCCACGCTTGGGACGCACAGCAGTCGTTCTCTGGTGTTCTCACGCCTGAGGCCTGGGCCTGGATGGCCCTGTTCAACCCCCTAGGCGGCCAAGTCTCAAACTCCCCCCAGGAACGAAGCACTTTTTGCTTGCTCATTCTCCCCTTCTCAGTAACTTCAGTCCCTCAGCCCCGGTGAGAGCCACTCCCCACACACCCCTTCCCTTCTGTATTAGATACCTCTGCTGAGCTCTTCGGACTCTCTGGAGAGCATCGGAGTACTTCCTGCTAAGGTTGGGGAGAATCCTACTCATCTTTGTAACTTCTGCTTCCGACAGAGTACCTGACCCATGGAATGAGCGAGGGAACATCAATTTTCCAACTGCACTAGTCATGCCCTCGTCATTTATCACGGATTTTAAACTCCTGCGCTTAAAGTCACGTTCCCTATTAACAATAATGTCCACCAGGCAGTAGTGGCCTGTGCCTTTAATCCCAGCACCTGGGAGGCAGAGGCAGGCGGATCTCTGTGAGTTCCAGGCCAGCCTGGTCTACAGAGTGAGTTCCAGGACAGCCAGGGCTACACAGAGAAACCCTGTCTTGAAAAACAAAAAGTCCAAAAGTCAGTAGTTAGTGCCATCTCCTCGCCCCCCAGCTGGTGATTGTTGGGATGAAGGAAGATCAATTCACCTTCTCCCCAGAGGATACGCTCCCACGCTGGAGGCCACACAGGAGAGCTGCTGGGCAAGCCTGTTGTGGGGACCCAGACTTGGGCAGCAAGGTGACAGTGGTAGAGATGGTGGGGGAGCTAAAGGAGAGTAACCCTAGAGACTCAGCAGCTCCGCCCTGCGCATTTCCTTCTTGTTCTGTCTCTCCCCACGGGCAGACTAGCCCTGGGTAAACGGAAAGAGAGAAGTGGTCAGTGTGACATCCTTCAGAGAGCCCGGGTCTCGTCTCGAGCCTTAGGACTGATCTCTTCCTGGTTCCATCGCTCACTGTTGATCTGGGGGAACACCCTATTCAGATCAGTATGGTGGGGGTGGGGGTTAGATGAAGGTGAAGCCACAGAAGGAGCTTAGCAGGTATGAGGAGGGGGTCAGGGGTCTGTCTCTGAAAGGCCAGGCCGGCTGTGCCAGCCCGGTGATCAGCTTAAAATGATGATCCGGATTCACCCTCATAATCCCAGGGTTTAGGACTCAGCCTCACCCCCAATCCCATCCCAGGAGATCATCCCTTCTGAGGGCTGATGCAGCCATTTATCCCCCTCATTTTTAAGTGCTCAGAGTAACCATCAAAGCATTTTAAAAATGAGTGTTTGCTACATGCAGAGAGTGAAGCCCAAAGACTAATGCATCCCAGGCTTTTCGTACCTTTTCATTGTCCTTGTGGTACAGGGGATTGAACTGAGGGCCTCGTGCATGGTAGGCAAGCGCTCTGCCACCTAGCTACATCCCTAGCCATCTTTAAATTTTATTTTGAAACAAATTAGGTATATACTATTTATATGTAAAATATTTCAATACAAAATATTATGTTATATATTTTTGGTTTTTTGAGACAGGGTTTCTCTGTGTAGCCTTGGCTGCCCTGGACTCTCTTTGTAGACCAGGCTGGCCTTGAACTCACAGAGATCCGCCTCATAGAGATCCGCCTGCCTCTGCCTCCCCAAGTGCTGGGATTATAGGCGTGTGCCACCACACCTGGCTCAAATTTTATATTTTTTATTAATTCTTTGAGAATTTCATACAAGGCATGTTGAGTCTTTTCACCTTTGCCAACTCTCCCATATCCACCCTCTACACCCTCTCCTGGCTAAGCACGACCCCCAGCTTTGAGTTGTCTTCCTGTATTTCTTTTATTTTTCAGTTGAGGCCAGTTTGTACTGTGCTTCTGCCCTGGGGAGCAGCGTCTGCCCTGTAGGGTGGCCCGCCGACCAGGGGGTATGATCACTCCGGAAAACAGCAGAAATTTTTAAATTGACTTATTTGATTGTGTGTGGGCATTTTTGCCTGAATTCGTGTCTGTGCACCACATGTGTGGAGTGGCCACTGAGGCTGGAAGAGGGCATTGGACCCCTGGAAGGAGAGTTGCAGATGGTGGTGAGCTGCCCTGTGGGTTCTGAGTTTGAATCCAGGTCCTCTGGAGAGCACACACTCCCTCCCTCTTGTACAATGCACGTGGCCACCCAGTTCCTTCACCTTGGACACACACACACCCTCCTCACACACTGCACCTCACGACCGTGGGCCTCAGCCAGGCTGCACGCACACCGCCACTCTTTGAACAATGCTTTAAGTTTCTTCACCTCTAACAACTGTCAGGTTGTTTATTCAAATGTATTCCCAAAGGGACTGCAGAGCTGCCTCAGCTGTTAAAGGCCAGGCTTATGATAGTAAGAGTTTTTAAAAAAGACAAGTATATTCCCAACACATCTGAGTAGAAAAAAGAGAAAGGCGGATCCAACCTGAAATGGTTTGGGGGTGTGTGCCACACTCAGGTAAAACTGTATCCTTGAGTAAACTTTTTACAGAGAATCCCTTATTTGTTAGCTTATGTATAACTGATTAAAATCAAGTGAATTATGGGAAGGGGTATGTGAAAAATAATAATGTGACCCAATCTGTTAATCAAAACAGAGAGCTGCTCTTAATTGTGCACTTCAGTGACCAAAGTCCTTCCTTGAACCCCATAAGAGGAAGCCTCAAGTCATAATTGGGGCCTTGGACAGTTTCTCCCTCCTGTGGACCACTGATCCCTTTTGGTGTTTTTCTTTCTGCTCTATACCGTTGGCTTTGCTTTTGGATAACGTTCCCTTGCTACTTTGCAAATCTGTGCCAGCCCTTATTTGAATTAGGAGCCTGGAACCTGGAAAAACCCAACCCTGACCACCAGGAACAATCCCATGGTTTGAAGCCTGTACTCTCTATGTACATATTCACAAAAGTATGTGATTTTTACGAAATTATTCATTATGTATACAGTGTCCTGCTTGCACACCAGAAGAGGGCACCAGATCTCATTTAGATGGTTGTGAGCCACCATGTGGTTGCTGGGAATTGAACTCAGGACCTCTGGAAGATCAAGCAGTGCTCTTAACCTCTGAGCCATCTCTCCAGCCCAAAATTATGTAATGTTAATGTGTGTGCTTTAGACATCTGTCTAAATAACGTTCCTTATCCCCCTTTGTGTGCAAGCCTTAAAGTTTTAGGTATCCATGGTTTTACATAGCTCTGTTTTCCTCTAGTGGGCATCTGGGCTGCTTGCGGTTTTCTGTAATAAAGTAAAAGCTGCAACTGGCCATTCTATAAATGCCTTCTTGGCATGCATGTGGCTGGGTCCCAAGAGCAGATAACTAGAAGGGAATTTCTGGGTCATGAAATAGGTGCCTCTAGATTTTACTAATTGTTGCCAAAATGCTTTGTGCCAATTGAAATGCCATTCTTTTGGGATTTATTTACCTTCTTTATTTCCCAGCCACCACTGATATGGACGCTGCTCCTGCTGGTCTCCTCGGACACCCTTCTTCAGCTCTCTTCTCCCCTGCCCCCTTTCTTGAGACAGGGTCTCACTGTGTAGCTCTGCGCCTGTGCAGCTCATTGGCTGGCCCAGAGCCTGCTGTGCAGACCAAGCTGGCCTCAAATTTACCAAGATCTGTCTGCCGCTGCCTCCCACGTGCCGGGATTAGAGAATGGGCCGCCACGCCCAGCCGTTTTTTTGTGATCTTCGAGTCTTCAGTCAGCACGCTTTTCTAGCAAACAGAAGTGGCCAGACCGTGCCAGCGCTTTCCAGTCTCCACATTTCAACATGGCATTTCGGCTTCACGTTGTTTCTAACACACACATTCATGTCACCATCATCATCTCATGTCGTCACCATCATCTCGTGTAGTCACCATCACGTGTAGTCACCATCACGTGTAGTCACCATCATCATCTCTTGTCGTCACCATCACGTGTAGTCACCATCATCATCTCTTGTCGTCACCATCAGCACGGTTCAGCGTTTTGTTTTGTTATCTTTGAGATGGGTCTTATGTGTCTCAGAATGGACCGGAGCCCTAAGAATGACCTTGAACGTCTCCATCTCCACGTGCTGGGGTTACAGGTGTGTGCCGCTACCCTTCCTTTATGGGAACAGAACCCGGACTTCCTGCAACTAGGTCCGTAATCTTTTTCCTCTCTGTCTCTACCAACTGAACTACATTGCCAGAGCTGACCAACGTACTTATAAATGTCTCTGTTCACTATTTCTGCTGGCATTACACTCTTTCCTTTTTATGAAATATATCTATCTGCAGCATGTCAGTGAAAGTCGTCGGTTGGTGACTATTCTTGGTCTTTCTTGAAATGCTGTATTTTATTTTCTACTCCTTAAGTGGACATGAGGTGGAGTCTTGGGTTTCATTGCTGTGGAGAGACGCCAGGACTGAGGCAGCCCGTCTAAGGCTAACATTTACTTGGGGCTGGCTTACAGTTCAGAGGTTTAGTCCATGGTCGTCACGGCGGGAGCATGGCAGCACACAGGCCGGCCTGGTGCTGGAGCAGGAGCTGAGAGTTCTGGATCAGCAAGCGCAGGAAGCCAGGAAGAGGCTCTCCTTCCACACTGGGCGGAGCGTGAGCAGGGAGACCTCCAAGCCCACCCCGCCAGCGACACCCTTCCTGTAACAAGGCCACACCCACTCCAGCTAGGCCACACCTCCTAAGAGTGGGCATAAATTTTTTCTTGGACTTTTTGTTTCGCTGTTTGTTTAGTTTTGAAACAAAGTCTCCCTTTGTAGGTCACACTGTCCCGGGGCGGGCTCTGTAGTCCAGGCTGGCCCTAAACTCTGGGGCTGGCTCTGCGGGTGGAGTACACTGAGCTGAGCTCTGCCTTTGGAGCGCCCCCACCCGCGTCCACTTAAAAAGCCAGGCATGGCAGCCTGCAGCCCTAACTCCAGCCCTGGGAGACGGGGACAGCAGAACCCCGGGTGCTACCCCGCCAGTCCAGCCAAAACTGCAAGCTCCGGGCTCAGTGAAAGATACTGAGCGTTGAGGAAAACACCTGACAAACACCACCTCCTTTACACACACACCGCCTCCTTTACACACACACCGCGACCTACCGCTGGAACAACCAGGTGCTTTCCCTTCTGGCTGGCTTTAAGATCCTTCTTTCAGAGCTGGAGAAATGCTCAGAGGTTAAGAGGACCTGAGTTCAGTTCCCAGCACAACACGGTGGATTCCAACCATCTATAGTGGGATCTCAAAGCAGGCAGAACACTGTCTACATAGTAAATAAATCTGAAAAAAAGAAGAAATAAGGTCTTTCTTTCTCTTCGTTTCTATAGTTTTACCACCCAAGTGAGTTCAGAATTTTTCAACCTGAGGACTTACCTTTGAGTCTGAAAAATTCTCAGGATCATTTTTTTTTTTTTAAATATTACATTTCTCTTACCTCTTACTTGCTCAACCATTTAGCAGGTCTCATTCTCCCTTAAGTCTTCTTCATTTATTTGTATTTATTATTATCATTTATGCAGTGTTCTGCCTGCATGAGCAGGCCAGAAGAGGACACCAGCTCTCACTATAGATGGTTGGGAGCCACCGTGTGGTTGCTGGGAGTTGAACTCAGGGCCTTTGGAAGCGCAGCCAGTGCTCTTAACCTCTGAGCCGTCTCTCCAGTCCCATCCCTTGAGTTTTTTAACTATCCTTTCATGTTTCCTACTTTACTTTCTTGTTTCTTTTTAACTATCCTTTCATGTTTCCTACTTTACTTTACTTTACTTGCTCACATTTCTGAATGATTTTTATTAACTCTATCTTCCAGTTCACAAATTCTCTCTAACCTGTTTGGCGCATTGTTCCATGCCCCCACCCCATTTTTTGACAGGCCTGAAGCGCCTCCTGTAGCTGCTGTGACCTTGAATGTCCCTTGTTTCCACTTCCTGATGCTGAGATTACAGACGTGCGCCCTCCGTGGCTCTACGTGTGCCAGGCAAGCACTCTAACTGAGCTTCAGTCCTGGCCCTCTTTCAGACGGGTAGAGGGACACACACAGAGGGTGAGGGTACTCTGCCTGGGCGGTCCCCAGTAAGCAGGCGGCGCACAGAGGTTACGGCGAAGGACGGGCTGCAGGTGCTGCGAGGTATTGGGTTGTCTGACAGCTTTTCTGTTATTTCTAATTTATTACTTGACATTTCTCTACACGTATCCAATATGTCTGGATCATATACTCCCCCACACATCCCCACAACATGCCCCCGCCTTCGTGTCTTTTACATTTTTTTATACCTCACCGTGTTGAATTAGTGTTGCCGGTGTATGCTCAGGTGTGAGCCTGCACTGGCAAATGGGCAGCCCACCAGGGGCTCCCAGCCAGACTCCCCTTCCCCAGGAGCCAGCCGCTCCTCAGCTAGGTGTGGGGCCGGGCGAGCAACCACCCAAACGCCTGTGTCAGTGCCTGGGGTAGTCCAGTCTGTAGGGAAAGAGGCAGCTGGCTGCATCCTAGCGTGACCAGTGTGTTCTGTACTTGTTTAGAAAAAGTAGGAGAGACTGGGAAATCCTACACAAATCACCGTATTTTGTTGACTTCTTCAGTAGGTTTCTCTCTACTCTTCACCCTCTCCATCCTCCTCTCTTTTTCCCTCTTTTATTTCTCTTTCTTTCTTTTTAGTGAAATCCACCCCCCCACACACACACCCTGGTTTACTGACACATTGCTATAGGATCTTTCTTGCTTCTGTGTAGTTAGGTGGCATTTGTAGGAATTTCAAGATTTAGGAACCAGGTTCTCATGTTGTTCTTTTGAGAGGTTCCAGCACCAGCAGGCTTCCCTCATCCACCCTGAAGGACGCCCAGAGACCACACCTGTCCAGCTGAACCATGCAGAAACAACAGGATATACAGAGTAAGGTATATGTAGGCTGAGAGACAGCTGGCCATCAGATCCTTTACCCAGACCTCTGGCAAGAACAGAAAGTGTATGTGGCAGCTAGCCAAGGGGAAAACAGAAAAGGACAAATAGGGCTCGTCCGGGATTTGAACCCGGGACCTCTCGCACCCTAAGCGAGAATCATACCCCTAGACCAACGAGCCACTGGTAGTTTCCCCTGGCCAGATGTGTCCTGCCTACCACATTATTAGCTGCAGTTGTGGTTCCTAGGAACCGCTTTTCTGCTGTTCCTCTCAGGCTGGCTCCCGGCCCAGGCAGGCAGCTCTCCAGCAGGCCTGGTTCCTGGGCTCTCTCCTGCCCTCCTCAGCCACTAGGCCACTCCTCCACACAGGGCTTCAATCCGAGGCTCCAGAGGCTGATGCCAGCATGGACTACACAGCAAGGTTCAGGCCACGTGGGCCTACACAGTGAGACCCTGTCTCAGGGAGAAGAGGAGGAGGAAATAGTTAATAAATACTAGAATACAAGAGCCAACTCTGAGTGACTATAACCCTAAGACGTAGAATCAGGTTATCCCAAATATTTTCCAGAGTGGTGACAGTTTCACGGTTATAGAATAAGAGTGCCATAATCAGAGTCCTTTTCAAGGCTGGACTGTCAGGTAGGGGGTCAGAACAAGCAGGGATCTCTGCTGTGGTTCCAGCTGCTGTATGACAACATTCTTAGTTTCTGGATGGGGGGGCTGGTGGTCAGCTAATACACCCCAAAATGTTCCTCGGGAGAGCCACAAAGACACCAGGTCCCACACAGAGGTGAGCAACAAATGGCTATTCCTGTGGACGGAGACAGCCCAAGATGGCTTCGCTCCAGATCTGCAGCACTTCACAATGACTAAATTCTTAGTCCAGTGCTCTCCCAGCTGAGCTGCTGTGGCATGCCGTTAGGGAGTTCTGTGCGGCTGACCAGACGCAGAACCTTTCACATAGGCGTAGGGTGTTTCTGGGAACACTGACGTGAAGACAGCCCATAGCGGTCTTTACAGATGGGCCCGAGGGTGGTGTGGACGGCCCGACAGGTGGGAAGGACCCCCGAAGAGTGTGAGGGGTGAGGTCGTGGCTCAGATGGCCAGGTAGGTAAGAGACTCAGTGGTGTCAGCCGGGCCTACACACCCAGCACACATGGAACCCTTGCTTGCCCCTGGCAGGGGCTTCTTCGAGCAGGGGAGTGCATGGGAGCAGGGACCTGCTTTACTGGTCCTTGAAACTACTCCCATGCCTCATGGCACCAATGGCTCTTGGCAGATCTGTATGCCTGGTAAGGACGGCTGAATTCTCACGCAATTGTGCCTGTAGTGGCCACACAGCAGAGGCCCATGGGGGAATGAATGAATGTCTCCGGCCTCTGCACACCCAAAAGAGATGACAAGGAAACAGGTTCGGGGGAGTCCTGAGAAGAACCCCAGCCTGTGAAGAACCAGTACGGGCCTCCCCTCCGGGATCTGACTAGCCAGCGCCCCTTTGCTCCGGGCCTGTAAGGTCTTATTGCCACTCAGGAGCATCCGTGCCATGCAGGTGGCGCTGCCGATTAGTCATGGCCGGGGGAAGGGCTCATCTGTCCTCAAACTAGAGAGGCTTTTCCTGTAGTTTCCAACCGCCTTCCGTGGCCTCGGCGCAGGTTTGCTAGACTGTGCTCCCTGCTGGGTGGGTCAGGGGCGGCCGTGCTCCTGTGCTTTGCGGTGAGAGAGGGCTCCGAACTGGGGGCAGGCTTGCTCTTCTCCGCGTGGCCTCTCTGGAGCACCGTTCTGGACACCGAATGCAGTCGGTCTCACCGCTGAGGTTTCGGCAGTCACCAGCAGCCTTCCAGGTTTTCCGACGCTTCCTGCAGGCTGGAGGGCGGGGGTGGGGGTGGGGGAGAGGAAGGTGTGGGGGAAGAAGGGAAGGAGTGGGAAGGGTGGGAGGTGGGGGTGGAGGATGGAGGACTGGGGTGGGGGGGGGTGGAGGATGGAGGACTGGGGTGGGGGGGTGGAGGATGGAGGGCGGGGATGGGGTGTGAGGGATGGAGGGGGGATGGGGTGTGGGGGATGGAGGGCGGGGATGGGGTGTGAGGGATGGAGCGGGGGAGAGGATGATGGGCGGGGGGTGGGGAGATGGGGTGTGGGGGATAGAGGGTGGGTATGGGGGATGGTGGGCGGGGGTGGGGAGATGGGGTGTGGGGGATGGAGGGCGGGGATGGGGGATGGGGTGTGAGGAATGGAGGGTGGGTATGGGGGATGGTGGGCGGGGGTGGGGAGATGGAGTGTGGGGGATGGTGAGCGGGGATGGGCGCAGGGGTGTGGCGGGGAGGATGGGGAGAGAGGGGGGACAGGCAGAGGGGCGCGGGAGCTCGGAGGTTGAGGGTAGAGACCCGTCAACGCCTGCCTTCGTTTTAGCGCCAGGATAAGCCGGCTACGACCTCAAGCCACGCTGTAGGATTCCAGGCCCATCGCTGTTCACGCGTTCCTACGCTAAAGAAGCCACAGCCAGAACTTTCTCGAGCCTCGTGGGTTTCCGGAGTTCCGCCTCACCGGGGCCTCTGGCTTCTGCGCTGAGTCCTCGGTGTGACAGAGATGCAGTTGTGTCTGCCGTTGAGGACTGTTTATCGGGTCCTGCCGGCGTCCTGGCTGTGAAGGCCCCAGAGAGGCTCTCTTCTCCGTCACAACCCCGAGAATGGTGGTTTCGCCCCGCTTTACCCTGCGCACTTGGCTGTGTAAATGAGCAGCTTCTAGGCCCCTGGACAGCGAGTTCACGGGGTGATGGGATTGCGCTGTCAGACTCTTTAACTCCTGGTTTTCTTTTGTCCCTGCTTTTGATTCATGGCTTCTTGCCGGTGCCCCACATTCCTCCAAGTCTCCTGCAATCTATTTCGGAGCAAGAGTCTGTGAACCGGGGCTGGAGACATGTCTCAGAGGTTAAGAGCACTGGCTGCTCTTCCAGAGGTCCCGAGTTCAATTCCCAGCAACCCATGGTGCTCATAACCATCTATAGTGAGATCTGGTGCCCTGTTATCGGGTACAGGCAGAATGCTGTATACATAATAAATTAATAAAAAAATCTTTTAAGAAATAGTCTTTGGGCCCTTAATGAGAAAAGAAGAAAAATCCCGAAATGGTTAAGAAAACATCCCCCTTTCCTGGGATGCAGAACATTTAGGATGTACACCTAAATCAGTTGTTAGCAAGTAGAGGGGAGGAGGTTCTATTTTTTTTAGGAAAGATGAGTCCCATGGAGGTCAGAGAAACTGAGAAAGCTTGGAGGGTCAGGGAAAGCATATAACAAGTACAAATGAAGGCAGCTTTTAAGGCAGGAAGCAGGGATTCAGCAGTTAAGAGCTTGCTGCTCTGGTAGTGGCTCAGAGTTCCATTCCTAGCACCCACTCCAGGTGGCTCACAACCAGCTCTCTGCGGCTCCATCTGCAGGGGGTCTGACGTACTCCTCCAGCCTCTGCTGGCGCCCAAATGCACATGTGCGCACTAATCTTTAAAGAAAGGAAAAGCATCCCCAAGAATGAGGGTGGGCTGGTGAGCCAAGGAAGAAGCCAAAGGCCAGGGCCTCCAATTCTACCACGGTCTTCCTCCTTTGTCTCAGGTCTTTTCCTCAGACTCTGTCCCCTATTGCATGGCCTCAGGGTCTCCGGAGGCGTCTCTGCCTGATGACAGTGAGAATGTGTGGTTTGCTGATACTCTTTTGGCTGAAGTCTCATTGGGTCATCTGTCCTAACTGGGTCTGGGTTCCTCCCAATTTGGGTCCGTTCTCTCCTCCCAACCCCTCTGACGTCGAACTGTCTGAGCAGGTATCTGGATATCAGAGAGGCCAAGGAGGTGCCTGCTATTGGCCTTGCTTTAGGAGTAAGAAGCCTAGGTGTCTTGAATCCATGACAGAGCCACGTACAGCCACTGAGACTGACTTGCAGAATGCTGGTTGAGTTGTGACATGCCGTGTGGGCTTTGGCTCTGTCCTCAGGCCCTGCCAAGTGGTTTCTGGACCCTCAGGTGGATCTTTCTAGTAATCTCTGTGGGATCCCTCCTGTGCATGAGCATCTGTGAGGGGTATCTGTGTGTGGGAATGTCAGTCTTCCCGGGTATCTGTGTGTGGGAATGTCAGTCTTCCCAAAATGGCTGGCTAGTCTCCCTCCATTGCTTTTGACTTAGGATTGCTACAAATATCCTGGTCAGGCTAGGTTATGGCTTTGTGTTTTGTTTTTTTTTTTAATGATTTGTTTATTTTTATTTTATGTGTTTTGCCCAAATGTGTGTCTGTGTGAGAGTGCCAGGTCCCCTGGAACAGGAGTTAAATACAGTTGTGAGCTGTCATGTGGGTGCTGGGAATTGAACCAGGGTCCTCTGGAAGAGCAAACAGTGCTCTACACTACTGAGCCATCTCTCCAGCCCCTGGGTTTTGTCTTTCGTTTAAAGAGTTGTTTTGACTGTATTTTTGTTATTTTAATTATGTTTCTGGCTGTGTGTGTTCTCCGGCTAAGGCTGAGAGCAGCACCAGTCTGCGCATGTAAATACCTAAAAGGCAGTCTGACAACATTTGGTGCATTCAGTGAAACGACGCAGTTTTGGCTAGAGCCCATGGCCTCCCATGGTTTTTAGAAAGCAATCTTGTAAACAGACGCTCAGTGCCACACCGGGTGAATTCCCTCCCATGGACCCGCCGTGCCGGGTGAATTCCCTCCCATGGACCGGGCCTTAAATCTGAGGGAGAAGTGCCTGGTTACTCCTGTAACCCTTGTGCCATTACTGTGCTGGTGGGCACATCCAGCACCTGGGTATTACAGCTTCTAGGCTTCACTGCTGGATAAAATTGACTCCCCACCCCTCCCCCTGCCAGAGCCTGTACAGCACCTGCTGGCACTATAAAAGCTAGCCTGCAGAGACGTTTTCAGGGAGGCCTCAGCTCCATTTCTCTTACGACACAAGCGTTCAGCAATAGTGTCTTCCATCTAGTCACGGCGGCAACAGAGAGCAATGGCGGCAGCTTCCATTATTTCAGGGACCCCGGGGCCTCCCTGGCCAGTGACTCGTATGAAGGTAACTCATATAATCATATAGTTCATTTAATAATCATACAGTCTGGTGGCAGAATCGTTCACTGTGCAGAATGTCTGTGTTCAAACTCCCTCTAAAAAGTCCTATTTTTAAGTTTAAAAAAAAATACATATGTGAGTGTTTTGTATGTACGGGCACTGTGTGCTTGCCCTGTGCCTGCGGGAGCCAGAAAAGATCTCCTTGGAACTGGAGTTCGTCAGTTGTAAGCCACCATGTGGGTGCTGGGAACCAAACCTGGGTCCCGTCAGAGCAGCCAGAGCTTGCTGAGGGAAGCATGTCTAAGCTTCTGCCTTAGAGCCTTACCGTCTGCCATCCCTCTGTTTTCTGTGAGGCTGGGTGAGGCCGGCAGGAAACTGACTCTTGGGGTCCATTACCTAACGGTGAACTATTTATTCAGAACAGTTTTTCTCTTCTGTTCTGGTAGATAAGAAGTCTAACCAAGAAGCAGCTTCAGGGAGCCTGAAGCTGAAGGAGGAGGTGCGGAAGGTATGGCAGCATCTCCAACAAATATAGGTCAGGCTCGCCCAGGCCACAGGAAGCATGCTGACCCCACAGCATGCAGCCATGCTCCCCAGGTTTCTGACCCCAATCTCTTACCCTCAGAAGAACGCCATCAGCTTTGGGATTACGGAAGGTTTAGGTGGCCTGAGAAATCTCTAATCCTGACTTTGTCCTTGGGCGGCTTAGGATCATGCAGAGTCCTAACCTGTTCTTTAAAGAAGGGCGCTGTGGGAGGAGCGACAGGAGAAGAACCTGTGAGAGGGACAGGGAGGGCATCCCAAGATGTCAGGAGAGGACGACTTTTACCTGTTCCAGAACATCTCCTCGGTGGGGCCCTGGGACGGACCTCAGTACCACATTGCTCCTGCCTGGGCCTTCCACCTCCAGGCAGCCTTCATGGGCCTAGTCTTCTTCGTGGGGACCCCGCTCAACGCCATAGTGCTGGTGGCCACGCTGCGTTACAAAAAGCTGCGGCAGCCCCTCAACTACATCCTGGTCAATATCTCCCTCGGGGGCTTCCTCTTCTGCACCTTCTCCGTCTTCACCGTCTTCATCGCCAGTTGTCACGGGTACTTCCTCTTTGGCCGCCATGTTTGTGCTGTGGAGGCCTTCTTGGGCTCCGTGGCAGGTACTGCAGGCGACCGGGGCTAGGGAGAGGGCCCTTGATGACGCTGAGTGGTTTGACCAAAATGGGATGTGTGAGCACCAAGCTCCACGGCAGCTCTCCGGACTTGCTCGGTTCTGTCCGTGTTGTGCCGCAAGCCGGGGGAGGCTGTCTACCCTGTGTGTCCTTCTCACGTTTGCCACAGGTCTAGTGACAGGATGGTCGCTGGCTTTCTTGGCTTTTGAGCGCTACATCGTCATCTGTAAGCCCTTCGGCAACATCCGATTCAACTCCCAGCACGCATTGATAGTCGTCCTAATGACTTGGATCATTGGTATCGGGGTGTCCATCCCACCCTTCTTTGGCTGGAGCAGGTGAGCGTGGGTGACGGTCTGGAGTGGGGAGAGATTGGGCGTGACCTTGTCCTCGGACCTGAGCTGGAGTGAGGAAAAGGCACCGGAGCCGGCAATGTTTACCTGCAGTTGGAATGTCTGCCGTCTCTCTCGGCATTCTCCTAACGGGGGAAGCTCCTCCAGGAACCCCAGCCCCCACTCTGCTAGCGCTCAGCGAGAACCCAGACTGAGCCCGTGGGCCTTTCCAGGTTCATCCCTGAGGGCCTGCAGTGCTCCTGCGGCCCGGACTGGTACACTGTGGGGACCAAGTACCGAAGCGAGTACTACACCTGGTTCCTCTTCCTCTTCTGCTTCATCGTACCCCTCTCTCTCATCTGCTTCTCCTACTTGCAGCTGCTGAGGACCCTCAGAGCTGTGAGTAGCTTCTGACAGGGTCAGGTAGGAGTAAGCGAGGAGGCTCCGGGGGATGGGGTGTGTCCACTCTAGGATATCTATGGTCAAATCAGCATATCAGGAGATAGGAGCGAGAGAGGGGAAGGGGCGCATGAAACAGAATGAAACACTGTGCGGTTACAACTCAGAGGTGGGGCACAGGGGTGAAGGGCTGGGCCATTCCCAGCACAAGAGGCCGTGGGGGAAGGAGTGAAAAGGCCAGGAGAGAAGCAAAGCTCAAGGACTGGGCCATTCCCAGCATAAGAGGCCGTGGGGGAAGGAGTGAAAAGGCCAGGAGAGAAGCAAAGCTCAAGGACTGGGCCATTCCCAGGAGAGAAGCAAAGCTCAGGCAGCAGAGCCAGCGAGTCTCCCAGAGGGTCCAGGCTCTGTCAGCCGAGGCCAGGAGAGGAACCTCATCCTCGTGCTCAACTCCAGGTGGCGGCTCAGCAGCAAGAGTCAGCTTCCACCCAGAAGGCTGAGCGGGAGGTCAGCCGCATGGTGGTGGTGATGGTGGGGTCCTTCTGTCTGTGCTATGTGCCCTACGCCGCCCTGGCCATGTACATGGTCAACAACCGGAACCACGGGCTGGACTTGCGGCTCGTCACCATCCCTGCCTTCTTCTCCAAGAGTTCGTGTGTCTACAATCCCATCATCTACTGCTTCATGAATAAGCAGGTAAAGCTGTCTACATTCCCACGAGGTCCGAGACTATTAGACCCTGGCTCTTCCTCTGCTGGCGACGTCTAACTCAGAACCCTGGTCTCCACACAGGGCTTCTAGAAGAGGCAAACCACAGAAACAGCCAAGCACGCCAGGCTGCTCTTAGTGGGCACACGAGGGGAGAGTGCAGCTCCTAGAGCACTAGAACAGGGAGGCCAGAGCTCCATTGTTCCAAGGCGGGCTGGAATGGGGACTGGGGACTGAACACGGGCCCTTCACAGGCCAGGCAGACTCTGTCACAGACTCTATACACCCCTACCCTTAGGTTCTGTCTTGCTGGAAAGCAGTAACATCAACATGAACTAAAGCCAGAAGACTTTTCTTTTTTTTTTTTTAAAGGAGGGTTAAACTATGTAGCCCTAGGTATCCTGAAACACTTACAGAAACTAGGCTGGCCTTGAACTGCTGGAGTTAAAAGGTGTACAGCACTATTCTTAATGCAAGGTGGGGTGTAAGGGGTTTCCAGAGTAAGGATGACACCAACTCTTCCTTCCAGTTCCGGGCTTGCATTCTGGAGATGGTGTGCAGGAAGCCCATGACAGATGACGCAGACACGGCTGGCTCCCAGAGAACCGAAGTTTCCGCCGTCTCTACTAGCAGAGTTGGCCCGCACTAAGGACCCTCAATCAGCCTCTTGCCAGCAAACAGAACTGCAGGTTTAAATTTCCGCATTCTCCAATAAGATCCTAACCACTAACAATGCAGGGAAGATGGGAAGGGGACCGATGGAATTCTGGGGCGTCGTAAGTTTCATCTTCCTGTCAGCAAGGCCACAAAGGCCATTTCAACAGTCCCAGCTTCTCCTAGGTGGCACCTTCTCCCCGGGAGGGCTGAAAGAGAAGGCTGTTTTCTCAGAACGTGAGCGACACTTTCCTGTCCTTTTTTCTTCCCTCGCTGGGGAGCCAAGATGACAGACCCTGTGTCAGAATATGGCTGACATGGGCAGTGGGAGGAAAGGGCACCAAATAGCCACAGTGAACTCCAACAAGTCTCTCAGTTGCTGCAGCCCCAGCTCCCTCAACCAGCAAGCACCATTCCGGGTGTTCTCCCCTCCGCCTGGCTGAACGGATGTATCCATTTAAAGCTATGCACTGATTAAAGTTAGCAGTTTAATCCCCGATGTCCTCAAAATGGATTTGCATGTTTCAGTACCATTTATAAATCAAACCCAAGTGGGAAAAACATAATTATTCCACTCTCCCTACACCTGCTGCTCCTGGGAAATGAGCAGAGCGCCTTTGGAATGAAAACTAAGATACATGTGTGTTCAGTTATAGCCGAGAAAGGCTGGGTCAGTATCAGGCACTGGAAAGCAGGCAAGTCGTAGCTGCGAGAAGAAACCAGAAACCTCAGG
Organism: Meriones unguiculatus; assembly: GCF_030254825.1. Lineage (NCBI taxonomy): Eukaryota > Metazoa > Chordata > Mammalia > Rodentia > Muridae > Meriones > Meriones unguiculatus. The sequence goes on along the minus strand of NC_083368.1, from coordinate 56,705,237 downwards.
AGCAGAAAAGGACTGAGCGCGAGGAAGAAGGCAATGCTTCCTCTCAGGCTGGGAGACATGGTAGGCCTGCAAAAAACCCTTTTCTGCGACATTGTACAACACAGAGTTCTAAGCTACAATCCCATTCCTTCCTTCCTTTGTGGTTTCTAATGATTTATTTTTACTTCATGTGCACTGGTGTTCTGCCTGTATGCGTTTTTGTGAGGGTGTCAGAAATTGACCCCAGGTCTTCTGGAAGAGCAGTGCTCTTAACTGCTGAGCCATCTCTCCAGCCCCTTCTTGGTTTCTTGAGACAGGGTCTAACTACATAGCCTTGGCTGGCAGTGAACACAATCATATTTCTAAGAGAATCAACACACACACACCTCTGATGAATGTAAACAGTTTTATTCAGAAACAGATAGGTACCTGTTTGCATTACAGAATATGAAACTTGGTTTACACTCTATAAAAAAAGAACCAATACTCAAATTCAAGAGAGCTTAACATTCACAGAGCATACCCTATGGACGTGCAGCCATTGCTCACTGCCTCAGACTTGATTTAAACCAGAAACCCAAACCCCAACACTGTGTGGGGCTCGCGGAGATGAGAGCACACTTCGTGCCGCTGAGCGCCCTGTCCGGAATACGCCATCCTAGCACGCTCGGCCTGGGCTTGAGTCTGTGACTTTCTGCCAGTGCAGGCTCTGTGCACCTGACGAGCTGGCTGGAGGGCCTCTTGCCACACAGGGTGTGGTGCGGCCGTCCTCAGCCAGGGCTGGTGGCAGTAACACCTCTGGTCTCCTTAGCAACAGAGTGGAGGCTCTGGAAGGCAGAGGATGGTCACTACTCCGTCACTGCGGTTAAAACGGCTCTTTACCACACCAAGCTGCCCACCCAGCGGGACTGTGGAAGACCAGAGGGTAGGTCCAGGTTCAGATGTGACCATCAGCCAGCACCGCCTGAATGTAGTATTCAGAGATATAGGAAATAATACAGATTATACAGACATATATTTATCTTAGTAACCTGAGGGTTAAAGACTTGGAGTACAATAATTCTTAGGAGGCCCATCAGCAAGAGTCTAAAATGTGGGTAAATGGAGCTAGCAACATTTTTTTTTTTTAAATAAGGATGGCAACCTGATGACCCATGACCCTCCTACCCACCTTTTTATGTCAGAGAGAAAAGGGGATAGATGATAAAATGGGTTAAAGACAGGAAGGGTGAGCAGTGGTCCTCAAACCAAAGCGCCCCTCTGTAGGTCCTTCTGTCCTTGAGTCACAGCTCAAGCAGAGGCCTGGTGGAGAGTGGTCTGCATTCTGAGGTATGAGGATCCCTGGTCAATCAGCAGCAAGGAGGCTTTTAGAAACCAGCCCACAGGGTAAGAACACTGCAACCAAGCCTGTAACTAACACTGCGATGTATCTGCTGTCCACCAGAGAAAAGGAAGGGAGGGATCCCCCTGGATCAGGGTAAATGCTTCCATGTGAGGTGCCCAAATCATTGACCTTATGGTTTCATAATCGAATTTCCATTCAACGGTCAATTTTCCTGTTCAAGGCACTTTCAATGGCATGACTGGAAAAAGAGTCAATTTTAACAGCAGTAAAAACCAAGATTAATTCTTCGGAAGGCGTGGCGGGACTACAGTGACTTCGAAAGGCGCACAATAGGAGTAAAATGCATGTCCTGCACAGTTTTTTCCTTTCGTTTCCCAGCTGTTTCTAGATGGAAAAGCTCTGCGAAGAGCTGGAAATAGCCCTCAGAAGAGATCACACACGCATCTTGATTGACTTTAACACAGTGGCCCTAATTCTCCCACCGCAGCTGTGCTTGACAGAATTAGCAAACAGCCAGTCCTAAAGGGGGAAGGATGAAGTCAGGTTGCGTCAAGCCTCGTTACAGCACAGGGTCCACCCTTTGCCCGGGTGATGGCAGGCTCGGGGGCTGGGCCTGTGGCAACCGAACAGCTGCGTGTGAACCGAGACTTCCATCAGATCAGAAAAAGCATCATCTCTAAACATAAGTCATGGAGCTCATGATTTTCCTTTCTTTCCTCTTCTGAACATTTCTTATTGATCTCAGGCTTTTAAAAAATTAGTTAAGTGAGAATTATAAAAAAATATGTGGTAAGGGGTTGAGAAAGAGTAAAGGCTAATGTCTGCCTACAGGCGTGGGCGGAGGAGCTTCATCCTTCATTTACACTCCCAACTAGAGAACAATATAAAAATAAACACACCAGGTTATGCACTAGACAAAGTGTAACCTACACACACAGGTGTCCTACTCAGGTGTTCTTTAGATGCACGGGTCCCTCCGGTCCTCAGAGGGGACAGGAATGGGGACGGGATGATTTTCATTATCTCAATATGCCTTTTCACGTCTTAAAAAAGTTTGTAATAACAGTCTCAGTAGCGCAAACAATTTCATGTGAACCAGAGCTGTAAAAATAAATTATTTGGAAGAAACGGAGGCTCCTCTGTCTGCAGCTCAGAACTCATCGTGCCGTACTAAGGCCTCCCCGAAATCTGTGGCCTGGCTGCCCACAAACAAATCATACTTGTCGACAATCTCCTCCTTGGTGAGCTTGCCATCCTGGAAACAGAGCGGACAACAGTGACATACCTCCTTGCCATTCCAAATTCAAAAAGACTGCCCTAAACTAGCAACATCTTGAGACTGTCGTTAGTAACTAGCGGTTCCAGTTCCCTCCACACGTGAACACATCATCCACTGTCCCTCCTTCATACACACGCGCACACACTGGCATCTGTTCTCAGCAGTCAAGTCACTAGTGAGTAGGACTATAGTTTGGTGGTAAGGTGCTTGCCTAGCATCGAGGTCCTGGGTTTGAGCCCTGCACTAGGAAAGCTGGACAGAAAGGCTGTTCAAGGCTAGTGTGGGCTACAGGAGATTCTATTTCAAAGGAGAGTCAGAAGTCCCTAGAAAGACTCTGGGCATCGCCAGACTGCTCGAGCCTGGAGTGACGTACCTTGTTCTGGTCTGACTCATAGACCAGATGCCTGGCTTCTGCCTCTGCATGGTCATAGTCGGAAGGGAGGATCCAGTCCTTGGTCTCCTCCTTGTCCATCTTCCCATCGCGGTTCTTATCTCGAAACTCAACAAACTGCTCTCGCTCTGTCTTCACCCACTCTGGCTCATCAGCATTTCCATCATGGCTGTACATGTCACCTGTGTGCAGACGTATGACAACAGAAGAATCAGCCTGTTCCCACGGCTGCCTCGGCTGGCCTGCCTTGGCCCTTCTTGGCAGCCAGCAGCAGCCACACAGCTCTTAGGCTGGAGAGACATTAGGAAGCACGGTGTTTGTCTTGTGGATTAACTGCTGATCTTTCAACAACTGCATTTCCAGCTGCTGACTGAGCAGCAGGAAAGTGAAGAGTTTGTGTCTTTTCAAGCAAAAATAAGGAGGTGAAGGGGAAATGGGTGCTGCATGTATATTAAGCTCAGCACGTGGGAAGGCTGAGGTGGGAGTTCAAGGCTACCTTGGGCTACATGAGAACTTGTCTCAAAATAAAATATAAACAAGCTAATACCAACTGAGACCCCCTTGCTTACTGCACTGCATTTCACCCCAAGTGTTAATTATACTGGACCACCGTTTAAGGAGGTAAAGTTCTAAATTCTCAAGGAAACTTCCTGGCTAGCTAACACCTACATAAGTGCACTGTGCCAGTGGTCCTCGGTCACAACAAGCAAAGATGGGCACACTCAAGAGTACACTGAGAAAGGACAGTCACGAAAGAATCAAATTCCCAATTCTTAACTCCACATTTATATTTTTAAAAACTTAACTGTCTAAGAATGTGGCATGGCTCCTAAGGCCTCTGCCCAGCGTCCCCCTTTCCTCTTTCCTCACCTGTAATGAAATGTAATCAAGTGTACGAAGCTCTAGAGATGAGTTACAAACATTGGTGTTGGTCTTGAGAAAGCAGATGGCCAGGAAGTGGTAATAAATGCTTTCACATGGCAAGAGGTTTCTAATTTTTTATGTGTAAAAAAACAAAAACAACAAAAAAAACCCCACCAAAACCAAGACTTGGAATTTTAGCCATGAGATCATTAAAAACAATTCTGATGATGAATCATACCACAAATTTTGGCATGTAACTAAAAAGCTGGGAGAACAAAGCAGCACGGCTGTCACAAAGGCTTCAGTACTTTCTCTTCTTAAAAAAAAAAAAAGATTCTATTTGAAATTGTGTGTGTGTGTGTGTGTGTGTGTGAGAGAGAGAGAGAGAGAGAGAGAGAATGTATAGCTTACAGACTTCAGTATCCAGTTCTCTGGAGCTAAGTGGTGAGCTGTCCTAAGTGGGTTCTGGGAACCAAATTTGGGTCCTCTGCAAGAGCAGCTTTAACCACTGAGCCATCTACTCAGGGTAGTGACATACAACTGTCATTTACAAATAGAAAGATACTTGAAAAAATTTAAATTTGTTTTACATGAAAGTAACACGCATACAGTAGGTGCCATTTTGTTCCTGGTTTTGAGACAGGGTCTTAAACTAAAGGCCTCAAACTAAAGTTTCCTGCTTCAGTCTTCCAGGGCTGTGACCACCTGTCCAGTTATTCAGCTCTGTCTTTATATTTTGAGAGCAATTTCATCTGTGAGACACTTAAGACTAAGTTTTACTCTGGAAAACAAGCCTTCTGATATTTCAATCTAAACACATAATACACTTGAAAGTAATTATGTCAAGATAATTAAAACATTCAAGATAAAATGAATAAAGGAAAAACACAAGTTTGCAAAAAGTAAAAACAGATAAAATCCAAATAGTAGAGAGTGGCTTGTGTTTCTATTCAAGACAACACTGTTTCCTGTCCATTTTGTGACTGGCAAACGGGATGAACACCCCACAAAGTTAAACACCTGTGATCAAGGAGCGGCCACACTGTTTCCTGTCCATTTTGTGACTGGCAAACGGGATGAACACCCCACAAAGTTAAACACCTGTGATCAAGGAGCGGTCATACTGTTTCCTGTCCATTTTGTGACTGGCAAACGGGATGAACACCCCACAAAGTTAAACAACTGTGATCAAGGAGCGGTCACACTGTTTCCTGTCCATTTTGTGGCTGGTAAATGGGATGAACACCCCACAAAGTTAAACAACTGTGATCAAGGAGCGGTCACACTGCCAACCAATACTGCATTTAAGACATTATAGAGGGTTGGGCACAGCTGAGTGGCAGAGCCTGCCTACTATGCCAAAGCCCTGATTTCACCTTCAGCACCAGCACACTCAAACAAAAATAAATGTTTCCAGTTTAATAAAGGAAAAATGTGTAGTTTACATTTTGCCTCTATGTATACATACACAACTGAAATCACTGTTTTCCCTTTAACAGCTAATGAATGCAGAAATAACAATGAGCTGGATGTGGTGCCCACATCCTCCGTCCCAGCACTCAGGAGGCAGAGGGAAAAAGCCACTGACATTTACTGAATGTTCACTGTATTCTGGACATCAAGACCAGCATCCTATTTCCCACTGTTGTTTTCATTATGAAACCTTTCAAATATACACAAAAGCCGAATCACTCAGCTATCATCAAACTCAACAGCTGCCAGTTTTTGCCACATATGTTCATTTAGGACACAACCCACCCAGGGATTATTTTAGGGTTAATGCTAGGTCCCACCTACCTCTACTTCCTTTTGAATTTAGCTCTAAAAATGGAAGTTTTTTGTTTTGGTTGAGACAGGGCTTCTCTGTGTAGCCCTGGCTGTTCTGGAACTCACACTGTAGAGTAGGATGGCCTCAAATTCAGAGATCCTCCTGACCCTGTCTCCTAAGTGCTGGGATTAAAGGTGTGTGCCACCACTGCCCGGCAAAGGGCATTTTCTTACATAAGCATGATGCCATTACCAGTTTATAAACTCAGTCCTGTCACCATCCAATATCTATTCCAAGTTTAAACTTTTGAATTACTTTTTAAGAGCGGATGCATTTGAACCTCACCAAGTTCCCTGCCTCAGCCTCCTAAGTACTGGATAACAGGCAGGGGCCACCACACCCAGTTTATAATGTTAGGATGCCTCATCGTATCAGAGGACAACTTTGGAGCACACCTACAATCCTAGTACTCTGAAGGCAGAGCCAGGAGAATCAGTGTGAGGCCTTGATGCACAGCAAGGCCCTGTTTCCAAGAACAAAAACAGAAGCTAAACTATACCATATAAGCAGAGTTTAAAGATATATGAGTAAAAGATGAGGAAAGTATTTTACTTTATTTAAAAAGTATTCAATCCACCAGTAAGACTAAGGAATTAAGTTTTTGGTTCAGACTATCTTTAAAAAGCTTAGAAGTATAAATACATCATGCAGATTCTTAAGGAAGTGCTGACAGACAGAAAGAAAAAATGATTAGGATCTGGGCCAGATCAGACAGGGAGTAAGGGTTGGATAGAAGCTCCCTCACCTTTCTTTAGGGCTTTCCTAGCCAGCAGAAACTGGTACATGCCTACAAACTGGACGCTACTGTTGGAGACAGAATCTGAGGTCCATCAACCCCAGCACTCCAGCTGCAAAAGCCTGCACTAGTTACTGACTTGCAAAAGAAAATGACACAAGCTCTCTTGCTTTGCAGCTTCAAAATGGGTTTCCTCTGCTCCTGGATCTGCAGGACACAGGAGACCTCCGTCTCCTTATCTGGCCTCAGTGCTTGCAAGTGATGTTACTTAATGGAAGAAGCCTCAATTTCTCTGCTTCAGAAGTCTTTTAAATGGGGAATTCAGTTTTTACTGTAGTAACAAAAGGCCAAAACCAAGAATACTTAAAATTTAAATGTAGAAAACCTGGCAAACGTCAATTTGTATCAAGAAAACAAGACACCGTCATGATGAAACTCAACCATTTCACAAAAAAACTGTGACTGTTCATCCTTTCTGTAGCAGCGGTGATAAACGAATATCCAAGTGAAGGAGCAACATGGCCAGCTCAGCTTAGTGACAGCAACAGGCCTGAAGACGCCCCTTCAGGTGGAATGCTTTAATACCCGAGGTGATAACCAGAGACTGAAAAACAAAACAGAAGCCCACTAGAGAAGACACTACGAGCAAGTACAAACGTAGGGGACAACAGAACCGAGAAACCAGCCAGGCCAGGTGGCACACCCCTGTGATCCCAGCACTTAGGCAGGCGGATCTCTGAGTTCAAGGTCAGCCTTGAAAGTGAGTGCAGGACAGGCGAGGCTACACAGAGAGGGAAACAAACAAACAAGCCCTGTCTCGGAAAACCAACCCAACCCCCCCCCCCCCCCCAAAAAAAAATAAGAATGAGAACCCAGAAATAAATCTATGTATCTATGGCCACAAGATTTTCAATAAAGAAAGAATAACGTCTTCAAGAAATGGTTCTTGGAAATCTGGATATCCCTCTATATAAGACTGACAAAATCAAACCTAAACACAAAATTCTAACTGTAGGATCAGGAGAGACCTGTACAGGCAAGGATGCCTTGTCTAAGACTCCAAAACACAGACACCACATGAAGTCATGCACAACAAGGCTTCTGCACAGCAAGGCAAGAGACAACTCTGCAGAGAGGGAGAAAATAGCCACAAACTATTCATTTGAAAAGGTATTATTAGTAACAGGAACAGATACAGAACAACTGAAATGGTTACAAACTCAAGGCGGTAAGACCCTGTTCTCAATATAACAAAAGATGTGTAATGTGTATTAGGAAAAAAAATAAGTATGTTTCAAAACAGAATGCCATTTGTAACAGACATCGGTTAATTATAAAGCAATTAGCAAAATTATTCTCAGGATGATAAAAACAAGTCACAGAGGAGCAGGGAGCAGATGTGCTTAGGATACAGCATTACATACATACAAACTTCAAATAAAAACTCTTTCCAATCCTCTCAAGTTTCATTTGTAGCATCCCTCCTGCTCCCCCAGAGACAACTAAAAGTGAAAGTGGCCAAAATAAACTCCCTAACTGAAATGGGAGCCTTCGAGGGAGCTGAGACAGAAAACGTGTGCAGCACGGGCAGGCCACTGCTGCCTGGCCACCCATGCCCTGGTCCTTCCTGCTCCACGTACTCCAGACTTGGCCAAGGCCTCCTCTTTTTGTTTTTACAGCTTCCTGCCTAGTGCTGACATCCCAGGACCGCATTACCACGCCTGGCTTTTCCGTCAGTTTTTTTTTTGATATGCTTTCTTTTTTATGTGTGCATGCATGCATGTGTGTCTTTGTGAAGGTCTGTGCATGCATGAGTGCAGGTAGCTACGGAGGGCAAACGAGGGCATCAGGTTCTCTGGAGTGAGAGTTGTGGGCAGTTTTGAGACATAACCCAGTGTGGGTGCCAGAAACCAAACTGAGGTCCCTGCAGCTCAGGTTCCACTAGTCGTCCCGTCACTCTGGCTTAACAGCGTATTGAGAGTTAACCCGTGAGGTAAACTGTTTCTAGGCATGATTACAAGGACACTGCAAACAGGAGTCTTACCAATATATTCTTCTAGATCAATGAAGCCATCACCATTCTTGTCTATATCCTCCATTGTTTCCTGAGTAGGAGAGAGTAGAAGGAGTGTTAGTTTCTAACTGAACTGTCTAGAAGACAGTATATGTGTATGGAAGACAGCACACAGCTGTAATCGCAGATGCCTGGGAGGCCAGACAGGAGGATCAGAGGAGCCATGCTCATTCCCAAGTAGAAGGTCACGCCAGCCCACACTGCAAATCCAGGCCAGAGACATGGAGGGATAGCCCATCTCCAAGCCAGCCAGCCAGCCAGCCACAAAGGCACACAAAACAAAAGCAAGCCAGGTGCAGCGGGCACACCTGGAATCCCAGCACTCGGGGAGCCAGGCGGAGCTATGTTGAGTTCGAGGCCAGCCTTTTCTACAATGCGAGTCTAGGACAGCCAAGGCTACACAGAGAAACCCTGTCTCGAAAAACAAAACCAAACTAAAAACCCCAAACCCAAACAAAACAAAGGAAGAAAGAAAGAAAAGGAAACTCATATTCTTCTACTTAGAAAACTGTTAAACCTTAGCAATTTTCCTGCTTCTGTCTATCCTAACTATGAGTCCTTTGGTTAATTAGGGAGAGGCCTCTACTGTCAGTAAACTGCCTTCTGTGAGAACTTCCGAGGATCACGTCATTACTTGACTTCTGAACACCAATCATAGGATACTTGACAGAAAATGATCTTTGATTCTTAACTTCATGAAGCCCCAATGAAATGGAAAAGTACATTATCTGACGGACAGTGCTATGATAAGCGTAAAGCACTCAGCCATGATGCTGCTTAGCGTCTGCATCCAGGCGAGGGCACAGCAGGCCACCGACCAACACAGAGCAGAGTAAGCAGCAGGAGAGGCTGGCTGCTGTGGGGACGCCTCTGCCTTGCCCACCTGCACAACTATGTCTTTCATGTAGTCATACTCCTCCGGGTGCAGGAAGGCTGTAAACTCCTCCTTTGTGGCAATGAGGTCTCCATCCTGATCTGCCATCTTAAACCTCCGCTCATCTCTAACCATCATCTGTTTGTAATTAAATCCGTCATCAGGGTCAGGATCATCTAGAAAAACACAAATGTAAGGAAAGTCTTAAAAGGCTTTCAGAAAATACAAATGGATAAAGCAAACAATGAACACCCAGGCAACATTAAGCCAAGCACAAGGGAATGACTTTGGCTTTGGAAGCAGCGGTAGAAAGGCGCTTGGTTTAGGATTAAAGCTGCAGTGACCACACCTCATCAGGTGCAGGCTGGCGGTAGCGGCTGCCAGTCGGCTTGGACCAACCTGACTGCGGGCCGTTTAATCACTACTGGTGCTGTTAAGGCTAATAGAGGCTTGACTTTCCTAGTTCTATCTGGGGGGCAGTGGAGGCCTACATACTGTCTAGGTGCGAAGTTATCACCTCTAGCTACGCGGCCTTGGGCAAGCAACATTTTTCTTTTATTGTCTTATGTGCAGGGAGTGTTTTTCCTGCACTTGTATGTGTGCCTGGTTTTTGCAGAAGTCCGAAGAGCAGAGCAGATGTCTCGGGACTGGAGGTATAGATGGCCGTGAGGCACCATGTGGGTGCTGGGAATCAAACCCAGGTGCTCTTCAAGAACAAAGGCTCTTCAGTGCAGAGCCAACTCTCCAGGTCTTGGGCAAGAAACTTAACTGTACCTCAGTTTCCTCATGTGTAACATAAGATTGTGCCTGCCTTATAGGTGGTTATAAAAACTTTAAACAAGAAGCACACATACACACAGCTACTGGTGGTGGCGGCACAGGCCTTTAATCCCAGCACCTGGGAGGCAGAGACAGGCAGATCTCTGAGTTAGAGGCCAGCCTGGTCTACAGACCAAGTTCCAGAGTTACACAGAGAAGGAACTGAACCAAACTAAGGGCTTCAAGAGTATCTGGCATTAAATGACTAGACTTCCGGAAAGACTCCAGATATCAAAGGTCTTTTCTCCTATCTCATTTTGAGGACATTAACTCAAACCACAGGACCATCACCATTCTGCATGGTGGCACTAACCCACCGTCACCAAGACCTACTGAAGTTATAAGTAAAACAATGAAGAGTGACCTGGAGTCACAGAAGGTAGGTCAACAATTTATTAGGGACAGAGGCAGAGGGGAAGTTAAAACACAAGGAACTTCTAGAAAGCGATAGATACATTCTAGATGTCAATTATACTTTGATTAGGCTTTTATCAGAAAATAATAAACATTAAGATATGGAACTGGAGATGGCTCAGTGGTTAGAGCACTGGCTGCTCTCACAGAGGACCTGGTTCAGTTCCCAGCACCCACACAGCAGCTCTTAACTATCTGTTACTCCAGTGGCAGGGGATCTGACACCCTCTTCTGCCTCCCCACACCCCCCGGCATATACCCACACACAGAAACATAAATACATACTTAAAACACGCTAAATAGAAAGGCACGGTACCACTTCTCTAAAAACTCAACGGTCCCTTTTAACAATAATTCCGTATTATTGACTATTAGATGCCAATACTGCTTTCTACATTTTAAACACATTTAAACAAACAAACAAGCAGGAGAGGTGGCTCAGAGGTTAAGAGCACTGCTTGCTCTTTCAGAGGTCCTGGGTTCAATTCCCAGCAACCACATGGTGGCTCACAACCATCTGTAGAGAGATCTGGTGCCCTCTGCTGGCGTTCAGGTGTACATGCAGACACTGTATACATAATAAAATAAATAAATCTTAAACACACACACACACACACGGAATATGATTCATGCCTTTCTACCCAGAACTTTAGAGGCTAAGGGGAAAGGGCAGGCAAATCCCTCTGGGTTCAAGGCTAGTCTGGTCTATATAGCAATCTCCAGGCCACCCAAGGCTACATAGTGAGACCCTGTCTCAAAAACCCAAAATCAAAGAAACAACCCCCTCCCCAAACAAACAAAAACTGAAGCAACTGGACAAACCACAATAAAACCCAAATTAAAAAACAAAAACAAAACAAAACAAAACAAAAAAAAACCACTGCCCTATCCTGAAAACTAAGTATCTTGAAGTTTCTTTGTTGATTTGTCAAAAATTGAGTAAGCAGCATTAATATTCAATCCCATATGGCTGTGTGGCTCTGCACAGGTAAACTCAAAACTCTAAGAGGTTAGAGATGAAGAACGGAGGGAAATAACATCTTTCTTAAATACTAAGATGGAGTTTTAAACAAATAGCAAGTTTTGGTAAAATTATGCAACAGAAGTCAACTTCTGTGTTGAGACCACATTCCCACGAGCCCTTTCTGTCCTGTCTTTGCAGTGAACATGGCAGCCAGCATCAGGTGTCCTGACAGCAGCACACGCCTATGAAGAACAGACAGAGGGAGGCAGACTGCGTAAGCCCCAGTTTGCAGTCCTTGGTGGCCTTGCTCGCAGCCTCTGGTTCTGCTCTAAGCAGGGCCAGTCTTGGTAGCTCTTTACTTGTGAGAGAGGCCGTGCATACAGTACAATGTTCCTTTTGTGGAAAGTGGGATCGCTGAACAGCCTTTGAAAGCTGAGATGAGTCACACAAACTCACACTGAATCAAGAACACATTCCCACAAAAACCCTCAGCCCTTGTCTAAAGCCAACCTGTTGGCCCTGAGGGCTGGTCACCCACAGCCCTTCTGGGAAAGAAGCCTTATAAAGACATCCCTGAGCCAGCCAGGCTTTGCTGTGGGCTTGGTCTCAGGCAGGACAAATACCCACTCCATTGGATCATCAGCCCAGGGAGGCAAGAGCTCTCCACAGACTCTTATGCACAGAAATGTACATGGCTGAATCAGAATTCTGGACAGCAAGGGCGTTCCAAGCCCAAGCTGAGATTTATTAGCACACCATTTTGCTGAGATCACCGAGAGCCTAGTCAATCCTTTGCTTCATATTTAGAACTAATTCTGATTAAGTCAGAAGGGTGTTGGGTCTCAGCCAGAGAGCAAAGGACATGGAATGCTTCTCCATCTGCGCTGGGCTCTTAATACACATGTTCTTAATTGGGTGATATGTTTGGTTCTTGGCTAAATGTCAAGCCCTGAGAGACTGCCACTTCAGTCGTAGGAATGAGAACAGAAATAAGAAATACAGAAATGTCTCTTCACCAGAAACGCAGGCGGTCCTGTAATTAACATGGACAGCTGGCTATCTGGCGAGGAAACAGACCTTTACACACACCTTGTTGGTCAGTGGTGGGAAATGTTTCCTGTAACTCTAATTTGCCTAATTCCAGAATTAAAGGACAAGAAGTACCATTTATATATGTGTCTCAAGCTGGAAGGACACACAGGCAGGGCTCTCTACTATAAAAGCACCCCACTCATCTGCTCAGTAACACTGCCACCTGGAGCCCAGCAGCAGGCAGAAGCATCAGTCGAAGAAAACTATTAACCAGTTGCCCCAACAAAGAGGCTGCCAAGTCAGTACCAATGCAACCAAAGCAACACTTGTCTTGAAGCACATGCAAAGCAGTGTCATGCAAACTCATATGCCAGAGGAAACAAATGGGAGATTTCCATTCTATGTCAGTAAGATGACATAGCGAGAGCGTTCCTGTTGGAATTTGTTTCATTCATTCCCAAGTTTCCTCTTATTCTCACCAGTTACGAAAGAATCTAATTTGATTTGAATCTAATCTAATTTGAATTTCAGGCCCAAAATTTGAATAGGACCATGGTAAGAGACACCTCAAGGCAAGGCCTCTCCCTCTGCCCTGCTGAAACAACAGTCTCATCCATAAAATCTACTCTAAACACCATCATCTTTATATGAGAGACACAAAGAAAAAATGGCAAAATACATTTGCAGTGCTCAAGACAGATGTCAGACTTCAGAGGACCAAAGTTAAAATTTAAAATATAATGCATAAATTTTAAATTAATGAAACCAAGGGGAGCCGAGTCAATTAAACTACTGAATTCCAGCACGGTATTCCCCCTTTCCTGTCTGACCCACTTGTCTCGGCCAGCCTGACCCCTCGCCCCTTACCCAGGTAAGAGCCATAAGTCACGTTTCTGTACTCCTCCCAGGAGATTAGGCCGTCTTGATTCATATCAAACTCCTGCCATTGGTTTTCAACATTGTCATATATGTATTTCTTCTGGGCGTGCTTAATCCAGGATTTCAGCTCCCCCTCCGTCACAAACCCATCTTTATCCGCGTCTATTTTATCTACAATCATTCTACAAGACAAAACAGTTGTGTTTCAAGGGCCAGGTCCACAAGGCGTTTCCCCCAGAGAGCAGGGACCTACCTAAAACGTAGCCGTAGGTGGCATTTTTATACTCCTCCCAGGAAACGAGGCCATCCTCATTGAGGTCGTGCCCCTTCCACTGCCGCTCTACATCCTCGTGAATCCAGCGCTTTTGTGCAAACTTAATCCAGCCTTTGAGCTCATCCACAGTGACAAACCCATCCTTGTCGCCATCTATTTTACTTACAATCTTTCTGTGGGAAATGCAGAGAAATCCAGCAAGAGGTTAAAAAACCAAAGTCTCTGGACGTAGCCAGGAGTGTGCTGTGAACGGAGGTGTTGCCCAGGTGTTTTTTTTTAATACACGATTTAAAAAAAAAAAAAAAAAAAGTTTCCAGAACAGACAAGGGAACACTTTTCTCTTTGTTGGCCTGTTCCCGGCTTATAACAAGCCACCTGGAAAAGGTGAACTGCTCCGTAGCCAGGGCACGGGTCCCAAGGTCAACCCAGCCAATCTCTAGTTCTGAGCGTCTAATCTGAACGCTTAGTCCACCCGGGCTCGCTCTCGCTCTCTCTCTCTCTATCAAACGATGCAAAGCTTTATAGTTTCTGTTGCTTACACCTGTTGGTGAGTAACCACAAGCATTAACAATGATTTCCTTAGAATTCAAGGTATCGGGGCTGGAGAGATGGCTCAGGGGTTAAGAGCACTGGCTGCTTTTCCAGAGGTCCTGAGTTCAGTTCCCAGCACCCACATGGTGGCTCACAACCATTTGTAATGAGATCTGGTGCCCTCTTCTGGCGTGCGGGTGTACATGCAAACAGACCATTGCATACAAAATAAATAAATAAATCTTAAAAAAAAAAAAAAAGAATTCAAGATATCTAAATCAGACTTTAAAAAATTAGTTGCTTTTAGAAAAAGGCTATCCTTTTGTTAAAACATATAAACATTTTTTTTTTTAAAAAAGCTAAGCTCTCAGTAGGACTTGTCTCAAAAAACAAACCTCAGATTACATATATTTTATGACAAGGTGACCTTAGAAAAACAAATAGGTATCAGAGGTGCTGATCTTAAACGCCAGCAGCATATACGTGTTACATCCACTTGAACTTCTGTCTATTGCAGAAAACTCTGAAATGATAGAGGAGTGTGTAGTCCTGGTTAGAGATGTTAATAAGCTGAGGTTATTAGCCAGCAGACTATGAAGCAGAACAACAGAGCTAAATGAGGAACCCTGCCGTTATAAGCGCCTTTCTCCCAGCTACGCCCACTTTAACTAAGGACTTAACACTCAGTCGATGGCTGTGTGTGCCGGTCAGGGGTGGAGTGCGTACGAGGCGGCTGTGAGGACCTGGCTCTCTTCTCTGGCAGTACTAAATAAGTGCGCAGAAGATACAGACCCAAAGCACGCAGCTTCCTACTTAGAGAGGGCGCAGAGCTGTCACACAACAAGCAGCCCAGGTGAACGTGCGAACTCTGAAGGCAAACGCTAGCAGAAGTGAACATCAGCACACCAGGCTCCACGAAGAAACTATACGGGGTGGCCACAGATGCCCCTTCAGCGCTTCTCTCATGATGAGTGCATGAGAAGCGACTGGAAATCAGTTCTTTCCAGCAAGACTATAAACACGCTCATATCGATACGGCGTTAGCTCTAACTATCTCCTAGTTCTGGACACCAGCAAGCGCTTTCCCTCAGAGAGCGTATGGCCTTCTAACCTCAGCTCTACAGCACTGACAGAAAAGGGAACATACCAAGATGGCATTTCCTAAACAGTCCCTCTGCCTGCATGGACACAGGGTAAATTTTTTGTTTATTTGGTTTGTTGAGACAGGGTTTCTCTGTGTAGTCTTGGCTCTTCTGGAACTTACTCTGTAGACCAAGCTGGCCTCGAACTCAGAGATCTGCCTGCCTCTGCCTCCTGAGTGCTGAGACTAAAGGCATGTGAAACCACTGTCTGGCAGACACAGGGTTACCCTAAAAAAAACTATTGCGTTATCTCCACGGTACTTGCTACCAATAGTGCCACTACTAAGAAAAAAACGGGTGAAATACCAGAACCCCTCCTAAGCCCAGAAGGTATTTCTAAGCTATTCTAAATACCCTGAAGGCCTGCCCAGACAGCACAGCCGTAAGAGTGTTGAAGATGGCTTAACAAAGGTGGCTGGCTGAGCAGCGCTCTATCCATATAACAACCCAAACGGCTTAGCCAGGGGTCGGCAAACCCTTTCTGAAAAGGGTCAGGAAATACTTTTACTCCCTGAGTCACATGCAGCCCGTTTACGTGTACACGCAAACAACCTTCTGAAAGAAAATAAAGGCTGGAGAGGTGGCTCAGTGGTTAAGAACACTTTTTCTTACAGAGGAGCCAGGTTCAGTTCCCAAAACCCACATCACAGCTCACAGCTCCACAACCCCAGTTCCAGGATCTGATGCTTTCTTCCGACCTGTGCTGACACCAGGCACACCTGTGGTGCACAGACATAAATGCAGGTACAACACTCCTATACAGAAGCAGATCTAGAAACTTATAGGCGATGTAGCTCAATTGGTCCAGTGCTCACCTAGCAGGCATGGCGCTCCTGAGTCAGTCTCCAGCACCCTATAACCAATGCAGTAGACACAGCTGTGCTCCCAGCACTGAGGAGGTCGGGCAGGTGCATCAGAGGTTCAAGTAATCCTCACTACATAGTATGTCCAGGGCCAGCCTGAGATAGCCAAAACCCTGTCATATAACCCTCCCCCTTCAATAAAACAAAGCGGAGAAGAGCTGGGCCTGAAAATCCCAGCGCTGAGCTAAGCCTGATGGAACACGCCTTTAAACTTGGAGGCAGAGACAGGTGACTCTGTGAGTTCCAGACCAGGCAGGGCAATACAATGCAACCCTGTCTCAAAACACAAAACAAAAGGAATTCCAGTGCCGGGGATGTTCCTGCAGTCTCAGTACTAGGAGGCAAAAGTGGACAAATAACCCAAGTTGGAGCCAGCTGGTCCGTAAGTGAGATCCTCTTTCAAAAGGTCCAAGAGCTCAAGCCAAACCAACACAAAAAAGTTCGACTTGTCAACATTCTTTCCCCGCCCCCCCTCCCCCGAGTGAGTTTCTCTGTGTAGCCTTGGCTGTCCCCTGGTCTCACTTTGTAGACCAGGCTGGCCTCAAAGAGATCTGCCTGCCTCTGCCTCCCCGAGTGCTGGATTATGGGTCCGGCTTATCAACATTCTCAAGAGAAAAAAAAAGACACTAAAAATTAAGTACTAAGCTTGTCCTGAAAATGCTTATTAAAGATTTAAAAAATATGTTAATTTTGTAGCTATACCTATAAACAATGATTTTCTCCTTAGAAACTACTCTCTTCTAGAGTGACAGGGGAAAAAGGGTGACTCTGATTTGTAAATTTTGATGAACAGTTAGCTACCAAATCACTGCTGGAACTGCCATCACGCAAGTGTGTCTGGGAGGACTCCTGCCTGGCCTCCCCTAAGATTCTTGCCTCAGAGGTGGGCAGCGCAGAAAAAAGCATGTCTGCTGCATGTCCAACCTGGGGAACGCAAACTATTAGTTCGTTTATATTGTGTAAAAGACACGGCTCCACCAGGTCTTCCTAATAATATACAGCTTCCTCAATGCGCTCAACTCTTGATATTTACTGATGATAAAATTGAACACTTTTCTCTACTAAAAACTGCTAGCAAAGCTACTCCACCACCTGCAAAACCAGAGGAGGCTCACTAAAGTCCAAGCTACCTAAGTGACCCCAAGCCTAAATGTCGTCCATTATTGAAGAGTAATTCCGCAGAGACTTGTTCAGACCAGAATGGAGGCTGTATATACACAGTACTGATGCATGTAACCTAAAGGACAGAAAGCGCCCTCGTCTACTGCTTTTTAGCTAAAATGTTAGCACAGTTATAAGGTTAACACTGAAAGCAAGCATGGTTTCTTAAAGACGGAGAAGCAACCTAACAGAAACGGCTTCCTAATGTGTGTTTCTGAATCTATCTTCAAATGCTGAGGCGTAGTTCATTCTACATAGCAAAATCTTTTTATCATTCCTACCAGTGCTAAAAATAGAACAGTGTGCGCACTTCAGTTAGCAGCTAACACAAAGAGTAAACTGGTACTCAGGTTTCCATCAAAGTGAGCTCTGGAATAGCGTCCACAATCACAGCACAGCACATGATGGCAAAATGGTGCAGTGTGGTACAACTCGCTACACAAATCTCTTGAAAACAGTCTACGAAGATGCACCAGCGGTGCTCATCCTGGAGAACTGACCTGCATTTTCTGAAAGTGAGTGTTTTGGAAGAGCAAAAAAACCAAACCAAAACAAAACAAACAAAAAAAAGGGACAGAAACAGTCAGCTAGGATTCTACCAAGGGTAGATTTAAAAAAAATAGGAAAAAAAAAATTATGTGTTTCTCCTACCAGGTGTGATATGTGCACCACGTGTGTGCACAGGTGTAGGTCTGCACGTGCGCAGCCCCACGGGGGCCTGAGAGGCACAGAACCCTCGGGACCTCGAGTTACAGATGGCTGTGAGCTGCAATAGAAGCGCTGGGAGCCGCGCCCGGGTCCTCTGGAAGAGTAGTCCGTGCTCTTCCGCACTGAACCGCCTCTGCAGCCCCACTGGTGGAGTCCTCAAGTAGGAAGCTGCTTGGGGCCACAACACCCGACAAGAACAGCGTTGATGAAGCCAGGCCTATTCCGAAAATAGGCAGCATTTGGTACAGCAATCTCTGTCTTTACCTGGGGCCCAGGGTGAACTCTGAATGCACGGGAAAGAGCTCTCCTGTCAGCCTCCGGTCCTAGTTTTGCTGTAGATGACGTTACACCACAACATCAAAAGGTTGGACGCCCTAGTCAATAATGTGGTTGGTTTGGCTTTTATTAAGGGACATCCGGGAATAGTAAACTTTACAGAAACAGGTAATCCAGTTTCTAGTTTATTGGGTAAACGTTACTTAGCGTGGGCTTCACTGAATAAATTACAGAAAGTTTCTCAAAAAAAAGTAGAACTAAGAACTCCCATGTAATGTTCTGGAGTCAAGATGGTAAGGTGAAGCTAGATCTAGACCTTAGGAAAAGCACTTAATGATTTTAAAATCCTGTGCACACGAGTGTGTGTGTTGCCACGTGCACGTGAGTGCAGGCATCCTTGGAGGCCAGAAGGCACCAGCTTCCCTGGAGCTGGAGTTGCCGGTGGGTAACTCTTGACCTGAGTGCGAGGTGCTGAGTCTGGGCCCTCTGCAGAGCAGCATGTGCCTTTAACCGCGAGCCCTCTCTCCAGCCTTACTGCATACTTTTATGAAGATGCTTTTGCTCTGTAGAAGAGTGAGGTGCATATAGTTATTTAGTGGAGCAGTGTAGGAAAGCAGTGATTTCATTAGAGTTCAGTGGCAGCAATTCTGTTGTTAGTACTCAGAGGACAGAGCTCAGCGCAGGCTTATTAGTGACTCAACCAGGAAAGGAAAAGCAATAAGCTGACTTATAAGGGACCCTGACCCGGCCAAGAATGGCACATACCCGAGCCTCTCCTTGCTCTCTTCCGGGGTCAGCTGATCAAAAGTCTTTGCCTCTTCCGCACCCAAGAAGGCATCATGGTCATAGTCAAAATTTTGAGCATCATCATGGACTTTGTCGCTGAGCTGAGGCTCGTGGCGAACTCGGTCCTTCTTTTCTGTAGGCTTGCTCAGAGCAAAGGCTGTGCACAGGGACAGGCACATAAGAAACTGCCGCAGGTCCATGATAACCTAAAGGAACAGAAAGATTGTTACCAAAGAAAGCAGTATTGCTTGACAGCAAGACATCAAAACATGCCTCAATTACATCGTCATTTTGATATGTACATAAATCTAAGTATTTTATATTACCCAAGTATTACTTCTTAACTCATAAAATAAGTACAGCATGCTACCAGACCTCCAGTTACCATGGTGGGACATTTTCACCAGTTTCCTTTATGCTGGCTAATTAGGAATTTATAGTTCAAACAACTACTTTGTAAAGAGCTTCTCTTTAAAGAACACAAGAAAAGCTCAATCTTTTTGTCCAAGAAGTTAAAAAAAAAAAAAAAGGAAAAAAAAAGACTTAAATATTTTGCTTTTTGCACTTTTGTCAATGATCAGGTTTTCAAACATGCCTGAATATTAGCATTACCTAGAAGAGTTGGGTGCCCTCATTTAGAGTCTGAGTTGCACCAGGCATTTGTTACTTTCAAGGCTTCTCTGCTGACTGCACTGAGCACATACTCAGTGGCTTCCTTGCTCCATATCACCAGGCCTCATCCAATCACCAACCCATGTGGACGTCCGTTCACATACAGTCATCCAGCTGCACGGTTGTGTTTCCCGGACTTACTCGGGCACAAAGGCCAGCAAGTACAGATTCCTGAGTTTTGTGTAACCTGTGTGTGTGTTGCCACGTGCACAGACTCCCTCCCGACTCTCAGACCATGGTCACAGGTGAATCTAATGAGCACAAGGCTAGAACACTACTGAAAAATGTCACAAAACATTCCAGAGACACCATCAGCTCAAAATCTGTTTTATATGGGGTGTGGAGGCTCAAGCTTTCAGCTTAGCACTTGGAAGGCAGGTGGATCTCTGTGAGTTAAGGACAGCCTGGTCTACAAGGTGAGTCCAGGACAGCCAGGGCTGTTACACCAAGGAACCCTGTCTTGAAAACAAAACAAGACAGGCGTGGTGGCACACACCTGTGATCCCAGCACTCAGGGAGGCAGAGACAGGCGGATCTCTGTGAGTTCGAGGCCAGCCTGGTCTACAAAGCAAGTCCAGGACAGCCAAGGCTATGAGAAACCCTGTCTCGAAAAAAACCAAGAAACAAACAAAACTAAAAATACAAAAAACGTATACTGTTACTAGAGGCGAGGCTCTCAAGGAACAACACCGTGAAAACAATCAAAGGGACTAGTTTCCCTGGGCTCTCATATTTAATTACTCTTTCATTTTAGAGCATGAATGCTGAATGTCTAGGCCCTGAAACAACAGTGTTAAGTTTTTTAGCAATTTCACAATACTTTTTATCCCCCCATTATGCCTGATCCCTGGACCTCTGAACGTGCCTTTATTTGGAAATACAGTCCCTGCAGATATAATCAAGTAAAAATGAACTCATACTCCTTCAGTGCAGTTCCAAAAATGGGTGTCCTTATAAAATGAAGGAAATCTGGACATAGAGTTAGGACGTTGTACTGTGACAGGCAGAGACTGGAGTGATACACAGGTGAGCCGGGAACTGCCAAAGACTGCTGAGAGCTCCCAGGAGTGCGGAGAGAAAGGGAAGATGGCCGGACTAGCACCAGGCATGAGCGGTTAGGCTTCTCTGCAGCTAGAAGATGTAAATTTCAGTTTAAAACACCAGTCAGGAGCAGATGAGATGGCTCAGGGGTAAAGCGTGTACAGCTCAAGGCCTGATGGCTAGAATCTGATCCCAGAACCCACAAAGAGGCAGAGAAAGACCTGACCCCACACAAAGCTGCCCGGTAACCCCGGGCACCCACACCACACATATAAGCAGTCATTAGAACCAAACCAACCAGCACTTGGTTTGTTACAAAGTGTTACTACATCCACTAGAAATGAACACAAGGTTACAGCAGTCAGGGACGCTCACCTTCGAAAGCTAACCCATCTCCCAGCCCTAATCTGAAGATTAAACCCCAGCCAGGCATGATTTTCCTTTTCTGGAGTCGTCACTAGCGAAGCCAACCAGTCTAAGCACTCACATTTATATATAAACACTTGTCTAATCAGAAAATTCAGCAAAGCCTCTAACTTAGCAGCTGTTAATCCAACTGCACCCCAAAACTTCTATCTGGCTCTGCTTCAAAGCTTTGGGCTGTAGAACAAAGGAAGAAAGTTGGGGAGTAAGGAAAATATTCCAGTATGTTATACATGGCCCATGGATCCATTTCTCTCTAACCCTCAAATAGTGGCTTAATGGATTTAGACTATTACTTTGGATTTATAGAGCCCCCAGGATTACAAAAACTAAGAAAATGCTTAGCCAATGGTAAGTGCTGCTATTTTATAGAAATGCTTAATTCTGAGGGGTTCCAAATTGTTCTGGTTGACCAAAGACCAACTGCTGAATGCTAGCAAGGGGAAGAAACAGGTGTGGTGGTAAAATTCCAGTTCTCTTGCGTTTGGATACTCAGCAGAAAAGGCACTCCTCCACCATGAAGCAGAGGACTCAGTGCTTAATTGCCTATTAATAGCTTGATAGCATGATACATAACTGTATTAATTGGGTTGTGAAATCTAGAAATAAAAATGACCTTATCACAGAGGTAGGCAGATCTCGGAGTTCGAGGCCAGCCTGGTCTGCAAAGGGAATACAAAACAGACAAGGCTACACAGAGAAACCCTGTCTTGAAAACCAAAAAAAGACCTATCTACTTGGCATTCTGCACTTGCAGACTTCGGTACCAGATTCACTGACACTGTCACCAAAGTCAATTACCCTCGCCCTCTGGAAAGACCATGATAAATCACTTTGCAGTTGTCAGGTGCTAGTCAATTGACACCAGTTTGCCAGTACATTCTACGAGTGGGAGAAAGACAAGAGGCTGAGTCCATGAAGGGGAACATTTGGCTGCAGAGCTCTGACAACAACTGAAACCAAGCAGGTTTCGTCAGCGCTAAAGTCATCAGGCTCAAACTAAAATCTGGCCACACAATCAGCTTACCTGTGGGCCTGGAGAGCCGGTTCAGTGTTTTACGTGCACTGGCCGCTCCTCCAGGGCTCTGGGTTCAAGTCTCAGTACCCAATGGCAGCTAACAACTGTGTGTTAACATCAGTTCCAGGCACTCCCATGCCCTCCTCTGGCCTCTTTAGGAACTGCACACATAGTGTACTGACATATGCAGGCCAAATACCCATAAACATAAAAACCAATCTTAAACAACAAAAACTCCAACAAAACAAACAAACAAACGCCTTACCTGTCAGAAAAAGGTTCTAGAAATTCTGGGGGAAAAGGGTTCTTTGTGATAAAATTTTAATATATAACTCACTGTCCAACTTATTCTAGCAAAATATACAGAAAAAAAAAAAGCTTTGGTGTCTAGTACTGAATTCTGCTGTACATTTATGTTTAACATGCTTAAGAGAATGTGTAGTTATTTTAGCCCAATAACCTTCAGCGTCAGAAGCATAAATAATTTTAAGATCTTAGATGAGGGGGTTGGAGAGATGGCTCAGAGGTTAAGAGCACTGGCTGCTCTTCCAGAGGTCCTGAGTTCAATTCCCAGCACCCACATGGTGGCTCCCAACCATCTATAGTGAGATCTGCTGCCCTCTGCTGGTGCGCAGGTGAACATGCAGATAAAGCACCCCTACACATGAAAATAAATAAAAAGCAATCAAACAAGATCTTCAAGACCTGGCTCCTAGGGCTGATGATTGCGGTTGGAAGAACTGTTCCGAGTATCCTGAGTCACTTGTATTACTTCACTCATATCATTCCTCAAGAATGACCACAAGAGCTATGCCATCCTTCTTTGGTTTCCTCACCACATTTGTGTGGTGTGTGTGTGTGTGTGTGTGTGTGTGTGCATGTGCAGTCGCCTGGGCACACGAAGTTGGGGTCAGAGAACAACTCTGGAATTTGGTTCTCACCTTGCACCAGCTGTGTCACTCAGGCTGTGAAGCCTGGCAGCAAACGCCCTTGGAGGCTGAACCACCTCAACCCCACCCTTCTTCATGAGGGTAGGGTGCCATGGAGGGGAGGCTCTCACTGTGTCTCACACTGGCCCACAACTGCCCATGTTGCCCAAAGTGGCCTCTAGCTTGAGGCAGCCTTCCCACTGGGCTTTCCAAATGCTGAGCCACCACACCCACCAGATTCTGCAATTTTGAACCTACCTCTCTATAGCTCCTAATGTAAAGTTTTGTACTCTTTAGGAACGGATACATTTTACTGGCTGGAGTGGTATTTGGGGGCAATGTGGTTTTGCTGTGCTTTCCAACTCCCAATTTCCATTACTGGATCTGGCTAAATGCCAGGGTACAGGCAAATACCTGATTTCAGGGGCTGGCAAGACGGTTCAGCCAATAAAGGCACCTGACATCAAACCCAACAACTTAAAAGAGTTAGAGCCCAGATCCTACATGGTGGCAGGGGAGAACGGACTCTCAGAAGTCATCCTGACCTCTGCAAGCATGCTATGGCATGCACATGCTTGAATCCATAAATAAATGCAATTAAGAAAACTCAGCGTTAGTTCATCTGCTTGCCTCTAATATGTTACAGTATAACAGCATTTGTATTTAGGAGTTTATAGAAAAGTTGTATATGGGGTGCACTCCTTTAATCTCTCAGCATTTGGGAGCTAGGGATGGGCTGATCTCTGTGAGTTTGAGCCCAGCCTAGTCTATACAATGCGTTCCAGGTCAGCCAGGGCTACGTGGTGAGACCATCTCTCTCACACGCAAAACAACAACAACAAAAAAAACCCCACAAACAAACAAAGAAAGCTAACATAGAGAGAACCCAGATCTTAAAGCATTTCCCACGATTATTCCCGGCTATCCCCGAAACATCCCTGGCACGTCTATGTTAGAAAAAATTTGAGCTAATACTAACGTGTTAGTCTCCTGAAGCATCATCTGACGTACACCTAACACAGCACCGGATGGATGGCAGCAAACAGGCCTGGAATGACTACCACCCACTCATACTTACCATTTTCTGTGAGCTCATGACTCCTACTTTTGATTCCATAAAATATCCTGCTGGAGACCCCTCAAACACTGTCAAACTCACCTTAGGACCAAACAGACTCCCCTTTTACACAAGTAGTTAGAGGTTACCTCTGGTCCCTCATTTGGACTTCTAAGTGAAGTTCTTTAACGTTGACTATCGAATGAGGTCAAATACACATTTGTCCTAGGTCAGCTTTCAGGGATAGCAAAGAATAATTTATCAGCCATTCCAAGTTTCTCTACCTTCAAGCTCAATTAAATAAAACTTGAGCGTCATTATCCCAATTCATTAATGCTGACTTGATGGTTCACGACAGGAAGTGAATGCGATTCTCAAGAAATCCTGTTCCAGGGCTTTGTACACTTAGGAATTTGGATCAAAGAACCAAAAGTTTTAGCAGAAACTCACCGGATTTTCCCACTCAAGCAAAAGAAACTTCACAAAACGCAAACCGCTCTTAGTTACAGCTACAATAAGACATGAAAATTAAATTCACTTCTGAATACAGCATGTCAGAAATCAGAACTAGCGCTTGGGAATGACCAGGGGGGAAAAAGCGATTATTTAAAGATAATTAACTCCCTAATTAACACGTGAAAACTATTTTCCGTTAATGACAATATTCAGCCGAACAGAAAACGGCGGCGTTCCTTTCTAATGAACAGTAAGTTTTTGTAAAAAACGACACCGTGTTATCATGCGTTTTGCTCCCCACGCTTCTACACACCGCACCACAGCGAACACTCCCTGGCGCTCGCAACCCGCTCTCGGGATGTGGCCGTGGGGCGGGGAGGCAGCTCCCAGCAGGCTGCTGAGAGGGGCAGGGAGCGGGGACCCAGTTCTCTCCGACCCTCAGGAAACACACAGGAGGGACCCTCCAGTGCCAGGGACCCTGCGAGTGGCCGGTGCCGGGGAGGGCGCGGGGCCCGGAGCTAGTGTCTGCCGGGCCACAGCCCTTTCCGCGGGGCTGCGGGTCGGGGAGCTGCACGCCGGGGCGCGGGGACGCGCCTCGGGCCCCCGGGGCCGGGGCGAGGAAGACCCGCTACCCACGGGGAACGCGCCGACGGACGGGACGAGGGCGAGCGAGGACCCGCCGAGCGGCCCGGAGCTTACCTTCCCACGGGAGCTCCACGCCGCGAGACGCCGAGGCCGGGCTCACCCAGGGGCTCAGCTCGCGCTCGAAGCTCCGCCCCACCGGAAGTGGCTCCTCGCCCCGCCTCCGCCCCACCTCGTCACGGCCTTCACACCAATCACCGGCAAGACCGCGGCCGACGCGTTGCTTCCGCGGGCGGCCATTGGTCCCCGGGGCGCGCGGCCGGGATTGGCTGGAAAGCGCCACGTCCCCGGAGCGCGCCGAGCTGCGTGGCCCGGCTCCCGCCCAGCTCGGCGCGCCCAGCCCGTGCGGACGCCGAGCCCTGGTGCTTA
This sequence comes from Meriones unguiculatus, assembly GCF_030254825.1. NCBI lineage: Eukaryota > Metazoa > Chordata > Mammalia > Rodentia > Muridae > Meriones > Meriones unguiculatus. Next base: position 56,679,411 of record NC_083368.1, on the reverse strand, counting down.
GCTCTGGGGCGTGTGGGCGCGGCCCGCTGACCGTGGCCCACTGGCCGCCACGTCCGCGTTCGGGGCGCGCGACCTCCCCGGCTTCCGAGTGTCGTCCCGTTAGCCTTCTTCCTGCCCTCGAGCCCCGGGCCCGGAATAAGCCCGAGCAGGGTCGCCACCGCGGCCTCTGCCTCTCGAGGGTCCCGGCGTGGTTCCGTAGACCTCCGCCCTGCCAGCGTGTGCCTTTCAGCTTCCTTTCCCATCACCACGCGCGTTCGCACCCTGCCCAAGCCGGCAGGGTCCCGGCCCGTCCTGACCGCCCTACGGCTCACGTCCATGTGGTCTTTTGTTCGCCTCTGTCTGAAAGACGTGTGCTTTCTCCGTTTCCCAGCTCCCGAAAGCCATCGCCACCCTGGAGTGCCTTGATGCACGCGGTAGTCGTGAAGCTGCCGGTGCTCTAGGAGTCTTTCCTCGTCCCAGGGAGCAGATTTTACATATTTGCTTTCCCAGCATTTTCAGTACACAGCCGAGTAACGCCGCTCATCAAGTGCCAGAACGGGATCCGCCCGACTTAATGCTTCAGGAGCTCCTAGCTTACAGCCCCGGTCCGAGCAAATGCTCAGGACTACCAAGTGAACTGAAGAGAAGAAATCCATTGCATTGCGGGGCCCTGATTTAAAAGAAACATAGGAAATTAGCAATCTATTTTGGCGGGGACAGGGAGAGTTTGAGCCTAGACTTTGCGTAGGACGCTAGGTAGTCAAACTCTGCCAGAGATCCAACCTCAGCCCCATCACCTACTCCCAGGGCTACCAAAATTTCAGCGTGTGTGGGATTAAGAGCACACAAAGTTTAAGTCCAGCCGAAACAAAATTTAAGATCATTAAAGACTTAATAAAGCAAATTGGCTTACCTTAAGATGAGAAAAGGCTGGCAACCACTGTTTGGGACGTTCAAACTATAAACACAAAACACAACTGTCACCTCAGAGTTTATTCTGGAGCCCAATGTGAGTGGCCATGAGCCACTAGGAGCCTAGAATCTGGGACAGGAGCCTAGATTCCTTGTACCAATGTAGTAAGTTTGATGAAGATTTTTATAGTAACAGAACAATGAAAATTACTTTTCATTGGTGGAAATACCAGAGAATGGGTTACCACAAAGAGGGGAGACCTTTGATACAACCCTCAGATAACTATCTGATGACACACTTGGTTCTTGAGCTGTGAAAACTAGTGGTCTGCTAAGTCATACACTTCAAAGGAAATTAGTACTCTCTCCACAGTCCACATACCTTGCCTAATGGTCATGAAGCTATTAGGTCAGTTACAGAGGAGAAGGAAAAGGCTTTTAAGAAAATAGGTATTAACAAGGCTAAATATGGCCCAAAGTAATTTGGTTCTGGACTTTGCAACATTCTGAGTTCACATCACTGCAGGCCTGGTTGGTTAACAAGCCTTGAGGAAGGTTCAGTTTGAAAGTGCAGCTGCTTTCTGGGAGCTCTTGTCTACTGTTTCCCCCCGTTGGCCAAGTACCATATTTTGTGCATGGGGAGGGGACACAGTACTTACTATCATTAATGTTCCATGTTGCTAGGAAATGCTTCCCAGCATCTGATGTGGATCAGGCTGAGTAGTAGGCGGGAGAGCAATCTTCAGCAGAGGGGAACAGATGACTAGAGGCATTTAAAAAGCAACTTCTGGATCACATCATTACTGGCCATTAAGTTCCAGGTCTATTTTTTAAGTCCTCTATATTTGGCATAACTTGATGTTGTGGATATAAATATGTTTTTGTTTTAATCTCAGGTGTGGGATGTGGGACTGATTCAGGGGGTCCACAGCAGCAGACTATTTGCCTCATGTGGGCTCTGAAAGGAGCCCTTTGCCTGAGAGAATAAATGTCAGAGCCCAGAGAGTGTGGAGAGAAGAGAAAGAACAAGGCTGCTCCTGCTTCCCCCTTGCTGCTCCTGGTTGCTGTTGTGAGACAAGATGATGGAGATCTCCTGAAAGAAGGGTTGGACTGGCTCTAAAGAGCCCAATGACCCTGACCAGCAGGAAGCAGCTAAGAGAACTTGGCCCCCCTCTCCCACTAACCCTTTCTCTCTCCTACCTGGTGCTGGGGTGTTGGAGTGAAGTAGGGAGAAAAAGAAACGTAAATAAAAGTTTTTAAAAGTACACCTAAAATGTGACAGATATCAAGAGTATTACGAAAATTAATAATCAAGAACGTTGTCTGGCCCAGTAGCATAAAGGTCACAGGTAAAGGAAATAGGCATTTAAACAACTAGAAATTAAAAAATCCTAGATCGACTATATATTTACTCCTGTGTTCACAGTTATACCCTGTGAACTATCCTATCTATAATTGGACTTTTAAAACAAATCATTATTTTTTTAATTCTAGTGAGGTTTTTGTTTGTTTGGGTCTAGCCAGCTTGAGTCATCGCTATAACCTCAGGGGGAGTGGCTAACTCTAATTCTAGGAAAGACTGATCTTCAATAGTCAAGCTATCATAGCTCTTATCTGCTGACTCCCAGCCAGATCTGTTTTATTATATTGGTAGTAACTCCGATTTAGTTTGGGAAAGTAAATAGGAAGCCACATTGTAAAAGAAGTTACATAACAATATACTAGTCCTATAAAATTTCTTTTAATAAGATTGTGTTTCATGTACCAAATATTAATAACAGCGACAGAAGGAATTATATTTGTTAGAAATCATAATTTTAATTGGAGGATGTAACAATAATAAAATGCTTGCCTAGCATGTGTGAGGTCCCTTAGTTCAATCTTAAGCCCTAACTCCATTCCCCCCCCCCAAAAAAAAAAAGTCAGGATGTTAAAGTCCTTGTAGCCATAGCTAAATTTTTTACTTTTATGACAGAATGGAAATGAGACTCTGTAAGAAGTTACTGCAGTTTTGTCTATTTTATTAGCAAATATATTGCCATTATAAAAACCCAGCTTACTGGACGGTAGAATACCTTACTCATTTAATGAAGAAACCTCAGCACTTAAGGTATAAAACATCATGGATGTCGTATTAGAGGTTGACGTCTTTTGTATCAATGAATGGAGAGTTAACTAAGTCTCTGAGCATGTCTAGCTGGAGTAAACAGAGGCAAAGTTACTTTGGCCAGCATCCGAGCATATTATAGGGCCTTCTACAATGTTTAATTGATTGGACCAGTTAATTTTTTTAATCAAAAAGTTTATCTCTTCTGGCTTTAATAAGTCCTGTGCAAAGACAAGTGCCCTTATCCATGGAGCCAGCTCTCCAGCCACACACTTGAATCTTTTAAACATGAAAACTAGATCTGAGTAAGGTGGTGGTTCCAGGTAAACAATCATCACCAAAACCAAATAATCGAAAAAGACGAATGACTGTGGATTCACTAAAACCAAGATCAACACTACTTTATTACTTAGTTATATGCCAAGTGAAATACTCAATATCATAATTTCTGAAAATACCTAATTATAAAAGGATTTAAGAAACAAAGAGAGCAATGTTGCTTGAGATACAGGGCTGTCGGTGGACTTGATCATGAGTATTACCCAGCGTTTCTGAAGCCCACACAGATGTACTTTAGATGAAGTACATATGTTTCATCTGAGAAATGTGAACCAAAAATTCATTGTGTCTAGTCTTGTCGAGGTTAGAGGTGCCTGGATACATTTTCTCTCCTCCCTTCAGAATGAAGTCTTTGGCGGATGTCCTCTTTTCCTTCCAGTTGATGAATCATCTGGTGACTCATTTCCTTCTTCCCCGAGGAAGGCTCTGTAACTAATTTTGGAGTTTTGGTTATGATAGTCAAAGGTTCTGCATAGTAGTATATGCTTTTCTCTCATAGAGATGCTTCATTTACTTTTTACTTATTTTTTTTTATAGGATGTCAAGTACCTTAAACACTTTTCGTTAGTTCCTTGAGAGTTTTGTACCTACTTTGATAATGTTCAATCTTCACCCCAACTCTTCCCCAGCCCCTCCTTCCCTATCCAACATTTTCAGATCCCCTGCAAGACCAGTTTGTACTGCCTAAATTTCTTGGATATATGGCCTACTCTCCAGGGGTACACTATTAGAGAACACTGTCTCTTTCTCTCCCGGTAGCTAACAATTGCCAATAGGTTCACGGCTGGAGGCAGTTTGTATGTCCAAATCCCCTCTCCACGGTGGGATTTGGCCTGGATCGGGTCTTCACACCTTGTGTGGCTGTTATCGCCACCTCTCTGAGCTCATACGCAGCTGCCCTCGTGTGTCCAGAAGACACCGTTTGCCTTGAGTCCTCCCCCACCTGTGGCTTTTATTCTTCCCACCTTATCTTCTGAAATGTTTCCTAAGCTGTGGGAATGGGGGTGGTATACATGTGCTCTTTAGAGCGGAGGATTCTTTGGTCTTTTTCTCAGAGCCCTGGCCAGATGCGGGTCTCCTTCGTCAGCGTGTAAACAGAAGCTTTTCACTGAGCAGTGTGGGCCTTCCAAACCAAATACACACTTCTGCAAATCCAACGCTAACACCACAAGCCAGAAAAATACTTGAGACACTGTCTTGATCTTTAAGAGACTTCTGGCATAAATCATAAAATGTAAAGCCACGTGTATTTCTTAAGAACTCTACTAAGGCTGTTTAATGCTGCTGGTGTGTATATTTTTAAGGGATTACCACTTAGCACTTGATAATCGTTTTGGTTGCTAATCCCTGGGGAAGACTAATTCTACCTCTCTCAGCAATTGTTAATTGTTCTTCGTCTAGGCTAGGGCCCCAGGAGATTTCCCAAATTCATGTTTGTATGTCAACTGGTGTCACTGTTTAGGTCTTGTCTAGACAGCCGTTTGTTGAGACCAAATGCTTGTTTTATAGGAGAGATGATGTTTTCCAAAATGGGTAAATCTTAGGAGAAACTCAAAACCTTAGTTAATTTTTAACAATTTATTGGTGCTATTTTTTAATCTACTAGGCCAAATTTCATGAATTTAAATACTTGTCTGTTAATGACTCCCATGATCACTATGTAGTTCAGTAGGAATGCCCCAAGTTACTGTCTAGGCAGTGAGTTGGAGTAACTTCAAAAATGGTTGTTGGGCTTAAATGTTTATTATTAGCCCTAAGGTGGGGTATTGTGCAACCCCACCTGGTTCAGGAAGAGGAAGGAGGACGACACTATGATGGGTTACCTGGTGCAGACATGGGCCTGAAGGAAGGACTCCACTAATGGCATAGAAAGGCCCAGGCGAAGAGTACAAGCAAGGGCCCTGGGATTCTGTATGGAAGGTAGAACAGAGGAGGAGGATTAAGGTGGGTGGCATTGGATGGGGGCTGGGAGATGGATGGCGAGGATATTGGGACAGTGTAGGTGGAATATCTGCTCCACCCAAGGTAAATAAGGCAATTATAAATCTAACAGGTGTCTGTCTTATGATTTGTGATAGTGGGTTAGATAATAGCACTGTGATAATCTTAGGGCTGATAATAAACATTATAAAAAGCACAACAGCCATTTTTTTAAATTACTACAACAGCAGTGGCTATCTAACAAGCAAAGAGGCTTTGTCCAGTCGAAAAATAAAAAACATAAAAAGAAAATCACAGGTTTTGAATGTCTCATTTAGTAAAAGGATTAAACACAGTCCTTGATTTTCTTTTTCATTTTCTATGCAGCATTCTGCCTGCATGTGTGCCTGCACACCAGAACAGCACAGCAGATCTCTCTGTAGATGGTTGTGAGCCACCATGTGGTTGCTGGGAATTGAACTCACAATCTCTGGAAGAGCAAATAGTGCTCTTAACTACTGAGCCATACCTCCAGACCATCAGTCCTTGATTTTCAAAGCCATTTTTGGTAAATATTAGTATCAGTAGATCCATACTTAAGAAACCTTATCATTGCAAACAGAATCAAGCATTAGTTTATCTCAGGTCATTGAATTTTGACCTTAAAATTTTAATAAACTTTATGTTATACTTAATTTAGTTATAGTCATATTCACTTTAAGTTTTATTTTTCACAGTCTTTCTACAATATAATTCAGTCTTCTGAAATTACTCTCTCATTCATTTTCATTGTGGAGCAATCTTTGTCTTACCATAAAGTCCTTTCTAAACCAAAGCATTTTTCAACCTTTTGATCAAAAACATCTTACCTATAACCATTATATCTCCTTTTCTAATGTAATAGCTTTGTACTTATCCCATCTTATTGTTTAAAATAAAGTTTAGAGAACAATTTTGAATCCAATCATTTTCAATAAAAACCCAGGACTCCATCTAAAACATACGTGGTCTCTTAGCTAGCTTCAGCTATCAACTTGACACAGCCAGAGTCACTTAGGAACTCAGTTATTGCCTCCATCAGACTGGCCTTTGGAAGTGTCTGGAGGTTTTTTCAAATTGGCAGTATGATGCAGGAGGGCCCAGACTAGTGTGGGGAGTGCCACCAGGGGGCTGGGGGGCCTGAGCTGCTTAAGAAACAGCTGAGCAAGCTAGCGAGCCACTATCCCCCATAGTTTCTGCTTCAGTTCCTGCCTTGAGTTGCTGCCTTGGCTTCACTCAATGATAGACCCTAACCGATAGCCAAAGAAATGTGTTCTTCCTTAGGTGTTTATCATAATCAGCAGAGAATCTAGGATAGAAACTGGCCCAATTAAAGCAGGCTGCTCATTTATCTCAAAGCCTAGAACTTTGGTTTTGCATGCAAAAATACTAATCTTGGGTTATTAACTGTTTCTCACTGAGAGAACTATAAAACCAAGTTATTGTTGGTTAGTGATCCCCATTTCCCCTAACACTGGGGAGTTGAAAGTTTGTAACTATCACACAGAAAGCTGAAAGCTGCTGCAGGTTGCGTGGTACTTGATCTTCCCATGCGTCCTCCTTTCTAGAAACATCGTTTCTCCTGAACAATCCCAAGCCTCCATGTGTGCTATCGTGGGGATATGTGTTTTGGACGAGAGTTAATGCTCTGCCTTGGGAATTAAGATGCTCAGATTTTACCCTGAGACTATTTTTTTTTCTGTGTGTCTCAATTACAGATGGGGGTGTGCTCAAGACACGTGGTGCTCAAACCCTTACATGCGTCTTTCTGGACATGCCAGTTCCTTCCGATTCAGCAACAGGGGGTGCTAGCTGAACAAAGGGGGAAACCTCTGTCGGAGGTCTCAGGCGTCATCTGACAGTGCTCTCGGCTTCTGTGTTGTGAAAGCTGGGGTCTGCTAAATTAATATATTCCAAAGGAAACTAGTGCTGTTTCTACAGCCCACATTTTTTACCTCATGGTCACAAAGCAGCTAGGTCATGTACAGAGACCAACAGCAAACTACCACTAAATGAATGGCTTTTTCTTATTTGGTTTTTTTGAGACAGGGTTTTTCTGAGTATCCTTGGCTGTTCTGGACTCACTTTGTAGACCAGGCTGGCCTCAAACTCACAGTGATCTACCTGCTTCTGCCTCCTTGAGTGCTGGGATTAAATGTGTGCTAAAAATGGCCCCAAATAATTACTCTCTGAACTTGAAATTATGCTTGAAGTTCTAATGAGTTAATCCGTAGAAGGTTCAGTATCAAGGGGCAGCTTCCTTCTGGGAAGTCTGGGTGACAAAAGGGTATTGGCCATCACTGACAGAGCGTGTCACGGGGTGAGACTCGGGCTGCACCAAGGAAGTCTTAAACAATAGAAAGGAGTCGGGTGTGGGCAGAGCAGAAGGTAAATGTTGAGGCAAAGTTGTTCAAGAGTGGCAGACACTCAGGGAAAGCATGGCTGACAGGTTTGAGTGGGGGATGGAAAGCCTTGACCTGAGGGGTCTGACTGGCTGTGGGAGGCTGTCCAGGTGAAGGGCAGAATGGAATCTGAAGAGGTTCTCTCAGGCACACACGTTTTTCGCTTAAAGGCTGTCTACAAGCAGGCTACCTCAGGTAGTAGTTCAGAAGCTTAAAAACGCTGTCCTAAGGTGAGGCACGGTGTGAGGCTCTGGTGTACCCGTAGCTTGCAGGACACCAGCCCACCATCAGGAACTTCCTAGTGTTCCGATGATGATGTGCTCTTCTGGACATGATGCCAGAACCCGGAGCAGCTGTCACTCCTGAAAGACCCTCATGTTGGGCTCATGTTCCCCCGAGGCCCAGGTATAAAGTTAAAGTTGCTGGGTGGGGCTCCTCCATGGTTGTGGCCTATGCTGTTGGAACCCATCAAATAACTCAGGGTTCATCAAGGTGAACTTGAGTGGACCCAGTTTTTTGGTGTGCTGTTGCCCTATCTGAGGTGAATGGATCGACTTCAGGGAAAAAGTCATAAAACAGGTTAGCGCCCTGGCAGTATGTCAGTGAAAGCTGGACAGACATTGCTAGACTCCCTAGGAAGGAAAAGGAAATGGAACCCTTGTGTGTGAGAGCTCTTAAAAGTGTGAACAGGACTGAAGATACAGCTTAGACATCAGAACACATGTCCAGCATACACAGAACTCTGGGTTCAAGCCCTAGTACTACAAAAATCAGGTGTGATGGCACACACCTGTGTGTAGAGGCAGGAGGACGGGAAATTGAGGTCATTCTATGCTGTATATGCAATTTCATATATATAATTTACAAAAATATGGAGTGCTGGCAAGATGGTTCAGTGAGTAGAGATATTTGCTGCCAAGCCTGATGACCAGGGTTCAATCCCTGGGATTCCATACAGTGGAAGAAGAAAAACATGGTCTGCAAGTTGTCTTCTGTCCTCTACTTATGTTTTATGATATGTGCACACACGCACAACACACACACACACACACACACACACACAGCGGGGGTTGGGGGAGAACATTAAAATTTGAAATAGTCAAGTATAGCTGCACACACCTGTAATCCCAGCACTCAGGAGGCAGAGGCAGGTGGATCTCTGTGAGTTCAAGGCCAGCCTGGTCTACAAAGTGAGTCCAGGACAGCCAGGGCTACACAGAGAAACCCTGTCTTGAAAAACAAAGAAAAAAAATGTAAGCAAGTTTTAGAGTCAGTGATGAAAAAACTGAAGGTGGTACTCAGAAATTAAATGTTGGGCTGTGGCTGTGTTAGCTCAGTGGTAGAGCGCTTGCCTAGCACACACAGGCCCCAAGTTCACTATTCAGTAGAGCAAAATAAAATCTTCAGAGAATTATTCTGATGCATAAAGATGGGGGAAATGAGTGTGATGAGGTGAGTAAATGGATGGAGAGAATTCATAGGCTTAGGCTGTAGGACAGGCGTAGGAGTCCCTGCCCAGGAGGTGGCTGACGGAGCCGTAAGAGCAGAGCGCATTCTAAGAGAAGCAGATGAGAGTCAATGAAAGCTCCAGAATCAAAGCAGCCAGGAGAGGGAAAGGACTTTGCAACGACACACGTAAGACAGGGCACCGCCAGGGCTAGACAGATGGCTCCGAGGTTAAGAGCACTGGCTGCTCTTCCAGAGGTCCTGAGTTCAATTCCCAGCACCCACATGGTGGCTCACAGCCATCTGTAATGAGATCTGGTGCCCTCTTCTGGCGTGAAGGACACTGTATACATACTAAACAAATAAATCTTAAAAAAAAAAGAAAAAAAGAAATGACACCACCAACTATGCCCAAGGCCTACCAGGCCATTCTGTCTGAAAGCAGTGCTTAGGTTTTGCGTGTGCGTGTGGGCAGGTGATCCGAACTCTGGACGCTCCTGTCTGGGCGCCCTTACTCTGTGGATTGCCTGAACACTCCACAAATGAATCAAGTGTCTCCCGTGTGCCAGGCACTGCTCCGGCCACAGTGAACGCAGCAGTAAGCAAAAGGGTTAAACTCTGTCTCGGTGCTTCCATTCCAGTCTGCAGGAGCAGGTGAGACAGACAAAAGCAAAAAGGAGAAGAGAACGACAGGGCAGGCAGCGAGGAACGACGGTCTTGCGTTTGATACAGAATGGCTGGTTTAATGCGCACACACAAGGTATGTCAACCAGGTGTGTCCACACCTCAGGAGCTGTCAACCCAAAGGGATGTGTGCCCGTGTTCAGGAGACTGAGACAGTAACACGACTAGTAAGTTTGAGCAACAACAGGAAGAGTCAGCCTACCTGAACAGTCTTCCGGTCTCCTGAGAATTGTTCCTAAGAGGGGCTGCTGACATCACCCAGTTGGTGGAGTGCTTGCCCAGCGTGCGTGAGGCCCTGCGTTTGGTCCCCAGTTCCTCTGTCATCCCAGCATCCATGTGCTGGGATATGAGAGACCCTATCTCAAAACCCAAACAGAGGCGTGTTCCTCAGCTTCCAGCCCAGGGTGAGGCTGAGCAAGCCTGAGCTGGGCAGGAGGCAGAGGAAGGAGGAAGAGGCTGCCCCAGGACAGTCTGAGCAGAGAGGAAACCACATGCTCTCCTTGGCTTACGGCTTTACTGTTTAAATCGGATAAATAGACGCTCGGTGGGGTATCTCAGAGACCTGCTTCTCCTCTCACTCTCTTCAGCTTCTCTCCCAGGTCGCTCCTGTTTCCTTGTGATACTTTTCTTTCTGCCTCTTTCTCTGACTCCCTCCCACCAGCCTGTGCCCCTCCGGTTTGCTTTGCTTGTGTCACTGCTCATCTGGGCTTGCTTCTCTGAGTCGCTCTTCTCCAGGACCCAGGCTTTCGGAGAGCGCATCCCAGTCAGGCTGCTGTTCCGCAGGCGCAGGTGGAGAGAGAGGCAGACGGGTGAGGAGGCTCCAGTCAGTGCTGTGTTAACTCTGGCTTGCTCCTTGTGGCAGCTTCCTCCTCCCCTCTGTCCAGATAGAGCCCCCCGAAACTGACTGCTGAAGAGAAGTGCTGGTGCAGCTGCATAAACTATCCCCAACAGGAAAGGAGGCATCATATATTTCCCTGTGAGTGCCGGAGAAAAAAGCTGTCAGTGTCACATTGGTTAGCTGAGAAACTCTTCCGAGAATGCATAAGGACAGTAACGGCCCTTTTCTGTGGCGCTCTGTCTCCCCACCAGGGGCTTTTAGAAACTGCAGACAACTCGAAACCACATAGATGTCATTTCATGCACACACACACACACACACACACATACACACACACACAAAAGTTTAATTCCTAGGCACTGTATATTATCCACATGCTTAATAAATAAACCAAGCAATTTTGTTCTACCAAAAGTTACGTGACTGCGGCTTCTCTCTCAAATATTGACTCTCCACTTCACTTTTGGACTGTATTCGGTTGAGGCCAACTGAAACATTAGGAAGTGAAGCTGCAGAGGGGGCACTTGTTCTTATTTACATTCTAATTTTAATGTATTTATTGGGGGGGCTCTGTGCATGAGTGCCAGTGTCTGTGGAGGCCAGAGGTGTCAGATCTGGAGCTGGAGTTGGAGTTATGGGTAGCTGCGAAGCTCCTCCAGTGAGTGCTAAGAACCAAATTCAGGCCTCTGCAAGAGCACTATGCATTCCTATCTGCAGAACACTTACATTTAACGCTTTTCAGTTATTTATAAATGGTCTCCTGGAAGAGTTAGTATTCCACTGATAATACCTACCTTTTCTAATACGTGTATTTGTTGTGTGTTTGTGTGCTGTATGTAGATCATGAAAGTAGAAAAGAGATCACGGGACAGCAAGAGGACATCCTGAGGAGAGGAAACACAGGGCAATGGAAAGCAGGCGACAGGACAGGAGGACGGAAGACAGTTTGGAAAGAGAAGAGGGGCAGTGGGCTATAATGACATCTGCTTATGGAACACTGCAGGGCCTGGCTGCGAAGTGGCCGGGTCACAGTCATGAAGCTGTGTGTGAGGAGTGAGTATTGCTAACTGGAAACAAGGAAAATGCCAGAGTGAAACCATAGCTCTGTATGTTCACACTTCAAGTCTACCTTAACAGCGTTTCCGAGTTAGGAAACAGGGACTCACCTTCTTTAGGACTCTATGAGACAGTGCTTGGAAGGTGCTCCGCAGTGCTTGGTGAACGAGCTACCATAGATGGGAACCTTGGAGAATGGCAAGAGAAAGGCTGGCACCCCTCACCCTGCAGTCTGGGGCCTTCTCCCCTGGGTGCCCCTCCACCATCAGGGAGGAAGACACCCAAGAGCTCCAGGGAAGGAGAAGGGAGGGAAGATTCTACCCCTACGCCTCCCCACAGAGCAGGAAGGAAAGGCTCTAGTTCCGAGACCAGCAGCTTGACACTGTCCTTTGGGGCCCCTGCCTGTAGGCCTTTGGAATCCCCAGAGGACTCTAGGGCTGGTCCTGATTCAGAGCTCGAACTTGCCTGCCCCATGGAGGCCACCAGAAGGACCCCGTCAAAACCATACCTCCAGATAGGGACAGTGTGGCCTGCTGCAGGCAGCCAGGGTGCCGAGGAGCGAGAGTGGCTGCGGCCCAGAGGGGTTCTCTCTCTCCCACTCTCCGCTGGTCAGCGTGTGCCTCCAGCTGAGATCTCGGGTGCAGGGGACGCTGCTCTCACAGGGAGTCGCTCTCCCTAGTTAAGAAAAGGAATGTGTTCGCACTCTGGCTCACAGAACGCTCTGGAAGCTATCAGCCAATACTCGTCGGGAGAGAAAGCATTAGACTCCAGGCATGTCACTTACACACACTCTTGTTCCTTTTATCATTGGTGGCAAGTCTGTAAGGCAACTCTCCCACAATCCCCGTTTTACAGGTAAGGACTCTGAGGCCCACGGAGGCTGACTGACTCACGAATGGCCACATTACAGCCAGGCAGAGTCAATATGCAAAGCCGACCAGCCTGGCTCCAGAGCCCACGTTCTTAAGTACTACATCATGTTGAGCAAAACAGCCTCAGCGAACGGAGAGAAACATGGCAGTCGGCCAGGTTAACTGAGTGAGTCTCCCCACGGACACTCAGTCAACTAACCTGACAAAGGCCTTGAAGGCAGAGGAGCGAAGCCAGAGCCTATTCTAGACCCTTTGCCCCTGGCTCTCCGAAATGTAACCAAAACCTTGGAGTCAGTTTTGGGGTATTAGAGATGCCTGGTTTCCTAAGCCCAAGTGTAAGGGACATTTTGACAAAACCAAGGGTCAGCTTGTGTACCTGCGAATGGGGGCACACAGGTGTGGTCTTTGGGCCTCTGGCTGTCTAGACTGAGTCTCTACCCCTGTCGCTCTCCTCCCTGCCCCGTCCCCTCCACAGCATGGTGCTGAGCTCTTGTGCAGCCAAGGCTGACCTCGAGTGCCTCCCAGGGGCTAGGATTGCAGGCATGCCCCCCAGTGTCTCCTGAGTGCCCGAGTTCCTGTGTGTCCATCTGTTCCTGTGTGGCGTAGCGACAGGGACCGGAGGCATCTGATCTCCCCTGGTTCCCCTGGAGTTGGTAGCCGTGAGCTACCCAAAGTGGCTACTAGGAACCAAACAGATGCTGGGGAATATGCAGTCTTAAACACTGGCGATCTCTTCAGCCCCATGGGCTCTGGAGCTCAAACTCAGTTCCTCATTCTTGCAAGGCAAAGACTTTACTCCCCAGCTGTACCCTCCCCTCTTTTCTATCCTGAAGTTCCAATCGAGGGCTGATGGTGTGGTTCAATAGGCGAGAGAAAGAAAACGGGGTCCAGAGAGCATCCCAATGTGGCTCATTAAAATCAGCCTAAGAATGTCCCAATGTCAGATGTCCTGAAATGCTTTTTGGTGTAAAGGATCTTACTATGTAGCCCAGGTTATCCTGTAACTTGCTATATAGACCAAGCTGGTCTCAAACTTGAGGTGTTTCTCCCAACTCAGCTTTCCAAGTACTGCACCACCACACCTGGATGGATACCCTAAAATTTAAATCTTTTCTCTCCAGTCCCAGCAGTCATTAGAAACATTCTGGAATGTTCTGTTTTCCTTATCCCTAACCCCAAGAAATATTTTGAAGTGTGTGCATTTGTGAATGTGCTTGAATGTTACATAAACAGCAAAATTAGTTGTCATGTGAGAAGGCGGTCATAGATCTGGGGGAAGCGAGTTCTGCTCACCTGACAGGACTCATGGGCTGGCAGCGCTGAGCACAGCCTTCGCTCTGGCACATCCTTCCTGCCCACTAAATGTTAGTGTATCCTGCACTTCCATTTTTACAGAGTATATTAAAACATTCAGATTTAGGGCGTCTCTTGAAAAAAAAGAAACAATCAAGACTTTCTGACCATGCTATGCTATGTGCTAGCGTGACAGCAATGACCTGACAATGCTATGCTATGTGCTAGCGTGACAGCAATGACCTGACAATGCTATGCTATGTGCTAACATGACAGCTCTGACCTGACAGTGCTAGCCCATGCGCTGGCATGGCAGCATTTAATTAAAGCTGTCACTGAAACAGCTGTTGTGCCCCCGTCTGCTCCACTCCCTGTTGTCTTCTTAGTGTTGAACACAGGGGTTCGGTCGCCAGCATTGCTGCTTTTTAGGTTTCCTGATGTTCCACGGGCATGACTATTTTGCCTGCATGTATGACTGCACCACAAGCCTGCCTGGTGTGCATGGAGGCAGAAGAGGGTGTCGGATTCCCCAGACCTGGAGTTACATTTATTTGTAAGCTGCCTGGGAGCTGGGAATTGAACCTGGGTCCTCAGCAAGAGCATCTCTCCACCATCCAACAGTTGTTTTAACTACCATGGGTCAGCCACTCCTTTTGCCCATGTACCCTCAGACCTTTATCCATTTATCCCTCCTATGGACTTAGGCATTTGTAAAAAGCTCTGATTTGGATCCTGGATCCTAGATCCTAGTATCAAACAACTCCATCTACATTTCTAAATCCATCATAATGCAGCCGTCTCTCCTGAGCCAGTATGGAGAATTCATTTGTCAATGGTCTTAGGTCCAGATAGTTACTGAATTCCCATGGTGTACCCAGGGCTGTGCTTGCTGCTTTAGATGACTTAGAGTCATGGATGCAATTTAACATTCATTAAGAAATAAGCTTTAATCCTGTGAGAGAACCAGAGGCTGCATGAGAGGGAGGAAAGCGGAGTCCTGGGGGGAGTGTGTGGTACAAGGTTAGGACAGGCGGGTCTAGAGCTCCTCAGGGAAGGAAGTGGGTGGTGGGCGACTAACCAATGAGGAGGCACAGCTGAAATTTGGCTCCACATCTGTCGCTCTGAGGCAGCAAGCGTGTGAGCAGGTGAGACAGGAAAGATGGGGAAGCTGACAAAGGACTCACAGTTTTCCACAGGGCCTCGTCTGCTCTGTCTCTCCTGACCCTAGCATCTACGCCTTAGACACTAACCTCCTTGGACCAACAACCTAAAAAGCATATACCTCTGGCCCCCCAGCGTGAACTTTGAATGCTGTCTAGAAAGGAGTTTCTGTAAGTTATAATCAGGGGACTCTACCCGCCTTGAGAGAAGGCAGTGTACAAAGAGAGCCTCCAGTGAATGCTTTCGAAGAAGTCAGTGAGTCAGCAAACGGCTACTGCAGATATCAGGGCAAAAGGACTGGCTAGGGTCATTCTGTGGAACTGGAAAGGACTATAGAAACACCTCAAAGAAATGGATGGTTGGGCTTAGTGACAAATGGTTTTTGGTGGTCAAAACGCCTGGAGAGATGACGGCTACGCATGGAGATGCTATGGTACTCCTTAATGGTATCCAGAAGGTCGGAGGGGTGCCATGGGGAGCTGAGTGCCCACCCTCACAGCTGTTCCTGCCCGGCATGTGAGCCTCCACCCTTCCTTACCTGAGGTCTTCTTCTTGATCTTCACCATTTCGAAACTCCTGGAACTCCAGGCATTTCAGGGTCAAGGAAACAAAGATCAAAAGTTAAGGGAGAAGAACACTGAGCTCATTTTTTTGTTGTTTTTGCTGTTTGTGTTTGGAGACAAGGTCTCACATATCTGAGGCTGGCCTCAAGCTCGCTGTGTAGCCAGTGATCTGATCTCCTGACCCTCCTGTGTCTCCCCAAGCGCTGGAATCACAAGGCATGCTCCACCACCTTTCGGGGTTTGTGCCGTGCTGGAGCCCAACCCCAGTCTTTGTGGATGCTAGGGCAAGCATCCTACTAGCTCCTCTACATGCTCAGCCCTGAAGTCACAGCTTATCCCTAGC
Source organism: Meriones unguiculatus (assembly GCF_030254825.1). Lineage (NCBI taxonomy): Eukaryota > Metazoa > Chordata > Mammalia > Rodentia > Muridae > Meriones > Meriones unguiculatus. The sequence goes on along the minus strand of NC_083368.1, from coordinate 56,663,457 downwards.
TAGACTTCTCCTGAGGCAGAAGATTTCCAGGCTGACATAGATCTGAAAACCACCAGCTGGTGGGTGAGGCACGTGATGCTTCCAGGAGAGAAAAAGGGAAGAGGAGTTGGGATGGAAGGAGGTAGGGAACAGAGAGCCCTTGGCACTGATTTGTCTGAGGAGGGGAGGTGTGACCCTATCTGGGATCTTGCCTCTCAGCAATGTTTGCTACTTCCTGTTCAGTTGCTACTAATGAGCAAACACTGCAACCAACTCGGAAAGTGCCTAAATGGAAAACATTATCACACGGGGCTTCCTTCTGGGAAACTGAGGAAGCTACGGGTCTATACAAAGCAGCTACTTCGATAACAGAAGTAATGACTTCCACTTTTTTCCTGAACCTCCCTGACCCATTTTGCACACTTCAGACCAGTTCAGCTGCTTGTCTGGTCTCTCTGAGTCTCTTTCTCCTACCCTTCCAATTAACTGTCGTGGCAATAGCCGGAGTGACCTTTTTCTGATGTAAATTGGATCACAGCATCCTCACGTAAAATGCACATAAGGCTCCCCCTCCCCTGCAATTCTAAAATCCTCACAAGGCTCCTCAGGCCCTTCCTGAGGAGTGGCTGGGCCTCTGCCAGCTTCTTACCCAGTGGCCTTCTTGATCCTTCCCTAAACCTACTAAAGCTCCTTCCTCTTCAACCTGCCTGACTCTCAGTACCCTCTTTTTGGCTAGTACCTATTTCTCTACTGGAGCTTCACTCCCTCTAACCTGGTAGGGTTAACTAGGTCCCCAGTAACCCTGTTCCCCTTTTTCCTTTGGGGATAGAGCACCTAATTCTGTGGGGTATTATTGTTTTGGGACAGGTTAGCCTAGGTTGGTTTCAAACTCAAAGGAATCCTCCTGCCCCAGCCTCCTGAGTGCTGGAGTTGGAGGCATGGACTATCATTTCTGACAGAGAACACTTAATTTTGTCTGGGCGTGTGTGTAAAGGAGAAGATGCTTCTTAGCCACCTTTGAAGCTGGGTTGGGCCATGGGACCAGGTTGCAGCCAGTAATTTAGCATGAGATCTATGCAAAAAGGTCTGTTTTGCAAACACACACACACACACACACACACACACACACACACACACACACGAGGCTTGAGTATCTGGAGAGGTTTAGGTGCTGTTGGATCCTCTCCAAGGTTTAGATCCTTGCAGGAGGAAGTATGTCACAAAGGACAGACTTTGAGATTAAAAGTTGTACGCGGCTAGACCTCTTTGTATTTGCATTTGAAAATGTGAGCTCTAAGCTCCTGCTCCTGCTGCCCTGCCTCCCACTGCTATCTATAGCTGCTATCTACATCTCCTAGCCATGATGGCCTCTTATGGTTCTGCAGCTCTAAGTCCAGATAAACCTCAGGTTGTCTTGGCCGTGGCGTTTTATCACAATAGAAAGGTAGTTAGCACAGTGTCCTTTAGTTAGTAAGTTAGCTGCAGACTGCGGTTATGCCTGTACTCTCAGGCAGGAAGATCCTCAATTCTGAGCCAGCCTTGCCAACATAGTGAGACCCTGTTTCGAAAACAGAACAATTCAAAGAAGCCAGGGCCTGTGGCTCATGCCCCATTCCAGCACACAGAGCTATCTCTCAGTCACTTAAGACTGCCGCACCACAAAACCAGTGTTTTCATAATTTAAAACAGTGAAAAACTGTTTCAGTGCTCTATCAGAATTGAGCGCTGGTTCAGAATGTGGCATTGTATGTAAACATTTAACTACAGTTTTCTGTATGCTATAAAGTGACCATCTTTGGTACAAACTGGTAAACCTTTCCCAAGACAATTAGTAACGCACGCTAATTGAGATCACGCTCATGTCTGCTCTTCAGTCTGACAGAAAGGATGTTGAATGATGCTTAGGAGTTCATTTAATCCCACAGCATCAGGTGAGGCTGAGGCTGGTGCTGTCCTTTAGGCTCTCCAGAACTGAAAGCGGGGGGGGGGGGGGGGCTGGTTTGTGAGGCTTCAAGCACTCTGGAGCCGCTCTGAGCACCCTTGGTTTTCAGCTTGCCATCCTCACTATTGCCTCTGCGATGCTCTGGCTGCTTCCTGTTAGGATGCACCCTGGTCCTCTTGGGTTAGATAAAGCTGAGTGGCAGAGCCCGTGCCTAGGAGGCTTGAGGCTCTCCATTCAATCCCTGGTAAGCTAGTGTGTGTGTGTGTGTGGGGGGTGTGTGTGTAGGGGGAGTGTCTTCTTATAGCCCAGAATGGTGGCACAGGTTTTCTCATAACTCCAGCACTTGGGAGGTGGAGGCAGGAGATCAGGAATTCAAGATCATTCTTGGTTACATATGGAGTCTGAAGCTAGCCTGGCTGCATGAGATCCCATCTTAAAACAAAGTCTCCTTTTTCTGACGCTTCATTTTTCTCTCCTGGTGATGTTTAATAATTAGATTTGTTTTTCTTTCTCTGTTTGTAGCTTAAGCTAGTCTGGAACTCATTCTGTAGTCTGGGCTAGCCTCAACTTTGAAACAATCTGCTTACCTCACACTCTCTGTCTCTTTCTCATTTTTGTTTGTTTTCAAGACAAGGTTTCTCTGTATAGCCTTGTCTATCCTGGACTCTCTTTCTAGGCCAGGCTAGCCTCAAACTCACAGAGCCCCGCCTTCCTCTGCCTCCCTGAGCTCTGGGACTGCTGATCTGCACTGCCACATGCAGCCTTGGACCCCTGCCCAGGGCATGACAGGTGAGTCACCACACCTGGCTTCCTGTACTCTTACCACCACGCATCAGTGCTACGGCAGGGGCTTCTTCAGGTGCGGGGAAGACAGGACTCAACCCTGGAGCACCCCGGAGACTATAGGAACAAGTGCAGGCACTCTATGACGCCCAGACAGAGGCCCAGTCAAAGGGAGATGACACTGCACCGCAGGCAGAGCAAGGTTATGTGGCTGCGCCTCTCTAGGACCAGCACGCAGCTTTCATCCTCCAGTGCCTGTTACTCGTTCTCATTGCTGAAGAAGTGTTTCCATTCCTCCCCAACCCTGCTTGCTGTGTTTGGGACTAAGGCAGTGGGCCCGGGCATGTGTGACTGGGTAGCACATCCCTAGCTGTGCAGCTCCTTTTCCAAGGGTCTCCGCGCGGCACCTTCTGGGCTGCACAGAAGGATGGCGTGGGCCAGCCTGCTTTAAATCATGTACCTGTACTGTCTCTGCTGATGCAAGTCGGCAAAGATCTGCGACAGGGCCTCACTCTCCCCCTGGGCCATCAGCTGCATCAGGCTCTCACTGGGCTGGGCGTCTTGGAGCTTCTGCTGCGATGACTGTACGGAGGAAGAGCAAACAGACAGAACAGGAGGCTATGCCTCGGGCTCTCCATCTTCCTAATACCAAGACTCTGAAGCTCTCCCGTCAGGCGGCTGTGCCAGCCTGGGGGGGGAGCACTTCTCTTTGTTGGAATTTGATAAAATGCCCCTCGGTACCATAGAGGTAAGACCCTCGTTGTATTCTTGCCAAGACAGACTTAGTATCATTAACTTGTCAATACGAATTTCAACAGCTGGTGCTACCTGTTTTTATACTTAAATGTACATGTTCAGAGAAGTTAATGTTTAAAAAGACTCCCCTAAGAAAAGTGCTGTATGCAGTTGCTTTGTGGATGTTAGTGCATTTGTGCACCTGTTTATGTGTGTGTGTGTATGTACATTCAGGCGCACACACAAGAACACGGACAGAGGTTACAGGTTAACAGTGTTTCCCCTATCATTTACCATTTGCGTGTGTATGTATGGATTTATGTATGTTGGTTTTTCGAGACAGGGTTTCTCTGTGTAGCCCTGGCTGTCCTGGCACTCTATCTGTAGACCAGGCTGGCCTTGATCTTACAGAGATCCTCCTGCCTCTGCCTCTTGGAGTTCTGGGATAACAGGCATGTGCCACCGCACCCAGCTTCTGCTTTTTATTTTAAGACAGGCCTTCTGCTGAATCTGGCTCTCACAGCCTCTGTAGAGCGGGCTGGTCAGAGAGCTCCAGGGGTCCTCCCCAAGATGGCCTGAGTCACCTGACCAGACCACCTGTCAGGAAATCTGATGCCCCTAAGGACACACTAAGGACGGGAGGGGGTAATTACCCCATTAATAGAACAGTATACTTGTTCTTCCTAGACACAGTTGTGCACAGGGCTTCACCGCTGAGCCACTCATGGCTCTGTATCCCACCTCAGAAAGCACACACCAAAAGCCTAGGCACAAGGCCCAACACTCTGAGCCTTCTCACGGCTTCACTGGAGACTCTATCCCCCAACCCTTTCTTAAGCTGTTTGCCAACATCCCCTAATTCCTTGGACCACAACTCAAAAGGCATGAATGAATGAGATCCTGTCTAGAACAAACAAAACACCCCTGTAGTTTCAAAGCCAGGTACTATAGTGCCTGTAGCCTAAGCACTCGGAGGCTAACAAAGCAGGGCCTGGAACTAGTGGCCAGCCTGGGCTCTACAGCGAGATCCTGCTTCACAACACAACTCTCACAATTGTGTTCACAAGAGCACCGCCGCTAACCAGTTTAACAAAAGGATGTCAATGAACACAGAGCTGGACGCCCCAGGACCCATGTCAAATCAGAGGCAGCTCACGTGTGAAATCCCAGAACTCCGTGGTGACATAGAAACCAGAGACGGGAGAATCCCCACAAAGTCAAGGGCCAGTTAGCTTGGGGTACACAGAGGACACAAGGGACACTGTCCCAAATGAGGCAGAGGATGAGGATCAACTGTCCTCTGACCTCTGCATGTGTGCCATGGCTCGCCACACACACACACACACACACACACACACACACACACACACACACGGGGTGGGGTCCCATGATCCCAGCACTAAGACCACCTGGGGCAGTTTTGCCTACAGGAGACCCCGTCTCACAACAACAAACAACAAATGAAACATCTAAGGTGACTTTATAGAGGTCAGTGGGGCGAGAATAGAGAATGAAAAAACCAAAACAACTCCCTCACGGGCTAGAAAGACAGCTCGGTGGGGAAAGGTGCTTATGAAAGAATCAGGACCCGAGTTCAGATCCCTAGCATCCATGTAAAGAGCCCTGCACAGCCATGCCCACCTCCAGCCCTAGCACTGGGGCGGGGGTGGGATGCAGAGGCAGGAGGATCGCTGGGCCTGGCTGGCCACCAGCCTAGCAAAAATTCCCCCAGCTCCACGTTCATTGAAATGCTCTGTCTCAGAGGAATAAGGCTAAGAGCAATAAATATGTGTGGCGTCTTCCTCCATCCTCTACAGGCCCCTCAGTGCATATGTCCACCTGATACACACACACCCCACACACATGCATGCACCCCAGGAAAATCTCTTGTGGCCTGGCATGATAGAACATGCCAGTTATCTTAGTACCTGGGAACTACAGGAAGGAGGTCCAGAATTTCAAGGCCAGCTTAGGCTACATATTGAGTTTGAGGCCAGCTTGGACTACATGAGACCTATCTCCAAACACCAAACAAACAAAAAGGTAGCAAGATAGAAAACCCTTCTGTCTTGTTCACGGTCACTGAATTGTGGTCATAGCTGATGATTGAGCAACTATGAACATTTACTGAAGCATTCACACTTAGAAAGGCATGTCCTGTGCTTCTGAGTGCTAGCATGTCTGGAATAGAGTGAAAGCTGAGGAAAGCTTCTGGGTGCTCAGCAGCAGCTGCTCAAGGTCAGCCATCTCCAGCTCTGGTCTTGGCTGAAGGCTGGCCGTGGGAATTCCTTACCTCAGACTTTCCGCATGAGCTGCAAAGGCTCTTGGGTACCAGGCAGTGAGTGACAAGGATGCTAGGGTCCTTGGTGGTGATGGACAGACCCTTCTGCAGAATCTGAACCAGGCGGATCCAGAAGTGGAAGACAGTCTCGGGATGGTCGGGGTGGAGCTTGAGGTGGTAGATTTTCTCGGTGACCGTCCTCAGCCGCAGGATGCGTTCGTGGTGGTCACAGATCTGGAGTTCCACAAACTTCAAAGGGAGAATGCTGAAGGCACAGAAAATGATGCCTGGACCACCCCATCACTTTTGATGTGGCTTCTCACAGGTGAGGGCTTTTAGGGGTAGGAAGGAGAGTTCTTGGCCAGCGGTGCTCAGACACTGGGGAAGGCAGATTTCCCTGGGGCATTTAATCAAGATTCAGACTCTCTTGAAGACAACCCCTAAGACCCTGATTGTATAGGTCTGGGCTTTCGACCTGCCTCTCTCACTTGGCCGTGATTCTCAGGCTGGGGGGGGGGGGGGCAGAGGGATGGTGGATCCCTGTGCCACAGATGTAGCTCAAGAGTAAGGTGGCCAGGGACACGCGCTTTGCCATGTCTCTTTGGGAAACACGAAGGGGCAGCCCACCTGCATAGCTCGCTCACTAACCTGGCTTAGACCTAAGGTGAGTCACCTGCGGTGGGCCGTGCTTGCTACAGGTGTAAAGAGCATCATCATGGCGAGCCCTGGCTCAGGTGGCTGGAGGGATGACATGGTTTCCTGGACCTCGGGTACCATCTAGAGACGCTTGAGATGGCCAGACTGTGTAAGGAGGCCTTTGGTGGCTTGAACATCAAATGTCCCCAGAGGATTATTTGTTTGATCACATGGTCCTCGGCTGATGCTGTCTGGGAAGGCTACAGAACCTTTAGAAGGGGGAGCTTTGCTAGAGGGAGCGCATTATTGGGGGAGTACAGCCAGAGCTCACCACTGGCTGTTTCCTGTCTGGTACAAAGCGAGCTGCCAGCTCCCTGCTCTTGCTACCCAGTCAGTCTCCCTTACCTGCAGGATGGACTCTGTGCCCCAGAACTGTAAGCCAGTATAAACCCTTTCTCCCCAAAGCTGTTTTTTTTTTTTTTTCTTTTTTGGCTGGGGCATTTTATCACAGCAACAGAAAGGAAACTGAAACAAGGCCCAGGAATCAAGAAGGGCATCAAGCTACTCTATGCTACAGCCCTAAGCACGACTCGGTGCACTTGCTTTATAGAGCCAGTGACTTGCGATACAAAAATGGAGTCTAGCTAATTGCACACTTCCCAGGACTGAGGAGAACACACCTCTCCTGAGCAGCTCTCCATCTACCAGGTCTCACAGCCTCATTACGCCTCAGCCCAAGGCTCAGAGGTTTCCTGCTCAATCGGCAGAGTGAGGCAAGGAGGCAGGTGTGTTTGGACACAGGCCCCTGGTCCTGCCCACAGAAAGCCTCCCTTCGCACCAGATAGCCTGTCCTTCCAGTGAAAGGCCTGTCTGGCCTCGCCTGGCCTGTGCCTGTTCTATGCACATGTCCTTGTCCGGTGTGTGCTGTGTGTGTGTGTCTTGCCTCACCTAACCTGTGTGTGTTCTATGCATGCGTACTTGTCCGATGTGTGCTTGTCTGTGTGTGTTTGTGTGTGGAAGCCGGGGGCCAATGACACTTTCTTCCTCTATTGCTGTTTTTGCTTTTGTTTTTGAGACAGGGTCTCACTATGTACCCCTGGCTGTCCTGGAACTCACTTTGTAGACCAAGCTGGCCTCAAACACAGAGACCCGCCTGCCTCTGCCTCCTGAGTGCTGGATTTAAAGGCGTATGCCAGCGCGTTTGAAATTTTATTTTAATTTAATATTTGCTGTTATGTGCATGGGGATTCTGTGTGTGTGTGTGTGTGTGTGTGTGTGTGTGTGTATGTATATATGTGTACTCAGTGCCCACAAACCCAGGAAAGAGCATGTGGAGGTGCAGACAGTTGCTAACTGCACCAAGAGGAGCCTGGGATTTTTAACCACTGAACCATCCCTCCAACCCCTGCCATAGTTTTTAAAGGGATGGTGTCCTAAGAAAGAAGGAAAACTTGTGCTTGCAGAGGATCTGGCAATTCATAGCCACATGTAACTCCAGTTCCAGGGATCTGACACCCTCTTCTGACCTACCGAGGCACCGGGCACACACATGATGCACAGATGTACATGTAGGCAAAACATTCACATGCATTAAAAAAAAAAAAAACATTAAAAAGAAAAGAGAATTTTTGACAAAGAGGCCAAAATCATTCAATGGAAAAAAGACAAATGGTGCTGGACCAACTGGATGTCTACATGCAGAGAAAAGCAAATAGATCCATATTTATCACCCTGCACAAAACTAAAGTCCAAGTGGATCAAAGACCTCAACATAAAACCAGATACACTAAACCTGTTAGAAGAAGTGGAGAAGAGCCTAGAACTCATTGGCACAGGAAGCAACTTCCTGAACAGAACACCAAAAACATAGGCTCTAAGAGCAACAATTAATAAATGGGACCTCATGAAACTGAAAGACTTCTATAAAGCAAAAGACACTGTCATCAGAACAAAATGACAGCCTACACACTGGGAAAGGATCTTCACCAACCCTCTATCTGACAGAGGGCTGATATCCAGCATATATAAAGAACTAAAGAAGTTAAAAAGCAATAAATCAAGTAATCCAATTAAAACATGGATTACAGAGCTAAACAGAGAATTCTCTGTAGAGGAATATAGAATGGCAGAGAAACACTTAACAAAATGCTCAATGTCCTTAGTCATCAGGGAGATGCAAATCAAAATGACCCTGAGATTTCACCTTACACCCATCAGAATGGCTAAGATAAAAAACTCAAGTGTCAATACATGTTGGAGAGGCTGAGGAGAAAGGGGAACCCTCCTCCACTGCTGGTGGGAATTGTACCAGTTGTAAACTTGTACACTATTTTGGAAATCAATCTGGCGCTTCCTCAATATCCAGCTATACCACTCCTAGGCACATATCCAAAAGACGCTCAAGTACACAACAAGGACATTTGCTCAACCATGTTTGTAGCAGCATTATTCGTAAGAGCCAGAACCTGGAAACAACCCAGATGTCCCTCAATGGAGGAATGTATATAGAAATTGTGGTACTTTTACACAGTGGAATACTACTCAGCAATCAAAAAGGAGGAAATCATGAAATTTGCAGGCAAATGGTGGGATCTAGAAAAGATCATCCTGAGTGAGGTATCCCAGAAGCAGAAAGACACACACAGTATATACTCACTTATAAGTGGATACTAGACCTATAAGATAGATAAACATACTAAAATCTGTACACCTAAAGAAGCTAAACAAGGAGGAGGATCCTGGGTAAGACGAACAATCTTCACTTAGAAAGACAAATGGGATAGAAGTAGGAGAAAACAGGAAACAGGTCAGGAGCCTACCACAGAGGGCCTCTGAAAGACTACCTAGCAGTGTATCAAAGCAGATGCTGAGACTCATAACCAAACCTTTGACAGAGTGCAGGGAATCATATGAAAGAAGAGGGAGTTAGTAAGACCTGGAGAGGACGGGAGCTCCACAAGGACCAAATATATCTGGGCACAGGGGTCTTTTATGAGACTGTTTCTCCAACCAAGAACCATGCATGGATATAACCTAGAACCCCTGTACAGATGTATCCCATGGCAGCTCAGTATCCAAGTGGGTACCCTAGTAAGGGGAACAAGGACTGTCTCTGACATGAACTCAGTGGCTGGCTCTTTGACCTCCCCCCACCCCATACACACCCTGAGGTAGGAGCAGCCTTACCAGGCCACAGAGGAGGACACTGCAGCCAGTCCTGATGAGACCTGATAAACCAGGATCAGATGGAAGGGGAGGAGGACCTCCTGTATTAGTGGACTTAGAGAGGGGCAGGGAAGAGATGAGGGAGGGAAGGTGGGATTGGGAGGGAGCGAGGGAGGGGGCTACAGCTGGGATACAAATAAACTGTAATTAATATAAAAAGTAAAAATTTATTAAAAAAATAAAAGAGAGAGCTCCCGAGGAAGGAAGTGGGCTAGCAAGTCAGGCAGACAATCACTTAAAATCTCCACCACAGTTTTTTGAGACATTTGTCACTGGATCTGGTTTTCTTCTCTCTGGACTGTCTGGGAAGTGGGTCCCTAGGACCCACCTCTTCCTCCTCTCCTGCCCTAACGCTGGGGTTACGGCAGGCAGCGGACTCTGCCTTCTGCGTGGATGCTGAGGCTCCAAGCTCAGAAGCTCACCAACATCATGCTGCTTCCCACTGAAACGTCTCCCTACCTGTCCGTGCATGGATGTGTTTGGAGAGATATGTGTGAACATGGACGCACCAGTGTGTGGAGGTCAGAGGTTAACCACCCCAAGTGTGCTTTCTTAAGTGTTCTCCACTTGGCTTGTCAGTCACTAAACCAGAGCTCATTATATTGGTCAGGCTAGGCTGAGCCGCCGCAGCCCCACGGGTCCACCATCCTTCTCCCAGTGCTCGCTTACACGTGTGACTATACCGTTCTCTTTTCTTTTTTTTTTTAAACATGGAATAAAGCTCGTGTTTGCATAGCAGGCATGTTGCTGACTGAGCTATCTCCAGTCCCCCACCTGTCCTAGGTTCCTGCAATCCACGGCAGTTAGGAGCTGGGCACAGAGTTTGAATTACATGCTAGTGTAATTACACACAACTAGTGCCCGTGTGTAATTCAAACACTCGGGAGGAAGAGCATGTGGGCCAAGGGCCCAAGGCCACACCTGACTGCACTGTGGTTTCATGGCTACCAGGAGCCATAAGAGAGTTTTTGTTTTAAAACAAAATAAGTCAGAGGTGAGTGGTTCACACCTTTAATTCCGAGTTCAAGCCCAGCCTGGTCTTCAGAGTGAGTTCCTGGACAGCCAACTATGCCTCAAAAAACCAAAAACCAACCAACCAACCAACCAAACAACCAAACAAACAAACAAACAAAACCAACCCTAACAAAACAAAAATCCCCGTTAATGTCACTGCCCCGACTCCTCAGTTTCTCCCCATCTTAAGCTCAGTCCCAGCCGCTCTCCCCTTGCTCTGCCCTTTACTCCTCCCCCGCACTGCTTACCTCTTCAGGATGATACTCGGGGCCGTGGGTGGTTTGTTCCACGTCTGGCTCTGCCCCTTATGCCATTTGACTCTGGCCATAAGGAGGATGTTCGGAAGGGGAAGGCAAGGTACGGAGGAGGTCACCCCAAGGGCCATTGTGTTGGAGGCCTTGTAGATTTCTTTCCAGTTTCTACTCCTTCTGACCTGCAAGGCAGCCCCCAGGCCCAGCCTGAGCATTTGGCTAAAGCAGCAAGAAGTGTTAGCCCAGCCTCTTCCCTCTGCACTGAGTTTCGGTTGTGCTCTGGCTGGCCTGGAGCTCACTGTGTACACCAGGACTAGAGAGCCGCCTGCCTCTGCCTCCCGGGTGCTGGGACTACAGGTGAGCGCCATCATTCGGTGATAGCTGCGTAACTTCTTAGTAGGAGGACGCTACGCTGTGTCGTGGGATGGTCAGCAGTGTCCACAGCAAATTCCCACCCAGAGTCTGACAACTGAAAATGTTTTTAGACATTGCCAAATGTCTCTTGGAAACGAGGGCTTCCCCAGTGCTTTTTGACAAGTGTTTTTTGTTTTGTTTGTTTGGGTGGTTGGTTGGTTGGTTTGGTTTGGTTTGGTTTTCCGAGACATGGTTTCTCTGCGTCCTGCACTCACTCTGGGGACCAGGCTGGCCTGGAACTCACAGAGATCTGCCTGCCTCTGCCTCCCGAGTGCTGGGATTACAGCGCATACCACCACGCCTGGCTTTTTTGACAAGTGTTTTAACCTGTATTGGTTTAAAAGCTCTCGCAGGATTTATGGTTTTTTGTTCTGTGTTTGGGTTTTTTTGTTTTGTTTTGTTTTAATGTTATTTAAGCAAAACAAAACAGTGTCTTACTCTATAGCCCAGCCCTATAGTCTCATTCTCAAGGATATCCTCCTGTCTCAGCCTCCTGGGTGGTGGCATTCCAGGCTCAAGCCACCAATGTGTGTTTCTCTAACAGGACTTAGAGGACCAACTATTAACACAGGAGCAAGAACGAGAAGCCAGGATTCCCTTTGCATCTACTCTGTGTCTATGGAGCCTCCCTTCACAACTTCCTGGCTTTGCTTTAAAAACATCCATCCTGGATGAGCGTACGCCTTTAGTCCCAGCACTCAGGGAGGCAGAGACAGGTGGATTCCAGGCCAGTCTGGTGTACAGAGAAAGTCCGGGAACATCCTAGGCCACACAGAGGAAACCCTGGCTCAAAAAACCAAAACTTACAAACAAAAAAGCACTCATCCTCATGGCCCTTCCATTTATTCTAGGCTCTGTCCGGCCCACAGGGAGCCCAGGAAGGTAAAAGTCGATAAATACACCAGTGCCCACTAGACCCTGCAGTTTGCTTGCTACGTTTAAGTAGATCTGCACAGGTTCCCTGCACAATGGCACCTCCCCACTGTGCAGAGACTGGCCTCTAAGCCCAGGTTCTCTGGTCCCTACGTCCTGTTCTCTGCCCAGCAATACATCTGCTCCTAGTCATCAAAGGCCATCTCCTCTCAGGTGACAGGCCCGACTGGAAATGACATGAACTGGAGAGTCCAATGCCCCACTCAGCAAAGAATGCCTGACCTCTCTCAACAGGCCTGCCTACGCTTACGGGAGAAACGCTAGTCAGCCTCATGTCTCAGGCCCCCTAGCTTTCCTGCCTCAGTTTACCTCCACTGCAGTTCTAGGGGCAACTCTTCAGCCACATCTTGGGAACAGGTTTAGAAGAACCCGGGGGTGCTGTTATGGGCCACCCAAGAGTACCTGGATAAAGTTGCTTTCAAACACCACGGAGTTAGGAAACAGGTTGAACTCTGGAGAATGAACCATCTGGCAGAGCAGTCCTTCTTCCACGCCCAGGCCCACTCCAGGGTTCGGCTCCCCATCCACAGGCAAGAGGCCCCTGAATTTTTCCCAGGCGATCAAGGAAGGGAAGGTTGGATAAGATCTTTTAACTTTTACTGTCTTCTTCGATTTCCTCCAAGACTTTCTAGGTGGATCTGATGTCATCATGTCTGCGCATGCTCAGGGGCCCTCCGCACAGTTGTCCTGGGATCTGTCTCTTCCCTTCTGGTCATGGGCAGCTGGCCAAGGCCTGGGGGGCAGCCAGTCAGCTCACAATGATGAATGGATGACATCATGAAAAACCATAGCAGGCCTGCAGGAAAGGGAAGTGAGGAGGGCCTCCCATTTCCTCCCGAGCCAATGCTGCCCATCCCAAGGCCTTCCGGAACAGTCACAGAGCTTGCAGGGAAGGCCTAGCATGGGCTGTTAGGAAGCCCCGTTACTGCCCGGAAGAAAAGCCCTTTGTGTCTGTCAATCCTCTCTATCTTGTCTGTCTCTCTCTCACATGCGTATGTGTGTGTGTGTGTGTGTGTGTGTGTGTGTTTTACTGGAGATTGAACCCAGGGCCCCACACACGCTGTTTTGTGTACCCCAGTCTACACAGCGCTTGAACTTACTGCCTCAGCCTCCTAAATTCCTGAGATCACAGGCCTGTACATGTGGTTCGAGCTCCCCTTTTTACGATTGACTGACTGATGATTGACTGATTGACTGGTGTTGGGGGGCAAGAGTGCCACAGCACATGTGAAAATCAGAGGACAGGCTATGGGATCAAGGCTCTCCTTCCGCCACACAGGCTCTGCGCCTCACGCTCAGGTCCTCAGGCTTGTGGTAGGCACATGGCTTTATCTGCTGAGACAGCTCACGGCCGGGCCATCTTTCGGGCCTCCCCACTTACTCTCTTAGTGCTAACAAGCAGCTCGAGGGGCTGCTGTCTCCTCAAAACTAATTTCCAGAACCGCACATGCTATGATCTCGCCCTGCCCCCAGGCCCTGGTTTAGCATGACATCAGCCTCTCGCACTCCGGCTGAACATGACACAAACCTCCCACACCCTGGCTTAGCATGATGTGAGCCCCCACCCCTGAGCCCTGGCTTACGTGCAAGAACCATTTCTGCTTCTAGGTGAGCCGCTGGCGCCTGTGCTCTGCCTGGCCGGTCGCGGCTGCAGGAGTTTTCTCCCTTAGGAGGTTAAAACTGAAGGAGCAGGAGAAGGAATTAGTTTCCTACCACAAGGCCAGCTGTGGGAGGGCACCAGCTGGGAGGGACAGCGCCTCATCTCAGTGATTCTGTATTTCCCCGAGAGACAGAGGAAGAAAAAAAAAATCAAAAATTTGGGCGCGGTGCGGGTCAAAGGACTAAGGAGGCTGAGCACCGTTCATAGTCAGCTTAAGGAGACAGAGCAGTCTAACTTGGACAGCGTTCTAGGATTTGACCATTGAGGTCAAATGCAGTAATTTTAGAAAAATGGTTTAGCAGCCAGAGCAACAAAGGACGGGCTGGATATTCCTGTGTCACCACAGAGGCAGAGGCTGGGCGCTGTGGAGTTCCCAGTCTGGTTCCCTCTCCCATGGCCACAAGGCTACACCTGCCCAACCACCGGTTACAACTCCCAGGGTAGCAGCGGAAAGCACAACTCCCATCAGGTAGGATTCTCTAAGGATGGCGTGACAGCCCACCCCTGTGGCCTGCGCGCCCCTGGAAACTGAAAGCGTGGTTCAAGGCTGTCTCGTCTTCCCAGGAAGCACTTAGCCACCCATAGCTGGCAGGTTTAGATAAGGGCCGGGCAGAGTTAACCACCGAGACGTCCCGAATCAACTGGAAAGTTGACTTCGCTCTTTTCCATCTCGTCCACCTGCATGGTGCTCCTCAGCCTTCAGTGCAAGGAGGCCTTAACTCCTGGTCTAGAAAGCTAATTGTGACCACGCTTTTGGCTCTAAACAAGATGCTGAACAATTGTATAAATGGTGTTTCGAGGTGTCCATCTTTTCCTCCTCTGTACCCACTAGCCTTCCAACTCTGGTGCTCTGAGTCATTTTAATAACTATGTAATAGATACTTACATAGCCCAATATTTCTCCACTTCTTTCTGTTCCTCACAATTTGTGAAAAGGAAGAAAAGAGAGACCAAAGAAATAACCTCGATATTAAAAAACAAAAAACTTTTCTTGCAGAAGTTGAGATGACCAAGCGGTGACGGGCCCAGCTTGAGAGGTGTGCCATGAGAGAGCCCCCCCCCCCCCGACACTGTTAACAGCATTCTGCTGTTCGCCCAGACAGGAGCCTGGCATAGCTGTAGCTGAGAGGTTTCACTCACCAGCTGATGGAAACTGATGCAGACATTAGGCGGAGCTCGGGGAAGATGGAGGAGGGGGCTGGAGAGGTCAAGGACAGCACAAGAAAACCTACAGCATCAACTTACCAGGCCCACAGGGGCCACAGAGACTGAACACCCTAACAGAGAGCCCGCTTGGGACAGACCTGGGCCTCGGCACGTATGTAACAATGGTGCAGCTTTGTGTCATGTGGGCCTAACAGTGTCTGTTACTCTCTCTGACTCTGTGGGGCTCCTTTCCCATAATGGGCTGCTTCGTCTGGCCACAGTGGGAGAAGATGCACCTAGTCATACTACAACGTGACCTCCCAAGGTGGGTTGATACCCGTGAGAGTCCTCCCTTTTCCTGAGCCTTTTCTGAGGAGAAAGGGAGGACAGAGGATGGTGGGGAGGGGAGGGAAGAGGGAAGGACTGGGAGGAGGGGAGGGAGGGGAAACTTTGGTCTGGTGTAAAATAAATAAATTAAAAAATTCTTTGCTGGGCAATGGTAGCACACGCCTTTAATCTTAACACTTGGGAGGCAGAGGCAGGTGGATCAGTGTGAGTCTGAAGCCAGCCTGGTCTACAGAGTGAGTTCCGGGAGAGCCAGGAGTACATAGAGAAACCTGTCTTGAAAAATAAAACAACAAAATTTCTTCTAGACATGTTAGTAGACTCCTCTGATGTCCATTTTTGTAGTTTGACATTATCTTGAGCATAGGCCATCTGGAATGAAGAGTACGTTTACTGGCTTCCCTTGCAGCTAGGTAAGGCCATGTGACTCGTCTAGGGAAAGACATAGTGTGAGACCCCCAATTAAAATTGAAGTCCCATTTGAGACCCCACTACAGCCTGACACAGGGTCTGGGCTTATGACAAGACAAGCATCAGTTTTTTGTTAGAAAAAAAAAAAAAAGGAGCAGGCCTATGTTCCCATTTCTCAGACTAGATCAGCATTTACTGGAAAGACCACAGAAAATGGGCAGCCAATCAGAGGCCACCTGACCCCCTGCTGGACCCTCTGCTGGACCCTCTGCTGGGCTGTCTGGCAGGAAAAATAAGGTTGCTTAACTGTCAGGTTAGAAACTAATGATTGCTGACGGGCTCAAAAGTTGACCGCATTTTAAATGCTCCAATCCTACCAAAGATGACCTAACCCACCCTGAAATCCCCCGAGTACCTAGAAAAGACACTGTGAACTCAGTTCAGGCTTCTTTGTGAGTGGACTCCAGTGCACACTCCTTGCTGTCTGCATTCTTTGGGGTGCTTTACCGAGCTCCGGACCCTAACAATAGCTCAAGTGAGATTCCTGAGAGGAGTCATTGCAGGGACATCCTCGTCTCCGGCCCCCCCTCTCCCTACCACTCCCCCCCACACTGGAATAAAACTTCCGTTCTAATACTGAGCTGTGGGTTTCTTTTTATGAGAAAAAATAAGCTAGGAATTTTTTTACATGTGCTTTTATTTTGTGTAAGTGGAGTGATGCTGGAGGCTGGAGGGAGCCTGCTCTCTCTCTCGCCGCCTGCTCTGTTTCGGCACCTATGGTTGAGGCTGCAGCAAGTACCTTTACCTGCTAAACCATCTCCACAGCCCAAACTGGATTTTTTAAAAATTAGATGGAGCCAAACCTAGATCTGGCCGATGCTAGTGATAAAAAATTCCTGTTCATTCTTCTGGAATAATTTTACAGCAAAGGAAAGCGCTAGTTACCAATCATTCTAGGTGATAAGGAAGATAAAGTTAAATTACAGGATATCTGAACTTAGCCTGACAGATGTGTGACTCCTGGGCAATGCAAGTGTTTGCTCTAACACTAGAAGATGCTGCACTGGGGTTTTGTTTTGGTTTGAAGTCAGGTCTCGGGGATCCAGACTGCTTGAACTTGCTGCATAGTTGAGGATGACCTTGAACTTCTGATTCTCTGGCCTTCAGCTCCTGTGTATTGGGATGAATAAGAGCATCCGAGGTAACTGGCCTCACGCTCTGTTGTTTCAGAAACCTTTCCAATCATGTGTTTGTGTCGTCAGCTCTATGTTTGTGACTGTGTATCTCCGTCTCATCTCACCTCAGGCTACATCACAATTTCCCCAAACAACCAAAAAACTATTATTTCACCTGGTTTATGGGAGCCAGCGCCCTGCCCGGGAGCTCACCTTCCCTTTTCTTTATCCAGTAGAGCCTCTTCCTTAGGGCGTGACTAGTGAAAGCCTGGGAGAGAAGTCCTGCAGGGCACCCCACTTTCTGGCTTTACCCGTTGCTTCCTCGTGGTGATATTTAGGTTAGTTCTCCAGCCACAAACTTGTTATTAAACAGAAATTATAGCCAAAGAGTTTTAAAACTCAAGACAGATATTTCTTTTAAAATTAAAACAGTCACAATTTCTTAGTAAAGACCTGCCTTCTCCCCTCAACTAATGCCAAGGAAAACACCCAAGTGACTGTAAATCAGTACAGAAATTATTTCAGAAAACAGGAGAAAATATTTGACAAGAACCTTTGGTACTTTGGTAGAAATTAAATATAATATGAACAAAGAAGAATGGAACCAGAATAAGACGGGAAGAGAAAAGGAAGAAAACATGAAAGAAAAACTTTAAATTCTTGATGTCACACAGGAGCTACATCTCACGTAATAGAAGAGTGAGTCAGTGATAAGGATGACAAACTTGGGAACACCCCACAGAGGCCATGAGGAGCTGAGGGGACACAGGGAGCAGAGCGACATCAGCCAGTATGACAGACCTGAGAACACCCCACAGAGGCCACACAGGGAGCGAGGGACAGCCAGTGTGACAGCTACGGACCTGCATGGCGGAAAACACTTTCTGAAACAAAACAAAAACCCACTTGATATGGAGACACCAGCACTTACCATATTCCCAGGAGACCAGATAAAACTAGAGAGGCAAGAAACACCTAAATTACTGGACTAGAAAGAGAAGCATCCTACGAAAATATCAGAGGGACGAGGCGGGCGGGGCTGCACTGAGCGTGGAGACAGGAGGGCCTCGGACTTCACAGGCTTTAGATGTCACAGTGGAACAGAGGAGAGAAGAATGCGGCTCCAGAATTCTCTAGCCAGCCTGAGGTTCATTCAACTGTAACCGTAGCGAAAAAAAACAAATCTTAGAACATTCAACACATTCAAGCAAACGAACAAATGAGATAATTGAATTAACCATCTTCTTAACAGTGTAGTTTTAAAATGTGGATACGAGCCAGGCAGTGGTACACACGCCTTTGATCCCAGCACTCAGCAGGCAGAGGCAGGCCTCTCTCTCTCTCAAAGTTCAAGGCCAGCCTGACTACAGTAAAACCCTGTCTTGAAAAAAACAAAATATAACAAAGAAACAAAATGTGGACATAAAAGATAAAATTAGAAATAAAGAGATAAATAGTTACCAAAGAGGAATAGAATATTATTTTGGAGATAGCCAAAGCAGCCCCTGTATCTAGTGAGTAAACAAACCACAATTTTAAATTTTCTCTTACAAAGGTAGGTAGCTCAAAGCTGGTACATTGTCTATGTCATGTGGCTTTCACCTCTCTGCCCCAGAGTGGCTGCACTGGCTCCTATTATCTCACCAGTCAGAATGCAAGCGAGAAGAGGGAAAGAAAAGGAAGCACACACATTCCTTTTACGGGGATGACCTAGAAATGGCATAATCACTTTTGTCACATTCTATTGGCCAGAATTCAGACACATGGCCATACCCACCTACAGGGAAGGTTGGGAATGGAGCTAGGAGCCCACCAAGGACTGGGGATGTGATTATCTAAGGATGAAGGACAGTTTCGAGCAATTAGCCCCTGTGAAGAAAGCGCGTCACAGAATGACACCTGACACACACACTAAGAGCATAACAGTGTTTACTTTTGTTTACTTGTCACAGGGTCTCATTATGTAGCCCAGGCTGGCCTTGAACCTGAGATCTGCTTGCCACAACCTCACCAATGTTAGGGTTATAGGTGCACAACAATTTATTTATGTGTATGTGTGTGCCTGTGTGAACTGGAGTAAATTTATGTACGCAGATGCCCAGGAAGGCCAGAGAGCAGCGGACCCCCTGGAGCTCGAGGTACAGGCAGTTTCGAGCTGCCTGACTGACATGGGTGCTGTCATCTGCAACAGCTCCTAACCTTTGAGACATCTCCTCAGCCCCTGCTTTATTTGATTTAGTGTTTGCTTTTTTGGCTTTGTTTTCTCCATTTGGTTTCAAAAGTACACAAGGCCCCAAAACTCGGAGCAAGTTTTTGTTTTTAAACAAAATTTGTTCTTACAAAGTTTAAGATCGGCAGCATTGGATATGAAAATTTTAGATACAGAATATGAAGCTGAAACTATGGATACTCTACAACTGTGAGGTGTCAAGATGTTTTTTTGTTTTGTTTTTTAGCACAACTGTACCACTAAAACCCACAATTAGGGACAATAATACATCAACCAGTGAATTGGGGTTTCCTTTTTTTAAATTTTTTTTTTTATGTGCATTGGTGTTTTGCCTGCATATATGTCTCTGCAGGGTGTCAGGTCCCCTGGAACTGGAGTTACAGACTGTTGTGAGCTGCCATGTGGGTGCTGGGAATTGAACCCTGGTCCTCATGGCTTGCTTAGCCTGTTTTGTTCTAGAATCCAGGACCATCAGCCCAGGGACAGCACCACCCACAATGGGCTGCGCCCTCCCTCATCAATCACTGATTTGATGCCCTACAGGCTCAGCTAGAGCCCAATCCTACGGAAGCATTTTCTCAGCTGAGCCTCCCCCTTCCCTGAAGACTCTGGCTTGTGTTGAGCTACCATGAAACTAGCCAGCACAGTCACTATTGTTAAATTAATAAGATGTTTGGGCCTGGCAGGAGCCACTGAGGGACCTACATGCCACGATGTTGTGAAATGTGTGGGAGGAGTTTGCAGTTTATAGGACGAGTTAGCGATTCCATAGTCTCCTCTTACTGGGTTCCTATTTCCTGGGCCTTCTCTGGGAAGACGAGCAGAGAGAGGGGCCGTAAAGAGGCCAGGCTTCTTCTGCCTTTCTCCCTGGTAAGGGCAACAGCAGGGCTGCATGTGCTAGAGCCAGGGGCTGGCTCAGACACTGGCAGAAACCGAGTCGCAGGCGTGAAGGGTGGAGGCGATCAGGACCCCCGCCCCACCAGCCGTGACTCAGCCTGTGCCGCTGGAGACTGATCCCCACGGCCCACCTTTCTCTCGGCTGCTTAGCCCAGCAGTGGCCACTGTCCCTGCTGTCTGCTGGGCTTGGAGAATCACCAGTGCCCAGGGCTCAGTCCTCACTGGGATCTGTGCTCACCCGACTTACTAACCTTGTCATTTGTGGCATATATATATATATATATATATATGTATATATACATATACATAGATATATGCGTATGTACATTTGCGTAATAGTGGAAGCATCTTGCCATTTGGGACTCTTGACGGTAGATGTGGACACACTGAAAAATGCCAAGTCCAGGGCTGGTGAAATGACTCAGCAGGTAAAGGCATTTGCCACGCAAGCTTGACAACCTGCGTTTGATCTCCCCAACTCACAAAGTGGGAGGAGACAGCTGGTTCCCGCAAGTCGTCCTGCTGCATTATCATGCGCTCACTCACACACACACACACACACACACACACACACACACACACGCCTAGAATGATGGTGCACACCTTGATCCCAGAGCTTGGGAGGCAGAAGGGGGAGGCAGAGGCAGGCAGATCTCTGAGTTCAATGCTAGCCTAGTCTACATAGCAAGTTCCAGGTCACCCAGAGCGACATAGTAAGACCCTGTCACAAAGCAGAGAACAACGAAAACCAAACGTACACAATGAATATGTGTTTTCAAAGAACGACAAGCACCTGCAGCTACACTGTCCACGCGTGGGTGTGTAGGAATCCCATGACGCCACCCACTACTCCCGTATTGCCCGCGTCCTTGATTGGCAGCCAGGGGAGGGACGGAAATTCCTTTTATTCTTTGTCAGGGCAATGTGCTTGAAGACTTTAAGGAGCAAGAAAACTGTGACACAAACCACCTGTCGCCCTGTATCTCAGCAGAAGACGGGGTGCCGTCAGCTCTTCTGGCGATTGTTAGCACCCCAGCGCTGTGTTTTGAGTGTAGTTCAAAATTTAATTTTAGTGACATTTAATAAAAACCAGTATCTGTGTCTGCAGCAAGACAAAGAAGTAGATTTATTTATTCTAAGTTAGGTGAGACTCACAGACGGCGTGTGCTTGTTTCCGTTCAAGCCATCACCCCCATAAGTTGGTGGTCTTAGTCTTAATAATCCTGAATGCTCATTTTGTTTATATTTTACTACGAGTGTGTGTGTGTGTGTGTGTGCACGCGCACACACGTGCGCGAGGGTCAGAGCACAGCTGTCAGTTCTGCACTCTCCAGCCACCATGTGAGTCTCAGGGATTAATTAGGCTCACGCTGTCAGGTAAGTAGCTTTACCCACTGAGCCCTCTCAGCCTTTAAACACTCCCGTTAAATGATGAGGCCTTACCACTCAATGTGCCGTTTCTGTCTTTGTAGCCCCGGGCTTTGAATTTCCCAGCCTGGCCCCTGTGGTCTGTTTCTGCAAGTCAGTGGCCTAAGGGTCTCCTGCGAACCTTGGGTGGTGGAGCCTGGCTCAGAACAGCCCCTCAGCCTGCACTAGGCCTGACCTGCCGCCCACAACCCTCTCTACTGCTTCCTCACCACCAGGGGAGTCTTTACAATCCTCTGCTTTTTCCCTACAGATGTCCAAAAGCAACTGTGAAACTTTAATTTCTGTGGCCAAGTTAAAGGGGGTTTATCTTGATGTTATTCCTTGAGGGCATTTGCTCTTCTCTGGATTCTACCTCAGAACCCAGCGAGGCACCCTTACTTTGCTCTGGAAACTGTTTCTGCCAATGCCCTGTCCTGGAGGCTATTGACTCTAGATGACGATGTTTTGTTACTTCTCTTTTTCACCTGCCATGTTTATTGGCCTTTAAATGCTTTACTCATCTCTCCTGTGGTGTTATTTTCATTCAAGGAATAGATACTAGAAAATCATTTTCCAGGAGAAGCCAGGACTGAAGCCTTCCCTGTCTTTGGGAAGACAGCGTTTAAAACGGCCAGAACTGGTGACAGCAGAAATGCATTTGCCTGACCTCCTGCAGCTGGGTTTCTGGTGGGAACCAGGCACCAGGGGACAGACAAGTGAGTAAGTCACAGATGGCCGGCGAACGGCCATCTGCTGCACAGCCTCCCTTGCCTGGGAATGGAATGGCTTCTGGGCTGTAGGCACGGGAAGGAACAGGCCAACCCAAGCCAGGGGAGAGAGAGGGGTCACTGACCCAGGGGGCTGGAGCAGTCAAAACCTCCTAGAGCAGGAGGAAAGGACAACTCCTTTCCATTCCCCTGGGGCTCTCCTTCCTGGCCTGACTGTCCGGCAAACTACATGGAAACTCACAGATCTGCCAGGAGACAGGAAGGTCCATCCATCCAGGGGAGACAGTTTTAATCCTCACCTTCCTTCCCTTCCCCACATGCTTGCCACTCACCTGCAGATGCTGGTGCCTTGGTTTAAATGTTTATTTGTTGTTCGCAGTATTTTACAAATAGTTGCAAATTTGGCACACTCATGAATTATGGTTCACTTCTCTACATCTTTTTCGCCTTAGAGTCTCTCGTTTGCTTGTTCTTAATCCTGATTTTTGACATGCCTGTAGGTTCAAAGCACCTCGCAAGCACGCAGCCCATCAGTGAAGAACCATCTGCAGAGGTCTGAGCTACCTACTCCCGCCCCAGCATCCTGCATGTTCCTTCACTCAGTCCCAGCACAGTCACGGCGCTGCCATTTTGGAAAGCTCTTCCATTATGGTTGAACAGTGCCGAGTATCAAAATTACAGTCACTTGGTTTTTAGAACCAAAGTAACTTGTTTTTTTTCTGGATTCTTGCTCTCCTCACCCAGCACGACCGCCCCAGAGACAGCCGGACTGAAGGCACATGGGCTCCCCATCGGTCACGTGACACAGAGTCTGCATTCTGCCCCTGAACCTTATAGGAAAGGACTTCCGCGCTGTGCCTCACGGGCCGGAACTCTTCCTCAGACCCCCACGCTGGCTGGCTGTGTATGTGTCAACACCTCTCCTAAGACACCTTACTCAGTGTCCTGGACTCCAAACCTGAAACCTTTCGGAGCCCAGCCCTCTGCTCAGTCTGTTTCTCCCCCTCCTCCACCACTTCCTCCCAGACCCCTCCTTCCTTCTCTGTGACCCTTGGGGAAGGGGTATCACGCCAGTGCACACGCTTAGATAAGCTCTCTGCCACTGCGCTAGCTCAGTCCTCCTCCACCTACTCTTCCTGCTCTTTTAAAATTTACCGGTGGATTGCCTGTGTGGTGCTTGCTCTTGAACACAGGACCTCGTGCATGACAGACAAGTGCTTTGCCATTGAGCTACCGCTCTAGGCCGTTTTCTTCAGTTTTAGTTGATTATCTCAAATCTGTTGTCACAACAACAGAAAGCAAATAGCACAGGTTATAGGAAATTTTTCCATTCCTTGCACATGTGGAGTTGAGAAGCAAGGGCGGCAATGATGGCCCCGAGGGGGGAAATCGCCCTGGAAAGCAAAGCTGGCTGTGATGGTGCACATCTGTACCAGCGAGCTGCGTCTGGGAGGCTGAAGCAGGAAGGTCGTTAGGGACACTGTTTCAAAACAACAAAAGTCAGAGGCTGGAGGCAGATGTCGCTAGTTTGGGCGCCGCTTGCCCTGAGCAGTGGTTCTCAGCCTGAGGGTGGAGAGGGTCACCGAAGACCCTCAGTAGACACAGACATTCATACTAGCAAGGAAAATAACTGTACGGTGGGTGTCATCAGAGCAGGAGGGACCGTATAAGCGGAGGCGGCCTTAGGAAGGCTGGGAAGCGCCAGCTGAGAGGAATGTCATACTTCGGCTGAATGAGGCGGAGACCTCAGCCAACGGAAGGGGACACACAAGCAAAAACATCCGGGATTTGAGGCTGAAAGGCCTCCCTGCTAGAAAACTCTAATAAGGAACTGGTCTCCTGGCAACATTTGTAGAGATCCATTTGCTGTGTTTTATGGGTGTGAATGTTTTACCTGCATGTATGCATGTGCGCCGCATACAAGTCGGATCCCCAAGAAGGTCGGAGCCCCTGGAACTGGGTTAGACATGGTTGTTGGCCACTGTGTGGATGCTGAACCCTGATTCTTGACCAGAAGCCTGGGCCATCTCTCCAGGCCCCCTTACAGCTTTTAAATTACGCCCATAGAAACAAACACAGGCTGAATATTATCTGAAATTGGTGAGAACAAAGTCTTACATGTTTGGGAACATTCTGGGCTGGGGTTACAGCGCAGTCAGTCGAGTACTTCCTTGGTGTGCTCGGAGCCCTGGTTCTCATCTCTAGCCCAGCACAATGTGCTGGCTCATGCCTGTAACCCCAACACTTGGAAGGCTGAGGCAGGAGGATTGCTGTGAATTCAAGGCTGCATAGTGAGTTCCAGGCCAGCCTGGTTTACGGAGAGAGCCTATCTAAAAACAACAACAGTGCATTGTTTTAAAATACAGGTGTTACGTAAGAGAGTGTTTCACTACTATAAATGGCAAATAATGTGTCTCCGGCTTCGGACGTTGTAGACAGGATTCCAAGGGTGCCAAAGAGTAACAAGGCATGAATGACGGCTTCATGGAGACATCCCACAATCCCTTGGTTCCTCTGACGGTTAACTTTCATGGCAAAACACCCAGCAGAAACAGTTGGTGAGAAGGAAGAATTATTTGGGCTGTTCTAGAATCTAATTCCGCCACGGGGAAGGGAGTTCGGGGAGGCAGGAAGGCAGGGAGGCAAGGTGTGAACCGGGGGCCTGGAATAATCTTCAAAGACCTGTCCTTTATAGCTGACTATGCCAACGAGGCCCCACATCCAGAAGTTTCCCTGTCCTCAGCAGCCCCTCCAGGCTGAGGATATGGTTGGGTCAGCAAGTTGTTCTGTCCCTGAAATCTCAGGGCTTCGGAGGCAGAGGCAGGAGGAGCATGCCTGACACTCACCCACCTGTCGGTCTAGTTAACTGGTCAGCCCCAAATGTAGTGGCGAGACCTTGTCTCAAAATAAACAAAAACAAACAAAAAAATAAGATGGAGCGCAGGCAAGACGGATCAGACGGTAAAGGCTGCTGTTGCAGAAGCTTGAGGACCCGGGTTCAAGCCCTGGCTATCAGGAGGGAAGGAGAGAACTGACTCTTGAAAGGTGTCCTCATTCTTGCACAGAATAACACTAAATAAACCTTAAACACAGAGCGGGAAAGCTACAGAAGAGGACACTGGATCAGAACTCTGGCCTTCACACAGATGCTTGCACCCTTCATGCATGAGATGGTTCAGAATTAGACAAGGGGGTAGAATGGGTCAAAGACAGTTTAGTCCATCAGCTCAGCAAATCGAGAGTACCAGCCTCCAGCTATCCATTGTCCTGCCCCAGGCTACAAAAAGGGTGAAACAAGGGCCATACCTCACAGGCTGCACGCTGACTGAAAGCCCAGGGTTAAGGACTTGACGTTTGCTTGCTGCTTGCTTGTTTGTTTTACCCCAAACAGTAACCAAACTTGTTCCCTTCCGGGAAGAGAAGAAAACCATAAGATAATTATCCTAGAGCACTGACTTCCTTAATTTTCTATCTGATTAGCCGCTAGAACAGTTATGGTTGGAGACCTTGAAATCTGGCCTACTTAGCAAAGCCTAGGAAAGTCTCAAAGCCCATGGTGGTGGATCTTGTTACAGTCCAGAACTTAGGAGGCTTAGGAGTGCGTTTCATTAGCTCCTGTTTAAAACCAACCCAGGCTCCGGGGTGAGACCTTGCCTCAAAAATAGGGGTGTGGTGTGATGGGGCTGGCAAAGGCGGTGGCACACACCTTTAATCCCAGCACTTGGGAGACACAGGCAGGTAGATCTCTATTGACAGAGCCTGAAGTCAGCCTGGTCTACTCAGGGTGTTCTAGGCCAAACAGAGTTACCTAAAGAGACTGACTAAAAAATAATAATAATAATAATAAATACAATAAATAATATAAACATAAAATAAAATAATTTACAGAAGTATACATTAAGTAAATAAAAATCCCACTTGTTTTCCACCAGAGAACAGAGTCAAACTACATCAGAATTCCATTCCTCTATTTGTTCCTTTGCAACAACTTCAGTTTCCCTTGGGAAAACCATTCAGCCTACTGCAGCATTTGACCAGATGGCCAAACAGCTACCTTTCCCTGACTCCCCAGTGGTGCCTTGGTGTCACATTCTGACTCCCTGGGCCCCCAGTGTTGCCCTGGTGTCACACTGTGAAAGACCCTTTGATTGTCCCTTTGGTTTTGTGATGGCTAAAGAAACTCCATTTTATGCTGGGCATCCTAGCACAGCCATATCTAAGAGGAACAGCAAAAGTCAAGAAGCCAGCACAGCTGCTTGACAAAGATCCAGCCAAGCTGAGCCTAGTGACACAAATGCTATGGCTCAGTCTCCCACTTTTTGACCTTGATCTCCATATGTCCCATGCTTGGGAGGCTTTTATTATTTGTACAACTTAGGACTGTTGGACTGATGGAATTACTTACGAATCATTTATGCCTTCTTCCATGAGTTCTACTTCTAAGCTTCCCCAGGAAAGCCCTGAGCACACTACCCCTCCTCGTTTTAGGGAGATATTCTTATCTAGCCCTGCTTGAAGGTCTTCCTTATGCCCTGGAGGTTGTGATTCAAATAAAGATGCCAGAGACCTCTTTGCGAGGCTCCGGCTTCAGGATAGGCTCGGAACATCTGCCCCTGCCCTTACTCAGGAACAAGATAACCAGAACAAAGTAAAACAAAAAGGTAAACAATATTGGGAGTGCTGGAGAGGTTGGCAGAAGAGCAAATTAAAAGCCTCTTCCTTCTACAGAGAATGGTGTGCATAAATGATAAAAGAATGAAGAAGTGAGACCTTCCATTCCTAGAAAAGTCAGCCCATACAGGTCTCTGCCACCCAGGAGCAAAAGACTACCAGGGTCAGACACATGCATTTTACAAATTTATAAAATATAAACATTGCATTATGCCAAAAACTGAATAACTGCAGCACCTTAGGCTGAATATTTTTCCTGACCTTATGACAATTAGTACTCTGACTATTAAAAGTTATTAATGGGACATAACAATCTTCCCAGGCTGGCTTGGAGCTGTCTGTCTAGTGCCCCTGAAACCCCAAGAACTACCAGCTGAAAACAGGCTGCCATCCTTTGGCAAAATATGCCTTTGAAGCTACAAGATGGTTGAAAGTTGGGTTGCGGGGTTGATGAGGGAAAACGATTGTAAAAGTTAATTCTGTTCTGTCATGGTTTATCAATGATGACTAAACTTACGACCAAGAGGAAGTTGAAACGTGTCCAGGGTCAAAAATGATATGATCTGTGTATTGGAACAACATGCATCTGTCCCTGCCTGCTGAGTTCTGTATAAATAAAAAAGCACTCTGACTGCCGTCAGTCAGGCTGTAAAAGTCCTTTCTCTCACTGTGCCCGACTCCTTATCTCCTCTCCTGGACGCCCAGGCTGGGCCTGCCAGCAGCGTCCATCTTTGTACCCACTGGCCATTTATATCACACTCCAGTCCCTGAAAGATAAGTTTCCAGTTACCCTGACTCAGCGACCCCCACCCAGAAATGCACAGCTGTGCCCATGTACTTGTTGGGATCTGACTATCTGCATTTTTTTTCTTCTGTAACTTGCTTATGCAGACACCCAAAGATTGAGTTTCCTTAACCACTTATTTGGCAGAACAAACTAGTTTTTGCTTGCTTGTGTAGATACTGAAGCTCTTCTTGTGGGTTTCCCTTTTAAAAATCCTTCCCTCAATCTCCTTCTCATGGCAATCTTAAATTTGGTCCAGAGAGCATTAGTCCTGCTAGCAGCTAATCAATAAATCTTTTAATTATAATTGGATTGCATCTATGGTCATTTCCCAGGGGTTAAAAACTCCTTAACAGTTGTGCAAGCCAACCCACATCCTTCCAGCAAATTCCTTTTGGTTTCAGTGAGAGCTAGCTTCTCTTTCTTTCTTATCTCCCCCAACCCCCCGGGTTTTGGAGACAGGGTTTCTCTGTGTAACAGCCCTGTATCCCAGACTTGCTTTGCAGACCAGGCTGGCCTTGAACTCACAGAGATCCACTTGCTTGTGCTTCCTGAGTGGTGGGATCACAGGCCTGACCCACTGTACCCAGCTGCTAGCCTCTCTTTCAAGTATTGATTCCAAAATGGCATTTGTTCTTACAGCTCGTTGTTCCGCTCAGGAGATAGACATGGAAGAAATAGCTACAATATGGTTAGGAATGGTATAATCCAGTGCAAGTGTGGACCACACTCGTCACAGAGAAGGGCACCAGGACGGACCAGTCTCTCGGGAGGCCCAGGGAAGGCAAGGAGGTATGTATCCGGTGGAGGGAACGTGTCTGAAATGCCTTAGCAATACTTAAGACCATGCAAACTTAGGAACACAACAAGGCCCTTGGCACGATGGATGGGTAAGATTCCGGGGAGACTGCAGCAAACAGCCTGTGGCTGTCACTGGGTCTAGTCATTTCACATCAGAGTTTGGTTTTATGAAGAAGGCGCTCTGGCAGCTATGTCTATAATGCTTCAAAAATGACGTCAGGAGTGTGGAAGGAGACTGGACTGGGGAAAGATCACAGGCGCATCCAAAGGGTGGGGTGTGGCCAAGGACCCGGCATGCACCTGTGAGTCCAGAACCTGCAGAGCAGAAGCAGGTTGAAGCAGATCTGTCACATAGCAAGTTTCAAGAGAACTAGGGCTATAGAGAAGGACCCTGTCAAAAACAAACATACAAATGTAAGCTTTGGAATCAGACAGACTGTGGTAAAACTCCAGCTACTTGCTCCCTCTGTGTCCTCTGATAATCGCCTTCATCATTCACAGAACGTGCTGATGAGAATCTGCTTCCGGCGTGAGTGAACTTTGTAAAACCCTAACAGAGAATTTACATAGAGTGAGTGCCCAGTGGTGTCAGCTGTTAACTTCATGCTGCTTTGAGCCTTTCACCAATGGTATTAGCACAACAGCTCAAGTGAGAACTGACAGGAACTTAGACCCGGGCAGTAGGGAGCTGGGAAGCCGTGGAAGTGGGGATGGAAGCTGAGCGTGTAACAGAGTGGAGATAGGCCTTCTTTAAGCGTGTGTAAACACAGGGTGCCATGATTTGTCTCCACAAGGCGACTTTGAGAGTTAGATATTATATAGTCACAGTGACACGGAACGGGCACACTTTGGGGAGCAGGGTCCCACTTCGTCCAGTCTCTCTCGGGGCCGGAGCAGGTGCGCAGCCTACTTGATAGCAAATCCATCTGCCCCTAGCTTACTTCTGTTGCTTTGATAAGCACGTGACCGAAAGCAACGTGGGGAGAACACAGTTGATTTCAGCCCACACTTTATGGCCAAGTCTATCACCAAGCAGAGCCAAATCAGGAGCTGAAGCAGAGGCCACAGAGAAGTGCTATGCACCAGCTTGCTCAGCTTTCTTACACGGACCTGCCCAAGGGTGGCCCTACCCACAGCGGGCCACCCATCAATCATTAAACAATAAAACGCCCCATAGAAAAATTTGTAAAGTGCACCACAAGCCAATGTGATGGAGGCGTTTTTCTCATTTGTGGTTCCCATGTCCCATGTGACTCTAGCTTGTCACGGTAACAAGAAACCAACCAGCACAATGTCCAAAGAAAAGCTGTTTTCCTTGTACTTCTCATGGAGGCGAAAAGAAGGCCACAAACAGTGAATGCTGTCTCAGCATCCTGTACAACTCACCTTGCCAGGATTTAGTCCTCAGATCAGCCACTCCTGCCCGGGAAGGGGACAGCCACGTTCTTCCTCCTGCCATCACACAAGAAGCAGGCCATCCAGCTTTTACCTGGGGACTGAGTGGCACAAATGTCATGTAAACATTAACAGCCTTCCCTTTGCCTTTAAAATACAGTTCAGTAAAGCTCTCTCCAAGGACAGGAAACTTGTTTTCTCTTGCTCCGCCTGACGAGCTCAATAGCACAAGCCGATCAGACAGAGGAGCACTAACTACTTGCTGGGTATTACGGGGATACGTTCTGAGTGAATCTTCCTAATTGTCTGGAAAGCAGGAGCAGCTTTGGTTTCCCCTACATAACTGGGGAATATTTGCCCAGAGGCGTGCAAAGATACAAGATTTTCCAGTTTGCTTTTACTAGGCGCTGGTGGGCAGCAGCCAAGCAGTCAGAACTTCTTTGATGGGAGTCACCACCACCCTTCCCAGAAGCCTCCTCTCCATTAGTAACTGGCCAAGTGTGTGCTATTGGCCTTTTACCCTGACACAGGGAGTTGAAAGTTGAACCCTCCATTTCTTGAGATGGGCGAGGTTATCTCCGAGCTGGTCACCATCATTCTCAGGATGTCTGTAAGGATGCCCTGCCTCTGTGACCTACCATCTCCTTGACAAAGGTAGTTAGGTCTGGCCCAGAGGCCCTTTCCTTTGCGCTGGATAGCCCTGGCTTGGCTTAGATGTTTCAGGCTTTCCATCCGGCAGTTGGTAGCTTCTTTTAGAGGTGAGAGAGAAGGCCACGATTTTTAATTAATTTAAATTTCCATGACTGTTTAATTCAAGCAAGCTAGCTATATGTAGACGAGGGGCTGGCCTCCTCTCTGGGTTTCAGAGAGCAGCCCCTCCCTGGCTTTTGGAGTCCTTTTATGGGGAAGGGTTGGGGTTGAGAGAATACAGCTGTGGAGACGACTGGCTGTTAGCGCCTGGACAGAAGAGTGGGGGAGGGGGCTCGGGGCTGCCTGTGGGGTGGAGAAGTGAAGAATCATCCTTTGCAAGGGGAGCCATCGCAGGTGCTCAGGAGTTTAGCAAGCCGAAGGGCTGGGGCTATAAGGTTACAGGGTCAGCACAGGTTGCGAACCGAGGTTGGCAGGATGCCAGAGGTTTAGGAAGCAGAAAGTATCCCTGTAAGGCATGGACTCTTAATAGCAATGTGTAACAATGTGGCTCCTTAACAAGAGTGTGGCTCCGCTTCCGGCTTCCGCTCCACACCTTCCTTCCTGTTTACTGTTCTGAGGAGTGAGCAGGGCTTTCTGGCCAGTCTTTCCCGGCTGCCCAGACCCTACCCCCAAACACAACCTGTAGCAGAGAGGACTGGATTGGAGGTTTATTGGTGGAAGTGGAGGAGCATCTTGGCGTAAGCACCATCTCATCCCTCTTGCGGTTAGCCGGCCCACAGCGGGAAGCAGCATTAGAGGAGGCAGAACAAGCGTAGAGAAGACAGGCCTGACACCCGTTCACGCCTTACGTTAGGGTCCCAGAAAGTTCTCTCCTAGGGAGCTGGCCACGGGAGCCTGCAGGTAGTTCTCATTTGAGTCCTCTTGTTCCCAGAGGCTGTGTCTCAGACTGGCTCTCATGGGCATATTAATTGAAGAGACCATCAGCAGGGGAGCCCTGCAGCTGCTGCAGTTGTCCCTTTCTGTATTCAAGGGTCTGCGGGAGTCCAGAGACGTGCAGGTCATAGAGAGCAACAGAAAAGACATCGTTAAAAGCCATGTGAGTGTCAAACAATGGCTCAGCTGTCAAGAGTGCTTGCTACTCTTCCAGAGGGTCCGAGTTCGGTGCCCAGTACCTACATGGCATTAAACTGTCAATGACTCCAGTTCTAGGAGGTCTAGAACTGCAGGTACTGCGGGCAAAATGCCCATGCACATTAAATGCCCATACACATTAAAAAAAAGTCCTGCTTCAATGAACTATTTTTTTTTAAAGGCTGCAGTGGTTAAGAGCACATATTTCTCTGCTGGAGGACCTGAGTTCCAGGCCAGCTAGCGTTACAAGTGAGACTTTGTCTCAGAAGAAAACAACCCAGGCAGAGCCTGGCGGCCTAAGCCTTTACTCCCAGCGCTGAAGAGGCAGACAGAGCTCTGGGAGTTCAAAGCTAACTTGGTCTACAACAGTGAGTTCCAAGCCAACCAAGAGTTAAATAGTGAGACGCTGTTTCAAAAGCAAAAGCAAAACCAACCAACCAAAAAAAAAAAAATTAAAAAATCCAAAATAAACAGGAGACATGTTATTGGTGCTCCTGTAATCTGGTACTTGGAGGCAGTAGAGGTCAGTAGTTCAAGGGCATCTCCTGTCTCAAACAACAACAACATTCCAAATAAATAACCGGAAACTCCAAAGAGGAAAGTCAACTTTAGCCATGAGAAAATGGAGAGAAAAGGTGATGAAAAGAATAATTAAAATTTTTATTATTTTACGTGTGTGTGTGTTTTATGTATGTCTGTTCACCACTTGCATGCCTGGTGCCTGAGGAGGCCAGAAGAGCCTGTCAGAGCCTCTGAAACTAGAGTTACAGACAGTTGTGTGGCTGCCCTGTGGGTCTGGGAATTGAGCCTGAGCCCTCTGGAAGTGCTCTTAACCAAAGAACCAAACTCCAGATCTGAGGAAAGGAAGTTTTTGGGAAGCTGAGGCAGGAGCATTACAGCGAGTTCAAGTCTATTCAGAGCTACAGAGTGAAACCCTGAGCCAAACAAAACAGACAAACGAGCAAACAAAACAAAGCGAAGGGGGTGAGACTGGGGTGTAGTCAGTGGACAGAGCAGTGTTGCCCAGCACCCAGGAAAGCCCGGGTTCCACTCTAGCACGTGGGAGGTGGAGGCAAGTGATTCAGGAGGTCTCCCGGGGTGACAAGAAACTTGTGGGGGAGGGGAGGGGGGAAGGGAGAGGCAAAGGGAGAGGAAGGGAGGGAAAGAGAAAAGAGGAGAGGAAAGAAAGGAAAGGCTAGGAGGAGAAGAAGGAAGAAAAGGAGGACAGAGGAGGGAAAGGAGAGAAGGAGAGGAGAGGAAAGGACAGGAGAGGAGGGGAGGGGAGGGGAGGGGAGGGGAGGGGAGGAGAGGCGGCCCAGGTCAATGGTATCCAGAAGGTATGAGCAGGCATCAGGCATTTTAACTTCAAAAGTGAGGCTTTTTTTTTTGCAATCTGAAAGGAACTTTTCTATTCTAAAAGGTGCTGTGTGCTATAGGAACTGTCCAGAGAGGCAGCTTTTAGAATGGAACAACAACAAAAAAACACCTCCCACTGGAAAAAAAATCACAAAGAGATTTAAAAAAACAAATTATGGGTTGATGATGGCCTACAGCGTACACTTGCCTTGCTGGGGGTTTGGTCTCTGGCTGCTTGTTAGTTGAAACTTGGAACTAGGAGGGGTCTTTGGTCACTGTCTATTCACACAGGAGGTAGGGGAGGCAGTGCAGAGGCTGGCCCGAGCGGCGGCCTTTGTGAGCTGGCATTAGCCAGTCAGTAGCTATCATTTCTTGGAATAATTAACTCATCTTCCACTCCTTTTACTGCCTATCTGCCATATGGAAACAGTGGAGTTTATCTATGGAATGAATGTCCAGTTGCCCGGATGCCACAGAACCTGTTTTCCAACATAAACTTGCAACCCAAGTTTAAGGGACAAAGGCAGGTGGCTGGCTATCTAGAATGAAAAGAACTAGATTGAGTCTTAGGGTCTGAGCTTAGGCTAGGGCGAGGGATATGGGAGCTGACGTCACAGGGCTCACCTGTCTCCTACAGGCTGGTGTCTTTTTGAGAGTCCTAAGAGGCCGCTGCTGGTACACTCAGCTGCCAGCAGCATTGCGGTCTCGCTGGTCTGGGAGGATGACGGGGGGCTGCTTGCAGGCTGTGCAGGGAGATGCAAGTCAGAGGCCTGCTGCCAACAGAGCACCCTGCCCTCCCGGCGGCACGGCTTCAGCCCAAGGAGATGCAAGTCAGAGCCCTGCTGCCAACAAGATGTCAGCAACAGCCCAAGGGCTTGCTCTATAAGCATTAAGTCACAGAATTGTTGGGCCAGTAATTGGGGGAGCAGTACCCCTTGGATGTGGTGCTATCCAGGGGGTATGGACCCTAGAGACACTGATCTCCAAAACCGGTGATTACCAAAACTCAGACCTTAATGAAGGCAGAAAAAGAGTTCAGTTTTAGATCTCAAATTTGGAGCAATCTCTGTCACGCTTTCTGCCTGTGCTTCTGCCCTAGGAAGGCCCAGGAACAGCTCCTAGCCGCAGGGGTTCAGTGTAGTGTGTGTGCTTGTGGTCCCAGCACGTGAGAGGCTAAGGTGAGGAGGAGAGCTGAAAGGGTGAGCTGCGCCGTGGCTGCACAGTGAATTCCAGCCCAGCCTGAGCTACGCAGGGAGACCTGAGTCACAAGAGCGCACGCGCACAGCAAAAGAAGGATGAGGAAATATAAAGGGGCGGTGGCTCAGCGATAGGATAACACTCCAGCACCCGGCCTGCTGGAGGCCCCTCTCCACCCACAGCGAGGGGGGAAGCCGTGGGTACTGAGACAGAGAGGTCTTGAGTTTGAGGCCAGCCTGGGCTATGCAACAAGACCCCATCTTTACAAAAATGCAAAGAGAATGAAAGTCTACAAATGTCCATGTGGCTGTGCTGAAGTTTGCTGAAAACCAGAGATGTCACCTCATTAAGGGGCCTTCAGATGTGTTCCGTCGTGGTGAGAAAGTGATGCGTGGGTGAGGGAAGTGCCCACGAGAGAATATGTGTATATATGTATACATGTATGTACACATACATATTAGTATCAACAACACTGTGTTCAGTGTACATGCTTGTCTCTAAGCTCCGTGGGGATCGGTTCCAGGATTCCCCCTCCAATATAAAAGTCCGCTGCACTCAAGTCTCTTATTTGCAATGGCACAGCCTTCACACATGCCTCACGAATCACAATGCTACTGAAATAGCTGCTCTGCCATCCTGAAAAACCCTGGGAGAGCAGGGTTTTTCCCTGACTATCCCTGGTCCAAGGATTCGTGGATCCGGGACCCGCACATATGACAGGCCAAGCATCATTTGCATGTGGGAACATGTCCATGTGAGGATGACTGCACACGTGGAGACAGTTTGTTTATTCTCTGCAGACCTGCGGGCGCCCTCACTTACTGTTGTTTCGGTGGAGGAGTTGGGGATCTTGGGTACCAGGCAGTGAGTGAACTGGATCCTCGGGTCTTTGGTGGTGATGGACAGGCCTTGCTGCAGGATCTTCACCAGGCGGATCCAGAACTGGAACACGGCCTCCGGGTGCTTCTCGTGGAGCCTCAGGTAGTAGAGCTTCTCAGTCACCGTCCTGACCCGGAGGACGCGCTGGCTCCAGTTAAAGATTTGGAGCTCCACGTACTTCAGGGGCAGGATCCTGGGCAGAAGCGGAAATGCGTGTGTCGGCACTTCCCGCTGTGCCTGGAGGCTGCTGGCGGGACAGCTCCTGTGCTGGGGTGGGGGAGCCGCTGGCCCTCTTTATCTGCAGGGGCCTACTTCTTCAGGAAAGACTCACGGGGAGCATGCCTAATGCCAACGCTTGGGGGCTGAGAGCAGGAGTTCAAGTTGAGCCTGGGTTGTGTGACGTCACAAAAAGAGAAATAAAAAGAACCTGCCGGCGTCAGTTACTGCCACTGATGCTAAGTGCTCATAAAGCTTCTGGATGGGGCAAAGGTCAGCATTGTTAACCACTCATTGCAGACTTTACCAGAGGCCTGGAGACATTCTGAGGGTGGGTCGAGAGGTGACTAGGAGATAAACGCACTTGTGCAAGCTTGAGGGCCTGGGTTTGAAGCCTCAAAACCGTGGGGGTTATTGGTTTGCTCTGTTTTTTGTTTTGTAAGAGCCAGGAATTGTCATACAGGCCTGCAACCCCAGGGATGGATGCCAAACAGGCAGATCCTGATTGCTCATTGCCCAGCTGACAGAGCGGCCAGTGTGTTTCAGCTTCAGCAAGGGACCATCTCAAGGGAACGAGAACAGGACAGAACAGTGACATCCAATGCATCTTCTGGCCTTGCTTCCTGACACAACACACACACAGCTTTCACATACCCAACATCACACGCACGTGCGCGCACACGCCCCCCCCCCCCACCACACACAGCACACGCGGCACACACAGACACACACAGCACAGTCACCGTGAGCATGGCACAGTGGTGACCCTCACACTTGAGAGGCTAAGGCAGGAGGATTAAGCTTGTAAAGCCACCCTCCTCTACCGGAGACCCCGTCTCAAGAAAACAAAACCCAAATCAAATGCTCAGGGGTGCTCCAACTTCCTACGTGAGAATTAGAACAAAGATTTTTGGACTCGTTTCTAAGCCTCTCTCCACATCTTTGATCCCTTGGATGAGAACGGCGGTGTCTCCTACATGTCGAGGCTTTGTTCTTCTTGTGTTTTTCCATGATCCTTTGTCTCCACCTCCCAAGATCTTCGATTACGGGTTTGTACTACCATGCTGAAGCCAGGCTCTGTGTGCTGGGAGCACACTCAGCCAACAGAGCCACCTCACTAACCCTTTATCCTTTCCTTTCCTTACATTTAAAAAAAGAACGTGTGTGTGTGTGTGTGCCGCGTGTGCTGTGTGTGGTATGGTGGGGGGGGGGTGTGCACACGCGTGCGTGTGATGTTAGGTGTGTGTGTGAGAATGCCACATGCATATAGGTATCTTTGGAAGCTAAAAGTGTGTGGTCAGAGTTACAGGCGGTGAGCTGCCAGACGTGGGTGCTGGAAGCGGAGCTCACACTTCAGGAGGGGCAGCAGCGCTCACACCCACCAACGTGTCTCCAACACACACCACCATTCTTTGGGTTTTGGTTGGTTGTTTTTGAGACAGGATCACCATGCTGGGATTGGCAGTGTTTTCTCTCTTCTTTCTCTTTCTTTCTTTCTTTCTCTCTTTCTTTTCTTTCTTTCTTTCTTTCTTTCTTTCTTTCTTTCTTTCTCTCTCTTTCTTTTCTTTCTTTCTTTCTTTCTCTTCCTTTCTTCCTTCCTTCCTTCTTTCTTTCTTTTTTTATTTTTTGAGACGGGGTTTCTCTGTGTAGCCTTGGTTGTCCTGGAACTCACTCTGTAGACCAGGCTGGCCTCAAACTCACAGAGATCCACCTGCCTCTGCCTCCCTAGTGCTGGGATTACAGGCGTGT
This sequence comes from Meriones unguiculatus, assembly GCF_030254825.1. NCBI lineage: Eukaryota > Metazoa > Chordata > Mammalia > Rodentia > Muridae > Meriones > Meriones unguiculatus. The sequence goes on along the minus strand of NC_083368.1, from coordinate 56,626,435 downwards.
GCCACTATGCCCAGCCAGCAATATCTTTTCTTTTTTTTTTCCAACCTCAGTATCTCATAGTCCTATTTGACTTTGATACCTCCATCTTTGGGCTGGCAGATGGCTCCAAGGTTTAGGTGCTTGTTGTTACCTCTGGCAGCTTGAGTTCAAGCCACAGAACCCACACAGCAGAAGGAGAGACACAACTCCCATAGGTTAGAGGTGGGGAGAAAAAAAAAAAGGCAAACATTTCAGTAGCTCTTGTCTTAAAAACAAACAAACAAACAAACAAACTTCCATCTTCTCTTTGGAATTTCCCCACATCTACCCTGACAAAATACCAGGAAGCCAAGGTTGGGCTCTCTGTTAGTTCTAGAATAGCCTCGTCTTGAAAAGACAGGGTTACATGGGGAGACCCTGTCTCCAAAAAAACCTAAAAAATAAAATTAAAGGGAAGCCAAGATCCTCAAGCACTGAGCTGGAGACAGGAACAGCGCCTCAGCCTTTGCTGGAAGCATAGTGCTTGTCACAGACACTAAGTAAACCTGCCTTAGGAGACGGTGGACTGAGGGGCGCTCCTGAGGAGAGCACCGCCCTTCCTGTCTGTCCGAAGCCCCCTGATAGAACGTACATACCTGCCATCGGTCCCCGCTCCAGCCCCTCCCTCCAGCCTTCTTTACCTGCTGAGAGTGATGACAGGGGTGCCAGGCGTGCCACAGGTGGAAAGCGGACCGTGAGGCCAGGTGACATTGGCCATCAGGAGGACATTGGGGAGTGGCAAGCAGGGCACGGAAGAGGTTACTCCAAGGATCACAGTGGCAGACTTTTCGTAGGCGTCCATCCAGTGTCCCTGCTTAGTGACCTGGAAATCAGCCCCGGGGACAAGGGTCAGAACCAGACAGCAGCAAGCAGAGGAGGATGCAGACACCAGACAGGCCCCTCAGTCCTGGTGAGCGACAGCACGTCCGGCTGCTGGCCGCTGTCGCTGCTCTCCCCAGACACCCAGACGTAAAGTCTGTGGACAGCAACAAGCTGTGCGGTGCAGCTCTGTGCCCAGAAACACGTGTGTAACTTGGAAACCATACACTAGTCATCTGGGAGTTGAGGCAGGAGAACCAGGAGCTCAGAGTCCTTCTTGGTTTCATATGGAGTTAGAGGGCAGCCGAGGCTTAAAGCAACAAATAACCACACAGCCAGAAAGACGTTTAGAAAGCAAAAAGGCTGAGTGGCCTGGAAAATTTACACTTCCCTCCCTGGGTCAGAGAAACCAGCACAGCTGTTTTTTCTTTCTTTTTCTTTTCTTCTTTTCTTTTCCTTTCTTTTTTTCCCTTTCCTTCCTTCCTTCCTACCTTCCTTCCTTCCTTCCTTCCTTCCTTCCTTCCTTCCTTCCTTCCTTCCTCCCTCCCTCCCTTCCTTTCCTTCTTTTAATTTTTTGGGACAGGGTTTCTCCGTGTAGCCTTGGCTGTCCTGGACTCACTTTGTAGTCCAGTCTGGACTTGAACTCACAGCAATCCACTGCCTCTGCCTCCCCTAGTGCTAGGATTACAGGCGCACACCACCACGCCCGGCTCCCAGCACAGCTTTCCAATGGCCTGGAAGGGTAGGAAGAAAGTTCCACGGGAGGAAGAGTATGGAAATAGCCAGGAAGCTCCATGGAGGGGGCCGGACGTCTTCCCTCAGATGAGGGGGGAGCCAGTTGCAGGGGCTCCGCTGCTTCTCAAAGCACTGGAGGCTGAGGCAGGACAGGGGCAGCGGATACCCAGTGCCGAGGCACGACTCAGCTCCAGGCAGAAGAGCACCAAAGCTGTGGCCATCAGGGAACATAAATTAACACATGCAGAGATGCCTGTTCCCAAGACCAGCGGTGCTCTCCCCGCATTCTAGACTCTGCACAGCCCCGCACTGTGCATCCCATGGGGGAACTGTGGGCAGGGGAAAGCCCAGGGAGGACTGGAATTAATTCCTACCGGCCTGGCCAGGAAGTCTGCAGTCCCCACAAAACAGAGGACTGTAACCGAGGGTAAGTGCTCAAAAAATGCGGGGAACTGGTCACACTCTGGGATGGCCGTGGTGGTGGTGGGGGATAGTGACGTAGAAAACGGGAGAGAGGAAGAGGGGGAACCAGCTGAAGAGTGAATCATTTCAAGTGAAGGTGGTTGTCTCTCAGGTCTCCGGTCACGCAGAGCCCACGATCCCAACAGAGACTCTCAATAGCCTCAACGTTAGATCACGCAGAAGAAAGGCAGCAGAAATCACTGCCAAGAATCACAGAGGGATGACCAGAATCCGAACAGCCGGGCTCGCACCTCACTGCTCCCGCACCCAGGCTGGCCGGTCCATACCCCGGGGACATGGGTGCCTCCCCAGGAGCACTGGGAACACTGAAATGGTGTTCCTGCACTGGTACCACGGTGGGAAGTAGCTGTGAGAGCACAGGTTGAATTCCTAGACCCACCTGCAAAGGTTCCTGCCATCTCCTCTACAACTCCCTGGCACTTCTCCACTTCACTTTGGTGGACCCTGACATCAGCTCCTCCCTTCAGTCCAGTCTCTCCACCTTAACCTTTTTTTAAAAAAGATTTATTTATTTCTTTTATGTATATAAGTGCTTTATCTGCATGTTCACCTGCGGCCAGCAGAGGGCAGCAGATCTCACTATAGAAGGTTATGAGTCACCATGTGGGTGCTGGGAATTGAACTCAGGTCCTCTGGAAGAGCAGCCAGTGCTCTTAACCGCTGAGCCATCTCTCCAGCTCCTCTGCCTGCTCTTAAGCTTTACCAAAACTCAGCAGTGCCCACAAAGAGCAGCAAGGACCCCTGCTGTCCAGCACACCTTTTTCAACTCCCCAAGTCCAGAGAGGATGCCGGGGTGTGTGTGTGTGTGTGTGTGTGTGTGTGTGTAGTCATGCATTGCTGGTCCAAATGGTCTCAGTGCTTGCTTAGAGGACAGAGCTTGCTTAGAGAATAGAGCTTGCTTAGACAATTACCATGGGCTGGAGAGATGGTGCAGAGGTTACTGTTCTTCCAGAGGTCCTGAGTTCAATTCCCAGCAACCACATGGTGGCTCACAACCATCTACAGTGCGATCTGGTGCCCTCTTCTGGCCTGCAAACAGTTACCATTGATAACAGTTTTTGAGGTTCCTTTTCGGGCTAAGGAGACAGCTCAGCCATGAAGAGTGTTTATTGATCTTCAAAGGACCCGAAGCTGTTTCCAGCATGCACCCATGTCAGTCACTGTAACTCCAGCTCCAGGGGATCTGCTGCCCTCTTCTGGCCTCCCAGGGCTCTACACTCATGTGCACAGACACAATTAAAAATAGATAAATCATTTTTAAAAAAACTTTTTTTTTTTGTTTTGGTTTTTTGAGACAGGGTTTCTCTTTGTAGTCTTGGCTGTCCTGGATTCCTGGATTCACTTTGTAGGCTGGCCTGGAATTCCCAGAGATCCACCTGCCTCTGCTTCCCCATTAAGCTCTGAGATCACATGTGTGTGCCATCACAACCGGCTTAAACAAACAAACAAACAAAGAAAAAACCTTTATAAAAGATGCTTTGTTTGGGTGCAATGGCACACACCTTTAACCCCAGCACTCGGGAGGCAGGGGCAGAGCAATCTCTATGAGTTTGAGGCCAGCCTGGTCTATAGAGCTCTAGACCAGCCAAGCTACATTTTTTAAAAAGCTTCTTTCTTGTCCTGGAACACTACCTAACTATTTGCCTGTAGTGTGAAGGAATTCCCTGCAGACTTTGGGGGCTAGAGCCTCAGGTTTGCTCTGGCTTTTGTGCCTCCCACACCCTCAGGTCCATCTCCTAACTAGATGAGAACAGGCCTTGGGAGGGGGAGGCGAAGGAGGTACCTGGATAAAGGTGCTCTCAAACACCACTGAGTCCTTGAACAAGTTGAATTCTGGAGAATGAATTAGTTGACAAAGAAGACCATCTTCCACCCCAAGTTCCACTCCGGGGCCTGGGTCCCTGACCGCAGGAGGGAGGCCCCTAATTTTACTCATTGGTTCTTAAGAAGAATGGGCTGGGGAACATCTCTGGGGCTCCACACAGACCCAGCCCAACTCCAGGGTGTTGGTGGGACCACAGCTCCCCCACCTCCCAGCTCCCGCTTCCTGCTAGCTTGTGGCCGAGCATGTCCTCCAGGCTGGGAGGGCCTGTCGGCTCACAATGGCAGGAGTGACCTCAAGGAAGAGGATGGTTAGCAGCAGGCGAGGGAGACGGGGACAGGAAGGAGAGGACTGCACAGCAGCAGTAAAAGCCCTACATCCCTCAAGCAGGGGGAGAGTGACCTTCCCAACGGCTTGCCAAGACTGGGGGCCAGGCCTCCAGTGAAGGACTCTGGGAAAGTTGCAGGCTTTGATCCTCTGGCATCACTGGAACCCTCACACAAAAGCTCTCTGTAAGTTTAGATTGTTTAGCTGATGTCAGGCGTTGGGGACCCCAGGGTGACGCTGCCAAGCGTGGGTTAGGGGTTCAACTGCTCCACATGAGAGAAAGGAGTCTGTCAGTCCCCTGACCTCCACATGCCCGCTGCTTCATTCGGATGCCCACACACACGGACAGGTGTGCACAGAGGAAAAATGACCACATGTAACCAGAAAAAATAAAGTTGGGCTCTGATCTGCCCGGAAGAATGGAAGGGCGGCCTACAGGCAATTTATTTTCTCTACCCTATTAAAAAAATAATAATAGTAATGTCACAACAACAGCCAGGTTAACAAAACAAAGAGGCTGCTTATTTGTAACTCCTGAACAAGCAGGGAACAGGCACTTGGAGGTTACCCTAAAGCCAGCTCAAAATGAGCCACAAGCTGGCGGGAAACGGACCCCAGGGTCTCAGGCCCAGCGAGGAAGATTACTTCAACCAGGAGTTTGACGCCGGCCTGGATCTTATTTAGAAAAGCTGAACAAAAATGTACGGACTATTCCATGAATCTGTGAGGGGTCATGCTGATCTCTTTCTTTGCAATTCTCCAGCTGAAATGAACCCTAGAAAATCTTCTGGGGAACGGAATTTCGAAGTGTTTATAAACAAACACCTTTCCAGGCAGTCCTGGTGGGATCTGATAGGCTTGGGTCAGACAATAGGGGAGGACTTCCTTGATCAGTAGACTAGGGGACGGATGGGGAGGAAGGGTGGGACCGAGAGGAGATGAGGGAGGGGGCCACAACTGGGATACAAAATGAGCAAATTGTAAATAATAATAATAATAAACACCTTTATTTTTAAACTTTTCTTTTCATCATACTATAGAGATAGAATCTCACTATGTAGGCCAGGCTGGCCTCAGACTCACAGAGAGCCTCCCAAGTGCTTGGCTTAAAGGCATATGCCACCACACCTGGCCAGGAAACACATTTTAAGATAACACATCATCAAAGAAACTGTAAATTATTTAGACTAGGTTGTTAGGAATTCAGTAAAAATAGAAAATGTGTCAAAAATACGAATCTTAGCAGTTGATTATGGAGCGGTGGTTCACCCCTGTAATCTCGGCGCCTAGAAAGCTGAGGCAGGAGGATTGCCATGAGTTTGCAGCCAGGCTGGGTTACCTATTTGAGGGCAGCCTGTACTGCACAGGGTGAGGCTGTGTCTCAAAACAAAAGCAGGCAGGCAGCACTCACCGCACTTGACCTCATTCAGCCAAGACAACATGCTCTGAGAGGCGGTGCTTCCATGAAATGAGGGAAGGAGGCTACTGTGTTAACGACCCATGAAAGGTCACGGACCCTCACTTCAGCCCTGTTCTCTTTTCTTGCTCTCTGGCCTGGCACCCTTATCCCCTCCCCTTGCCTCTCCTGTGATAAACTACCTCCTTTTTTTTTTTTGCACAATTGCAAAGAAAGAAAAGAAAGAGAACCACTACTATTCATGAATAGACACACAATTCCTTATTAACCACAAAAAAATACTGTATTTATAGATTCAGTGTTAAGATGCATACAACACAGGCGAGCGTGCACACACACCACGTAAACCTCCGTAAGGCGAAAGTGACCGTCCTATTTATAGTACATGGTATGTCTTCATCTCTAAGTTGAGATTTGATCATGCAATAAATATTTATTGAGCACCTACTATGTGCTAGGCAGTGTTCTGGAGGACTAGGATACAAAAGCTTTTTTTTTTTTTTTTTTAGCTGAGGATTATATTCAGGACCTTGCGCGTTCTGCCACACAGCCAGACTCTTACTATTTATTTACTTCAGTTTAAGAAGGTTCTTACTGTGTATCCCCAGCTGTCCCGGAGTTTGCTATGCAGAGCAGGCTGGCTTCAAACTCAGAAATCCTCCTGCCCCTTCTGAGCTCTGGGATTAAAAGTGTGCACTACCACTCCTGGCCCCAAAAGCTTTTTTCTATTGATTCAGACAATAGAAAAAAAGTAAATACAAATAAGTATATAGTGTGCTAGAAGGTTCTAGAGAAATAAAATAACTAGTCAGAGAGAACTAGAAATGTTGGTGAGGTTGGGACGGGCTTACTGCGGCATCAAACAGGGTGTTTGCTAGCTCTGTGGAGGCTGTAAAAGCAGGCTGTTTGCTGTTGGAGCACATAGGCACCATGGCATGCTTGTGGATGTCAGGAGACAGTTCTCTCCTTCCTCCTTGCAGGTCTTGGGGATCGAGCACAGGTCTGTCAGGGTCTGCAGCGGGGGGCTGTACCCTGAGTCAGCCCTAGTGGAGATTTCTGACATCAGTGACCTTCATTGCACTGACGTCAATGAACCAACCTCAGACATCTTTCTTTTCTTGCCATGCCTGTCTTTCTCTCTCCTTTTCTTCTCTTCCTCCTTTCTCTGTGTGTGATTGTATCTGCATGTGTGTTCTTATGTGGAGAGGTAGCCATGCCCTCTACATGTGGAGGTCAGAGGACAGCCCTCGGGGGCTGGTCCTTAACCTTTTCATCTTGAGACCAGGTCTCCTTGCACTGTGGACCCGGCTTAGGTAAGCCAGCAAGCTTTTGTAGGTTCTCCAGCTGCGCGGAAGCACCTGCTCCTGCTACAAGCCTTTATATCTGTTCTGGGATTAGCATTCCGGTTGCCACACTTAGAAGGTAAAGGACCTCTACCCACTGAGCCACTCCCCAGCCCCAAAGTTTACTTGAACTGTCTAACCACAGGCTAACCTCTTGCTATCTTAAATATTGAAGTTTTACAGAATTCTAAAATCTGATCAGATTAATTTGAACATATTTTTTCTTCCCTCCTCCTTTCCCTCCTACCTTCCCCTCCTTTTCTACTGAAAATGGTACATTAGTCTCATCTTCCTCAGCATCCACTAGAGGGCAATAGAGCTCAGACTTTCAGTTAACAGATTTAAAACTGGGCAGCTGGAGGGTTTTAAAAGCGCTGTGCCTTGGCTCATCTCTACGCTGAGACGTTCCTTCCTAACTCAGCAAGTTGAGATTTAGATCTCCAATCTCTGCCTTAGCTGGTCCCAGTGCACGCTTTAACCCACTACTCAGGAGGCAGAGGCAAGGGAATCACACCCAAGGCCTGCATGAGCTACACAGCAGGGGCTGAGCTGAGCGCGCCAGGAGGCATGTGCAGGCCCACACCCCACACAAGAGCACATTCGCCTGCGCACGCGCGCGTGCGCACACACACCCGCCTCTCACACATACGAAACTACAGGGAAAATCAGAAGAAGCTTTCATTTACATCCAACTCCAAATAACTTCTGTGTCTGTCCTGTAAATACTTCAGTCTCAGGTGTTCCCGGGCGGGGGTCAGTGAGGGCGGGGTGGGGACTTCTGTAGGTGCTGTGTGCAGCGTGCCGGCCCGGCTGGGCTGCGACACTGCAGTAGCAACCTTGCCCCTACCCACAGCCTCTACAGCTCCACTCGGTACAGGCTGATCTCATCAGGGATCAGTTGAGGCATCTTCACTCCAGGGCCTACACGGGTGGAGAAGTTCCATACAGATCAACGGCAGTTACCGGATCAGAGGGGCATGCGGGGGTGGGGGTGGGGCGGGATACAAGTTGGGAATCAGTCTTTACGCGTTCCAATCTAAAACAGGCCTTTATTTTACCTCTAAGACCTGATTGCGCAAAATTCGTCGCATGGCCTCATCCAACCACAAGGGGTCAGCAGTGAGCTTCTAGCCAGGAGTGGTAGCGGTTGCCTGTAACCCCAGCGCAAGGTTTCTGTGAGGTCATTGTGGGCTAGACAGTGAGACTGTCTCAAAATCAACAAACACAGAAAAGAGAAAATAAAAACAAACAAACACACACATGCAGGAGTATCTGGAGAGTACCAGTGACGACCGCTAGTGGTCTCCCTGGTAGACACTGAACGCACACCTCTCCCGCACACTTCAAAGGAAAAAAGTAAAATAAAATTCCATTTACCTACATCAAGTTCAAACTTAACAAGCTCTGGGTGGGGCGCAAGTTTCTCTACCAGTGTGGCTGAGCTCTAAACACAGGTAAGCCCACACGTCTAACACATAGCGAAAGACCAGGTTGATAGCCGTCAGGAAGGTGAGGAGAAGCGGGGGACTGTGGGGTACCAACCAGCAGGAGTTGGGCCGACACCTTCCCCTGGAAGGAGAGGCTTTGTTAAGGCTCCTGCTTCCTCTTGGGATCCAGGCAATTGTAGCCACTGACATTTTTCGTGGTCTTGCTACAATGTAACCTAGTATGCCCCTGACTGATACAAACATTGGAATTACCTGTAACCCCACCACGTAGGAGACTGAGGCAGGAGGCTAGCCAAGAGTTGAAAGGAAGTGGAGACTGTGTGCTGAGACCCTGTCTCTAAAGGAGGACATTTATGAAGCCAACCCGCGCTGTTTGGCATTAGCTGCATGGAGGCAGGTGTGCGCTTGTTTCCGGTTCTAGTTTTCACCTGTTCGTTTATTTATTTGTGGGGGGCTCATTTGTGGGGGTCAGAAAAGGACTTAGAGGAGTTGGCTCTCACCTTCCGTCATGTGCGTCCCTGAGATCAAACGCAGGTCCTCAGGCTTGGCAGCCATGTCCTAACCCACTGAGCTATCTTGAGAGCCCCCCAATTACATTAATTTTCTTTCTTTTCTTTTTTTTTATTTTATTTTTCGAGACAGGGTTTCTCTGTGTAGCCTTGGCTGTCCTGGAACTCTGCTCTGTAGACGAGGCTGGCCTTGAACTCGGAGACCCACCTGCCTCTGCCCGGCCCTCCCCCCAGTGCTGGGATTAAAGGGGTGCACTGCCACTGCCCAGCACGTTTCTTCATTTGCATTTATTGGGGGACGGGGTGCCAGCCTGCCACAGTGCGAGCAGCCTTCGGAGGACAAACTGTGGGACTCAGTTCTCCTTCCACCACGTGGGTTTCAGAGATCACACTTGGCCTTGACCTGCCAAGCCCTCGCTGGCCCTCCTCATACACTGTGCTGCAGGACGAGGCAGCCTGCCTTTCACCTCAGCAAGGCTTTACCACGTGCCCCGAAGCAAGGTGGGACAACGTAGCTCCAACCCCAACAGCTGAGTCCTAAGTTTGAGGCTAGCCTGGGCTACATAGCAAGACCCAATAAACAAACTGTTTCTTAGCCCTTTGGCCAAGAAAAGTGTACCATGTACCTGGAAGGGGTGGGCTGCCATTATACTGATACACAGCAGACAATGCCAGCCCCTAAGACAGGCTTCTCAGTCACCTGCATAAGAGCACCGAGGAGGCAGGGCTGGTGAACAGGACACTCTGCTCTGTTCCGCTCATAAAATGGCGTACACACAGAGATGACCATAACCCGAGCAAAGGGGACAGGGCTGCCGGGGCAGGGAGGAGTGGTGGGTTGGGGAAGGAACCCTCCTTGCCTGTCATAATGGCACACAGCTTTAAGCCCAGCACTTGAGACCCACAGGGCTCTGTGAATTTGAGGCTGGTCCCCGTGTCAGCTCCACAGAGCTCCAGGCCAGCAGCGCTGGTGACCCTGACGAGACGCTCTCCTGCTGAGCAAAGTCGAAGCTGCTCCGGCCTGGGAGAGGGGAAACACCTGGAGTGTAATTTGAGGCTAGGGAGGAAGGATCCAAACTCAAGGCCAGAGTGGGCTGCTTATCAGAAAGGCTTGTTTTCTCACACTCAAGCGCTGGGCACCAGCAGTTTCCTTTTCTAGAGAGGCAGCCACGAGACCAAGTGGTTCTGGGGACTAATGCCACAGCCGCCTTGGAGCAGGTCTCTAATATAAAATGGCATGCTATCTGCAAAGGCCCCAAGCATACCCTAACATGCGCTTATCTCTAGATTACTTATATAGTTTAGGGAGAAAGGACAAGCGTCTTATCATGGACAAAAAGATAGTTCCTGGTGAACATAACTTAAACAGCATCGTCAGGGCGGATTTAGTTTCACTGGCACAGTGCTTACCTGGTATGTGGAAGGCTCTAAATTCAACCCTGGGCTCTAACAATCAAAAGTCCAACCTATAGTTGGCTGAACCCTCGGGTGTCTTGCTCGATACAGGGCAAACCTGAAAGGCCCCATCCCCAAGTAAAGTTTATGTTTAAACAAAACTTTTTGTTTGACCTCAGTCTTGCTATGAAGGCTGGCTGTCCTCAGAACTTCAGGCAATCCTCCTGCCTCCGCTAAAGCGCTGAGGGTCATAGGCACATACTGCCACATTCAGTTCCTAAACGAAGCTTTGAGCGCTTTCTTGCTCCTAAACCTGACAACGTTTCGTTTAGATGGAAGCCTGTAATCTCAGCACTTGGAAGGCAAGAGGCAGGTGGAGCAGGAGGCCAAGGCCAGCCTTAGCTACATAAGACTATGGAAAAAGTAAAAATGGCCGGTTGTGGGGGTGCACACTTTTAGAAAAGATTTCTTTACTATGTACAGTGTTCTGCCTGCCTGTACACCTGCTCACCAGAAGAGGCACCAGATCTCGTTATAGATGGTTATGAGCCACCGTGTGGTTGCAGGGAATTGAACTCAGGACCTTTGGAAGATCAGAGAGTGCTCTTGGCCTCTGAGCCATCTCTCCAGCCTGAGGGAGGGAGGAGGGAATTTGCACACTTTCATGCCAACACTGGGGAGGCAGAGGCAGGCGTCTCGTGAGCCCAGCCTGTGGAGGCCAGGGCTACAGTGACTTCCGGGACAGCCAGAATCACAGAGTGCGACCCTGCCCCATAAATACAGTTTTACCCACAGATTTAGGATTTAAACTTTTCCTTACTAATTTCAAGAGCAAACATGTCAACATGACACATACTGAAAATATATATATTTACATTTATTTGACACATACTGAAAATATATAATTTACATTTATTGCATTAGAAAAATTAATTTAGGCCACACAGTGGCCGAAACACCCAACCCAGAGCCCCGTCATCCCACAGCCCCCTGTACACATTACATACGAGCACGCGTGCACTCTGGAGGAAGACCCAAACGTATACACCTGAGACCCAGACTCTGCATATTCCAACGTCTCCTCAGAGCCCACCCTAACCCCTTAACTGCTGTCTGAGCAGCTCTCACGGAAGAGACTCCTTAGCCAACAACCCAGAAGATATTTATGTCCAAAAGAGTCCTTCGGGGCTGGAAAAACAAACAAAGAAACAATGGATTTCCCAGCAGCCGCAGCTGGTCCACCTCCATCTCAGAGCCACAGCCACCCACTCACACCTTTGCCTTAACGAGGCTCTTTTCCAGGGTCCGGAGCATCCTCAACAGGCCCCAGGCCTAGCAACAGTTCTCGGGAGACTCTGCCTCTTGGAAAACGGACTCGTGGTTGGACACGCTGGTGTGGGTGGCAGAGAACCGCTGAATCAGGAGGAGGTTTACTGCACCCCTCTGGATGAGTGGTCTGGAAGACTCTCGGGGGGCTCCGTGCTGGCCAGCTGGCCCCTCAAGATCCAGGGGCTCCCAGACAAAGGGCTCTCCAGCATGCCGCCCAGGGACTCCATCAGCCTGACGAAGATGGACAGCAGCGTCAGCACCACGCCCAGCAGGTACAGGCTCAGCACAGGCTTCATGGCTGCAGGGAAGCAGAGCTGCCTTCTGCCGGTAGAGCCTGTGAAGAGGGAGAACAGCCTCTGATTCGGTCTCTGCGGCGTGCACGCATCCTTCAACCCGTTTTCCCGGGGGCAGGGGACGCCCTGCAGCCAGGAGACAGCACAACTGCTGCTTGCGCACAGCATCACCAAGTGCGATCGCAAACTCCGTGGCTGGAGAGCAAAGCGCACATGCTATCTGCTATCGGAATAATTTCAAGAGCACCATCTAGAGCTGTCTGTCTTCACCTTTCTCACTCTCCAGGACCCTGCTATGTAGCCCAGGCTCATACCCGAAGCAAGCCTTGTCCACGCCTAAATGCTGGGATTACAGGCACATTCCACACATGCAGCTACCTTTATTTCTCTTTAAGACTATTCCTCCTGTAACCGCAGCACTCGGGAGGCAGAGGCAGGCGGATCTCTGTGAGTTTGAGGCCAGCCTAGTCTACAAAGTGAGTCCAGGACAGCCAGGGCTACACAGAGAAACCCTGTCTCAAACAAACAACAAACAAAGGCATTCCTACCAAGCTGGATGCACAAACTCAGTAACAGTGTCGGCATGTATCTTTCACATGGGGCAGGTGGAAACAAGAAAATCGAGCTGGAGAGATGGCTCCGCAGTTAGACAACTGTCCCCCACGTGGTCTGTAAATCTAGTCCCAGGGACTCTAACATCCTCTTTTGGCCTCCACAGGCAACACCTGTGATGCACAACAAACATGCATACAAAACATGGAGGCTCCTGGAACCAGCTCTGTAGACCAGGCTGGCTTGGAACTCAGAGATCCACCTGCCTCTGCCTCCCGAGTGCCGGGATTAAGTGTGTGGGGCACCCACGCCCGGCGATTAGAAACTTCTTTAAAGTCAATGTACGTATAAACGATAAGGGTGTTAAAAACCTGTAATCCCAGCTACGACGGAGGCTGAGGCAGAAAGAATGCATGTTTAAGGTTAGCCTGAGCCACAGGGAGAACACAAAGCAAACCTGGGGAACTTAGCGAAACCTTGTCCCAAATCAAAAGTAAACAGTCTGCTAACGCAGCCCAGTGGAAAAGGCCTTACCTAGTGCATACAAGACTCTAAACTCAATCCCAGGACCTCAAGACAAAACGCAGCCACAAACCAACTGAAAGTCAAATCAGGTTGACTTGTCCAAACATCCTCGAACGTTTTCAAGTGGCTCAGGCACTCTGGAAGGCCCCGGGGCCACCGCGTCGTCCCACAGACAAGAACCCGGCCTTCAAGGAACAGTTAGCACCCAGCACTGTAATGCGGTGATAGGGAGGGGACGCACAGCCGACGGGGGCTCCGGGGGCACGCTCCCACCCCGAGCGTGGGCAGCCCGAGCGGTGGGGCGAGGGGCCCAGGCCTCGGCCTCCGGCCTGGGGGGTGGGGTCCCGGAGTTACCTCGGCAGGAAGAGTCGGACGGCTCCCCGCCGTGGCAGCAGGTCGTGTAGGCCTGAGGAGGACGGTCAGCGGAGTGGCGACGTGGACGCTGCACGCGGGCACTGCTCGGGACACACAGGCGGGCGGCGAAGAGAAACCGCCCGCCCCGAGGCCCCGCCCCGCCGAGGCTCCGCCCCCGCCCGAGAGCCCGCCCTCCCAATGCCCCGCCCCCCGGCCGCGCACGCGCACTGCGCGCGCTCTCCGGGGCTCGTCCGCTCGCCCGGCGTCCCGGGCTGTGCGCGGCGCGGGGGGCTCGCGGCCCGCGGTTGGCTCGCTGCGGTCGGGCGGGTCAGGCCCGAGGGTCAGCCCCGCCGGCCTTCCAGAAAGCCGGGAGCCCGCTGGCGCCTTTGCCCCGCCCTCCCCGCCGCCGGAAGCCGCGCTCGCAGGGACAGCGCTCTTGGGGCGGGGAGTGCGCTCTTTCGCGTCATGTAGCCCCGCCTGGCCTCGAACCCTCCCGAGGGAGGGTGAATATTCCTCCAGGTGTCGGTCTTGGGCAGGTCGCCCTGTCTTCGGGGGCCCCGGTCCCCAGCGAGGGCTGCAGCTCTGGGATGGTTTCCGTTTTCTTTCCTTTGAAATGAGCTGTTTGCTTGTAAAGGAGCCCTTAGCTTGCACCAGGGAGGGGAGAGGTCGCGGTCCCGGCTTCACGGCTGGAAACTGACCCCCGCCCAGTCACCCTTCGCCCTCCCCGCCCCTCCCTCCGCCCCCCCGCCCCTCCCTCCGCCCCCCCGCCCCTCCCCCCCGGTACAGGCAGACGTGCGGTCCCGAAAGGACCATCTCAGGAAAGATGCCCGGGGAAGCCGAGGGTGGCAGAGGGCCTAGAATCACGGGCAGGTCTAAGGGCGACCGCTCCTGTGCTGCCTTCCCGGGGTGAAGGGTGCACTCAGTCCGAGGCGGGGATGACTTAGAGGGGGTGCCATGAGCTCTAGGGCCGGCGAGTCGGTGGCGCGGCAAGAGCCGGCTCTGTGTGGGGGCGACCCCACCGCCTGAGCTGAACAGAGCTGGAGGAACGTGACTGCCGTGACCTTTCCCCCACTTCCCAGGATGACTGGTCTGTGACAGGGAGGGCGGGATGCCCGGAAGGACAGAGACGTGCTGTCGGGCAGACGGGGCCCTGGAAATCAGCTTGCTTGAGCAACCCCATCAGCGCGGTTCGTCATTGCACACAGTGTCCGTTCCCCTTTACCCGGAATTCTCCCGGGAACTCCCCCGCAGGTGCGCTGGGCCCTGCGGGTGTGGAGCGAAGGATGGAAGTAGCCCGGGACTGTCCCCAGCTGCACAGGACTGAGGAGACTGGCTATATAAATCAGGGGCATCCGCCAGGACTCGCCATAGGCCAGGAAAAGAAGGGCCAGTCGGCACCTCCTAACCGTCCGCACAGGACAGAAGTTGAGGAGGGCTGGAATGTGGAGCACTTCTCTGACCCGCCACCACACCCATAATCCCTGCGTTTGGGAGGTGGGTGAGGACCTAGACAAGTTCAAGGTCATCTTCCAGGGCCTAGTCAGTCAGGGCCAGCCTGGGCTCCGAGCAACAGTCTTAAAATAACGCGGCTTTAATCCCAGCACGTGGGAGGCAGAGGCAGGCAGATCTCTTGAGTTCCAGGCCAGCCTGGTCAGAGTCCCTTACAGGACAGTAGTGCTACACACAGGAACCCCGCCTTGAAAAACCGACAACTAAACAGAACCCGCGGGTATAGGCCGCAATGTGACGGAGGCCTGAAAACATGCTAACCCAAACAAGCCAGACTGAAGAGCTGGCTCCGCAGTTCAGAGCACTGGCCGCGCCTCAGAGAACCGAGTGCCCCCAGCACTCACGTGGCGGCTCAGTAGCAGTCACCAGCACTGCACGCTCGTGGTGCACAAACAGGTGAAGGTTCACACACGAGAAATAATAAAACACGTGAATATGTATGATTCCATTCAGGGGACAAGTCAAAAAAATCTAAAGCCACTGTTTGTGGTGGCGCACGCCTGTGATCCCAGCACTCCGAGAGGCAGAGGCCGGTGGATCTCTGTGAATTTGAGGCCAGCCTGGTCTGCAAAGTGAGTGCAGGACAGCCAGGGCTACACAGAGAAACCCTGTCTCAAAAAACAAAAATGTGAAGCGATAATAACATAGGTTAACAATGACCACGTGAAAAGGTGGGTGGTTTCTCCCCCTTTGGTTTCGGACACACCTGTATAAAATAGTCCAGCGTGGAGCCCACCTGCCTCTGTCCCCCAGCGTTGGGGTCAAAAGGGTGCTCAGTGCTCCCAGAAGGGGCCCCTCTGGTGGGTAACGCAGTATTCTGAGATTAGTAGTGACAGCCGCACACGCCTGTGAGCGCACTCACCGCCACTGAACTATGGGCTTCATTTAAGAGTTGAAACTCGGACTGGGGAGTCGGGCTTTGTTGGCAGCATGTTTGAAGTCCTGAGTTCGATCCCCAGCATTTCGCTAACTGGGCATGATGGTGCACACCTGTGAGTTCAACACTTGGGGCGTACAGGATCAGATTTTCAGGGTCATTTTATGATGGATAACAAGTTCGGAGCAACCTGGGACCTTATTTAGCTCGCTCCCCATCCCCCTGCCCCTGCACACGCTGGAAGCTGTGAAATGTTGCAGGTATTATGTCAGAATGAGCCAGAGTCTTGCTGTGTAGCCCAGGCTGGCCTTCAACTAAATCTACTTTAGTCTCCCAAATGCTGTGACTAAGGCACAGGCCGCCCAAACCTAACATTGTTTTGAAAAGATACTAAGTTACTGACATCTTCAGATAACAGCGACACCATAGGCCTTTACAAAGGAAATTTATTTAAGACAGAAATATCTTTAACATATTTAAGACAGAAATGTCTTTAAAGGAAGGGAGCTGCCAAAAGAGTGGTGAAATGTTTAGAAAACACAGGGAAGTATGGCCACTCACAACTGTTTTTAATAGTTGTGATTAGTGTGAGGAAGTAAAGATAAGCTGGACCCTGGTAAACGTTTCAGACGGGAACAGGAAACTGGCTGCGGTGTTGACTGTCTACAAGCTGGAGAGGAGGGACAGCGATGTCAGCTTCAACTGTAGAAGGATTTCAAAGCCTGCCTCTGCTCCCGGGCCTTTTGTCCCAGAGTTTAGAATCACCGTGGAAACAGCTCCTGGGCAAGTCTGTATGGGAGTTCCTAGACTCAGTTAATTATGGTGGGGTCCTGGACTGAAGGGAAAGAGAGCTCAACACCAGTGCTGATTGCAGTGTTAGCAGCTGGCCAGCCTAGCTCCTGCTGCCTTCCCATCCTGGGAGCCTCAAATTCTACACCAAGTTGCCTTTGTCAGGGTTCCCTATTACAGTAATAGGAGAGGAACTACCACAGCCATTTCACAATGGACTTTGTCAGAATTCTTTATTACAGTAATAGGAAAGTGACTACCATGCTCTATTTCACAGGGCCGTGGGGTGGGCGTGTCTTAGGGAACAGAGATACAGTTGAGCCAGTCTTTTAATTTGGAAGCAAAGTAGATACTCACTTTAGACTTTTTATGTGTTCAAATTAAAATACTAGCCAGGCTCATGAGGCAGAGGCAGCCTGGTCAGCCAAGACTACACAGATATCTTGTCTAATAAAAAGGAGGAGGAGAAAGAGGAAAAAATAAAATACTTAGGATAGATCTTCTTCTTGTTCCCTATCCTGAAATTTTCAGTTTTCAACCATTAAGGGGAAGAGAGCAAAGTCTGAGCTGTCCACACTCCTGGCTCTAGCAGCCCGAGAGGCCGAGGCGGGCTGTCACTTGAGCTGGGTGTGAAGCTAGGTGTGGTATGGCAGGTCACATCCCAATCCTCGGGATGAGGTGGCCTGGAGTGTCAGGGGCCAACTCCAGCCAGAACTGGAATGGGTGGGGGTTGGGGAGAGGAAGGAAATAAGAAAATTCGACACCAAACAATCAATGCCCCCATCAGTTTCTGCCCTGGAAAGGGGGAGATATGACCCAGAACATCCCGTTCTCTATTCCCTGGATCCTCAGTGTCAGGCAAGTTCAATAAATGCTGGGTGAGTAAGTGGATGGGTGATGGAGTCACTGGCTTCTGGAACCTACCTCGACGTCACCTTCACAGTAGACTTCCCCAACATCCTTCTGTTTCAGTACCAGAAGCCTCCCCGCTCTCCTCCCCAGCTTCACCGTCTTCATCGTGCTCAGCACTACCAAACTCATGCCCTCTATTTGTTGACTGTTTTCTCCCACAAGATTGTAGCTCCATGAGGATTTGGATTGCTATAAATATTGCTACATATCTAAACCCAGAGCTCTGCCTGGCATACAGTAGGTGCTTATATACTTGCTGAATGAATCATTTTGTATAAATGAGATAGTTTCATAAAATTTTGGAAATAAGAGATCAACTGCTGAATGTGTCTATCAGTGTTTTGTTCTGGTGTTTTTGTTATGGTTTTGTTGTTTATGTTTTTTTTAACTCAGAGTCTCTACAGCACCAAATTCACCATGTAGTGTAGCCTGGCTTTGAACCCCGTCAAATCTATCCGGGCCTCCTGGGTGCTGGGCTTACAGGTGTGACGCAGTACACCCAGCTCCGTCGGTATTTGTTACACATTCTAAGTGGTCCTCTGAGTCACACAGCAGAAATTTATCTTCCAAGTTCTCCCCTGCCGGTATCTGTTACAGTTATAATCAGAAAAAATTTAAATGTATTAATATTCTGTAAGTTTGCTGCCTGAGCTCTTTGTTTTGGTTTTTCCCTCTTTGATGGCCTGGGTATTGGACCAACGCCTGGGGCATGCTGGGTAAGCACCCTGCCACTGAGCTCTGCCCTCGAACCTGCCCGATTTCTCGACACAGTTTCTTTATCCCGGCTCATGTGTTGTTGTTCTTTCAGCACAGGGAACAGTGAGATGCCTGTGGGAGGGAGAGGAAAGGCGTGGCAAGGTGTGGAGAAGCGGGGAAGGGTGTCCAGAGGAAGCTCTCAAAGACGGGCAGAGGGCACCCAGGGCTAACAGTGACTTCGCCAGCCTATACCGGCCAGTGACCTCAATCCGGAATCTGCTCTTTCGCAAGTCAGCCCTCCAGGCCTCAGTTTCTTCACCAGGGCATCTTAGTGTGGAGCTGGGGACACCCCCGGCACAGCAGGCCCCTGCCTGCAGGCCTGTCGGGAACACTGGTGACAGCACAGTGTGGGAGAGAATCTGGAGCTACACCGGGATCTGGTGAAATGGCTGAGCCGGTGAAGCGTCACCATGCCTGACACCCGCGTTTAGCCCTTGGGACGCGTGGTTGTGGAGAGAACTCACGTCCTCATGCTGCCTTCTCACCCCCAGGCTCACCGTGTGCCACCACGCCTGGCAAACAGGAGGCGTCTTGTCAGTTTTCCTCAATGTGTTTACTTAATTTCTGTGCGTGAATGTTTTACCTGCATGTATGTCTGTGCACCAGGTGTGTACCTGGTGACCTCAGAGGCAAGAAGGCGGCATCAGATGCCCTGGCACTAGAATTGCAGATAATGGGCACTGGAAATCAAATTTGCCCTCTGGAAGAGCAGCCAGTATTAACTGCTAAACCACCTTCCCAGCCCAGAACTTTTGTTATGTTTTTCTGAGACAGGGCTTCTCTGTGTAGCCTTGGCTCTCCAAAGAGCTGCCTGCCTCTGCCTCCTGAGTGCTGGGATTAAAGGCGTATGCCATCACTGCCTGGCCCAGCCCAAACTTTTTTATCTTTTCAAAGACAATCTCTCATATAGCTCAGGGTAGCCACAAATTCAACATGCATCTGAGGCTGGCTTTTGATCTCCTGATCTTCCTGCCTCCATTTTCTAAGTGCTGGCTTACAGGTGTGCACCACCATGCCTGGGTGACCTCAAAAACTGCATAACAATAAACTCAAAGTTTACTAATCACCAATTCACAAAATCTTAGATGACTGAAATTCAGAGTTGGTCATGGAAGGGCTCACTGCGCCCAGCGTCTAGGAATTAGAGGCATAACTGCTGTGACTTCAAGTTCAAGCCAGTAGACCCTGTGGAAAAACATTCCCAAAGACGGAAAGCAACTCAACACAATAACAACCTGCCAATCTCCTCCTCCTCTCCTCTTTCTCCCAAGACAGAGGTTGGGAGGAAGTCAACCCAGGCTGACTTCAAGGTCTCCATGTAGCTGAGGCTGGCCTTGAACTCAAGATTCTCCTGCTTTTACCCCCGCCCCAAACGCCAGGATCACAGGCATTAGCCACTGTGCCCAGCCTTTTTGTCTGCCTGTTTTGGAAGGAGGGTCTTCCTCTGCAGCCCAGGCTGTCCTGGAGCTCTGTAGCCCAGGCTGGCTCCCTGAGTGCTGCAAGAGCCGCCAGGCACCAGGCGCGGACTGCTCTAGCCAGCTGCGCTGTCTGGAAAGTGAGACTGAGTAGCTTTGGAAAACAATAGCTTCCGGTGTTCTGCTTCGAATGGTGCTGTCCCCCTCGGTGACCATGGGGAGTTGGTTTCATGCCGTTGCAGCCACCAGAAACGACAGGCTCCGAAAGTCCCTTCCATAAAATGCCGTGGGTTTTGCATGTGACTTTTGCACATCCTTCTGAGTACCTTACTTTACATCAGGAGACCTGCGCTCTGCAAGATCGCACCTCTGTCCTGTAATGCATCGAGAATGCTGTGCAGTATCGAAGCTACAGTGTATTGCTTTTAGGGATAACGTTGGGGTGGGGAGAAAACCCGGACATGCTCAGTATGGAACTTTGGAAGTATTTTCAAGCCAAGGCTGCTCTAATCAAGGCTACAGGACATTTATACTATAAAAAGACAAATGTTGTTTCAACGTGTTTGAAAGCAACAGATTAATGGAAAGTGTTATGAAGGTGAGTCCTCGTCTCGGTGGAGGCCCACAGTCCCTCTGTGGGGGTACCGGGCCACACCCGCCCAGCAGCTCCGGACTGCATGCGTAGATCGGCCACACTCTTCTTGCTCTGAATCACCAAAGCTTTCCTCTCGTCACCTTGCCTTGGCATCCACAGCCAGCTCTGGCACGGGGGAGCCCAGGCAGCCGCCAGTGGGCCAGCGCTGGGGAGAGCTGCACACAGATGGCACGTAGCTGCGGGACCACGG
The DNA here is from genome assembly GCF_030254825.1 of Meriones unguiculatus. Classification (NCBI taxonomy): domain Eukaryota; kingdom Metazoa; phylum Chordata; class Mammalia; order Rodentia; family Muridae; genus Meriones; species Meriones unguiculatus. The sequence goes on along the minus strand of NC_083368.1, from coordinate 56,605,963 downwards.
AGGTAAGGGCCTCCGTGTTGTCAGGAGTAGGGAGGAGAACGCTGTGGGAAGAGTACTGGGGTGCAGTGGGGATTTCCTGTTTGCTGTGCTGGTTTCATAATTCCCGCACTAAGCCCTCTGCACACACACATGCCCCGCACTGACACACGCTTGAACCTGACTGCATGCTCTCCTTTGCTAGCTGCTTGGCAACTCTCTCCAGACATTTCTTCCGCCAGCTGGCTGGCCCTGACTCTGCTCCAGTTGGCCAGCGGAGCATGGAGGGTTGTCCTCAGGCCTCTTGAGCCAGCCAAGAAGGACAGAAGCTGCTTCTGGGAGCAGCACCGAGAGAAAGCCGGGGCCAGAGATACGGCTAAGCAGGCAAGGGCTCGCCCCGCACGCTGGGTGAGTTCAGTCCCCAGAGCTCACATAAAGGTGTAAGGGGAGCCAGCGCCAAAGCTGACCTCTGACCTCCGTGCGCACACGGACGCATGCCCCGTCCACATCATACCGATATTAAAGGACAGGTGGGTTCTGGAGACCTGGCTCGGTGGTTAAAGAGCACGGGTGCTCTTCTGGAGGACCGAGGTTCGATTCTCAGCACCCACACAGCAGCTCACAAGCGTCTCATGCCCTCTTCTGGCCTCTGTGGTTTCCAGGCACACACAATGCACAGACACACACTGAAAATAAAAATAAATGTCTTTTTTTTTTTTTTTTTTTTTTTTAAGAACAGGTTAAGGGTTTAGCTCAGCGGTGGAGCACGAGTTCGAGGCCCTGGCTTGGATCCTCGGCGATGGGCGCTAACACTCTGACTCTTTTCCCCCTTTGTTCTTGGCTTAGCAGAGGACTCTCTGTAGACATTTCCTAGCTGACAGCCTCAAGGAAAGCGTTGCAGTCCTTCCTAAGTGCTGTTTCCATTCCCTTTACCCCTGGACCCTGAGAGGCAACGCTGTTTGCTCTTTCTGGCTCTCAGTTCTCCCTGTCCTGGATGCTTTTGCATAATGGTCTCGCTTGTTTATGTCTCTTAGCTGATGAGCATGTTTTGTCTAAAGAGCCTTTTTACTACTCTTAAAAGTTATTACAGAGGGGAGATAGAAAGACCTGGAGGGGACAGGAACTCCACAATGAGAGCAACAAAACCCAAACCCAAAAAATCTGGGCCCAGGGGTCTTTCCTTAGACTGATACTCCAACCAAGGACCATGCATAGAGATAACCTAGACCCCTTGCTCAGATGTAGCCCACGGCCCCTCAGTCTCCAAGTGTGATCCCTAGTAAGGGGAACGGTTTTACAGTTCTCTGACATGAACTCATTGGCTGGCTCTTTGATTACCTCCCTCTAAGGCGGAGGTGGGGTGCAGCCTTACCAGGCCACAGGGGAAGATGAAACCTGATGAGACCTGATAGGCTAGGGTCAGATGGAAGGGAAAGAGGTCCTCCCCTATCAGTGGACTTGGGGAGGGGCATAAGGGGAGAAGGAGGGAGGGTGAGATTAGGAGGGGACGAGAGAGGGGGCTACATCTGGGATAAAAATAAATAACTTGTAATAAATAAAAAAACAAAAACAAAGTTATTACAGAGCAAACCAAGTCTCTTCAAAGTCTGGAGACCCAGCTTGAACACCTGGCTGAGCAGGATAATGGCTAACATTTCTTTTGGCTAATTAAGTTATGTCCATATATGGCTTTAGGCAGAGGAGTTTTCTTCTTCCAGATTCTGGAATAAACTCCCACTGTCCCCTGAACCTCCTCTGCACGGTGGACGTCAAAGAGAAAACTCAAAGCTCGGTGACCCCTCCCTCCCAGGAGATCCCTGTCTCCGTGTTTGGACAGGTGTATGTACACTGTAAACTTTTACCCGCAGTGGCTCCGAGCTGTTGACATTTCATTGTCCTTGTGACTCCTTGTGCCCCATAACGTCTGGGCTAGAGACAATGGCTCACAGCTCATGGCACAGGGCTCTGAAGCAATAGCATGTTACTCGTGGTGGGTTTTGCACCTGAGAGCAATCGTAGCCTGTCGCTGCAGGAGATTTAGGTTCTGGACTGGGGTGTAGCTCAGTAACACAATCCTTATGTCACGTGTTCAAAGCCCAGGGTCTCCTGAGCACCACTACTTCTCAGCTGGACAAGAAGGCAAGTCTCCTCTTCACTCATCCTCACAGCCCACGCACCTTCCTATAAAAGGGGTTGCCGCGGACCAGCCCAGTTGGGCTCCCAGCGTCCGTGGGGAACAAGGCTCTGAACAGGAAGACGCGGTTTCGGTGATGAATTGACAGACAGAGACACCTTGATGGTTTTGGCTTTGCTGCAACTTTACTGAAGTCAAGCTGATAATTTTATAGTGATTTCACAAAAAGGCACCTTAAAGTTGGCATACTTCTCAGAACATTTAGACTTTTACCAAGGATACAAAGTTTACATTTTAACATAGGGGAGTGCCCACAAAATCTTGGCCTAAAAACTTTTGATCAAAGCAGACAAAGGGAAAGAAACCTCAAATGCAGTTTCATTATTGCTAACCAGTGAAGAGGAAAGTCAGGAGCTAAGTCAGATGCCTGCCAAAGTCTAAACACACCTTTGTCAACCTTCCTCCCATATGTCCTGCTAAAGATTCATGATCTTCCCTAGGAACAAGACAATAAGGGGGCCAAGCTGAAGCCAGCTGTACTTCTCATGCTATTTTTTCCTAAGAAGGAGCCTATTATTTTTTCACTATTCTTATAATGCTCTTAATACTAAATCTAATTCATTACTTCTTTTAAAACTACTTTTCTTCCGCCCTATTCTTGTTAAAGCTTTTGATAATCCATCAAGAATATATTTCCTTGAATAGTTAATTGTGCTGTTTCAGGAATCATAAAGAAAGATCAAAAAACTCATTAATCCAGCCCCACAACCGCAACCGAAAAAGCGTAGAAATCTCTGAACACATCTCTTTGCCAGGCAAGGGGGAGGGGTGTCTGCCAGGGACCTCCACAGAGCATCATCCCGAAGGACACATGTCTCTTAGTCTGAGTAGCGCTATCTTTTGACATGCTACCCCAGGCGCTGGAGTGGGTGTGGCAAGGGCTGCACTGTGAAAAGTCACAAGTGCCCCCTGAGGATGAAATGACTTAATCTACGGAGCCCAGTGGAGGAAAAGATGGAAATCCAAGGTCTTTCCGAGACCTACAAACAAATAAAGGACCAGTGTCCAAGTGCAGACAGTCCCACGGCGGCCAGTCCCGGGTCCCCACATCACCCGACTGAGCAAGGACAGTGTTTTCAGGTGCCAGACAGGACAGAACAACTCCCAGATCCCAAGGCTTGTACTCAGCCGGCTGGAAGGAAGCGCTCACCTACACTGCGGGGTGGGTGGGGGTGGGGGCAGACGGCAGGCTCTGCTGAGAGCTTCGCTGGTCCTCCCCTCTCCCTGTCTGTCTGTCTGTAGTTGGATGCTGTCCTCCAGGAGGACTTACTGTCCGCCCCATTCCCCGTGAAGGCAGCTGCTGCTTCCAAAGCAGGGAGCTCCCTGCTTGAGATTCCCGGTTTCTGTCAGTCTTCCCCAGCTCAGCGCAGAGCTGTCTCCCGTCACGCTCTCCTCCCCATCCAAAGCAGGCGGCACCCGGCTCTCTCAGGACAGGTGGAGACCAAAGCTGTGCTCTGAACGAAAGCACAGACAGTGAGCTGTTTTGGAGAAATTTGGGAAATGAGATCATAAGATGGGGGCATTAGTTTTAGCTTTGCTTCCCCTAATCTTTCTTTCTTTCTTTCTTTCTTTCTTTCTTTCTTTCTTTCTTTCTTTCTTTCCTTCCTTCCTTCCTTCCTTCCTTCCTTCTCTTTCTCTCTCTCTCTCTCTCTCTCTCTCTCTTTTCTTTCTTTCTTTCTTTCTTTTTTTTTTTTTTTAACATAGGCTGTGTCTTCGAGCCTCTGACCTCTTGATTCTACTCCCCAAGTTTTAGGATTACAGACATTTGCCACAATGCCCACTTGGTTCCCTAACCTAACCTATTTTTTTTTTATCTATCTATCTATCTATCTATCTATCTATCTATCTATCTATCTAGGTTTTTCTAAACAGGGTTTCTCTGTGTAACAGCCCTGGCTTTGTAGACAGGGCTGGTCTCGGAACTCACAGCGATCCACCTGCCTGAGTGCTGGGAGTAATTTTATTTGCATTAGGGGGGGAGGGGTTAGACTGAGTCTCATAGAGCCCTGACTGCCCTCAGAGTCGCTCTGTATCCCAGAGTAAGCTAGAGCTTCTGATCCTCCTGCCTCCAGCCCTTAGGTGCTGAGCAAGCAGGTCTGTGCTCCCCACGCCTGGCTTAATGAAGCGCTCAGTGGGGCCATCCCCCTCCTTTCTTACTTTCCTTTCTTTCCCAGTCCTTTCCCTTTTCCACTGGGTTGTCCTTGTCATGACCCTGCCTTGTGAACCAGTTTCCTAAAGCGAACGTCTTAGCCTGGCATGGGCATGGTGACCCATACCTGTGATCCGAGCATTACAGAGGTTGAGGTAGGAGTCCAAGTTCAAGGCCAGCCTAGACTTGTCACATACAAGCAAGCAATTCAAAGGGTCATGCATGGCTGCCTGGCCCAGCACAATTGTCCGTGTGTCTTTTTCCTGTAGAACATGGAATGCAGGCCACAATCACCTGGTGCCTGAAATGGAGGTGACAGCCGTGATGGCAGAAAGTTTTCAGGCTAGATCCCTACAGCTGGGGAGATTTGACTGGGCTACTTGCCCGGCTGGGCTCTGCCTCCTTCCACGGTCCCAGTTTCTACAGTTCTAGAGGCTCATAGCGTCACCGCCCGTAGGGGAGAAAGCCGTGAACCTTATCACCGCCCGTAGGGGAGAAAGCCGTGAACCTTATCACTTGATATTGCAAGCTGCTTCAACTCTATAGTGCCTCCGTTGAGACCTACTTTTGTTCTCAGCATAACTGCGGCTCCTCTGTAACACCTGCTGTCGCCTTTAGCACATCAGAAGCCACTTCACCTCCCTGTCCCCATCTTGAGTATGAGGTAAGAATAAGTTCAAGTTCCCCGGGCTCTAAAGTGCCTGAGAATGAGATACAATTCAACAGCTCCGTGCTTGCTGCTTAGAATAAAGCAACAGATGACACAGGCAGGTTCTGCTTGAATTAAAGAGAAATGTCCTGCTATGGTCCTTACTCCCAGAAAGCTGGAAAGCCCCCGAGAGCACTCCTACCCGAAACCCCAACCAATCAGCTTAAAGTGCTTTGTCTAGTCACCTGATATAGCACAATACACTTGGAACAGAATCGGTTATGTTTAGCTGGTCAAAATGATGTGAACTAGAGCTCTGGGTGGTTGTGAGCCCCCAAGTGGGTGCTAGAAACCAGGCCTGGGTCCTCTCCAAGACCAACCAGTGTCCTTAAGAGCTGAGCAGCGTCTCTAGCCCCAGACGAGAACTGAAGGTAAGGGTGCTTGTGAGCCAGCTGTGGGGGCTGGGCCCCAACCCCAGTCTTCTGCAAGAGCAAACTACTCCTACCCGATGAAGCACCTGGCTAAGCCAGGCACCTGCTCAGCCCCTAAAGGCAAGGCTCCACACGTATTACAGAAAAAAACAACACGAGAATTAAAGGCACTCTCGACCTTCAGACCCAGAGCAATTCGAAAAAGTTGTAGACAAGGATATTGAGAAGTTGTACATGGCTGGCGAGATGCTCAGTCACCTTGGGAAACTGTTGGCTGGTTCCTCAGAAAGTTAAATGCACCCAGAACTATTCACTGTGTTCTCAAGGGCATGGATTGCCTGAGTCACACCTCAGTGCTAACCTCCCGTCACCGCTCCCAGCCTGCAGGGCATCTCCACACTTCCTTCTTTCAGGTCTTCGGTGCAAAGAAGGCACTGCCTAGGGAGGGAAAAGGGACATTTACACACACGTGCTCAGAGGGACACAATTGTCCTTTAAAGCTTCTTGTAGGAAAGTTGGTTGAGACCTGGTCGCCGTTTTTTTTTTTTTGGGGGGGGGGGATTGGTTTTAAAAAAATCATTTTACTTTAGAGAGGGGCAGGGAGGAGATGAGGGAGGGAGGATGGGATTGGGAGGGAATGAGGGAGGGACGGGGCTACAGATGGGATACCAAATAAATAAACTGTAATTAATATAAAAAATCGTTTTACTTATATATTTGTTGCAGATCTATTTTTCTTATTTTACGTGCATGAGTGTTTGTTTGCATCTTTGTATGTGTGCCACATGCCTCTCTGGTGCCCATCGAGATCAGAAGAGCATGTCAGATTCCTTGGATGTGCAGTTGTGACGCTTATGACCTGGCACCCCCACACACCTGTAGGAATTGGTTCTCCTCCACCAGGCTGATCGGCTGACCCTCCTTAGCCCGGCAGCTAGTGCTTTAACCTGCGTCTTTGTTTCTGAGACAAGGACTCACTGCACAACCCCTGGGCTTCACTGTTATGTTCAGATGATATTATGTTATGTAAATGTATACATTTCAATTATCTTTTCCTAAATAGATGGACATTTATGTCCTCTGTTTTTACCCTTCAGCGCTTATGAATGATGCTGACATGATTATATACAGGTTTTCATGTTTTCAATTCTCTTGGGCATATAACTTGTGTAGATACAAAAAGGCTTAGTGTAAAAGAGCCAAATACAGAAAACAAAACACCCCACTGTTTAGCAGTTAGACTTGAACTGTTTTGAGCCTGACCAGTGATTTCCACTGCTGTACACAAACAGCTCGAGCCCAGCTTCTAATAGGGCCCGTGTCTCATCTCGAACGGCAGTCTCGGTCGGTGTTACAGAACGCACTGCCTCCTAATAGTGAGCTACTTCTTTGCTACTACATTTTTTAAAGATTATTTTTTGTGTGTCAGTGTTTTGCCTGCCACCAAGTGGACACCTGCTACCCTTGGAATTCAGAAGAGGGCAGAAAATCTCCTGAAACAGGAATTGTGGATGCGTGTGAGCCGTCTATGGTGCTGGAGACTGAGCCTGCGTCTTCTGGAAGAACTGCTCTTTAACTCTGAACCATCCCTTCAGCCTCCTGAACTCTGTCCAAACACAAAACAAACACCCTGCAGTAACAAAGCAAACTTATGTATCAATTCTGTACTGAGGCAGACATTCACTCCCATGAATGTCATTGGGAGGGCTTGTCATTCCTTCTCCAGCAGGAAGTAGCCTGGGCTACGTGGCAACTTTATGTCTACTAGTTTTGAAAACTTGCTAAATTATTTCACTAAGTAGCTGTATAGCTGCAGCTATTATTTATTTTATACTTTATTATTTCATGTGTGTGAGTGTTTTGCCTGCATTTATGCTTGTGTACCAAGTGAGTGCCTGGTGTCCAAGGAAGCCAGAGGAAGGAATCAGATCCCTTGGGACCGGAGTTACAGACAGCTATGAGCCATCATGTGGGTGCTCGGAATTGAGTCCTCTGGCAAGACAGCCAGTGCTTTTAACTGCTGAGCCATTTCTGCAGCCCTATTAAATTAAATTAATTCATTTCTTCTTAAGGGACAGGGTCTCCCTCCTAGCTGTCCTGGAGGAGTTTGTTACAGAGATCAGGCTGGCCCCAAACTCACAGACATTCTCTTCCTCTGTCTCTTGGGAGTGCTGAGATTAAAGGCATGCACTGCTGTCCTGGCCCTTTAGCTTTATTTTGTATGTATGGTGGGGAGGTGGGAGTGGGTGAGGGATGTTGGGCCCATGAGTGCTGTGCCTGCAGAGGCCAGAAGAGGCCATCACATTAACTAGTGTTGGAACCACAGGTGACTGTGAGCCTCTCAAAATGTGTGCTGGGGACTGAACTCAGCTCCTCTGGAGGACAGTGTGTGCCCCTAAGTGCTGATCCGCCTCTCTAGCCCTACCCCCCAACCCCCAGATAAAGTCTTGCTTTGTAGACTGCTCCTAAACTTGCTGTGTCTGCTCTTGAACTCGAGAGGATGGTCCAGTCTCCATTTCCAGACAAGCACAGAACAGCGACCTCTGGCTCGGCCTCGGCTGGTGCTCCTCGCCAATCTTCTAAAAATGCTCTTGCTAGTTCCTTTCCCTGCACTCACTGTTGCCACACACCCTCTCCAGACAATGCGCCTAGTCACCTCAGAGCCCCCCCCAACAATCAGCCTTCACACACACCTCTCAGTGAGCAATGGAGCAGTTTTCTCCTCCCCGTCTCTTCTACATGAAGAACAGAAAAGTTCACCAAGCCTGAGCTGGTTTTGGACGCATGTGCCCTGAGGCCCAACTGTGTCCTCAAATGAACTTTCAGGGAGCATCCGTTACCACCTCATGCCTCTGCATACTTTGGTGTGATGAAAATGAGATGCACTATAGGAAGAGACATATCACCAAATCTGTCAGTCAGAGAACGGCCCCAACTGCACCCTCAGCAACAAGCTCCCCGTTCTCTTAACCCAGTAAAAGGAATCCAGAAGCAACAATGGGGGCCCTATTGTATCTTTGCTCACTGTCAGTCTGTTCTTCTATGATCTGCAATATTAGTTCACTTTTTGAAAAGTCACTTGCAATTTTGTGAGTGTGTGAGCTCTTACTTCAGTCCTTTGAACAAGAGTCCAAGAAAGCCCAGCCTAGACTCCGGCCACAGTAACATGGATTACAGTCTTGCACCATCATGACCCTCTTAAAAAATATTTATCTGGGACTAGAGAGATAGCTCAGTAGTTAAGAGCACTGTCTTCTTTTCCAAAGAACTGAGGTTCAATTCCCAGCAACCACACACACACACACACACACACACACACACACGACAGCTCACAACTGACTGTAATACTAATTCTAAGGGATCTGACATCTTCACTAACACACTTAAAATAAAATAAAATATTTAAAATATTTATTTACTGTATTTCTGTGTGTGTGTGTTTCGTTTGTACATGCCACACACCTTCCTGAGGCCTGACATGTCAGACCAGGATACTGGATCCTCTGGAGTAAGAGCAGGAAATGCTCTGAACCACTGAGCCATCTTTCCAGCCTGCAAAACCTTCCTACTGTAAGACTTCCTTCTGCTCACTGCCATGTGCCTTTTCAAGTGATTTCAGTCACCAGGTCGCCAGCTATGACGTATTCTATCCATTTTCCTTATTTATCTATGCTGCAAAGCAAAAAGCCCAAACCATTTAGCTTGAAATCATTGTCATTACAATGTGCCTGTCACTGGCACTTCCAGCCACAACCGACAAATTCAGCTCACTGCGCCTCTTGGAGGTGGTCTCTTTGTTCAGTGTCTTTAGGTTTTGAATAATCACCTTGTATCTCAGCTCACTGTGTATCTAATCATGCTTGTAATTCTCAATTCTCAGCTGACCTTTATATCGGTATGTGTGTGTATACACACACACACACACACACACACATATATCATCTGGAATATATATAGACACAGACATATAGACATACAGATATAGACATATAGATATACAGATATATAGACATACAGATATATAGACAGACATACAGATATAGACATACAGATATAAAGGTCAGCCTGAGATACAAGGTGAGAACTTGTCTAAAATATATTTTTAGACCCTGGTTCATATAGACTGTGTCATCCTTAGGGGATGTTTGAAGCCAGGTGTGGTGGTCAATGCCTTCAATGCCAGCGCTCGAGAGACTGAGGCAGGCGGATATTTCTGAGTTCCATGTCAGATGGGCTACAGAGTGAGGTTCTGTCTCAGTAAAATAAAAGAGGTGTTTGCAGACAGGAAGTTGGTGTAACTCTTCCAGGCGGTCAGGCGGAGAGGTACCAGAGACCCTCAGGTCTGCCGCCTTCCACTGAATTCCCCTGCGTGGTGAAGTCTTGCGGAACGTGGTGCCTGACGCGCTGAGCAAACGTTGGTGCCTGGTGAGTCAGTCTGTCACAAGCTCCATAAGTCTCTGTGGTAGGCCTCCCTTTGTGTGGTGCTACCAGTTCCCAGCCGGGTGTGGGGACTAGAGTCACTAAACGCTGACGCCTCCCAGCCTGTGGCCCCGGAACCCAGGCGGCTGAGGTAGGAGGATCCAGGAACGTGAAGGCCTTCACGTTCACACTGGGCGTCAGAGTGAGCGCGTTTTCCAGCCAGAGGCAGGTGGTCGGCAAAGGGGCCTGCCAAGCTGAGTTTGGTCCCCAGGACTCAGAACACCTCGGGCCTGTGCTGTGGTGCATGTGTGCCCCGACACAATGACTGAAAGAGAAATGTCATAGTCACACCGACCAGAAAGGGTCCTGATGGAATGGCCCAGTGAACGGCGGCTTTAATCATGTCTGACAACTTGACTTCCATTGCTAAGGCCCAGCAAGAGAGGACTGACTCCCAGAAGTTGTTGTCTGGCCTACACACACACACACACACACACACATACACAGAGACACACAGACACACAGACACAGATACACACACACACAGAGACACACACACACACACACAGAGACACACACAGAGATACACAGAGACACAGAGACACACACACACAGAGATACACAGAGACACAGACACACACACACACACACACACACACTTAGTTTCTGGCACCCTCATGGTGGCTCCCGACCATCTGTTAACCCCATTTCCAGGGGGAATCCAACACCTTCTTCTGGCCTCTGTAGGCATCAGACACACAGGCAAGCATGCAAGCAAGATGCTCACACACATAAAGTAAAAAGTAAATTCAAAAGAGAGCATTTGCCTCTGTCTTTTCAACTCATAGTGGTAATCTAAGAACTTGGCACAGTATTAGTCACCACACATTTTACAAACGAGCAAGCTGAGCTCTGGGAAAAGGAAGCCATCTCTTGTTAAACAGGTTTTTAAAATGCCCAGATTATGTTTGCGGTCTTTGACGGCCTTGCCGTCTGAACTCCTGTTTCTGCATCTAGAAACTGGACTGCTCCCGGAGTCCGCTAACGCCTTCCCCGCCCAACAACGAGCGGCCCCTTCTCTCACCTTAAACAGCCTGACTGTAAGTGCCTGGGTCCTGGGAAGCTACGAAGCCCGAGCAGGGTCTCTTGGATCAGGTGCCTCAGAGCTGCTCAGAGCCCCACTGTGCGTGAGCAGGAGGGTCCGCTACCGTCACCTGCTGAGTAGGGCCCCCCCCACTCCCAAAGGTTGCCTCAGGGAAACTGCTGGCCACTGCCTGCCTCCTCTCTACTGGGAGGCCAGGAGGGGCTGGCCAGACGGCAAGCAGAGTCTGGCTTCGGGGCAGATGGAGAGGGGTGGCTTGATGAAGGGGCCGTCAGCAGGTGATTTGGAGGTACTTGGTCTAAAGCCATCCTCCTCTCAGACCACGGCCTAGACTGTACTCTCGTCTACTTAAACCCCCGGAGTACTGTCTGCAGTGGTCTCAGCGAGACAGCCACGGGCAGCCTGTCCCTGATGCTGCCAGAGCCCCCAAGGCTAGTGACAGACTGAAAACCCCCAGGGCAAATGGATTTCCAGGCAGCAGCTCCGCACAAGCGTCTGTTTGCAGGGTAGAGCCGGGTGAGTGAGCAGGAAGTGGGTCAAAGGTCTCCTGGGTTTAACCTCCTCCTGAACCCATGAGCTCAGCCTGGGCTGGGCAGTGACCAGTCTCTCCCAGAGCTGCTGTGGCGGGCAGAGGGCCTACCTGGTCACCAGTGAGTCAAGGCCTGCGTGTCCAGCTCCCCGGCTTCCCAGGAGTGCCCCAGCGGGAGGCTGGGGCTGGCAACCTCTGTCTTCACAAACTGCTTTAATTTTCATGTATTTCCCCCAGTCCATTTCTTCTATTGTGTGTGGGTGTGAGCTGCCGCGGCCCACAGGCCGGCCTTCCCCGGGTGGTTTCTCTCCTCAGGCGTGGCTCTGGCATCCCAGAGGTGGCCAGCATCGCCTGCCAAGCACCTAAACTCTCTCAGCTGGTTCACCGACTGAGGCTTGTTTGTTTTTTATCAATACAGGGTCTCAGGGTTACATAGCCCTGGCTGACAAAAAGCCACTGTGCCTGGCTTGTTTGTTTGCCTTTTTTTTTTTTTTTTAATTTGTTTATTTAATGTTTATGAGCGCTCTGCATGTACACTCGCCTGCGTGCCAGAAGACAGCATCAGACCCCAGTATAGACTGGTTGGGAGCCACCATGTGGACGCTGGGAATTGGACTCAGGACCTCTGGAAGAGCAGCCAGCGCTCTTAACCTCTGAGCCATCTCTCCAGCCCGTTTGCAGTCTTTTGCGTAGCTCTGGCTGTCTAGCCCTCCCGGCGTGGGCCGGCTAGCCTCAGACCTGCGGCGGCCCTCTTGCTTCTGCCCCCCGAGTGCTGGGATTGCAGAGGCCACCACACAATCTACCAGCTTTGTTTTAAGGGTTCATGGCGGCGTCTCCTTCCATAGGACTGGAGTCCATTGGGAAGGGACTCCAGTGAAAAGGCCCATTGCCTTGGGGTGGGGAGTGTGGCCGTGGGGTGGGGAGCATGGCCGTGGGGGAAGCGTGGCTGAGGGGGGGTGTTGCTGACTGAGCATCGCGCCCACACGGAAAGCAGAGCCTGGGGGTGAGAAGGCCGCGATGCAGAGGTCATGGGTGGGGGGTGAGGAAGGAAAGAGAGGCAGGGGCGGCCGGGAGGGCCCCGGGTTCTGATGCGGGTCCCCCGCGTGGACGCTGGACAGCACGCTCGCAGCGGCGCCTCCGCTGCCCACGCTACCTCCGGCCCCTCCAGGCTGGGTGACAGCACGCTTACACGGGCGAGTGACGAGGCGCCCTGCTTCCGAGCGTGGCCCCTCGCCGCCCGGCGCTCGCAGACGTCTCCAGGCACCGAGCGGGCACACCTGTGCCCGGGCCTTACCTCTGCCCCGCAGCCCCGGGCGCCCGCGAGCTGGTGGGAGCCCCACCCGGGCCTGACACTTTCTCATTAGGCCCCTGGAATCTGAAGCATGTCGTGGCGGGGCCATCTGACAGCTCAGACACGAACCGGCACCGCCGTCTCCGGAGGACGCCGGCTGCGGTCGGTCCCCAGGCTGTGAGGTGTGCCTGGGCGTGTCATCCGTGTAAGGGCGCGCAGAGGGGCTGGACCCACGTGGGAGCTGGTCAGGCCTCGTGGTGCATAGCTGCGATGCCAGCCCTGAGAAGTTGAGGCAGGGGGATTGGTATTAGTTCAAGGACAGCTTCCAAAAAACCCTAAAAACATGGGGCAGTTTTTAAAATTATTTCTTTGTATTTCTTCGTGCACTGTTTCGCATGTCCGTGTGAGTGTATCAGACAGTTGTGAGCTGCCACGTAGGTGCTGGGAATCGAACCCGGGTCCTTCGGAAGAGCAGCCAGTGTTCCTAACCACTGAGCCACCTCTCCAGCCAAACATAGGGCAGTTTTGAAAGAAAATAACCAAACCAGTAAAATAACTGAATAAGCAAAAGTAAATAACAGTGTTTCACTAGATCTGGACTTGGAAGAAGAGCACCGTACCCATGAGCAGCACTGTGCAAACGTGAGGGAGCTCCAAGCCGGTGTCTGTGCACAGCTGGGCCTGGATGGTCCCTGTTCTCTTCCACCTCAGAGCTCGGCCTGACGCCTGTTTTTGAATATTTTTTAAAAAATTTAATTGTGTGTATGTGTGTTGTGTGTCTGTGTGTTCTGTGCATGTTGTATGTTTTTTGTGTGTTGTATGTGTATTGTGTATATGTGTTGTATGTTGTGTATGTGTTGTGTGTATGTGTGTGCATGTGTGCCTCTGCAGACCAGGAGAGCCAGGGGAAGAAGGGTGTCCTCCCTGTCACCCCCCTCTATTCCTTCGAGGCAGGGTCTCTCTAAAGCTGCAGCTCAGGTTTCCAGGCTGGCTGTGAGCAGGAGCCCTCAGAGTGTGCTGTGTGCATGCCTGCAGAGGCTCAGGACAGCCCCTCAGAGTGTGCTGTGTGCAGCCACGCAGAGGCTCAGGACAGCCCTCTCCTGTGCCCTCTGTGCTGGGATCTGAACTCACATCCTCAGGTGTGCACAGAGGTGCCCTTACCCACCGAACCATCTCTCTAGCCTCCTCCTACTTTTCGGTTTTTTTGACACAGGTGCTCAGGTAGCCCAGGCTAGCCTTGAAGTCTGCATGTAGTCAAAGATCACCTTGAGTTTCTTCCCCTCTGGCCTCTGCTCCCCGAGGGCTGGGATCAGGTGTCTTCACCACTCTCAGTTTATGAGGCTCATGCTGGGCAAGCACTCTTCCGTTTCCAAATCCCAGCTTCTCCTCTAGCAATGCTCTCATTCTGCTTTAAGGTCTTCTGTTGTTCTTTTAGAATTACACTTTACGTGTGTGTGTGTGTGTGCGTGCGTGTGCACATGCTGCAGAGGCCAGAGAGCACAAGGTCATTCTCTCTTACACGTGGGACCCGGGGCTAGAACACGGGTTGCCAGCCTTGCCCTTGGGTGGGTGAGTCACTCCACCGGCCTAAAGAGGGGGCCTGCCTGCCTCCGCCTCGTCAGCTCTGGGACTGCGGGCAGGAGCGGCTAGCCCTCCCCTCCTCTGTTTCGGAGTAAGTGTCATGTCTTCAGGAAGTCTCTGCCGACCCCAGGCAGGGTTCGCTGTTTCTCCACGCGTTGGCACGGATTCCGGGGACTGTGTAACTGTCTGTTTCGCCCCTGCCCTCCGTGAAGGCGAGCACCGGATGTGGGATGCACATTTTGGGGACACTGCTGCTGCTTCCACATCCTCCTGCGGGCAGGACATCTGATTGCCTTCAGCTAGCGCTGTAGCCCAGGGGCACACGTTTATCCAGCATTCAGAAAGTCACAGGTTCAATCACCAGGCATGGGGGTGGGGAAAAGCCTTAAAGCCCAAAGAGGACCTTGCAAATGGCTCAGGGGGTAAAGGCACTTGTGAAAGCAGGATGACCCGAGTTCAAATCCCCAGATCCCACGTAAAGGCCTGCAACGCCAACCTTTGAACAAGTAGGAAAGGCGAGGCATGGGCTTCCAGCACGGCCCTGAGTCGTGTGCCCGCAGGGGATCCAGGGCTGGCTCTGCCGTGGAGAAGGGACAGACAGTTCAGGACAGTCACACCCGAGTGGCTTTCTCCGTTCATCGTGTGCCGACTTGGCCAGCCACAGTGCTGCAGGCTCATGCAGGGGCACACAGAGGGGTGCTGCAGGCTCATGCAGGGGCACAGAGGGGTGCTGCAGGCTCATGCAGGGGTACACAGAGGGGTGCTGCAGCCGGGGGCCAGTGAGGCGTGGCCCGCGTGTCTGTGCACCCCCACGCCCCTCGTGCGTCAGTACATACATGTCGGTGTGTCCTTAGGCATCTGCTCTGGAAATAGGACGGGAAGGGGGTGAGCAAACAGTTACCTAGAACCTGCTGTATACCTAATACCCCTACACACACCCACATGTTGAGACACAGTTTCTCTGTGTACCCTGGCTCTCCTGGAACTGGATCTGTAGCCCAGGCTGGCTTTGAACTCCTGAGTGCTGGGATTTAAGCCTGGCCGCCCTGTGGTTTTTATCTGGTCTAATCTTTCCAACAAATCTCAAGTGTTGCTATCACCTACTCTCACTTTACGGATGAGAAGCCTGGGGCCCAAGGACGTCATGCAACGTGCCAGAGAAACTGCGGCCCTTCGTGGTCCCGGCTTAATTCGGCTGAACTGAATTTTACCGAGGCAGGGTCTGGCTGAGACTTGAACTCTCAGCCTTTTTGCCTCGGCTGGCCTGTGTGACCAGTGTTTAAGTGGCATCTGCTGTGGTTTCAGGCAGGGCCGAAGCCCAGGCGTGGCCCGGCAGGCCTGGACAATGAAGAAGAGCACAGGCTGGCCCTATTCCGGAGAACGGTGTTCTTTCCTCCCGAGTCACACCGGCCAAATCAGGTCTGTCCTCTGCCCCTCGATTCTACGGCACAGGCATTAGGAGGGTGTCTGCGACTTGTTAAAAAAAAGCAAGACAATCGTAACCTTGCCGTGGTTAGGGTTAGGGACAGACAAGTAAGAATGTGTCCTTAGAGCTTGGCTTGGTTTTTGCTTCATCATTTCTGTTTGATACAGGCCCTCACTACGTAGCGCTGGCTGGCCCAGAACTCACAGAGATCCGCCTGTCTCTGCCTCCCGGAGTGCTGGGATTACAGGCGTGCGCCACCGCACCCCACTTCCACACTGATTTTCTGGCTGGAAAAAAAAAAAAAAAAAGGAAAGGAAAACAGGCGTCACGGTGCGGAGTACAGCGCCACCTACTGTAGAAATGGTGAATGACGGCACAACAGTTGGCACCGACGCTAGCAGGAATCGGAGACTTCGCGGTTGGTGGCTTGCGGAGTTTTGGTCAAGTTCGTTCGTTCTGAGGTGGGGTCTGGCGTGTCGCGGGCTGGCACAGGTGTCGGAGCCACACAGGCTTAGGAAGAAAGAAAAACCCCTGGTTGTGTGGCCAGAGTTGTGCCCTCTCCCACGTACTCGCTGGCGCACTTTGAAACGATTTTATTGAAGTTGCTTCTATGTCTTCCCGCCTTCTCCGCCCCGCTCCGGGGTAGGAGAGAGGTTAGCGCTGTTCCTCGCGCTACTTCCTGCTGGTTACGGTCGTGCGGGCCTCGAGGCAGTCCGGTCTTGTTTTGGGGGATCCCTGACTTGCTGACTGCATCACCAGCTTCCGGGCGCAGCGGGGAGCAGCGGGGGGCTCCGGGCGCGCAGCGGGGGGCTCCGGGGGCGCAGCGGGGAGCTCCGGGGGAGCAGCGGGGAGCTCCGGGGGAGCAGCGGGGGCTCCGGGGGCGCAGCGGGGAGCTCCGGGGGAGCAGCGGGGAGCAGCGGGGGGCTCCGGGCGCGCAGCGGGGGGCTCCGGGGGCGCAGCGGGGAGCTCCGGGGGAGCAGCGGGGAGCTCCGGGGGCGCAGCGGGGAGCTCCGGGGGAGCAGCGGGGGCTCCGGGGGAGCAGCGGGGGCGCAGCGGGGGGCTCCGAGGGCGCAGCGGGGAGCTCCGGGGGAGCAGCGGGGAGCTCCGGGGGCGCAGCGCGGGGGGGGCGCAGCGCGGGGGGGGGGCGCAGCGCGGGGGGGGGGCGCAGCGCGGGGGGGGGGCGCAGCGGGGAGCTCCGGGGGCGCAGCGGGGGGAGCTCCGGGGGCACAGCCGGGGCGCAGCGGGGGAGCTGCGGGGAGCAGCGGGGGGAGCGCGGCCTCCTTTCCCGAGCTCCATCTACACCCTCCGGCCTCTGTCCCTCTCCACAGTCCTCAGATTTAAACCGTCTGCAGCCGGCAAGCGCCCCTCCAGAGCCGCAGGAGGCAGTGTGCTGCTGTGGGCACCCGAGTCAGCCCCACACCTGGAACAAAACAAAAAACCCTTTACATAGAAGAAAGCGTCTACATAAAGCCAGGATTTCTATATATGGGCATTTCGTGTTTTTTTTCTGTATGCGGGTATTCTGTATGTTTATTTTCTGTATTTGAGGAGTTTTTGTCTATTTTCTCTAGAATAGTGTTTTGTCTATTTTCTGTATATGTGTGTTGTCTATTTTTTCAATATGAGTGTTTGGTCTTTTTTTTTTTTTTGTATATGTGAGTGTTTGGTCTATTTTCTGAATTTGGGCAGTTTTTTGTCTATTTTCTGTAGAATAGTGATTTTCTATTTTCTGTATATGAGTGTTTTGTCTATTTGCTGTAAATTAGAGATTTGTACATTTTCTGTATATGAGTGTTTTCTCAATTTTCCATATATGAATGTTTTTGTCTATTTTCTGTATATGGCCGTTTTGTCTATTTTATGTATCTGAGGATTTTTTTTGTCTATTTTCTCTTGAAAAGTGACTTTTTCTATTTTCTGTAGATGAGTGTTTTGTACATTGAATGTATATGAGTGTTTTGTCTATGTTCTCTATTTGAGGACTTTTTTGTCTATTTTCTCTAGAATAGTGTTTTGCCTATTTTCTGTGTATCAGTGTTTTGTCTATTTTTTGTATATGTGCGTGTTTGGTCTAATTTGTGTATTTGAGGAGGTTTTTGTCTATTTTCTCTAGAAGAGTGTTTTATTTTTTTTCTATTTTGTGTAGATGAGTGTTTTGTCTATATTCTGTATATGAATGTTTTGTCTATTTTCTGTGTATGTGTGTTTTGTAAATTTTCTATATATGAAAAATTTTTGTACTTTTTGTACAAAATTTTATTCATTTTGTACTTTTTCTGTATATAGGTGTTTTGTCTATTTTCTGTATATGAGTATTTTGTCGATTTTCTGTTTGAGTGTTTTGTCTATTTTCTCTATTTGAGGAGATTTTTGTCTATTTTCTCTAGAATAGTTTTTTTTTAAATTTTCTGTATATTAGTGTTTTGTCTATTTTCTCTATTTGAGGAGATTTTTGTCTATTTTCACTAGAATAGTTTTTTTTCCATTTTCTGTATATTAGTGTTTTGTCTATTTTCTCTTTATGTGTGTTTGTCTATTTTCTGTAAATTAGAGATTTGCCTATTTTCTGTATATGTGTGTTTTGTTTCTTTATGAGAGTGTTTCGTCTATTTTCTGTATGTGAGTGTTTTTTCTATTTTTTGTATATGTTTGTTTTGTCTATTTTCTCTATATGAGTGTTTTGCATATGAGCGTTTTTCTTATTCTGTATATGGTTGTTTTGTATTTTTTCTGCATTTGGTTGTTTTGTATATTTGTACATGAGTGTTTTGTCTATTTTCGGTATATTAGTGATGCATATAGTTTGTGTATATGAGTGTTTTGTATAATTTTTGTATATGAGGAGTCTGTTGTATTTTTTCATTATATGAGTGATTTGTCTTTTTCTGTATATGAGTGTGTCTTATAATGTTCTCTGGAATGTATAGAACTTACCCATTGTTCATTCAAATGCTGATTTCTCTCCCTCACTCTCTGCTTTCAACCAGACATTGCATTGTGATACTGATTCTAAGCATCTCAAATCTCAACTCTGTGTAAACATGCCAAAATAAAACCGCAAGCCACAATGTTCAGCAACGTAGAGGAAGGAGTAGGAGGTAAAGGGGAGGAAACTACAGAATATAGACAAAATACTCATATACAGAAAATAGACAAAGAGGAAGTGGTGGGAGGCAGAGGAGGAGAAATGGCAGGAGCAGAAGCTGGGAGAGCAGAGGCTGGAGCAGAGGTCTTGGAACAAAGTGGAGAAATGAACCAGACTTAAAGATATCATGAAAAGCAAGTATAATGGGTAAGATCTACCAGAGAACTCCTTCAGCTGATAAAAACCTTCAGCAAAGTGGCTGGATACTAAATCAACTCAAAAAAATCAGAAGCCCTCCTGTATACCAAAGACAAAAGGGCCAAGAAAGAAAACAGGGAAACAACACCCTTCACAATAGCCACTAATAACATAAAGTACCTTGGTGTGACTCTAACCAAGTAAGTGAAAGACCTTTTTGAGAAAAACTTCAAGTCTCTGAAGAAAGAAATTGAGGAAGATATCAGAAGATGGAAAGATCTCCCGTGCTCATGGATTGGTAGGATTAACATTGTAAAAACGGCCATCCTGCTAAAAGTAATCTACAGATTCAATGCAATTCGCATCAAAATACCAACTCAATTCTTTACAGACCTTGAAAAAAAGATTCTCAGCTTCATATGGAGAAACAAAAAGCCCAGAATCTCCAAAATGATCCTGTACAACAACAGGTCATCTGGAGGTATCTCCATCCCTGATCTCAAGCTGTACTACAGGGCAACAGTAATAAAAACTGCATGGTATTGGCATAGAAACAGAAAGGAGGATCAATGAAACCAAATAGAAGACCCAGATATAAACCCACACACCACACCTATGAATACTTGAGTTTTGACAAAGAAGCCAAAACCACACGATGGAAAAAAGACAGCATCTTCAACAAATGGTGCTGGTCCAACTGGATGTCTACATGCAGAAAAATGAAAATAGATCCATATTTATCACCCTGCATAAAACTAAAGTTCAAGTGGATCAAAGACCTCAGCATAAAACCAGACACACTAAATATGTTAGAAGAAAAAGTGGGGAAGAGCCGTGAACTCATTGGCCCAGGAGACAACTTCCTGAACAGAACACCAACAGCAAAGGCTCTAAGAGAAACAATCAATAAATGGGACCTCATGAAACTGAAAGGCTTCTATAAAGCAAAAGACACTGTCGTCAGAACAAAATGACAACCTACAGACTGAGAAAGGATCTTCACCAACCCTCTATCTGACAGAGGGCTGATATCCAGAATATATAAAGAACTCAAGAAGTTAAAAAGCAACAAAGCAAGTAATCCAATGGGTAAGATCTGAATGGTAGGAACAATGCGGGCCTGGAGGTTTAGGGTGGAGTGACTATTGCCCAGCATTGTGTTCTAGGTCAACAAAATAAATGCTGGCCTCTGGGTGGTGATTTGGTGAGACAGCAGATTAGGATTAACCGCGGCGTTATGGAAAGATACATCCCTAGCAAGTATTTACGTATAATACAACACGAGTGTTTTCTTATTTCCTGAAAATGAGTGCTTGGTCTATTTTTTGGTCTATGAGTGTTTTCTCTCTTTTTTGTATGAGGGTGCTTGGTCTATTTTCTGTATATGTGTGTTTTTTGAATTTTCTGTACATGAGGAGTAATTTGTCTATTTTCTATATATGAGTGTTTTGTATATTTTCTGTTCATTTCTTTGTTCTATATTTTCTGTATATGAGTGTTTTGTCTATTTTCTCTTTATGTGTGTTTCGTATATTTTCTGTATATGAGTGTATTTTATTATTCTGTATATGGGTGTTTTGTATTTTTTTCTGCATTTGTTTGTTTTGTACATTTTTTGTACATGAGTGTTTTGTCTATTTTCTCTATATATGAGTGTTTTGTCTATTTCTGTATATGAATGTTTTTTTATTATTTTGAAATGGGTGTGTTTTATTTCTACATATGGTTGATTTGTATATTTTTTGTACATGAGTGTTTTGTCTATTTTATATGAGTGTGTTCTCTATTTTCTCTATATGACTGTCTCTTTTCTCTATATCTAAGTGCTTTCTCTATTTTTGTATAATTGTTTTTTATTTTTTCTGTATATGGGTGTTTTGTAATTTTTCTGCATTTGGCTGTTTTGTATATTTTTTTGTACATGACTGTTTTGTCTATTTTCTCTATATCTGAGTGTTTTGTGTATTTCTGTATATGAGTTTTTTTAATTCTATATTGATTATTTTCCATTTTCTCTGCATATGATCGTATTATACAATTTTTGTACCTGAGTGTTTTGTCTATTTTCTCTATATCTGAGTGTTTTGTCTATTTCTGTATAGGAATGTTTTTATTATTCTGTATATGGATGTTTTTTATTTTTCCTGCATATGGTTGTTTTCTATTTTTTGAACATGATTGTTTTGTCTATTTTCTCTTTGCATGTGTTTTGTGTATTTTCTCTATATGAGTGTTTCCTTCTATTTTCTGTATTTGAGGATTTTTTTTGGTCTATTTTCTCAAAAAGTGCTTTTTCTATTGTTTTGTGTATGTGTGCTTTTTTCCGTTTTTCTCTATATGAGTATTTTGTATATTTTCTTTACATTAGTGTTTTGTATATTTTCTGTATAAGTGTGTTTTGTCCAATTTCTGTATAAGTGTGTTTTGTCCAATTTCTGTATATGTGTGCTTTGTCTATTTCCTCTATTTGAGGTCTTTTTTGTCTGCTTTCTGTAGAATAGTGTTTTTTTCTCTTTTGTAAATATGAGTGTTTTGTCTATTTTCTGGGAATTAGAGATTTGCCTATTTTCTGTATATGTGTGTTGTGTTTCTTCTATTTTCTGTACATGAGTGTTTTTTCTATTTTTTGTATATGTTTGTTTTTTATTATTCTGTATATGAGTGTTTTGTCTATTTTCTGAATAGGAGTGTTTTAGATATTTTCTCTATAGATTGATTTGCATAGTTTCTGTATATTTCTTTGTTGTATATTTTCTGCACATGAGTGTTTTGTCTATTTTGTCTTTATATGTGTTTTGTGTATTTTCTGTATATTAGTGTTTTTTCTATTTTCTGTATTTGATGTTTTTTTTGTCTATTTTCTCTATAAAGAAAATAGTGTTTTTTCCATTTTTTTATTATGTGTGTTTTTTCCATTTTCTCTATATCTGTGTTTTCTCTATATTAGTTTTTTCTGTTTGTTGTAATTGTGGTTGTATGGTCTATTTTCTGTCTTTGAGAAATTTCTTTTGTCTATTTTCTCTAGAAAAGTGTTTTCTCACTTTTCTGTATATTAGTGTTTTGTCTATTTTCTTTTGGTATGTGTTATTTTGTGCATTTTCTGTATGTTAGTGTGTTTTTTCTACATTGTTTTGATTTTTTTCCGTCAATTTTCTCTAAAATAGTGTTTTTTCCATTTTTTTAATTTGTGGGGTTTTTTTTTTTTTGCATTTTCTCTATATGAGTATTTTGTCTTTTTTCTGTATATGTGTGTTTTCTCTATTTTCTCTATATCTGTGTTTTCTCTATTTTCTGTATATTAGTTTTTGTCTGTTTGTAGTAACTGTGGTTGTATGGTTTATTTTCTGTCTTTGAGCCGTTTCTTTTTGTCTATTTTCTCTATAAAAGAGTTTTCTCACTTTTCTGTATATTAGTGTTTTGTCTACTTTCTCTTTATATGTGTTTTGTGTATTTTCTGTATGTTAGTGTTTTTTTCCATTTTTTGTAGTTGAGGATATTTTTTGTCTATTATCTTTAAAATAGTGCTTTTTCTATTGTTTTGTGTATGTGTGGTTTTGTCGATTTTCTCTATATGAGCATTTTGTCTATTTTCTGTACATCAGTGTTTTGAATATTTTCTGTATAAGTGTGTTTTGTCCAATTTCTGTATATGTGTGCTTTGTCTATTTCCTCTATTTGAGGTCTTTTTTGTCTGCTTTCTCTAGAATAGTGGTTTTTTTCTATTTTGTAAATATGAGTGTTTTGTCTATTTTCTGTGAATTAGAGATTTGCCTATTTTCTGTATATGTGTGCTGTATTTCTTTACGTGAGTGTTTCTTCTATTTTCTGTACATGAGTGTTTTGCATATTTTCTGTATATTTCTTTGTTGTATATTTTCTGCACATGAGTGTTTTGTCTACTTTGTCTTTATATGTGTTTTGTGTATTTTCTGTAAATGAGTGTTTTTTCTATTTTCTGTTATTGATGTTTTTTTGTCTATTTTCTCTAAAAAAATATTGGATGTTTTTCCATTTTTTTCTATGTGTGTTTTCTCTATTTTCTCTATATTAGTTTTTTCCGTTGGTTGTAATTGTGGTTGTATGGTCAATTTTCTGTCTTTGAGTAATTCCTTTTGTCTATTTTCTCTAGAAAAGTGTTTTCTCACTTTTCTGTATATTAGTGTTTTGTCTACTTTCTCTTTATATGTGTTTTGTGTATTTTCTGTATATGAGTGTTTTCTTCTATTGTTTGTATTTAAGGATATTTTTTGTCTATTTTCTTTAAAATAGTGCTTTTTCTATTTTTTTGTGTATGTGTGCTTTTTTCCATTTTTCTCTATATTAGTATTTTGTCTATTTTCTGTGCATTGTTGTTTTGAATATTTTCTGTATAAGTGTGTTTTGTCCAATTTCTGTATATGTGTGCTTTGTCTATTTCCTCTATTTGAGGTCTTTTTTGCTGCTTTCTGTAGAATAGTGTTTTTTTTCTATTTTATAAATATGAGTGTATTGTCTATTTTCTGGGAATTAGAGATTTGCCTATTTTCTGTATATGTGTGTTATGTTTCTTTACGTGTTTCTTCTATTTTCTGTACATGAGTGTTTTTTCTATTTTTTGTATATGTTTGTTTTTTATTATTCTGTAATATGAGTGTTTTGTCTATTTTCTGCACATGAGTGTTTTGTCTATTTTCTCTTTGTATGTGTTTTGTGTATTTTCTGCATATTAGTGTTTTTTCTATTTTCTGTAGTTGATGTTTTTTTTGTCTATTTTCTCTAAAAAGAAAATAGTGTTTTTTCCATTTTTTTATATGTGTGTTTTTTCCATTTTCTCTATATCTATGTTTTCTCTATATTAGTTTTTTCTGTTTGTTGTAATTGTGGTTGTATGGTCTATTTTCTGTCTTTGAGTAATTCCTTTTGTCTATTTTCTCTAGAAAAGTGTTTTCTCACTTTTCTGTATATTAGTGTTTTGTCTATTTTCTTTTGGTATGTGTTATTTTGTGCATTTTCTGTATGTTAGTGTGTTTTTTTCTACTTTATGTTTCCTTTTTTTGTCAATTTTCTCTAAAATAGTGTTTTTTCCATTTTTTTAATTTGTGGGGTTTTTTTTGCATTTTCTCTATATGAGTATTTTGTCTTTTTTCTGTATATGTGTGCTTTCTCTATTTTCTCTATATCTGTGATTTCTCTTTTTTCTGTATATTAGTTTTTGTCTGTTTGTGGTAATTGTGGTTGTATGGTTTATTTTCTGTCTTTGAGCCGTTTCTTTTTGTCTATTTTCTCTATAAAAGAGTTTTCTCACTTTTCTGTATATTAGTGTTTTGTCTACTTTCTCTTTATATGTGTTTTGTTTATTTTCTGTATGTTAGTGTTTTTTTCTATTTTTTGTATATGAGGATATTTTTTGTCTATTTTCTCTAAAATAGTGCTTTTTCTATTGTTTTGTGTATGTGTGGTTTTGTCAATTTTCTCTATATGAGCATTTTGTCTATTTTCTGTACATCAGTGTTTTGAATATTTTCTGTATAAGTGTGTTTTGTCCAATTTCTGTATATGTGTGCTTTGTCTATTTCCTCTATTTGAGGTCTTTTTTGTCTGCTTTCTCTAGAATAGTGGTTTTTTCTCTTTTGTAAATATGAGTGTTTTGTCTAATTTCTGTGAATTAGAGATTTGCCTATTTTCTGTATATGTGTGCTGTGTTTCTTTACGTGAGTGATTCTTCTATTTTCTGTACATGAGTGTTTTGCATATTTTCTGTATATTTCTTTGTTGTATATTTTCTGCCCATGAGTGTTTTGTCTATTTTGTCTTTATATGTGTTTTGTGTATTTTCTGTATATTAGTGTTTTTTCTATTTTCTGTATTTGATGGTTTTTTGTCTATTTGCTCTAAAAAAATAGTGGATGTTTTTCCATTTTTTTTATGTGTTTTTTCCATTTTCTCTATGTCTGTGTTTTCTCTATATTAGTTTTTTCTGTTTGTTGTAATTGTGGTTGTATGGTCTATTTTCTGTCTTTGAGTAATTTCTTTTGTCTATTTTCTCTAGAAAAGGGTTTCTCACTTTTCTGTATATTAGAGTTTTGTCTATTTTCTTTTTGTATTTGTTATTTTTTGTATTATCTGTATGTTAGTGTTTTTTTCTACTTTCTTTTTTAATGTTTTTTTTGTCAATTTTCCCTAAAACAGTGTTTTTTCCATTTTTTTAATTTGTGGGTTTTTTTTTCTTTGCATTTTCTCTATATGAGTAATTTGTCTTTTTTCTGTATATGTGTGTTTTCTCTATTTTCTCTACAACTGTGTTTTCTCTATTTTCTGTATATTAGTTTTTGTCTGTTTGTGGTCATTGTGGTTGTATGGTGTATTTTCTGTCCTTGAGCCGTTTCTTTTTGTCTATTTTCTTTATAAAAGAGTTTTCTCACTTTTCTGTATATTAGTGTTTTGTCTACTTTCTCTTTATATATGTTTTCTGTATTTTCTGTATATGAGTGTTTTCTTCTATTGTTTGTATTTGAGGATATTTTTGTCTATTTTCTCTAAAATAGTGCTTTTTCTATTTTTTTGTGTATGTGTGCTTTTTTTCCATTTTTCTCTATATTAGTATTTTGTCTATTTTCTGTGCATTAGTGTTTTGTATATTTTCTCTATAAGTGTGTTTTGTCCAATTTCTGTATATGTGTGCTTTTTCTATTTCCTCTATTTGAGGTCTTTTTTGCTGCTTTCTGTAGAATAGTGTTTTTTTCTCTTTTGTAAATATGAGTGTTTTGTCTATTTTCTGTGAATTAGAGATTTGCCTATTTTCTGTATATGTGTGTTGTGTTTCTTTACGTGTTTCTTCTATTTTCTGTACATGAGTGTTTTTTCTATTTTTTGTATATGTTTGCTTTTTATTATTCTGTATATGAGTGTTTTGTCTATTTTCTGAAGAGGAGTGTTTTAGATTTTTTCTCTATAGATTGATTTGCATAGTTTCTGTGTATTTCTTGTTGTATATTTTCTGCTCATGAGTGTTTAGTCTATTTTCTCTTTGTATGTGTTTTCTGCATTTTCTGTATATTAGTGTTTTTTCTATTTTCTGTATTTGATGGTTTTTTGTCTATTTTCTCTAAAAAGAAAATAGTGTTTTTTCCATTTTTTTATATGTGTTTTTTTTCCATTTTCTCTATGTCTGTGTTTTCTCTATTTTCTCTATAGTAGTTTTTGTATGTTTGTTGTAATTGTGGTTGTATGGTCTATTTTCTGTCTTTGAGTGGTTTCTTTTGTCTATTTTCTCTAGAAAAGTGTTTTCTCACTTTTCTGTATATTAGTGTTTTTTCTATTTTTTCCTCATGTGTTTTGTGTATTTTCTTTCTTCAAGTGTTTTATCTATTTTCTGGATAGGAGTAGTTATTTTCCATTTTCTCTATAATAGTTCTTTGTATTTTCTGTGTATGAGATTATTTTTTATGTTCTCTACATGTGTTTTATATTAATTCTGTAAATTAGAAATTTTTGTATATTCTGTACATGAGTGTTTCCTATATTTTTCTCATGTGAGTGTTCTTGTATATTTTCTGTATACGAGTGTTATTTTCTGTATATGAGTGTTTAGTATATTTTCTGTATATGAGTGTTTTAGATATTTTCTCTATATGATTGTTCTGCATATTTTCTGTATATTTCTTTGTTGTATATTTTCTGTACATGAGTGTTTTGTCTATTTTCCGTATTTCAGGAGTTCTTTGTCTATTCTCTCTAGAATAGTGTTTTTTCTGTTTTGTAAATATGAGTGTTTTGTCTACTTTCTCTTTATGTGTGTTTTGTCTATTTTCTGTAAATTAGAGATTTGCATATTTTCTGTATATGTGTGATTAGTCTATTTCTGTATATGAATTTTTTCTTATTCTGTATATGGGTGTTTTGTATTTTTTCTGCATTTGGTTTTTTGTATATTTATTTGTACATGAGTGTTTTGTCTATTTTCGGTATATTAGTGATGCATATAGTTTGTGTATAGGAGTGTTTTGTATAATTTTTGTATATGAGGAGTCTGTTGTATTTTTTCTTTATATGAGTGATTTGTCTTTTTCTGTATATGAGTGTGTTTTATAATGTTCTCTGGAATGTATAGAACTTACCGATTGTTCATTCAAATGCTGATTTCTCTCCCTCACTCTCTGCTTTCAACCAGACATTGCATTGTGATACTGATTCTAAGCATCTCCCGTCTCAACTTTGTGTAAACATGCCAAAATAAAACCGCAAGCCACAATGTTCATCAACGTAGAGGAAGGAGTAGGAGGGAACGGGGAGGAGACAGAGAAGAGGAAGTAGTGGGAGGCAGAGGAGGAGGAGAAAAGGCAGGAGCAGAAGCTGGGAGAGCAGAGGCTGGAGGAGAGGTCTTGGAACAAAGTGGAGAAATGAACCAGACTGAAGATATCACACAAAGCAAGTACAAAGGGTAAGATCTGAATGGTAGGAACAATGCGGGCCTGGAGGTTTAGGGTGGAGTGACTATTGCCCAGCATTGTGTTCTAGGTCAACAAAATAAATGCTGGCCTCTGGGTGGTGATTTGGTGAGACAGCAGATTAGGATTAACCGCGGCGTTATGGAAAGATACATCCCTAGCAAGTATTTACGTATAATACAACACGAGTGTTTTCTTATTTCCTGAAAATGAGTGCTTGGTCTATTTTTTGGTCTTTGAGTGTTTTCTCTCTTTTTTGTATGAGGGTGCTTGGTCTATTTTCTGTATATGTGTGTTTTTTGAATTTTCTGTACATGAGGAGTAATTTGTCTATTTTCTATATATGAGTGTTTTGTATATTTTGTTCATTTCTTTGTTCTATATTTTCTGTATATGAGTGTTTTGTCTATTTTCTCTTTATGTGTGTTTCGTATATTTTCTGTATATGAGTGTATTTTATTATTCTGTATATGGGTGTTTTGTATTTTTTTCTGCATTTGTTTGTTTTGTACATTTTTTGTACATGAGTGTTTTGTCTATTTTCTCTCTATAGAAGTGTTTTGTCTATTTCTGTATATGAATGTTATTTATTATTTTGAAATGGGTGTGTTTTATTTCTACATATGGTTGATTTGTATATTTTTTGTACATGAGTGTTTTGTCTATTTTATATGAGTGTGTTCTCTATTTTCTCTATATGACTGTCTCTTTTCTCTATATCTAAGTGCTTTCTCTATTTTTGTATAATTGTTTTTTATTTTTTCTGTATATGGGTGTTTTGTAATTTTTCTGCATTTGGCTGTTTTGTATATTTTTTTGTACATGACTGTTTTGTCTAATTTCTCTATATCTGAGTGTTTTGTGAATTTCTGTATATGAGTTTCTTTTATTCTATATTGGTTATTTTCCATTTTCTCTGCATATGATCGTATTATACAATTTTTGTACCTGAGTGTTTTGTCTATTTCTGTATAGGAATGTTTTTATTATTCTGTATATGGATGTTTTTTATTTTTCCTGCATATGGTTGTTTTCTATTTTTGAACATGATTGTTTTGTCTATTTTCTCTTTGCATGTGTTTTGTGTATTTTCTCTATATGAGTGTTTCCTTCTATTTTCTGTATTTGAGGATTTTTTTTGGTCTATTTTCTCAAAAAGGGCTTTTTCTATTGTTTTGTGTATGTGTGTTTTTTTTCCGTTTTTCTCTATATGAGTATTTTGTATATTTTCTTTACATTAGTGTTTTGTATATTTTCTGTATAAGTGTGTTTTGTCCAATTTCTGTATATGTGTGCTTTGTCTATTTCCCCTATTTGAGGTCTTTTTTGTCTGCTTTCTCTAGAATACTGTTTTTTTCTCTTTTGTAAATATGAGTGTTTTGTCTATTTTCTGTGAATTAGAGATTTGCCTATTTTCTGTATATGTGTGCTGTGTTTCTTTACGTGAGTGATTCTTCTATTTTCTGTACATGAGTGTTTTGCATATTTTCTGTATATTTCTTTGTTGTATATTTTCTGCACATGAGTGTTTTGTCTATTTTGTCTTTATATGTGTTTTGTGTATTTTCTGTATATTAGTGTTTTTTTCTATTTTCTGTATTTGATGGTTTTTTGTCTATTTGCTCTAAAAAAATAGTGGATGTTTTTCCATTTTTTTTGTGTTTTTTCCATTTTCTCTATGTCTGTGTTTTCTCTATTTTCTCTATATTAGTTTTTTCTGTTTGTTGTAATTGTGGTTGTATGGTCTATTTTCTGTCTTTGAGTAATTTCTTTTGCCTATTTTCTCTAGAAAAGGGTTTCTCACTTTTCTGTATATTAGTGTTTTGTCTATTTTCTTTTTGTATGTGTTATTTTTTGTATTTCTGTATGTTAGTGTTTTTTTCTACTTTCTGTTTCAATGTTTTTTTGTCAATTTTCCCTAAAATAGTGTTTTTTCCATTTTTTTAATTTGTGGGGTTTTTTTTTTGCATTTTCTCTATATGAGTAATTTGTCTTTTTTCTGTATATGTGTGTTTTCTCTATTTTCTCTACAACTGTGTTTTCTCTATTTTCTGTATATTAGTTTTTGTCTGTTTGTGGTAATTGTGGTTGTATGGTGTATTTTCTGTCTTTGAGCCATTTCTTTTTGTCTATTTTCTCTATAAAAGAGTTTTCTCACTTTTCTGTATATTAGTGATTGTCTATATCTCTTTATATGTGTTTTCTGTATTTTCTGTATATGAGTGTTTTCTTCTATTGTTTGTATTTGAGGATATTTTTGTCTATTTTCTTTAAAATAGTGCTTTTTCTATTTTTTTGTGTATGTGTGCTTTTTTCCATTTTTCTCTATATTAGTATTTTGTCTATTTTATGTACATTAGTGTTTTGTATATTTTCTCTATAAGTGTGTTTTGTCCAATTTCTGTATATGTGTGCTTTGTCTATTTCCTCTATTTAAGGTCTTTTTTGTCTGCTTTCTCTCGAGTAGTGTTTTTTTGTCTTTTGTAAATATGAGTGTTTTGTCTATTTTCTGGGAATTAGAGATTTGCCTATTTTCTGTATATGTGTGTTGTGTTTCTTTACGTGTTTCTTCTATTTTCTGTACATGAGTGTTTTGCATATTTTCTGTATATTTCTTTGTTGTATATTTTCTGCACATGAGTGTTTTGTCTATTTTCTCTTTATGTGTGTTTCGTATATTTTCTGTATATGAGTGTATTTTATTATTCTGTATATGGGTGTTTTGTATTTTTTTCTGCATTTGTTTGTTTTGTACATTTTTTGTACATGAGTGTTTTGTCTATTTTCTCTCTATATAAGTGTTTTGTCTATTTCTGTATATGAATGTTTTTTATTATTCTGAAATGGGTGTGTTTTATATTTCTACATATGGTTGATTTGTATATTTTTTGTACATGAGTGTTTTGTCTATTTTATATGAGTGTGTTCTCTATTTTCTCTATATGACTGTCTCTTTTCTCTATATCTAAGTGCTTTCTCTATTTTTGTATAATTTTTTTTATTTTTTCTGTATATGGGTGTTTTGTAATTTTTCTGCATTTGGCTGTTTTGTATATTTTTTTGTACATGACTGTTTTGTCTATTTTCTCTATATCTGAGTGTTTTGTGTATTTCTGTATATGAGTTTTTTTTATTCTATATTGGTTATTTTCCATTTTCTCTGCATATGATCGTATTATACAATTTTTGTACCTGAGTGTTTTGTCTATTTTCTCTATATCTGAGTGTTTTGTCTATTTCTGTATAGGAATGTTTTTATTATTCTGTATATGGATGTTTTTTATTTTTCCTGCATATGGTTGTTTTCTATTTTTGAACATGATTGTTTTGTCTATTTTCTCTTTGCATGTGTTTTGTGTATTTTCTCTATATGAGTGTTTCCTTCTATTTTCTGTATTTGAGGATTTTTTTTGGTCTATTTTCTCAAAAAGTGCTTTTACTATTGTTTTGTGTATGTGTGTTTTTTTCCGTTTTTCTCTATATGAGTATTTTGTATATTTTCTTTACATTAGTGTTTTGTATATTTTCTGTATAAGTGTGTTTTGTCCAATTTCTGTATATGTGTGCTTTGTCTATTTCCCCAATTTGAGGTCTTTTTTGTCTGCTTTCTCTAGAATAGTGGTTTTTTCTCTTTTGTAAATATGAGTGTTTTGTCTATTTTCTGTGAATTAGAGATTTGCCTATTTTCTGTATATGTGTGCTGTGTTTCTTTACGTGAGTGTTTCTTCTATTTTCTGTACATGAGTGTTTTGCATATTTTCTGTATATATCTTTGTTGTATATTTTCTGCACATGAGTGTTTTTTCCATTTTGTCTTTATATGTGTATTGTGTATTTTCTGTATATTAGTGTTTTTTTCTATTTTCTGTATTTGATGGTTTTTTTGTGTCTATTTTCTCTAAAAAGTAAATACTGTTTTTTCCATGTTTTTTATATGTGTGTATTTTCCATTTTCTCTATGTCTGTGTTTTCTCTATTTTCTCTATATTAGTTTTTTCTGTTTGTTGTAATTGTGGTTGTATGGTCTATTTTCTGTCTTTGAGTAATTTCTTTTTTTTTCTCTGTAAAAGTGTTTTCTCACTTTTCTGTATATTAGTGTTTTGCCTATTTTCTTTTTGTATGTGTTATTTTTTGTATTATCTGTATGTTAGTGTTTTTTTCTACTTTCTGTTTTGATTTTTTTGTCAATTTTCTCTAAAATAGTGTTTTTTCCATTTTTTTTATATTTGTGGTTTTTTTTTTTCCATTTTCTCTATATCAGTATTTTGTCTTTTTTCTGTATAGGTGTGTTTTTTCCATTATCTCTATATCTGTGTTTTCTCTATTTTCTCTATCTTAGGTTTTTCTTTTTGTGGTAATTGTGGTTGTATGAACTATTTTCTGTCTGAGTAATTTCTTTTGTCTATTTTCTCTAGAAAAGTGTTTTCTCACTTTTCTGTATATTAGTGTTTTGTGTATTTTCTTTTTGTATGTGTTATTTTGTGTATTTTCTGGATGTTAGTGTTTTCTACTTTCTGTTTCGATGTTTTTCTTGTCAATTTTCTCTAAATAGTGTTTTTCCAATTTTTTTATATTTGTTTTTTTTTCCATTTTCTCTATGTGAGTATTTTTTTTTCTTTTTTCTGTATATGTGTGTTTTCTGTATTTTCTCTATATCTGTGTTTTCTCTATTTTCTCTATAGTAGTTTTTGTATGTTTGTTGTAATTGTGGTTGTATGGTCTATTTTCTGTCTTTGAGTGGTTTCTTTTGTCTATTTTCTCTAGAAAAGTGTTTTCTCACTTTTCTGTATATTAGTGTTTTTTCTATTTTTTCCTCATATGTTTTGTGTATTTTCTTTGTTCAAGTGTTTTATCTATTTTCTGGATAGGAGTAGTTATTTTCCATTTTCTCTATAATAGCTTTTTGTATTTTCTGTGTATGAGGTTATTTTTTATGTTCTCTACATGTGTTTTATATTAATTCTGTAAATTAGAAATTTTTGTATATTCTGTACATGAGTGTTTCCTATATTTTTCTTATGTGAGTGTTCTTGTATATTTTCTGTATACGAGTGTTATTTTCTGTATATGAGTGTTTAGTATATTTTCTGTATATGAGTGTTTTAGATATTTTCTCTATATGATTGTTCTGCATATTTCTGTATATTTCTTTGTTGTATATTTTCTGTACATGAGTGTTTTGTCTATTTTCCGTATTTCAGGAGTTCTTTGTCTATTCTCTCTAGAATAGTGTTTTTTCTATTTTGTAAATATGAGTGTTTTGTCTACTTTCTCTTTATGTGTGTTTTGTCTATTTTCTGTAAATTAGAGATTTGCATATTTTCTGTATATGTGTGATTAGTCTATTTCTGTATATGAATTTTTTCTTATTCTGTATATGGGTGTTTTGTATTTTTTCTGCATTTGGTTTTTTGTATATTTATTTGTACATGAGTGTTTTGTCTATTTTCGGTATATTACTGATGCATATAGTTTGTGTATATGAGTGTTTTGTATAATTTTTCTATATGAGGAGTCTGTTGTATTTTTTCATTATATGAGTGATTTGTCTTTTTCTGTATATGAGTGTGTCTTATAATGTTCTCTGGAATGTATAGAACTTACCCATTGTGCATTCAAATGCTGATTTCTCTCCCTCACTCTCTGCTTTCAACCAGACATTGCATTGTGATACTGATTCTAAGCATCTCCTGTCTCAACTCTGTGTAAACATCCAAAATAAAACCGCAAGCCACAACGTTCAGCAACGTAGAGGAAGGAGTAGGAGGTAAAGGGGAGGAAACTACAGAATATAGACAAAATACTCATATACAGAAAATAGACAAAGAGGAAGTGGTGGGAGGCAGAGGAGGAGGAGAAATGGCAGGAGCAGAAGCTGGGAGAGCAGAGGCTGGAGCAGAGGTCTTGGAACAAAGTGGAGAAATGAACCAGACTTAAAGATATCATGAAAAGCAAGTATAATGGGTAAGATCTACCAGAGAACTCCTTCAGCTGATAAAAACCTTCAGCAAAGTGGCTGGATACTAAATCAACTCAAAAAAATCAGAAGCCCTCCTGTATACCAAAGACAAAAGGGCCAAGAAAGAAAACAGGGAAACAACACCCTTCACAATAGCCACTAATAACATAAAGTACCTTGGTGTGACTCTAACCAAGTAAGTGAAAGACCTTTTTGAGAAAAACTTCAAGTCTCTGAAGAAAGAAATTGAGGAAGATATCAGAAGATGGAAAGATCTCCCGTGCTCATGGATTGGTAGGATTAACATTGTAAAAACGGCCATCCTGCTAAAAGTAATCTACAGATTCAATGCAATTCGCATCAAAATACCAACTCAATTCTTTACAGACCTTGAAAAAAAGATTCTCAGCTTCATATGGAGAAACAAAAAGCCCAGAATCTCCAAAATGATCCTGTACAACAACAGGTCATCTGGAGGTATCTCCATCCCTGATCTCAAGCTGTACTACAGGGCAACAGTAATAAAAACTGCATGGTATTGGCATAGAAACAGAAAGGAGGATCAATGAAACCAAATAGAAGACCCAGATATAAACCCACACACCACACCTATGAATACTTGAGTTTTGACAAAGAAGCCAAAACCACACGATGGAAAAAAGACAGCATCTTCAACAAATGGTGCTGGTCCAACTGGATGTCTACATGCAGAAAAATGAAAATAGATCCATATTTATCACCCTGCATAAAACTAAAGTTCAAGTGGATCAAAGACCTCAGCATAAAACCAGACACACTAAATATGTTAGAAGAAAAAGTGGGGAAGAGCCGTGAACTCATTGGCCCAGGAGACAACTTCCTGAACAGAACACCAACAGCAAAGGCTCTAAGAGAAACAATCAATAAATGGGACCTCATGAAACTGAAAGGCTTCTATAAAGCAAAAGACACTGTCGTCAGAACAAAATGACAACCTACAGACTGAGAAAGGATCTTCACCAACCCTCTATCTGACAGAGGGCTGATATCCAGAATATATAAAGAACTCAAGAAGTTAAAAAGCAACAAAGCAAGTAATCCAATGGGTAAGATCTGAATGGTAGGAACAATGCGGGCCTGGAGGTTTAGGGTGGAGTGACTATTGCCCAGCATTGTGTTCTAGGTCAACAAAATAAATGCTGGCCTCTGGGTGGTGATTTGGTGAGACAGCAGATTAGGATTAACCGCGGCGTTATGGAAAGATACATCCCTAGCAAGTATTTACGTATAATACAACACGAGTGTTTTCTTATTTCCTGAAAATGAGTGCTTGGTCTATTTTTTGGTCTTTGAGTGTTTTCTCTCTTTTTTGTATGAGGGTGCTTGGTCTATTTTCTGTATATGAGTGTTTTTTGAATTTTCTGTACATGAGGAGTAATTTGTCTATTTTCTATATATGAGTGTTTTGTATATTTTGTTCATTTCTTTGTTCTATATTTTCTGTATATGAGTGTTTTGTCTATTTTCTCTTTATGTGTGTTTCGTATATTTTCTGTATATGAGTGTATTTTATTATTCTGTATATGGGTGTTTTGTATTTTTTTCTGCATTTGTTTGTTTTGTACATTTTTTGTACATGAGTGTTTTGTCTATTTTCTCTATATATGAGTGTTTTGTCTATTTCTGTATATGAATGTTTTTTATTATTCTGAAATGGGTGTGTTTTATATTTCTACATATGGTTGATTTGTATATTTTTTGTCTATTTTATGAGTGTGTTCTCTATTTTCTCTATATGACTGTCTCTTTTCTCCAAATCTAAGTGCTTTCTCTATTTTTGTATAATTGTTTTTTTTCTGTATATGGGTGTTTTGTAATTTTTCTGCATTTGGTTGTTTTGTATATTTTTTGTACATGACTGTTTTGTCTATTTTCTCTATATCTGAGTGTTTTGCGTATTTCTGTATATGAGTTTTTTTATTCTATATTGGTTATTTTCCATTTTCTCTGCATATGATCGTATTATACAATTTTTGTACGTGAGTGTTTTGTCTATTTTCTCTATATCTGAGTGTTTTGTCTATTTCTGTATAGGAATGTTTTTATTATTCTGTATATGGATGTTTTTTATTTTTCCTGCATATGGTTGTTTTCTATTTTTTGAACATGATTGTTTTGTCTATTTTCTCTTTGTATGTGTTTTGTGTATTTTCTGTATATGAGTGTTTCCTTCTATTTTCTGTATTTGAGGATTTTTTTTGGTCTATTTTCTCAAAAATAGTGCTTTTTGTATTGTTTTGTGTATGTTTGTTTTTTTCATTTTTCTCTATATATTTTGTGTATTTTCTGTACATTAGGGTTTTGTATATTTTCTGTATAAGTGTGTTTTGTCCAATTTCTGTATATGTGTGCTTTGTCTATTTCTTCTATTTGAGGCCTTATTTGTCTTTCTCTAGAATAGTGTTTTTTTTCTATTTTGTAAATATGAGTGTTTTGTCTATTTTCTCTTTAGGTGTTTTTTGTGTATTTTCTGTAAATTAGAGATTTGCCTATTTTCTGTATATGTGTGTTGTGTTTCTTTACATGAGTTTTTGGTCTATTTTCTGTATATGATTGTTTTGTTTTTTTTTTGTATATGTGAATGTTTTATTTTCAGTATTTGTGGAGTTTTTTGTCTATTTTCTCTAAAATAGTGATTCTTTGATTTCTGTATATGAGTGTTTTGTCTATTATTTTTGAGGAGTATTTTGTCTATTTTCTGTTTAGGAGTGTTTTGTCTATTTCTGTAAATTAGAGATTTTTATATTTCCTGTATATGTGTGTTTTGTCCAATTTGTGTATATGAGTATTTTGTTTATTTTCTGTATAGGAGTGTTCTTTCTACTTTCTCTATTTGAGGAGTTTTTTCCTCTATTTTCTCTTTCGGTGTGTTTTATTTTCTGCAAATTAGAGATTTGCACATTTTCTGTATATGTGTATTTTATTTCTTTACATGAGTGTTTCATCTATTTTCTCTACATGAGTGTTTTTTCTATTTCTTGTATATGTTTGTTTTGTGTATTTTTCTCTATATGAGTGTTTGGTGTAATTTTTTTGTATGTGAGGGTTTTTCCTTTTTTGTTTATGTGAGTGGTCTATTTGAGGAGGTTTTTGTTTATTTTCTCTAGAATAGTGATTTTCTTTTGTCTGTATATGAGTGTTTTGTCTATTTCTGTATTTGAACTTTTTTTATTATTGTGTATATGGTGGTTTTGTATATTTTTTGTACAAGAGTGTTTTGTCTATTTTCTATATGTGTCTCCTCTATTTTATCTATATGACTGTCTTATCTCTTCTCTCTATATCGGAGTGTTTTGTCTATATCTGTATTTGATTGCTTTTTTAATATTCTGTATATGGGTGTTTTATCATTTTTCTGCCTTTGGTTGTTTGGTATATTTTTGGTACATGAGTGTTTTGTCTTTTCTCTATATCTGAGTGTTTTATGTATTTCTGTATATCAGGTGTTGTATGCTGTTATTAATATTTACTATTGGTTTATCTTCTAGTAAATTTTGCTGTTAACCTTAAACAGCTGTATAACCAAATCACCACACACAGACTGGGTTTTGAGTTAACCTAGAACACATAATGCTTGTCAATATTTACTACCTCCTAAACCTCCAAGCCCTCAGTTTCCTAACATTTAGATTTCCCACATTATACTTGCTTTTTGTGAAATCTTAAGTCTGGTTCATGCTCCATGTCCTCCAAGAACTCTCCTCCAGCTCTGCTCTCCTAGCTCTCCTCTCACCCCTCCTCCTCCTTCTCCTCCCACCTTCTGGCTCCTCCCCACTCAACACTGTGTCTAATTGCGTTGTTTTGTCCTGTTTACACAAGAGTTGAGACAGGAAGCTTAGAATGAGTGTCACAACGCAATATCTGGATTGAAACCAGAGTTGGGGGTGGGGTGGGGGAGAAATCAGTATTTGAATGAACAAGGGTAAGGTGTATACATTAAAAAACACACATTATACCAACATTTCCCCCTTTAAGTCCAATAAAAGGCTCCTTTTCTTTCAATACAATAATAATTATGAAATTATATGTGCAATGTCCAGTCCGTGTGTATTTAGTACATGGAGAGGGTATCTTAGGAGAAAGTGTCTGATTATCCTATCTATCTTGACAAGTTTAAAGTTCTATACCTAAATTAACTTTTATCCTTATTGGTATTACCTATATGAAAAGATTTCTCAACTTCTAAACAACTTAAGCTAAATGTGGTACTGTAACTATTTCGTCTTCAACCCCATCAGAGACTTGAGAAGGAAAAAAATTAGTTATGAGAGTAAATAGGAAGTGCATGTTAGCAGCTTCCAAAAAATAAAAATTGACAGAGACAGTTTGCTGCTGAACAGTTAGTCACCCATAACTCTCTATAACGTTGGAGATCATCTTCAGCCTTCTGGCTCAGAATATTTTGACAGACATATACGTGAAGCAGGAACTATTTAGGACTTGCTTACCCTGTCTTGGCAGAGTTTGGCAGTCGACTTGTCCTGCGTTTAAGCTTGCCCATTTTAGGCAGAATTTGTCTGTTGTGAAGCGAGGGTATTTTCTTTACCCGGGTGGCTTGTTTGCCACATTTGAAGCCATCTCCATATGGAGGTTCTTCAATGTTCATTATCTTCTTTCAGGTAGGCGGGTGCTGCCAGGAAATGACTTGTCTCATTGTCAAGGAATCTTTTAAATAATAAGAACATTTTAAATGCCATATTCTGTAGGTCTCTGAAGGTTTTGAAGACTACCTATCTTTATGTAATCGATTTGTATACAAAATCATATCTGTCTGTTAAACCTATGATGTATACTCCTGTGATAAATTAGACCAGTGTCTGACATGACTATGAGTTGAATAACTAATAATTAACTTCCATACCTAATATCCTAACCACCTTTTAATAATAGTTTAAAAGTATTGGAAGTAACCTTGACTTTCTATCAATATAGTAAAGCTTATACCAATGTATTAAAAATACTTATTTTTCATCAATATGCAAAATCCTATACCAGAGTTAAAAATTAACCTTATTTGGGAATAACAAATAAAACCTTAAGTTGAGTAGATTCAATAATCTAACCTTTTTCTATTTCTATAAAATATCCCTGTATATTCCTTGTTTTACTTTGAATAAGACCATTAATAATAAACATCTCCCAATGACAATAAAATTTCTTAGCCATAGCAAACAACCAAAAACATACCCAACCCCCTTTAAAGGAAATTGGACGCTGTTCTCATGAGTTTCTTCTAGCTGATATTGTGGACATGTAGAAATCCTGTAGGGGCCCAAATAAAAATGGTTAATTAAGCAAGCAATAACATTTGTGGTCCAATAACATTTGAATGTTGAGAAATTTCAGGCTTCATAAAAGGCCTTTTTGGAACAGTCTAAAATGCTGGACCAGTTAAAATTAGTAGCTTTCTTCAAAGTTCTTTTGGGAGCAGGCTTTGATGAGAAACAGCAGTTGAAGAAGTTGAGGCAGGTACAAGCAGAATGCTGGAACATGCAAGATGCTGGAACAGAAGTGTCAGTGTCTCAGCATGCTGAAGAATGATTCTGTCAGGTTTGATCCAGCAACTCTGGTGTCCAGTTCTTTTGTTCTGCAAACATATAACTTTTCATAAGCATTATAGAGTTCTAAAATTATAAATGTATAAGATGTGCAGGATGAAACTAAACTGTAAGCCAATTTAATCTATGCAAATTAAAAGGTT
This sequence comes from Meriones unguiculatus, assembly GCF_030254825.1. Lineage (NCBI taxonomy): Eukaryota > Metazoa > Chordata > Mammalia > Rodentia > Muridae > Meriones > Meriones unguiculatus. The sequence goes on along the minus strand of NC_083368.1, from coordinate 56,566,808 downwards.
AGCCTAATACATGTTGAGGATATTATAGCCAAGGATTTATTGGCCAAGTATTGTTGAAGTTTTGGCTGGAGACATTTTTATGTCCCAGTCAGTTTTAGAGTTGTTCCCATGTAAAGGGATTAGCAATATAAGTTACCATTATTATTGAACATACAATCATTATCATCAAAACAAGGTTGGATAGATTAAAATATCTTTTTGGGCTCTTGCGTGCCTGTTGTATTAGGCTAAGCTGCTACCTATTTCCCTAGAGAAGCCTCCCAATAGAGAGTCAAGCTGGTTGCCTTGAGCAATAGAAAAATGCATGTTTTAAGTAAATTTTATATAAATTCCCTTTAAATTTAGAATATAAGCATACCATAGGTATCTTGTACCTGTTTGAGGTTTAGCCCTAGATTTGTATATATGTTGTAGCTATTTGTCCTATCCCCTTGTTTATATAGAATGGGTAGTTATGCCTTTATAGCCAAACTTTATTTAAACTCCCTCTTACCTCTAGCATTTAAGCATACCCTAGGCATCTTGTACCTTGACTTTACATTAGTAGTGGCTATTTTTTGGCTTTTTTTTTTTTATATGGGATGGACAGTTTTGTTTTTTAAACATATGAATATAATTTTTGAGTTTTTAGGACTAAACTAGGTTGGCATGTATTTTGCCATCTTTAAGCCTCTTGTGTCTTTTTACATAGGAACAACCAACAGTATGCCCCGGTAAAAATGTCTCACGTTTAAAAGGATAAGGCAGTTTCCAGAGCAGTGTAACATTGTCTCTCTTTACAGAAACCTAAAAATGATGTAAATCTAACCTTTAGAGCAGTAGGGACATAATATCTATCATTAAGAAAAAAGAATTTACATGGTAACCTTAAGGAAAATTTTGTCATTTAGAATCTTAGACTATCCCTGTATGTGGCTAAACAGCAGGAGTTGCCATCCTGGCTTTTATTATGTAAATAAGCTTGATCCAGAACTCAGAGATCTGCCTGTTTCTTTTTACTTTGTGTTGGGAAGAAAGGCATGTGCCTTCAGCAACTTGTTCAGATATATATAGTTTCAAATCAGTATATTTGTAACTCAAAGCCTTTAAATGAAAATCAAACAAAGAGACAAGAAAATTTTAAGTTTGGAATCAGTTGTGCCAATTTACGCTGTAACAAACAAAGCCCAGTTGGTTATTTTAGTTGATGTTTCAGTAAATTGGCTGAGCCTTACCAGCAAGAGCTGCCAAATACCTTGCAGCCAGAGAGCTTTGAATTTTAAACGTTATTAACCTAATTATTTGGATGAGTACTATTGTCTGTAACTTAGTACCCCAATCCTTGGATTTTTCCCCATTTCCTCCTTCAACTTTCTTGGAGAAGAACCAACACCATTAAACATATTGCAACCAGATCCATGAATATGACAGCCAAAATGAAGCCAAAAGAGGTTAAAACACCCTCTGCCATGGCAATTTTTTATTTTACATGCAGTTTAGGCCAAACTCTGTCTAGAGGTTTGTCTGCCTCCAGTTGCTTTCTTTCCTGCCATGACTGTGGTGCTGAGCGAGTTGAGCCAGCCATGGTATAAAGGAGCCATGCTTGTTTACCTCTCAGTTAAGCTACAGCAGCAGCCAGTTTTGTTATGGAAATCTCAGGTCTGCCCACAGGAGGCTGCTGTCTTTTGCTCCTGGGCTGGTTTAAGAGCCTCTCTTAGAGAGACAGTAACTGACTGGGAATTTTTAGATTTTAAGTTTGGTTTACATCACTGGGAGCTTATTCCCCCCACCAAATTATGATAAAGTATGATTTAAAGGGTGTGGATACTTAGATTAGTTGGGCGCCATTTGTTGTAAGTGACCATTAATATTTACTATTTTTTTTATCTTCTAGTAGATTTTGCTGTTAATCTTAAACAGCTATATAACCAAATCACCACACAGAGACTGGGTTTTTAGTTAACCTAGAACACAATGCTGGGCAATATTTACTCCCTCCTAAACTTCCAAGCCCTCAGTTTCCTAACATTTAGATTTCCTACATTATACTTGCTTTTTGTGAAATCTTAGGTCTGGTTCATGCTCCACATCCTCCAAGATCTCTCCTCAAGCTCTGTTCTCCTCGCTCTCTTCTGGCCCCTTCTCCTCCCACTCATCTCCTGCCTTCTGGCTCCTCCCTGCTCAACATTGTGTCCAGTTGCTTTATTTTGTTCCTGTTTACATAAGAGTTGAGACAGGAAGCTTAGAATTAGTATCACAATGCAATATCCGGACTGAAACCAGAGAGTTGGGGGTGGGGTGGGGGAGAAATCAGTATTTGAATGAACAAGGGTAAGGTGTATACATTAAAAAAAAAACACATTATACCAACAATCAGGTTTTTTATTATTCTATTTTGTTTGTTTTCCGTTTTCTCTTCATATGATTGTATTATATATTTTTTGTACATGAGTGTTTTGTCTATTTTCTCTGTATCTGGGTGTTTTGTCTATTTCTGTAAAGGAGTGTTTTTAATTATTCTTTATATGGGTGTTTTGTGTTTTTCTGCATTTGGTTGTTTTGTATATTTTTTTTACATGAGTGTTTCATCTATTTTCTTTATTTTATTTTATTTTTTTCTTATCAATTACATTTTATTAACTCTGTATCCCAGCCATGTCCAGATCCCTCATTCCCTCCCAGTCCCTCCCTCCCTCCCTCATCTCCACCGTGCCCCTTTCCAAGTCCACTGATGGGGGGACCTCCTCCCCATTCATCTGATCCTGTTTTATCAGGTATCTTCAGGACTGGCTGCAAAGCCCTTCATCTATTTTCTATACGAGTGTATTCTCTATTTTCTCTTTATGAGTGTTTTTTCTATTTTCTCTATATCTGAGTGTTTTGTCTATTTCTGCATATGAGTTTTTTTATTATTCTGCATATGGGTGTTTTGTATTTTTTCTGCATTTGGTTGTTTTGTATATTTTCTATACATGAGTGTTTTGTCTATTTTCTCTATATCTTATTGTTTTGTCTATTTCTGTATATGAATTTTTTTGTTATTCTGTATATGGGTCTTTCCATTTTTCTGCATTTGGTTGTTTTATTTTTGTAAATGACTGTTTTGTCTATTTTCTATGGGTGTGTTCTTTATTTTCTCTATATGAGTGTCTTGTCTCTGAGTGTTTTGTCTCTTTCTGTATATAAAGGTTTTTTATTATTCTGTATATAGGTGTTTTTTATATTTCTACATGTGGTTGTTTTGTATATTTTTTGTACAAGAGTGTTTTGTTTATTTTCTATATGTGTGTGTTCTCTATCTATATGAGTGTCTTGTCAATTTTCTCTATATCTGAGGTTTTTCTCTATTTCTGTATATAAGTTTTTTTCTTATTCTGTATCTGGGCATTTGTATTTTTTCTGCATTTGGTTTTTTGTATATTTATTTGTACATGAGTGTTTTGTCTATTTTCAGTATATTAGTGATGCATATAGTTTGTGTATATGAGTGTTTTGTATAATTTTTGTATATGAGGAGTCTTGTATTTTTTCATTATATGAGTGATTTGTCTTTTTCTGTATATGAGTGTGTTTTATAATGTTCTCTGGAATGTATAGAACTTACCGATTGTTCATTCAAATGCTGATTTCTCTCCCTCACTCTCTGCTTTCAACCAGACATTGCATTGTGATACTGATTCTAAGCATCTCCCGTCTCAACTTTGTGTAAACATGCCAAAATAAAACCGCAAGCCACAATGTTCATCAACGTAGAGGAAGGAGTAGGAGGGAACGGGGAGGAGACAGAGAAGAGGAAGTAGTGGGAGGCAGAGGAGGAGGAGAAAAGGCAGGAGCAGAAGCTGGGAGAGCAGAGGCTGGAGGAGAGGTCTTGGAACAAAGTGGAGAAATGAACCAGACTGAAGATATCACACAAAGCAAGTACAAAGGGTAAGATCTGAATGGTAGGAACAATGCGGGCCTGGAGGTTTAGGGTGGAGTGACTATTGCCCAGCATTGTGTTCTAGGTCAACAAAATAAATGCTGGCCTCTGGGTGGTGATTTGGTGAGACAGCAGATTAGGATTAACCGCGGCGTTATGGAAAGATACATCCCTAGCAAGTATTTACGTATAATACAACACGAGTGTTTTATTTTCTGTATATGAGTGTTTTTTTGTATTTTCTGTATATGAGGAGTGTTTTATTTTCTGTATACGTTTTGTTTGTTTTCTGCATATGAGTGTTTTTCTGTTTTCTCTATGAGTGGTTTGTCTATTTTCTGTTTATTTCTGTGTTGTCTATTTTCTCTATATGAGGGTGTTTTGTATGTTTCGTAAATATGAGGAATGTGTTGTATTTTTGTGTATGTGTGTTTTTATATATTTTTTACATGAGTGTTTAGTCTATTTACTATATCTGAGTTTTGTGTATTTTCTGTATATGAACCTACTGTATATTTTCTGTATATGAGTGTTTTGTATATTTGTATATTGTATATATGAATGGTTGGTATTGTTTCTGCATATGGGTGTTTTGTCTATGTTCTGTATGTGACTTTGTTGTATATTTTCTGTATATGAGGAGTATTTTGTACATAATTTGTAGGTGAGTATGTATAATATTTTGTCTGAGTGTTTTGTGTATTTTCTCTATGATTGTTTTATATATTTTTTGTATATGAGTGTTGTGCCTATTTTCTGTATATGACTGTTTTGTCTATTTTCTATACATGTGTGTTTTGTGTATTTTCTGTATATGAGGAGTGTACTGTATGTTTTCTGTGTATGAGTGTTTTGTATATTTTCTGTATTTGAGTATGTTCTATAAATTCTGAGTGTTTTGTCTATTTTCTGTATATGAGTGTTTTTGTCTATTTTCTGTTTATGAATGTTTTGTTAATATTCTGAATATGAGTGTATTGTATATTTACTCTATATGGGATTTTTCATATATTTTCTGTATATGAGGAGTGTTCTGTATGTGTTTTGAATATGAGTGTTTTCTATATTTTCTGTATGTGAGTGTTTAATCTCTTTACTATATGTGAGTGTTTTCTGTATTTTCTGGATATGAGTGTTTTATTTTCTGTATGTGTCATTTTGTATTTTTTCTGTATATGTATGTTTTGTCTGTTTTCTGTAGATGAGGAATGTGTTGCATATTTTCTCTGTATGAGTGTTTAGTCTATTTTCTGTATGTGAACATGTATATTTGCTTTATATGGGTTATTTTTATATCTTGCATATATAAGTTAATTGTATTTTTTGTATAGGAGTGTTATGTATATTTTCTTTTTATGTGGATGGGTTTATATTTTTCTGTATTTAGGAGCGTGTTGTATGTTTTCTGTATATGTATTTTGTCTATTTTCTGTAAATGAAAGTTTTTTATATTTTCTGTATATTACTGTTGTGTATGCTTTTTGTAAATAAGAAATGTTTTCTGTATATGAGTGTTTGTTATATTTTCTGTATATGTGTATATTTTATATTTTCTCTATGAGTGTTTTTTATATTTTTTGTATATTTCTACATTGTTTTTTCTGTATATGTGGGTTTTGTATATTTTCTGTATATGAGAAGTGTATTATACTTTTTCTGTAGATGAATGTGTTTTATATTTTCTATACATGAGTGTTTTGTCTATTTTTGTAAATGTGTGTTTTGTATATTTTTTGGATATAAAGAATGTTTTGTATATTTTCTGTATATGAGGTATGTTCTGTATGTGTTTGGTATATGAGTGTTTTTTATATTTTCTGTATATTAATGTTTATTTTCTGTATATGAAGAGTTTTTTATATTTTCAGTATAGGAGTATTTTGTATATTTTATGTATATTAGTGTTTTGTCTATCTTTTGTTTTTGAATGTTTTGTCAGTTTTCTGCGTATGAGTATTTTGTATATTTTCTGTAAATGAGGGGCATTTTGTATGTTTTCTATATATGAGGAGTGTGTTGTATGCTTTTTGTATATGAGCTTTTTTATATTTTCTGTTTATGGGTGTTTTGTCTATTTGCTACGTGTGAATGTTTTGTATATTTTCTGTATATGAGTGTTTTGTATATTTCTATATATTAGTGGTTTGTGTTTTTTCTATATATGGGGTTTTGTCTATTTTCTGTATGTGACTAAGTTATGTATTTCCTGTATATGAGGGTTTAGTATATTTTCTGTATATGAGGAGTGTGTTTTATATTTTCTGTATATGAGGGTTTTGTATATTTTCTGTAGATGAGGAGTGTTTTGTATATTTTCTATATATGACGACTGTGCTGAATGTTTTCTGTATATGAGTGTTCTTATATTTTCTGTATGAGTGTTTTGCATATTTTTCTTATCTTAGTGCTTTGTATATTTTCTGCATATGAGTGTTTTCTATATTTTCGATTTATGAGTGTTTTGTACTTTTTTGTATATGGGTATTTTGTATGTTTTCTCTATATACAAGTATGTTGTCTATTTTGTGTATATGAGGAATGTTTTGTATATTTTATGTATAATACTGCTTGTATATTTTCTGTATATGAAGAATATATTGTATATTTTCTGTATATGAGAAGTGTGTTGTATATTTACTGTATATGAGTGTTCTGTATTTTTTTGTGTGTGTTGTAAATTTTCTGTCTATGAGGGATGTTTTTTATATTTTCTATAGATGAAGAGTTTAATATTTTTTGTATATGAATATTTTTTATATTTTCTTTATATGAGTGGTTTGTAATTTTTTATATGGGGGTTTTGTCTATTTTCTGTATGTGACTATGTTCTATATTTTCTCTATATGAGGTTTTGTATGTTTTCTGTATATTAGAAGTGTTTTGTACATGCTCTCTATATCAGGAGTTTGTTGTATATTTTCTATATATGAGTATTTTGTATATTTTCTGTGTATAAGGAGTGTGTTGTATAATTTCTCTATATGAGTGTTTTGTATATTTCCTGTACATGAGTGTATTGTATATTTTCGGTATATGAGTGTTTTTTATTTTTTCTATATATGGATGATTTGTATATTTTCTGTATATGACTTTTTTGTGTATTATCTGTATATGAGTGTTTAGTCTATTTTCTGTATATGAGGGATTTGTATATTTTTTAAATGAGGGTGTTTTGTAATTTTTCTATATATGAGGAGTATGTTATATATTTTCTGTACATGAGTTTTTTTGTTTTCTGTATATGAGTGTTTTGTCTATTTTCTGTATATGAGTGTTTGTCTTTTTTCTGTAAATGAATGTTTTGTATATTTTGTGTATATGAGAAATGTTTTGGATATTTTCTGTATATGAGGTATGTTCTGTATGTTTTCTACATATGAGTGTTTTTATTTTCTGTATGAGTGTGTTGTACATTTTCTGTATAAAGGTGATTTGTATATTTTCTGTACATGAGTTAATTTTACATTTGCTCTATGACAGTTTTGCTTATTTTTTAAATGTGGATGTTTTATATATTTTCTATATATGAAAAGTGTGTTGTATGTTTTCTGTATATAAGTATGTTGTATATTTTTTGTATATGAGGAATGTTTTGTATATTTTCTGTATATGAGGTATGTGCTATGTGTTTTCAATATGAGAAATGTCTTGTATATTTTCAGTATATGAATATTTTATGTATTCTGTATATAAGTGTGTTGTATATTTTCTGTATATGAGTGTTATATATTAACTGTATATGAGTGTTCTGTATATTTTTTATATGAGCAGGGTGTTGGTATAATTTTTTTTAATGTATACACCTTACCCTTGTTCATTCAAATACTGATTTCTCCCCCACCCCACCCCCAACTCTGGCTTCAATCCAGATATTCCATTGATGCTCATTCTAAGCTTCCTGTCTCAACTCTTGTGTAAACAAGACAAAATAAAGCAATTAGACACAGTGTTGAGCAGGGAGGAGCCAGAGGACAGGAAAGAGAGGAGGAGCCAGAAGGTGGGAGAAGAAGGAGAAGGAGGGGCGAGAGGAGGAGGGGCTAGAGTAGAGCTAGGAGAGCAGAGCTGGAGGAGAGATCTTGGAGGATGTGGAGCATGAACCAGACCTAAGATTTCACAAAAAGCAAGTATAATGTAGGAAATCTAAATGTTAGGAAACTGAGGGCTTGGAAGTTTAGGAGGGATAGGACAAATAGCTACAACATATATACAAATCTAGGGCTAAACCTCAAAACAGGTACAAGATACCTATGGTATGCTTATATTCTAAATTTAAAGGGAATTTATATAAAATTTACTTAAAACATGCATTTTTCTATTGCTCAAGGCAACCAGCTTGACTCTCTATTGGGAGGCTTCTCTAGGGAAATAGGTAGCAGCTTAGCCTAATACAACAGGCACGCAAGAGCCCAAAAAGATATTTTAATCTATCCAACCTTGTTTTGATGATAATGATTGTATGTTCAATAATAATGGTAACTTATATTGCTAATCCCTTTACATGGGAACAACTCTAAAACTGACTGGGACATAAAAATGTCTCCAGCCAAAACTTCAACAATACTTGGCCAATAAATCCTTGGCTATAATATCCTCAACATGTATTATGCTAACCTTTTAATTTGCATAGATTAAATTGGCTTACAGTTTAGTTTCATCCTGCACATCCCATACACTTATAATTTTAGAACTCTTTAATGCTTGTGAGAAATTATATGTTTGCAGAACAAAAGAACTGGACACCAGAGTTGCTGGATCAAACCTGACAGAATCATTCTTCAGCATGCTGAGACACTGACACTTCTGTTCCAGCATCTTGTATGTTCCAGCATTCTGCTTGTTCCTGCCTCAACTGCTTCAACTCCTGTTTTCTCAAAGCCTGCTCCCAAAAGAACTTTGAAGAAAGCTACTAATTTTAACTGGTCCAGCATTTTAGACTGTTCCAAAAAGGCCTTTTATGAAGCCTGAAATTTCTCAACATTCAAATGTTATTGGACCACAAATGTTATTGCTTGCTTAATTAACCATTTTTATTTGGGTCCCCTACAGGATTTCTACATGTCCACAATATCAGCTAGAAGAAACTCATGAGAACAGCGTCCAATTTCCTTTAAAGGGGATTGGGTATGTTTTTGGTTGTTTGCTATGGCTAAGAAATTTTATTGTCATTGGGAGATGTTTATTATTAATGGTCTTATTCAAAGTAAAACAAGGAATATACAGGGATATTTTATAGAAATAGAAAAAGGTTAGATTATTGAATCTACTCAACTTAAGATTTTATTTGTTATTCCCAAATAAGGTTAATTTTAACTCTGGTATAGGATTTTGCATATTGATGAAAAATAAGTATTTTTAATACATTGGTATAAGCTTTACTATATTGATAGAAAGTCAAGGTTACTTCCAATACTTTTAAACTGGCTTACAGTTTAGTTTCATCCTGCACATCCCATACACTTATAATTTTAGAACTCTATAATGCTTGTGAGAAATTATATGTTTGCAGAACAAAAGAACTGGACACCATTAAAAGGTATTAGGATTAAAAGTAGCACCATTAAAAGGTGTTACTATTAAAAGGTGGTTAGGATATTAGGTATGGAAGTTAATTATTAGTTATTCAACTCATAGTCATGTCAGACACTGGTCTAATTTATCACAGGAGTATACATCATAGGTTTAACAGACAGATATGATTTTGTATACAAATCGATTACATAAAGATAGGTAGTCTTCAAAACCTTCAGAGACCTACAGAATATGGCATTTAAAATGTTCTTATTATTTAAAAGATTCCTTGACAATGAGACAAGTCATTTCCTGGCAGCACCCGCCTACCTGAAAGAAGATAATGAACATTGAAGAACCTCCATATGGAGATGGCTTCAAATGTGGCAAACAAGCCACCCGGGTAAAGAAAATACCCTCGCTTCACAACAGACAAATTCTGCCTAAAATGGGCAAGCTTAAACGCAGGACAAGTCGACTGCCAAACTCTGCCAAGACAGGGTAAGCAAGTCCTAAATAGTTCCTGCTTCACGTATATGTCTGTCAAAATATTCTGAGCCAGAAGGCTGAAGATGATCTCCAACGTTATAGAGAGTTATGGGTGACTAACTGTTCAGCAGCAAACTGTCTCTGTCAATTTTTATTTTTTGGAAGCTGCTAACATGCACTTCCTATTTACTCTCATAACTAATTTTTTTCCTTCTCAAGTCTCTGATGGGGTTGAAGACGAAATAGTTACAGTACCACATTTAGCTTAAGTTGTTTAGAAGTTGAGAAATCTTTTCATATAGGTAATACCAATAAGGATAAAAGTTAATTTAGGTATAGAACTTTAAACTTGTCAAGATAGATAGGATAATCAGACACTTTCTCCTAAGATACCCTCTCCATGTACTAAATACACACGGACTGGACATTGCACATATAATTTCATAATTATTATTGTATTGAAAGAAAAGGAGCCTTTTATTGGACTTAAAGGGGGAAATGTTGGTATAATGTGTTTTTTTTAATGTATACACCTTACCCTTGTTCATTCAAATACTGATTTCTCCCCCACCCCACCCCCAACTCTGGTTTCAATCCAGATATTGCATTGTGACACTCATTCTAAGCTTCCTGTCTCAACTCTTGTGTAAACAGGACAAAACAACGCAATTAGACACAGTGTTGAGCGGGGAGGAGCCAGAAGGTGGGAGGAGAAGGAGGGGTGAGAGGAGAGCTAGGAGAGCAGAGCTGGAGGAGAGATCTTGGAGGACATGGAGCATGAACCAGACTTAAGATTTCACAAAAAGCAAGTATATTGTGGGAAATCTAAATGTTAGGAAACTATGAGGGCTTGGAGGTTTAGGATGGAGTAGCTATTGCCCAGCATTGTGTTCTAGGTTAACTAAATTAACCCAGTCGCTGTGTGGTGATTTGGTTATACAGCTGTTTAAGATTAGCAGCAAGCATTACTGAAAGATAAGCCAATAGTAAATATTAATAACCACCTCCAACAGCAAGGTTTTTTTGTAATTTCTATATATTAGTGTTTTGTGTATTTTTGTATTTGAGTGTTTTGGATATTTCCTGTATATAAATAGTGTCTGTTTTCTGTATATGACTGTGTTGTATATTTTCTCTATATGAGTATTTTTGGTATTTTCTGTATAATAAAATCCTCATAAGGCAAATCCAAGAACACATAAAAATATACCATCAACCATGACCAAGCAGGCTTCATCCCAGGCCTGCAAGGGTGGTTCAATATACGGAAATCCATCAATGTGATCCACCATATAAACAAACTGAAGGAGAAAAACCACATGATCATCTCCTTAGATGCCGAAAAAGTATTTGACAAAATCCAACATCCATTCATGTTTAAAGTTTTGGAGAGATCAAGGATACAAGGCACATATCTAAACATAGTAAAAACGATATACAGCAGGCCTATAGCCAACATCAAACTCAATGGACAGAAACTTAAATCAATCCCACTGAAATCAGGGATGAGACAAGGCTGCCCTTGTCTCCATATCTCTTCAACATGGTACTTGAAGTCCTTGCTAGAGCAATAAGACAACTAAAGGAGATCAAGGGGATACAATTTAGAAAGGAAGAAGTCAAAGTATCACTATTTGCAGATGATAGTATACATAGTGATCCCAAAAATTCAACCAGGGAACTCCTACAGCTGATAAACACCTTCAGCAAAGTGGCTGGATACAAAATTAACTCAAAAAAATCAGAAGCCCTCCTATATACCAAAGACAAAAGGGCCAAAAAAGAAATCAGGGAAACAACACCCTTCACAATAGCCACTAATAACATAAAGTACCTTGGGGTAACTCTAACCAAGCAAGTGAAAGACCTATTTGAAAAAAACTTCAAGTCTCTGAAGAAAGAAATTGAAGATATCAGAAGATGGAAAGATCTCCTGTGCTCATGTATCAGTAGGATTAACAGTGAAAAGGACTATCCTACCAAAATCAATGTACAGATTCAATGCAATTCCCATCAAAATACCAACACAATTCTTCATAGATCTTGAGAGAAAAATTCTCAACTTCATATGGAGAAACAAAAACCCCAGAATTTCCAAAACGATCCTGTACAACAACAGTTCATCTGGAGGTATCTCCATCCCCAATCTCAAGCTGTACTACAGAGCAATAATAAAAACTGCATGGTATTGGCATAGAAACAGAAAGGAGGATCAATGGAATCGAATAGACGACCCAGAAATAAACCCACACACCTATGAATACTTGATTTTTGACAAAGAAGCCAAAACCATTCAATGGAAAGAAGACAGTATCTTCAACAAATGGTGCTGGTCTAACGGGATGTCTACATCCAGAAAAATGAAAATAGATCCATACTTATCACCCTGCACAAAACCAAAGTCCAAGTAGATCAAAGGCCTCAACATAAAACCAGATACACTAAATCGATTAGAAGAAAAAGTGGGGAAGAGCCTAGAACTCATTGGCCCAGGAGACAACATCCTGAACAGAACACCAACAGCACAGGCTCTAAGAGCAACAATCAATAAATGGGACCTCATGAAACTGAAAAGCTTCTGTAAAGCAAAAGACACTGTCGTCAGAACAAAATGACAGCCTACAGACTGGGAAAGGATCTTCACCAACCCTCTATCTGACAGAGGGCTGATATCTAGCATATATAAAGAACTAAAGAAGTTAAAAAGCAATAAATCAAGTAATCCAATTAAAACATGGGGTATGGAGCTAAACAGAGAATTTTCTGTAGAGGAGTACAGAATGGCAGAGAAACACTTAAAGAAATGCTCAACATCCTTAGCCATCAGGGAAATGCAAATCAAAATGACCCTGAGATTTCACCTTACACCCATCAGAATGGCTAAGATAAAAAACTCAAGTGACAACACATGCTGGAGAGGATGTGAAGAAGGCGGTACCCTCCTCGACTGTTGGTGGGAATGTAAACTTGTACAACCACTTTGGAAATCAATTTGGTGCTTTCTCAGACAATTAGGAACAGCGCTTCCTCAAGATCCAGCTATACCACTCCTAGGCACATATCCAAAAGAGGCTCAAGTACACAACAAGGACATTTGCTCAACCATGTTTGTAGCAGCTTTATTCATAATAGGAAGAACCTGGAAACAACCCAGATGTTCCTCAGTGGAGGAATGGATACAGAAATTGTGGTACTTTTACACAATGGAATACTACTCAGCAATTAAAAACGAGGAAATCATGAAATTTGCAGGCAAATGGTGAGAACTAGAAAAGATCATCCTGATGAAAAGATCATCCCAGGAGCAGAAAGACACACACAGTATATACTCACTTATAAGTGGGTACTAGACCTATAAGATAGGGTAAACATAATAAAATCTGTACACCTAAAGAAGATAAACAAGAGAACCCAGGGTAAGATATTCAATCCTCACCAGAAAGACAAATGGGATGGACATTGGATATAGGAGTAACAGGACAGGAGCCTACCACAGAGGGCCTCTGAAAGACTCTACCTAGCAGTAGAGTCAAAGCAGATGCTGAGACTCATAACCAAACCTTCAGCTGAGTGCAGGGAATCATATGAAAGGGGAGTTAGTAAGACCTGGAGAGGACAGGAGCTCCACAAGGGCCAAATATATCTGGGCACAAGGGTCTTTTATGAGACTGTTTCTCCAACCAAGGACAATGTATGGAGATAACCTAGAACCCCTGCTCTGATGTAGCCCATGGCAGCTCAATATTCAAGTGTGTTCTCTAGTAAGGGGAACAGGGACTGTCTCTGACATGAACTCAATGGTGGGCTCTTTGACACCCCCCTTTCCCAAGGGAGGAGCAGCCTTGCTAGGCCACAGAAGAGGACATTGCAGCCAGTCCTGAAGATACCTGATAAGCTAGGGTCAGATGGAAGGGGAGGAGGACCTACCCTATCAGTGGACTTGGAAAGGGACAGGGAGAAGATGATGAGGGAGGGAGGGAGAGAAGGATTGGAAGGGATTGAGGGAGGGGGATCCGTCTGGGATACAAAGTAAATAACCTGTGATTAATATTTAAAAAAGTAAAATTATAAAAGTGCTTTCTCTATTTTCTGTATATGCATGTTTTGTGTATTTCCTCTATATGACTGTTTTGCCTATTTTCTCTTCATGAGTGTTTTGTCTATTTTGTGTATGAGTGCTGTGTCTATTTTCTGTACATGAGTGTGTTGCATATTAGTGTGTTGTCTGCGTTTGTGTTTCTGATACGCACAGACGCCAGAGAAGGGGTCAGTTACCCTGAGGCAGCTGGTACTTGTGGGTCACTGCTCCTGGAAATCAAGCCTTGATTCTCCGGAAGAGCATTCAGTGCTCGTGATCACTGAGCTTTTCTCCATTCCCTATTTTGTTTGGCTGTTTGAGACAGAGACATTTGTTGAACGACTCCCTGGCTGTCCTGGAACTCACTTTGTAGACCAGGCTGGCCTTGAACTCACAGAGATCCACCTGCATCTGGATGGATGCAGGTGGATACATCTCCTGAGTGCTGGGATCTGAGGCACCAGCAGGCCTGGCAATAATGTCTTATTTTTCCTCAGCGTGCCCTTCTCCTCCATGGCTAGCTGTTGACAGGTCTAATATTGCAAAGGTAATCAGAGAGCAGGGGGTTTACCCCGTAACAGGCTCGCCACTCCGGCAGCCGTGGGCTTACTTGGCAAGGTCTGCTGACGACAGTCCCCTCAGCTGCCTCCGTGGACCTCTGGCATCATGAAGGCGCCCGGGGAAGAGGCCTGCCCCTGGCTTTCTTGATGTCCTGTGAGCGCAGCACACATCTTCAGCCACTGGGTCTCACCAACTCATTCTGGTGGCAAACTAAGCGAAATGGGAGCCTCATAGTGCTGCGAGGGTCTGGAGACTCCCCCGTCAGCAGCTCACGGAGAGGTAGCCCAGCTGCGCGCTGGGGTTTTCGTTTAATGACGCACGGCTCCTGGGAGCAGTTTAATCCCAGGGAACCGTGTTCAAACCCTTTCTAAAGCCTTTTTATTTTTTAGTTAGGGCACCAAGAGTCAAGTTTCCTCACAGCTCTTTAATGATCTTTAGTTTTGGCTCGCCAGCCTTCCTACCTCACCTTCTGGCTCCCTCCCTATGTAAGCCTTTCTGCCCCGCCCACTTTTGTCTAATCACCTGTGTTCTAGCACCCTACTTCCTTCCATCCTCAAAGCCTGGGTTTTTCCCTCTCATGGATGCCTTGAAGCCATTTTTTGTGTTTTTTTAGACAGGGTTTCTGTGTAGCCATGCTGTCCTGGACTTGCTTTGTAGACCAGGCTGGCCTTGAACTGACAGCGATCTGCCTGCCTCTGCCTCCCTGAGTGCTGGGATTACAGGCGTGTGCTACTGTGCCCAGCTATTTTTTTAATTTGTTTTTTGGTTATGTTTTTAATGTACGAGTGCCCTGTCTGCTTGTACACCTGCCTGCCAGAAAAGGGCATCAGATCCATTTATGGATGGTTGTGAGCCACCCTCTGGTTTCTGGGAATTGAATTTAGGGCCCCTGGAAGAGCCGCTGAGCCATCTCACCAGCCCCCAAACTGTTGTTTAAACTGTACCAATGTCAGGCGTACAGTTGACAGGACCACACAGACCGTATGGTTGAGCCATTCAGAATGAAATCCAGGAAACATGAGGCCCACTGTCCTGTGGTGGGCTTACACCTCAGAGAAGCCCACTCACCAGCTGTGCATTGGAGATGGCTAAGGCTCACCAGCACCTCAATCCACCTACCAAGAGCCTGTTTACATAAGGAATTTCTGCAGTACTGAGAAGTTCCAGAGGGGGGCAGCCTAGTCTCAGGCTGAGCCACGGCTCCGAAATTTTCTGCCCTCCCTTTCCCTAATCGCCTCCTCTTCCTTCCTCCTGGGTTTCTTTCCTCCTCCTCTTTCTCTTCCTTCTCCCCTCCTCTCCCTCCTTCTTTTCCTTCCTCTTCCTCCTCCTCTTCCTCTCTCCTTTTCCTTCCCTCTTTGAGACAGATTCTCCCATGTGGCTCAGGCTGGCCTTGAACGCTTTGTAATATTAGTTCTGTTTTTAAAACAAGCACAGCATTGGTGGCCCTGGATTTCAATCCCAGCATTGAGCAGGCAGATTAGGGAGAATCTCAGTTCCAGGCCAGCGGGTCTACAGATGGAGTTCCAGGACAGCCAGGCTACAGAGAAACCCCGTCTCAAAAATAATTGTTTTTCTTTATTTTATGTGTGTTTGCCTCCATTTCATGGGTGCCTGGTACCCTCTGAGGAGAGAAGGCAGCACTGGATCCCCTGGAACTGGAGTTACAGACAGCTATGAGCCATGATGGGGTTGCTGAGAGCCAAATGCAAGCAGCAGGTGCCCTTAAAAAAAACGTGTTTATTCATGTGTGTGTGTGTGTGCATGGGCCACAGTGCATAGGTGGAGTTCCCCTTGCGGTCAGCTCTCTCCTTTCCCCACGTGGGTTCTGGGGCTTCGGTCACAGGCACAGGGCAAGAGCCTTTCTTTGCCTGAGGAGCCATCTTAGCTGCCCAAGAGCGCTCTGACTACCGAGCCCGCCTCTTTCCAGTTTCTTCTATCAAGTTGTAACAACCCAAGTTAAAAGCAGATCCCAAATGGTTACGTTATGCAAGCTGTGAGGATTTTAAACTTGTGACAAGGGCCAGAATGGGGATTCTACTAACTTCGAGAAAATCCTCACTGAAGCCTCAGAAAGCTGCGGTGTCGGTTCTCCTCCCTCCTGGGGGCTGCTTCCCAGCAGCCCACGAAGTCAGGAGGGACACAAGAAGAGAGCGGCCGGAGAGCCTTACAGGGGGAGAACCTTGCAGGGTCACACCAGGAACAGCTGATGCCTGGTTCAACTTTAATTCCGGGGAACAGAGGCTCCCCAACACCCCTTGAGGAGTGGGCAGGAGACTCCAAGAACAGGTGTACCGAGAGGTTCAAAGACTGAGAGTTAATTCCAGGGACTGGGGCAAAACCACCAGCTCACAGTCCTTTCAGAGCAGAGGTCCAGCAGCTCCACCCAGATAAACCTTGGGGTGTGACTGGGGTCCTAAGAAAGCCCACGCAACGTGCTGACCTCCCCTCCCCCTCACTACAGCCTAACCTGCACGGAAGAGGGCAGTACCGGGGGTCAGGTATCCCCCAGGTAGCCAGGCCTGACCATTTGCAGTCTTGGCACCTAAAAACAAACCAATCATTTTAAGGTCAGCTCCCCTAGAGACCCTCTCACCCAATCCTGTAATGCCAAGACTTGCATTTCCCTGCTTGCGTTTTGTCCCCTTAAAAACCTTGTTCCCCCGGAGTTGGGGGTCGCTTGCCACTCTGTCTTTGTAAAGGGCAGCCACCCAGCTCGAGTTTGTAATAAAACACCCTTGTGTGTTTTGCATCGGACTCAAAGCCTGTTGGTCGTTTGGGGATTCGAGATCTGGGTATTTCAGCTGCCCCCACTCAGACCCCCCCCACCCCCCACCGTTCACTCTCCCACCAGAATATGAGAGCCTGGGGTTCCCTGCCTTGATTCCCCCAGGGCCCTGCATCAGCCCGGGCCCTCCTGGGTGCCTGGAGGGCACAGCACTACTTTCCTTTAGAAGTTCTGCAGCTCAGCCCAGAGGCCCCAGGGGAGGCTGCAGCAACAAATACCAGAAAGGGCTATCAGGCTGCGGCGGCCCTCTCCTTCCTGTATTCATGTCTGTAATCTCAGCATTTAGGAAGCTGAGGCAGGAGGCTTGCCGTGACGTGCAGGCCAGCATAGGCTACACAGTAAGTGGTAGGCTAGCTAGACCCTGTCAAAAATAAATTACATCAAAAATAAAAGAGGCTGACAACCCCGGATATTACAGAGGGAAAACAGGCTTTGAGTCTGCAATATGGAAATTCTGTCACATTTGCTTTCCACCAAAGAAATCAAGAACATCTTACCGAGACGCTGGGCAGATTCAGGAAGTGGTTTGGAGAGACTCCGCACCCCTAACCGGCAGCAGAGGAGGCCTCTGAGGGCCCCAGCATCCGGCTCAGCTGAGGGCTGACACGGGAAGGAGGCCCCCAGCACGGGGCGTCCCGGCCTGGAGGACAGGGCTTGTGCGCGGAGGACCGCTTCTGTAGCAACCGGATGCGAAGGTTGTCTGTACAAGGATATTGGCTGTTGCTGCCCCGCCTGCCTGCGGCCCCAGCAGCCTGGTGGGTTGTGGGTTATTCTGAAGTTTGGCTCTCATGGTGATAGAATATAGTAAAAGCTCCGCGGGGTAGCAGACAGAGGAAGCATGTCTTTGAACATGCGTTAAAAGCAGCAAGAATCATGCAGACAGGAGCAGGGCTTTCTTAAAGCAGGGAGAGGTGTTGAGGCAGTCCACAGAGTCGGAAATACCTGGACTATCTCAGGCCATGTAGAGCAAGGAGGCCAGAGCAGGAAGGCAGGGAGGTGGCCAGGCATTTACCAGAGCCAATGCAGACAGGCTGTCCTGTGTACGCAGCTATCTGACACAACAGATGTGGTGAAGGCATATTAATTTCATAGATGAAGAAAGGATTTAAAAACAAAACAAGGTCTCACTTCATATCCCAGGATGCAAGGAATTCTCTTGACTCAAGTCTCCGAACTGGTGGGGTTACAGGTCCAGAGAAAGGTTTCTCTTGTTTGCTTTTTGAGACAAGGTCTCTCTGTGTGGCCCTGGCTGCCCTGGTACTCACTATAAAAACCAGACTGCCCTCAACTCACAGAGCTCCACCTGCCTCTGCCACCTGAGTGCTGGGATTAATGGCGTGTTCCACCAAGACTGGCTAAGATCTCTTTCTCTCCGTCTATGTGTACACCATTTTTTTTTTGAGACAGGGTTTCTCTGTGTAGCCTTGGCTGTCCTGTGCACACTGTAGACCAGGCTGGCCTCAAACTCACAGATCCATCTGCCTCTGCCTCCCCGAGTGCTGGGATTACGGTGCCACCGCATGCAGCTCAACCACATTTTCTGATGCCCCTGCTCATTCTTGAGTAGACTCAGCGTATAGATGAGCCCGGGTTATTTACTCCTCATCACCAGGACCTTCGGGCAGCTTCCAGTTTGAGGCCCTTCTGAACAGGGCCACTGTATTCACATATTCAGATTTCTGTATGACTGAAGTTACTTCTCTGGATTAGATCAGAGAGGGATTGGTGAGGGCTGCGGTGAATGTATGTTTAACCTTATAGAGAAGTGCTAAGTCTCTTCCCAGAGTCTCACAGGAAGTGTGCTCTGCTCTGCCTCTCCTGCCATTTTACATTCTCAGGTGGTTCATTTGATCTTTGCCCTTCAGATAAATGCTATGATGGGGGGGGGTTAAGGTCAGCTGAGCACAGTGGTTCACACTTGTACCCCAAAACTTGGAAACAGAGGCAGAAAGATGGTCGTGAGTTTGAGGCCAGCCTGGGCTACAAGGTGAGGCTGTCTCAAAGCAATAAAACCCAGCTCCCAACTCTCAATAGCACAGGTTTGTTCTTCACTTATCACAGCCCGTCACACATGAAGAGTTCTGAAGGTCTCAGTTCCACTTGCGTCTCACTTGTCCATGGCCACACCCTGTTCCAAGGGACCAAAAGCCAACAAGCGCAGCCTCCTCATAGGCCACAGGACAGAAGGGAGGGGAAACATGAACAGTTTTGGTTGGTTGTCTGTTTTCTTTTAGACAGGGTCTTGCCCTTTAGCTCTAACTGCCTGGATCTTCACTACTGTAGCCCAGGCTGGCCCTGCTTTCTGAAGGCTGTTTTCAACAGGTACTTAGCACCACTACATGCTTGATGAAGACTCTCAATGTCCTGATGTACATGGTTGATTATTTAAGGAGGTGGGCAATGCAAAGGGAAACGGAACGCAAAGAAAGGATAATATTTGTGGTGGTTTGAATTCCTCCAGGCCCAGGAGGCTCATATGTTTGAATGTTTAGTCACCAGGGCCTGGCACTATTTGAGAAGGAGTAGGAAGAGTAGGCAGTGTGGTCTTACTGTAGGAAATGGGGTGCTGGGATTGGGCTCTGAGGTTTCAAAAAGCCCACACCAAAGCCAGGCATGATGGTGCACACCTGTAATCCCAGCACTCAGGAAGGCAGAAGCAGGTAGATCTTTGAGTTCAAGGCCAGCCTGGTCTACAAATTGAGTCCAGGACAGCCAGGGCTACACAGAGAAACCCTGTCTTGAGAAACAACCAAACAAATGAGCCCACCCCAGACCCAGCATTCCTTTCTCTCTCTGCCGGTGGATCCAAATGTAAAGCTCTCAGCTCCCTCTCTAGCACCACGTCTGCCTGCAGGCCACCACGCTTCCCGCCATGACATTCGATAATGAACTAAACCTCCGAAACTGCCGTCCAGCCCCAGCTAAATCCTCTCCTTCATGAGAGTTACCTTGGTCTTGCGACTCTTCATAATAGTAAGAACAGTGACTAAGGCAGCATTATTCCAAAGATGAGCGTTAGTCCAGATTTTGAATTCCCTCTGCGCAGTTGCCATTGAAAGCCTTGGGTGTTGCAGAAGCCCAGCAACTACCCTGCAGCTGGCCTTCCTCCTAGGTTCAGAAAGAGCCTGTGTGCTTCTTAAATACAGTTTCCGTTCATTCAGCAGGACAAGAAGCTATAGGGTGGATCTCGTGGGACGGAGCAGAGCACGGTAAAAGGTACTTCCGGGCACAGTAAAGGTACTTCCGGTCTTTCTGCAGTTCTTGAGCCAGCGCTTAGAGCGCCTCCTGGTCAGTAGCCGGGCAGTGAGCCCAATGTCCTCAGCTTTGTAGACAGAAGGCCGACCAAAGCAAGCCCTCCGTTCTCCACATCAGCTGTGTGACCATGACAGACATTCGGAGGCATTTCTTCCGGGTCACGGAGGTGACGGAGACCTTTGTTAACACGCCGCAAGGAGACAGCTGGCATGAGCGGCTCAGCAGGTAAAATGCTTGCGGGGCAAAGCCTGGTGACCTGATTTTGAACTCCATAACGCACATGCCGTGGAAGGAGAGTAACAGCTCCAAAAAGTTGTCCTCCGACGTCCACACGTGCAACGTGACACACCCACACTAATAAAAATGATAATTTCATCATTTATAAATAGATTCTAGAGAATAAAATGGCGCCTGGCCCTAGGTGGGGCTGGATTCCTGAGGAGCTACCCGAAGGTAATGTATTTCTACTCGAAGCAGCTTAATTGCCTCTAACCGCTGCTGGATAAACTGTAGGAAGAGCTTGTTAAGAATGCATGGCCCAGGGGTAAGTAGGAAAGGAGAAGTAAGGGTCCGAGTAGAGGAACAAAATAGGACAGGAGGCCATGAAAGCCCCTCCAGAGGGGTTGATGTTCTCAGCATCATCTCTCCAAGTCTTCTTGGAGGATTTTGATTTTATCTCTGACAATGCCCAATTTGTTGGCAAAGAAGCAGATTTTTTTCCTGCAAAAGCAAGCAGATGCCGCCTTCTTCGGCAGTTAGTGGGTCCAAACCCCCTCTGTTTTGAAGAACTACCTCTGCCGGGGAGTCTAAGTGATCTTGGAGGTCTTTTATGGAAAGGCCATTCCTCCCCCACAAAGGAACACCATTCTGGTGGGGGGAAGGGAGAAGCGCTTTCTCCAGGGTGGAGTTGGAGTGACAGAGGGAGAGGTGGACACCCCAACATCAGTGCTGCCATTATCAGGACGAGGTAGTGCCCGAAAGCAGTCCCCGGTGGAAAGGCCGGGAAAAGGGGACGGGAGTGATTTAAAATATTTAAAACATTTAACATTGAATATTCAAATAAAGCCGGTGGATGGTAATTAAGTCTTGAACACCCCCTGCCATCTGTATAGCCAACAGTTCCAACAGGCCTTCTGTCCTCCCATGCCAAAGCAGGGAGACTGAGCTAGGCCCCTCCTCAGGCCTCGGCAGGATCTCCAAATCCCCCTTCACCGGTAGGAATTTGAGGGGAAGATTTCATGGTGGAAGGTGTTAGCGTGGCCGGGATGGACTTGAGTGGGGCCCCACTGGACTGTGGAACTGTGGGGTGCCCATGGACCCTAGCTGCTGGCTCAGGAGGACTCCCCACCGCTGCTCAGAAGGCCTGCCTCCCGTCTGCTCTCCCGACACTCCCCTTCCTCAGCCGGCTCAGTTTCCAGCATTTCAGAATCTTCCTTCCTACGAAAGAACTTGCCCAAATAGCTGGTGTGTGTGCGCTCTCCTTCTCCACGTGTTCATCCTTCCCGACCTCACAACAGAACTGACTGATATAAAACACGATTGTGTCTTCCCCTTAATATCCCCAGGCATCCCACCAACGGCTGGAATTGCCCGTTTTCACAGATGGGGAAACTTGAGGCCCCAAGGTAGTGTTCCACCAGTGGTTACAGTTCAGTGGTTGTTCGTTGCCTTTCCCTGCCTGGCCCAGGCGGTGGGAGAAAAGAAGCTAAAAGGACTTGGAGGCAGTGGGGAAACAGGACAGTCTCAGGCTAGGAGACCAGGGCTGTTTGGTTCTCAGCTCCAGAGTGGGAAGGGAAGAGGGTGGCCATAGTCAGAAGAGTCTAGAAGGGACTAAAAGAGGCAATGATTCCGGTGCCAGCTGGAAGGGAGCGTCACAGGAAGGTGTGAGGAAACTCTCCTCCCCACCGCTCACAAACTGACTGTGCCAAGAGGACTGGTACAAGGCTTCCAGGTGAGCCAAATTAGAGGCCCCTCAGCTAGCTTCCTCCAGGCGGCTCTAACCTGCTCCCAATAAGGGGCTGAGAGAGCAGCCTGTTGGAGGCCTGTGGAATACTGGTCAGCTGTGCCCGAAAGCATTTCCTAAGTTATAGGCACCTGGGGGTCAGCTTGGTTGCACTCCGCCTGGACCCTGCATTCCTCCTTGTAGAAAGGTCCGTGCAGTCTCCTATAGCACACGCCTGATGCGCCAGCCCCTCAAGGATGGTCTCAGCCCAAGGCGAATTGAGCTCATCCTCTGCTACTGCCTTACGCAGTTCCTGGAGGTCGAGAGCCCCACAGGGGGCCCAGCTGGGGGGCCCAGCCGCCCCAGGAGCAGCTGTGACGGGGAAAAGTTCCACAGGTCTCTCCAAATACGGAGGGGGCGTAGAGGAGCCAGCGAAGGGGTTAGTAAGTGAGCCCTGTTTCAGTGGCACAGCTGGAGGGGTAGGGGCTGCCCAGGGGGCATTCTCAAATGGGTCTAAAGAAGGATATATGTTCTATCTCCGGGGAGGGGGCTCATCATCTGGCTTAATGCTGGGTTTGGCCCCAGCACCTTCCTTCTTTTTGGGGGCCAGCTCCTGCTCCAGTCCACTTTCCTGTCTCCTACCCTTATTCCTTATGTTCTTTGGGTGGTCTCGGAGGAAAGCAGCCTTTAAGGGCTGTGACCAGGAGAATGACTCCCAAAGGGAGGGATATCCCCATTCCGGACTTGTGCTCTGTTGACCAGGCTTTCTACTCGGTCCCAGGTGTCCCAGTCAAACAGGGCACCCTGGTCCGGCAGCCATGGAACAACCTTTCTAACGTACTTCAATGCTTGAAGGGCTTGAGTATCAAGCAGATTGGAACTCCTACATTTAAGCAAAATTCATAGGGATCCCAGACCTGGGCTGGATTTCTGAGATGGGGAGGACTGCCCCGTATTTAATGGGGGTACGCTCACCCGCAGACCACTTGGCCAGTCAGCATTCTTCCTGTAGCAGGATCCTCACTCGGGCCACCAGTCTGCCGGGTCCATAGCCGGCAGGTGGAGCTGAGAGGAGGGTGGCCAGTCCAGCTGGACACCCTCCGTGGCTGAGCGGGGTGGTGTCGACGGCCCGGACCTCCCCAGATGCCCAGGGAATAAAACACTACCGAGCCGGGAGATCTGTCGAAGCAGGAACTCGGTTTGTTCCATTAAGCAGCCCCTTTTATAGGCATGAGCCAAGGGGCAGGGTTAAGGAAGTGAGGTAAGATGATGTGGAGGGTGAGGTTAGGTGGTGCGAGGAGAGGTGGGCCAGCAACAAACCTCTACATCACAGTTACCAGGCAGGGGTGAATTTAAGGCGGATATGCTGAATCACTTTTGTCCGAAAGTGGCGCCTCTTACATGCGAAGCTAAAGACAGGTCTCCAAACTCGAGCCAGGCTCAGGTAGATGCAGCAGGCCTTATCAGGCCCAACACATGGATTTTTTAGCTTTCAGAAGAAACACTCTGGCATGGTGGTCCACAATGGCAGCACTTGGGACAGAAACGAGATTTAAATCTAACTTTAACTTACATTTTAGAAGGCTTGAGGCCATCCAACAACCGTGCCACTTTCCAATACTCAGCTGCCTGCCATTGCTTCCTCACTCTCCCAGACTCAGTGCCGAGTCCTTCCTACCCCACCCTGGCCAGCCCTGCTCCTCCAGGGGCCCCTCCTGTAGACCGTTTCCACTGAGGAGAAGGAATTGTACTGTGTCCACTCTCCAGAACCTCCATTCTGTTGGCCCCTCACTAAGCAAAGCGGTGGCGGCTCCTGCGGGCACTGTGGGTATCCGTGTGAGTATTCCACAGAGAAACGGGCCCAGCAGGATCACGGCTGCCCGGCGGATCTCCGATGGTTACCATAAAAAGACACTAGCGAAGGCACTGAAGAGGAAATGTGCCTGCGATGGTACTGTCATCCAGCGTCCGGAGCAAGAAGTGATTCAGCCACAGGATGAACCATATAGAACATGCCAGCTCCCGAGGGGTGGAAGCGGAAGGGGGGGGACACTGCTCAGCAGTTAAGAGCCCTGGCTGCTCTTCTGAAGGATTTGGGTTCAAATCCCGGCACCCACATGGCAGTTCACAACTGTCTATAATTCCAGTTCCACCTGCACACAGACATACATGAAGGCAGAACACTAATGTAATTTTTTAAAAGAAGTCCTTTAAAAAATTATTAAAAGAAAACCAAACAAAATGCCAGTTCCTGACAGATACTGGATTGGCTAAGGAGAATCACTGAAGGTTCTTGGGGTTTTCAATGCTTGTGTTGGAGGTTCCTGCTGGCTGAGGTTGCAGTTCTTGCCTGGGATAGCTGTTCTGAGCTCGGGGTTAAAGGCAATACCCTTCCCCTCAGCAGGGTCCCCTGCTCTCTGCCTGATTTCATCTGGAGAGTGTCTCACAGACACCCCTAGCCTAGCTATATGGCCTCTGACATAGCTCCCTGCTAGCTCTCCAGGGCCTCTATGTTAACTAGGTACTGTGTTTCTATTCCTATGCTAGGAGAGTGCTGTATAATGCAATTCAAGCATCCTTGAAGAGCCTAGTTCCAACCAATTAAGTACTGAAATACCCAGATCTCCAGTCCCCAAAAGACCAACAGGCTTTGAGTCCGATGCAAAACACACAAGGGTCTTTTATTACAAACTCGAGCTGGGTGGCCGCCCTTTACAAGAACAAAGGGGCAAGTGACCCCCAACTCCTGGGGAACAAGGTTTTTAAGGGGACAAAACGCAAGCAGGGAAGTGCAAGTCTCTAGGGGAGCTGACCTTTCAAATGATTGGTTTGTTTTTACTGCCCTGTTCGGCAGGTTAAGCTGTAGAAGAGGGAGGGGGAGTTGACACATTCCATGGACTTTCTTAGGGGCTATGTGACCCTAGGCACACCCTAAGGTTTATCTGGGAGGGGGACTGCTGCTGGACCTCTGCTCTGAAAGGACTGTGATCTGCTGATTTTGCCCCAGTCCCAGGAATTAACTCTAAGTTTTTGAACCTCTCATTCCCCCCTTTTCAAGAGGAAAATTTCTCAAATCTTCAAGATATGCCCGAGTCATTTAGCTTGGTGTTGGGAGGGGGGGCTTTTATATCATTTTTAGTTGCCAAGTGGGATCAGGGGCTGAGGATCTTCTATAGCTGCTTCAATGCTGACCATGGGGCCGTCGACAATGGGGCAGTCGTGTGTTGTCTGAAGCTCCCGGTATCAGTCTGGGATGAGTCCTGTTGAGTCCATCAGCTTACACGGGTGTCGCAGGTGGCTCCACGGAGAATAACCCTGTCAGATTAGACACAGACTAGGAACACAGTTATTATCTTGAAGGGAGGGGGAATTTATGAGTTGGTGTTGTTGTCAGTTGTGGCCAGGTGTTGGTAATGTGAGCGGAGCACCATTAGCTGGAGAGTCCCCAGTCTCTGCCTGATGCAGGTCATTAGCTGATTGAGCAAACATGACCCAACAGTAAGCAGTAATATTATGACTGTGAGAGGGCCTAAGAGAGTGGATAGCAAAGTTGTCCATTTGCTGAACGAAGGTTCAAACCGTCCTGACTTGGCCTCTCTCTCCTTACGCCTCTGTTCTAACCTTCCCTGACTTTTGCCAGTGACTCTCTCATCACACCTGACTTACTGACACAGAAGTAACATTCTTCCTTGAGCGCAGCACATAGCCCTCCTTGCTGCAGAAACACCAAGTCAAGTCCTTTCCTATTCTGGAGGACAACCCCTCCCAGGGATTCAACGCTCTGTTCCAGGTCTGCAATTGAATCCTCCCATCTTTGGATGTCTAAGTCTATGGATTGCCTCAGCTGTCCATAATGCTTATCCTGGAGGGTCAAGGAAGTAACACCTGTTCCTGCTCCTGCTTCTCCCAGCAATACCGCTAGGGTGATAGCTGTAGCCGTTATGGGTTCCCTCTTATTTCATACGTGATTCTGGTACGGTCGATCAAGGGCTGTAAGGAACTCTGCATTGTTATGGTAAATTAGTTGGGGAACCAGCTGCACCAGAACACAGTAAGACTCTGAGAGCAGCTTACCGTAGGTGCAGGGGGTCAAGCCGGAGGAACAAGCCCACCAAGCATTATTGGGAGGTACCAAATATTGATCCTTCCCAGCCCTAGAGTTAAGGTCTGGTTGCAGAGGTTTTGATGGGTGTCTGGGACTGTCCCCACGCAAGTCCCTCTTCCTGAACTACCTGGAGAGTAAGTCTGGCCTGAGGGGGTGGTTGCCACCTGCAACTGGTCATATCCGTGGCAAGGGTGTAGTTACTAGTGACTGCCACAGCCTCATAAAACGGGGGCTGTGAGTTATAACATAGCCAACAGGATTCAGTGACGTCTGGGCGAGTCCTGTTTAGGGCTACACAGGTGTTAAGCATTAATTCCCAGAGAGGGTCAGACTGGGGTTCCTGGGGAGGCCTCATAATTTGGTTAATTCTGGTGGCAGGAGCAACTGGAGATTTGGGGGTCCTTGTTTTCTGGGGAGCCTTGTTAGTAATCGGACTGAAGGCTGTTAGGGCCAACAGCTCTTGGAGCAATACCAGAAAGGAGTAACCTGAGGTGTATTATCCCCCCCATGCCTTCCCAGCTTCCATTGTCGCAGCCCAAAGTTTTTCCCTGCAGCCATTTGGGGTAGTTCTTTCCCTCCTTGGGGAAGGAAAGCAGTAGCTGATTACAGGATTGGGTTATAGGGCGTCGGGGCAAATCCCTATTCATTGCATGTGGGCAGTTACCATATTCGGGGTCCCTAGTGAACTGGATGAGTCCAGATGAAATCGGTTTCCAACTGGTAGAATATTCCTCGCAACCCCATTTGCACAATATAAGTCGGCTGAGGTGCCACCATTTTCCCGCCGCCGTGGAGAGTCAGCGGGGGAGGGACTCACATAAAAGTGAACCTGGGCGAAGTACCTTGCGCGGGATCCTGTAGGCATGGCGAGTGCCAGGTTGAAACTCAGTTCAGGACACCATGGCTTGGGAGGAGCTGCCCGGGAGGCTGTGGCTATACCATATTCGTCCCACAGGACCCAGGTATTGTTTACAGGGGCATGTGGGTTCCAGGCAACAGCACACACTGTTAGCAGACCTAGGACGATGGCGAGGCTTTGGCTAGCCTGACACGTGGGGGGTGGTCTGGGTTGCAGTGAGCTTTCCATTCTTGGGCAGCAGGAGTCAGGGAGTCTTCTGGGGTTGAGAACGGGTTGGCCAGCCTAGTGTGTGAATAGTGAATCCAAGCTGCAATTCCATCCACTTTGATGGCAGTCGGGGTCGTGAGCAGGACGATGTGTGGTCCCTTCCACATGGGCTCCAGTGTGCTTTGTCGGAACCGCTTCATGTAGACCCAGTCTCCAGGCCGGAACTTGTAGGGTTCTAGGACCAGGCCTGCCTCACAGAGAGCATGCAGTTTAGGCCAAACATGTTTATGAGCCCATTGGGTAGCTCTGACACAGAAGATCAAGTCTTCCTCACCTATCTCAGCGACGGCATCAGGCTTAAGATTAGGTACAATGGGGGCTGGTATTCCATACATAATCTCAAAAGGAATCAGTCCCGATTGATAGGGAGAATTCCTAACTCTATACAGGGCAAAGGGGAGAAGCATCACCCCGTCACCGCCAGTCTCCAAGGTCAATTTAGTTAAGGTCACTTTTAATGTTCTGTTCTCTCTACCTGACCTGAACTTTGGGGTCTGTAAGCACAATGTAACTTCCAATCTGCCCCAAGACATTTTGCTACACTCTGACTTACCTTCGACACAAAAGCCGGCCCATTATCTGACCCTTTCAGATGCGGGAAGCCATACCTGGGTAGAATGTCTTCCAATAATTTTTTTGCTCGTCCTTGGTGGGGAAGGCCTCAGTCCATCCCGAAAAGGTGTCCACAAACACTAGTAGATATTTGTACCCACATCTTCTGGGCTTGATCTCACTAAAATCAACCTCCCAATAGGCTCCAGGTCTCTTACCTCTAAGGCGTGATCCCGGGTGTTGTTTGGCGTTGGTCAGCTGGCAGGCTCTACAATTAGCAACAATGTCATCAATGGTTTTCCACATGTCTTTAAAAGTTACTTTGGATTGTCTCACAGCACCCGCCATTCTCTTGGATCCCATGTGAGTGACTGTGGATTTTTCTGAGAATGGCTCTAGCTAAGGAGTTGGGTAAGATTAACTTGCCGTCAGCTGAGTGCCACCAACCATTTAAATATTGACCCATGGGTTGGTTTTGTGCCCATTTTATTTCATCAGTGTATTGGGGTTCCTCCGGCAAACTTGGGTTAGGCAGCTCTGGCAACATCATTGCTAGGATGGTAGCTTCTGCTTCTTGCAGCACAATGTCCTTGGCCGCCTTATCAGCCCGATTGTTGCCCCTGGCTATTTTGGTGGTTCCTTTTTGGTGTCCAGGGCAATGAATAATAGCCAGCTTTTTGGGAAGCCATAGGGCTTCAAGGAGTTGTAATATTTCTTCTTTGTTTTTAATAGCTTTCCCTTCAGCCGTCAAGAGCCCTCTTTCTTGGTATATGGCTCCATGCACATGGGCAGTGGCAAATGCATACCTACTGTCCGGGTAAATATCGACAGCTAGTCCTTTGCCCAGAGGAAGGGCTTGGGTTGAAGCGATTAATTCAGCCTTTTGAGCAGAAGTCCCAGGGGGAGGGATTGAGCCCAAATTACCTCAGTCTCTGTGGTCACTGCCGTGCCTGCTCTCCTTTGACCCTTATGGATGAAGCTGCTCCCATCTGTGAACCAAGTGTGCTCAGCATTTGCTAACGGGGCATCCTTCAGGTCAGGTTGGGGGCTGTGTACCTGAGTCAAGATCTCTCCACAGTGATGCAGTGGCTGCTCCAGTTCTGGGTCCAGCAAGAGGGTCGCTGGATTCAAGGAGGCAGGGGGCTGGGAAACAACTTGGCCAGGATTAATCAATAGGGTCTGATAGTGAGTCATGAGGGCATTGCTCAACCATCGATCGGGTGGCTGTTTGAGTACCCCTTCGATGGCGTGGGGAGTGGTCACCATCAAATTCTGGCCCAATGTCAGCTTATCAGCATCCTTGACGAGTAGTGCCATTGCTGCAATAATGTGCAGACAAGGGGGGGCCAGCCAGCCGCTACTGGGTCCAACTTTTTGGACAGGTATGCCACCGTGACGTTTCCAAGGCCCCAATGTCTGAGTCAGGACTCCCTTGGCAACCCCTTTCCGTTCATCCACAAACAGGTGAAAGGGCTTAGTGATGTCCGGCAACCCCAAGGCTGGTGCCGACAGCAGGGCCTGCTTTAACTGGTCAAAAGCCTGTTGCTGTTCTGAAGTCCAATTAAAATTTTCAGTCTCTTGTGACTTTATAAAGTCACAAATAGCTAAGCCATAAAGGGGTTTAGCTATTTCTGCAAAACCTGGGATCCATTTTCTGCAGAATCCCGCCGACCCTGGGAACTCTCTTACCTGGCGGCGACTGTTTGGGACTGGAATGCTGAGAATAGTCTCTTTTCTGGCTTTGGAGAGCCAGCGTTGTCCTGCTTTCAGGATGTAGCCAAGGTAGGTTACTTCAGTTCTGCAGAGCTGTGCCTTTTTGGCTGAGGCTCGGTACCCTAGGTCTCCCAGGACTTGTAGAAGCTTCTGGGTACCTTCCAGACAGCTTGCCTGGTCCTTGGCTGCCACCAAGAGGCCATCTACATACTGGAGAAGTGTAACATCCGGTTGTTAGTCTGGTACTCACTCAAGTCCTCATGCAGGGCCTCATCGAAGATGGTGGGTGAATTCATAAATCCTTGAGGTAGGCGCGTCCAAGTCAGCTGTCGGTTGATGCCTGCCTCTGGGTCTTGCCATTCAAAAGCAAAGTATTCTTGCTTTTAGGTGCCAAGGGGAGGCTGAAGAGAGCATCCTTCAGGTCTAGTACGGTGTACCAGTCTCTCTCGGGTGGTGGGAGCTCAACAGTGTGTATGGGTTGGGTGCAGTGGGGTGAATGTCTATCACCCGCCGATTGACTTCCCTTAGATCTTGGACCGGCAGGCAGTCATTTGAGTCAGGCTTTTTAACAGGCAGTAGGGGAGTGTTCCAGGCAGACTGGCAAGGCCTGAGGATCCCGAGACTGAGTAGTTTACGGATATGAGGAGTTATTCCCCTCCTTGCCTCCAGAGACATTGGGCATTGTCGTACCCATGCAGGATCTGCCCCTGACTTGAGTTCCACAAACACAGGTGGCCGGTGTTTGGCTGGTCCCATTCTCCCTGTTTCTGCCCAACACTGAGGAAATTCCTCCAGCCAATGATCCAGATTTTTCTCATGACCAAGGGGCTGTTCATACAATTTGTATTCAGATTCTGAGGCCAGGTTGACTGTTAGGACTTGGACAGGCTTCCCTTTATTATCTAGTAATTGGGCTCCTTCTGATCCAAAATGTATATGGGCCCTCGTTTTGGTCAATAGATCCCTCCCCAAAAGTGGGTAAGGGCATTCTGGGATGACCATGAATGAATGCCAGTGGCCCTTGATCCCATGATTTCTTTGAAGATAGTGGCCCCCCGGCCTTCAGGAGCACTAAATGTTGGGCTCCAATACCTACCAGAAAGTCCAAGGGTTTCCCCTCCACCTTTAGGGTTACCCTGGGTTCAGGGAGAGGATCCGAAGCCCGACCCCCTCAGTTTTCCTCCTCCTCCATGAGAATAATCTTAGTTCGTGGCTTTTTCTTGGGACAATCTTGTATCCAGTGTCCCTCTTCTTTCCAATAAGCACATTGGTTCTTATCTGATAGTGGTCTGTTGCGTCCCTCTGGCTCCCTTCTTCCCACTGCTCACTGGAGTAGTTGTCTTCTCTCTCTTGGATCGGAGGCAGTGACCTTTGGCCAGGTCCCTATTTTGTCTTTTCTCAGCCCTAATTTGCTTCGCTTCTGAACTTTCCCTATTGTTATACGCCTTTTCTGCAATCTCTACTAAGTCCTGTAGCAACTTTTCTCCTAATCTCTCCTGTTTCTGTAATTTTTTTTTAAATATCTGGTGAGCTGCCTGATTAATGAAAGCCAGGGCTACAGATGACTTCTGATCAGAACGCTCAGGGTCATAAGGAGTATATCGTCTATAAGCTTCCATATTCCTCTCTAGAAAGGCCGCTGGGCTTCCATTTGCTCCCTGGCTAACATCACAGACCTTGGCCAAATCAGTGGGCGCCTCGCAGCCGCTCTGAGACCCGCCGACAGAGCCTGCGGTAGACAGGGAGGCGCCTCTTACCTTCAGCCGTGTTGTAATCCCAGGTAGGTCGGGTAAGAGGAAATCCAGCATCAGTAAAATGAAATCCAGCATCAGTAGGAGGAAATCCAGCATCAGTAAGAGGAAATCCAGCATCAGTAGGAGGAAATCCAACATCACTATCAGCTGGGTTCTGAGTTGGAACACCTGTATCTCCCGGAACACTTTTCCGGGCTTCTAGGAGGATACGCTCCCTTCCTTCTGTGGTGCAAAGAACCTGCAAAAGCTGTTGGCAGTCATCCCAAGTGGGCGGATGAATAAAAATCACAGTTTCAAAGAGGTCAATTGGTCCCTCGGATTCTCGGGAAATTTAGCATTTTGGGTTCTCCAATTGTAAAGGTCAGCTGTGGCAAACGGCCAATAGTGATGTGGCTATTTCCCCTTTTCATCTGCGGGCCCAGTGGCACTAAGGGGCAGAACCGTGGAATCTGCCTCTGGTTCCCTAATTGGGGAAGCCGCCTGGGGGCTCCGGGTGCCCGGCGCGGGCGCATCTGATAGGTCCGGGGCGGGCCTCGGAGGGGATGGGGCCAGTGCTGGGGGTCCCTGAGGAGGAGTAGGCCCGTAAGGTGGGGGCAGAAAAATCTCATCCTCTGCTGTGCTATCCTGTAAAACAGGGTAGGGGGGGGCCGAAGGCTTAGAAGATTTCTTAGGCTCAGCGACGAGCGTGGTTGCGGACCCGGCATCTGCATGTGTAATCGAGGGAGTCTCTGTTGAGGGAAGATTGTCAGCAAGGGGAAGAAAAGCTTTCATCCAGGGCAGGGGATTCATCACCAAATCCTTCCAGATCCCTACATAAGGAACCTGGTCAGGGTGTCCCTGTGCCTTAAGAAATACTTTGTCTTCTTCCAGAATGGTGGGAAGATGGAAAGTGCCCTCTGGTGGCCATTCGGCATTAAAGCTCGGCCCTTCCGAACTGAAATAAGTAATCATTTTTTTTCTTTTTTACATAAACCGAGAGATTGCGAGCTCTTGTCTTAACCTCTTTGAAGCAGAGAACCAAGTCAAGGGGGCGGGAAGGAAGTCGTCTGTCCCATAATGTCGTCACTGTCCACTAAACACAAAGACTCACAAATACAAGGAACACAAAACAACAAGGAGACAAAAAACCGGATAAAATATCTCCCGAGTCTGGAAGCAGAGATGTAACCAGGCACTCAGCACCCCTCTTGTCGGGAAAGGTGGAAAGAGCAGGGGAGTCAGAAATTCCTCCAGAACGGGCCTGGGGTCCTTGGAGGAGGTGCCGTATCCCCCCGAAAAGATTTCTCCTAGAGCAGACCTTCAGATCCCAGAGCGCTCGGTGGCTCTGCACCAATTCCCCCAAACTGAGGAAGTTGGAAGACGTCTCTTCCACTTGAGCGACTGTGATTTTTAAATATGTCTATTTTATCACATTCAGCCACTAATTACAGATTTCCCGGAGGCAGAACAGAAATAGGCGCCAACATGCACAAAGACAGAGACAGAGGCCAAGGCACAGGCACTTTCTGCCAATATAAGACCCCCCCCATCAAAATCCTGGAGTCCTTTTGGGGCCCCAGAATAGCAAGTCCCCAAACACGAGGGCTTTATTATTTCAAGCTCGAGCTGGGTGGCTGCCCTTTACAAGGACAAAAGGACAAGTGACTCCCAACTCCAGGAGAACAGGTTTTTATTATTTTTTTAATTTTAGTTTTTAATGTGAGTTACAGTTTATTAACTTTGTGTCCCAGCTGTAGCCCGCTCCCTCATTCCTTCCCAATTCTCCTCTCCCTCCCTCCCCTCCCTCACTCCCCTCCTCCCTGCCCCTTTCCAAATCCACAAATAAAGGAGGTCCTCCTCCCCTTCCATCTGACCATAGCTTATCAGGTCTCTTCAGGACTGGATGCAAAGTCCTCCTCTGTGGCCTAGCAGGGCTGCTCCTCCCTTGGGGGGAGAAGGGAGGTCAAAGGCCAGCCATTGAGTTCATGTCAGAGACAGTCCCTGTTCCCCTTACTAGAAAACACACTTGGATACTGAGCTGCGATGGGCTACATCAGAGCAGGGGCTCTAGGTTATAGCCATACATGGTCCTTGGTTGGAGATAGAGCCTCATAAAAGACCCCTGTGCCCAGATATATTTGGTCCTTGTGGAGCTCCTGTCCTCTCCAGATCTTACTAACTCCCCCTTCTTTCATTTCCTGCATTCTACCGAAGGTTTGGTTATGAGTGCTTTGATACACTGCTAGGTAGAGTCTTTCAGAGGCCCTCTGTGGTAGGCTCCTGTCCTGTTACTTGTTTTCTCCTATATCCAATGTCCATCCCATTTGTCTTTCTGGTGAGGTTCGATGATCTTACTCTGGGTCCAGAGGTCAAAGTTTCACTATTTGCAGATGATATAATTGTATACATGAGCAACCCCCAAAAATCAACCAGAGAACTCCTTCAGCTGATAAACACCTTCAGCAAAGTGGCTGTATACAAAATCAACTCAAAAAAATCAGAAGCCTTCCTGTATACCAAAGACAAAAGGGCCAAGAAAGAAATCAGGGAAATAACACCCTTCACAATAGCCACTAATAACATAAAGTACCTTGGGGTGACACTAACTAAGCAAGTGAAAGACCTGTTTAAAAAAAAAAAAACAAAACTTCAAGTCTCTGAAGAAAGAAATTGAAGAAGATATCAGAAGATGGAAAGATCTCCTGTGCTCATGGATCAGTAAGATTAACATAGAGAAAATGGCTATTCTGCCAAAAGCAATGTACAGATTCAATGCAATTCCCATCAAAATACCAACTCAATTCTTTACAGACCTTGAAATAAAGATTCTTGGCTTCATATGGAGAAACAAAAACCCCAGAATTTCCAAAATGATCCTGTACAACAACAGATCATCTGGAGGTATCTCCATCCCCAATCTCAAGCTGTACTACAGAGCAATAGTAATAAAAACTGCATGGTATTGGCATAGAAACAGAAAGGAGGATCAATGGAATCGAATAGAAGACCCAGAAATAAGCCCACACACCTATGAATACTTGATTTTTGACAAAGAAGCCAAAACCATTCAATGGAAAAAAGACAACATCTTCAACAAATGGTGCTGGTCCAACTGGATGTCTACATGCAGAAAAATGCAAATAGATCCATATTTATCACCCTGCACAAAACTAAAGTCCAAGTGGATCAAAGACCTCAACATAAAGCCAGATACACTAAATCGGTTAGAAGAAAAAGTGGGGAAGAGCCTAGAACTCATTGGCCCAGGAGACAACTTCCTGAACAGAACACCAACAGCACAGGCTCTAAGAGCAACAATCAATAAATGGGACCTCATGAAACTGAAAGGCTTCTGTAAAGCAAAGGACACTGTCGTCAGAACAAAATGACAGCCTACAGACTGAGAAAGGATCTTCACCAACCCTCTATCTGACAGAGGGCTGATATCCAGAGTATATAAAGAACTAAAGAAGTTAAAAAGCAATACATCAAGCAATCCAATTAAAACATGGGGTACGGAGCTAAACAGAGAATTCTCTGTAGAGGAATATAGAATGGCAGAGAAACACTTAAAGAAATGCTCAATGTCCTTAGTCATCAGGGAAATGCAAATCAAAATGACACTGATATTTCACCTTACACCCATCAGAATGGCTAAGATAAAAAACTCAAGAAAACCGGGTTTTTAAAGGGACAAAACACAAGCAGGGAAATGCAAGTCTTGGCATTACAGGATTGGGTGAGAGGGTCTCTAGGGGAGCTGACCTTTAAAATGATTGGTTTGTTTTTAGGTGCCAAGACTGCAAATGGTCAGGCCTGGCTACCTGGGGGATACCTGACCCCCGGTACTGCCCTGTTCAGTGCAGGTTAGGCTGTAGCAAGGGGGAGGGGGAGGTAGCACATTCCGTGGGCTTTCTTAGGACCCCAGTCACACCCCAAGGTTTATCTGGGTGGAGCTGCTGGACCTCTGCTCTGAAAGGACTGTGAGCTGGTGATTTTACCTCAGTCCCAGGAAATGACTCTCACAGCAGGAGGGACCAGCAGCAGCCAGGCGGCAGGTACATCTTCTAGAAGCCCAGGAGTACACTAGGGCTGATTAGGCCATGCCCGGGGGCTTAAAGGAGGTTTGGAGAGCTAAGTCGGCCCCAAACTATCTCTCTGATGTCTGAAACCTCTTCTCCCCTCCTTCCTTCCCAACACCCAGGCCTTCTCAGCTTTCACCCAGGGCACTTCTCTTCCTTTACTCAAAAGCACAGGCTAGAAAGATGTCTGAGTGGTTAAGAGCACGGACTGTTCTTCAAGTTCAATTCCCAGCACATGCAACTGTCTGTAACTCTGGTTCCTTCACTCAGACATACACTCAGGCAAAACACCAATGCACATAAATAAAAATAAATAAGTTATTTTCTGGGCAGCGGAGGTGGCACACGCCTCTAATCCCAGCACTTGGGAGGCAGAGGCAGGCAGATCTCTGTTGAATCGAAGCCAGCCTGGTCTGTAGAGTGAGTTTCAGGACAGTCAGGGCTACACAGAGAAACCCTGTCTCCAAAATCAAAAAAACCCCAAAACCAAACCAAACAAAGACCTGGAGCAGGTTGCTTGTACCCTGAACCCTGATGGTAGGAGGCAGAAGGCCTATCCTTAAACAGATAGAATGGAAGGCTAGGACTATTTATGAACTTGGGGACAAATTATATCTCCAGCCTTTTCTTTTTCTTCTTGGTTTATTTTTTTCTCCCTTTCTTTCTTGAGGCAAGATCTTTCTAAGTTACTCATTCTATTTTTTAACTTCCTCTGTATCTGAGGCTGGCCTTGAACTCATGACTCCCCTACCTTAGTCTCACAGTAACTGAGATTACAGGTGTGTCCCACCAGGCCTTGCTGGGGCTTCAGTTACGTGTTGGAGCCTGCACTGGCCCTTCCCGCCTCAGACATCCTTTGAGCTGGTAAGTCTCCCTGTCGCCTGAGAGAGGCTGCCCGCTCTGGTGCCCTGCCTGGCCCAGCTCTATAGCAACAGCGTTCTGTTTGCTTTGCTTCCAAGCTCTCGGCGAGAGGCAGAGTAGAGGTGAAGGACAGGAGAATTTTTAAAAGCTCAGTTAGTGTCCGCACCCCCTCTCCAGGCCAGAGAGAATTGTAATCTGCTTGCTCTTTGTTCATTTGTTTCTGTCTGTCTTCCTTTTCTCTTTTTCTTTCCTGCCTTTCTTCCTTTCTTTCTGTCTCTGTCTGTCCTTCTCTCTCTCCTTCCTTCTTCCTTCCTCTTTTCTTTCTTTCCTCCTCTCTCTCTCTCTCTCTCTCTCTCTCTCTCTCTCTCTCGACAGGGTCTCTCTGTGTAGTCCTGGCTCTCCTAGAACTCTGCTGGGATTAAAGGCATGCCGCCACCTGGCTGTTTATGTGTTCCTTAGGAGGTCAGGTTGGGAATGGCTAGAAATAAAGGCAAGAGAATGTGGGCAGAGTGTCCTCTGGAAGGGCTCCTGGCGCCTCCTCTGCCCTGCTGAGGGCAGGGACATCTCTGGGCTCCCAGGCAGAGGATGTGGTAGCCATGGTGAAGCCGCTGTCACGGTTTGGGGCTAAAATAGACTCTAGATGTTCCTGGCACCAGCGGCCCCTGCCGTGGACCGGGCTGCGCCGAGACGGGACCCACGCGAAGCTGGTGAAGCAGGATATAACTTGCCAACCGTTGACATTCAGGGCGTCGGGCTGGGGATGCGGGGTAGGAGGGAAAGTCAGGGCTGGTGCCTGGTCCTGACTTTGCACATCTTTGTGGACCTCTGATCTCTGTCCCCTCTCCTCTGTCCTCTGACCTCACCCACCTCCTCAGTGTCTGGTGTAAGCAGGTAACTTCCTGACCTTGGGGTGCTTGGGGAGAGGGTAGCCTATGGCAATCCACCTGGTTTTCCTTTTTCACTCATTCCTACTCCCAGCAGCATCTACTCTGTCCTAAAAGACCGCCGTACTGTTACTCTCCCTCGCTTTTGTCTTGTTTCGGACAGATGCTTACTTTGTAACGGAGGCTGTCCCAGCTGTCACAGTGTAGCCCAGGCTGTGTTCACCTCCAGGCCACCCTGCCTTAGCCTTCCACTACTGGGATTATCTGAGGTGATCGCCAGGCCTGGCACCCTTTCTGTTGTCTCCTCTCTTCTGGCAGCACTCCTAGATGCCTCGCCTCAGGGTCTCCCGGTGTAGAATGAAGCAGGGTGCAATGGAGTGTGGCATTCACCCCATCAGTCCAAAGACCTGCAGTCGTGGAGCAGTTCTGTGGGGGTCATAGCTGCCTCCTGCCTCTCAGACGTGTGCTGCTCGCTCCTGTGCTTCCTGCACTTTGGGATTGTGCTGGCTGAAGTACCACATTTCAGATACCCTCCCGGCAGATCTAAGACGGTGGACCCCCTTTTCTCAGTGGGGTTCTCTTTCTATCTGATCTGGTAACCCCAGATTCTTTTTTTCCCGAGACAAGGTTTTTCTATGTAGATCTGGCTGTCCTGGAACTCTGTGGACCAGGCTAGCCTTGAACTCACAGGGATCCACCTGCCTCTGCCTTGCAAGTGCTGATTAAAGGACTGTGCCACCACCCCAGCCAACAACAATTTTGTAAAGAGCATCACATAACCCTCAGAAAGATTACAGGCTGGACCTTTCCTGCTTTGCAGTCTCCGGGAGATCCCTGGAGCTTCGCGCCTATGCTAGTACAACGCCCCGTGTCCTGGCTCGGCTCTTCCTCCATCCACAGGACTATGTTCTCCTCAGGACACCGAGCTACTGCATGTAAACGACGCCCTGAGCATGTAAATCTCATCCCCTGGCACCCCTGACCGCCTCGAGTCAAGCACCTCGACCCTCAAAACCCCTCCCACTGCCAAGGTTTATAAACCCCGGATTTCACATAAACACGCTGGGTGCGTGCTGCGTGATATCACCAGCTTCCCACCGCGGCCTTTGGCATTTATTCTGGGGAGGGAGAGCTCCCCTCCTCCCTGGAGGTTCCCCGCCTGACCGCAGCAAGCTTCTGGAGCGCCTGGGGCTTACCGCGAGCTTCACCTGTTCACCTGCCTGAGCTCGGAGCTGCCTCAGAAGCGGCTGATCTGCACCCCACCCGGCTGCACCTCACCGGACCTGCCCTCCCGCCCCCGGGCCTGGGCCTGACCAGGTCTGCGTCTCAGCTGCAATGCGACCAGACATGGGCTTCTGCCCGAACCCCTGTCATTACTACATCAGCTTAGCCAAAGGGCTGCATTTGAGTGTCCTCACAGGCTTCCAGAACACCCAAATCTCCCTGAACTGTAACTGTGCAAAACTCGTCGGCACCTCAGCCTATAGCACTGGCCTCTCCCTAAAGCGCTCCTGAGAGACGGGTCCTTCTCTTCTTCATCTGGAAGCCGACAGCTGCATCCCAGACTTCAGCCAAATGGAGAACGACAGAACACCGGGAATGAGAAACAAAAAAGCGTTTATCTAGGCATGAAGCAAACAGATCTGATGAGAAACAAGTAGGTTGTTAAGAAGAAAGCTCACTGCTAGAGGCTCCGGGGACACTGCCCCAGGGAGAGACTGGACACGATGGCTATGTTAGACTCCGCCTCTTCCTCTCCTCCCTCCTCTTCTCCCTCCTTCTCTTCTCCCTCCTTTTCTTCTTCTCCCTCCTCCTCTTCTCCCTTCTGCTCTTCTCCCTCCCCTTCTTCCCCCCCCCATATAGGGTCTCATGTAGTCCAGGCTAGCCTTAATTTCTCCATGTAGCCAAGATTGGTCTTACCCTCCTGATTTCCCTGCCTCCACCTCCCAACTTGTGAAATTATAGGCCTGAGCCACCATGCCTGGTTTGCATATAAAGGATATCCAAACAGCACTTCTGAGATGGCCTATCCTTGCTTGTGCTGGGTTTCCGTGTGCGGTTCTGGATACCGTGGCCTGTACTCACTAGATGACAAAAACATGCCCCTTTCTCCCTGATCATTAGCATCAAAAACATCTATTGCACAGTTGGTAGAGGCCTTGTCTAGGATGCATGAAGTAGCCCTAGGTTCAGTTTCTAGTGGTGCATGCCTGGACCCCAGCGTTTGAGAGGTGGAGGCAGGAGCAGCAGATGTCCAAAGCCATCCTCAGCCACATAGCCTGGGCTACCTGGGATCAAGTCACAAAAGAAGGAGAGAAAGAGAGAGCGGGGTATCTCCAGACATTGCCAAGAACCCCACAGAGAACCACTGGTCTAGGCATCACTGTGAAACTCTTTCCTGTGAAGTTCTGGTGCCCTCTGGCTAAGCCAGCCAATGTGATTATTTTAATGAATAGTTCAATAGCAAATCACGTTTGTAGCCAATGAGCTCTGGAGATAAGACAGAAATACTGCTCAGTGAGTTCTGATCTGTCGCTCCTGCTCTCTCGTTCTGTGTTTGTGTGTGTCGCTCATTCATTTTTCTGTGTTACACTCTGTCTACTTCAAGAAATGAGCCCAGCTTGTTTCTTTCTCAGAGAATCTGGATCTTTCTGCCCAGCTGTGCCTTTGCATAAGCACACCTTAGGCTGCGATTGGAATGTTGGTTCATTTTCTGTCCACTAGGCTTGAAGGGCCATGACGGCCCAGTCAAAGACCCTCTCCCCCACCATGTTCCCAGCCTCTGTCTGGCACACGTGAGGTTCTTGGCATTCCAAGTTCAGTGACTATAAACAGAAGCGGTAATACGTTGTGTACATTGTGGGACAGAGGCACAGAATTTAACAAAGGCTTGTTACTCTACAGTAGCCTTTGCCTGGGTCTACCTAGAGCTTATTCTGCAGCCACAAACTTTACACATGTTCATCCATTAATCAGAAAGCAACCTCATGAAACAGAATTGATTAACAGATGGGAGGAAATTAGGGCAGTTTTGGGGGAGTAAGTAGACCCAGGACTGTTTCTTGATGACCAAAATCTATCCCTCCCATCTCTCTCTCCAAACCAATACGCACTGTTTATACCCAGTGACACGGGTGTTGATATGGCAAGAGGCACAGACAGCCACGTAGCTGCAGGCTCTGGTGCGGTCTGTCCTGTGTTGCCTTTCTTCTTTACACTCAGATGCCTGTATGCTCGCTCTTCTCGCATAAAGAATAATCATTTCATGGGTTGGGAGCAGAGAGTTGGCTTTATTATCATGTTATAGTTTAGATCAGTTAATCTTTGCTTCTTTTTCTTTATCTTCTTTTTAAAAAATAATTTATTTAATTATTATTTGTACATTAGTGGGAAGATATCAGATCCCCTAGAACTGGGGTTACAGATAGCCATGAGTTGTCATGTGGGTGCTGGACATTGAGCCTAGGTCCTTTGAAAGAGCAGACAGTGCTTTCAACCACTGAGCTATCTCTCCAGCCCCTATTTTCTTCTTTCTTTCCTTTTCCTTTTTTTTTTTCATTTGGTTTGGGTTTTTCTTCAAGACAGGATTTCTCTGTGTAGCCCTGAATTTTCTGGGACTCGCTTTGTAGACCAGGCTGTCCTCGAACTCACAGAGATTCCTCCCGAGCACTGGGATTGAAGGTATGTGCCTCCGCACCGCCTGGCTATCTTTACTTCACTGAGGGATCTTCGGAGCTGTGGAAACTATCAGATTATACAAAATCTCGTCTATAAAGACATTCTTTTTTAAAAGTGTTTTTAGACTCATTTTATGTTTATGTGTCTGGGTGTTCGCCTGAATGTGCGTGCGCACCATGTCTGTGCCTTGTTCCTGTAGAGGTCAGAAGAAGGTGTCAACCCCCTAGATTTGGAGTTATAGACGGCTGTGAACCACCATATTGGTGCTGGGAATCAAACCCAAGTCTTCTACAAGCGCAGCAAGGGCTGTTAACTGCTGAGCCATCTTCCAGCCCCCTCACAATGGTATTTATTTAATTTGATTTTTTGAGACAGTCTCTCTGTATAATCCTGGCTGTCCTGGAACTTGCTATGTGAACCAAGAAGACTTCAAACTCACAGAGATTTCTCTTGCCTCTGCCTCCCCGGTGCTGGGATTAAAGGCGTGTACGTTACATTCATCCCATGATAGTATTCTTGAGAGACAAGATTTCACATGTTGCTAAGAATCAAAGAAAAAAATTAAAACAGAGTCTCACGCTGGCCCTGAACTCACAGTGATTTTCCTTCCTGGGATTATCTGAACACTGATGTTGCAAGACTGAGCCTCTGATGGGTGGTTTGAATGAGAATGGGCCCTGTAGGTCCACAGTTAGTGGAGTTATTTGGGAAGGACTAGGGGGTGTGGCCTTGTTGGAGGAGAAGTGTAACTAGGGGAGGGCTGTGAGGCTTCAAAAGCCCACACCAGCCCCAGAGTCTCTCTCTGCCTGCTGCCAGTAGATCAAGATGGGAGGCTCTCAGCTCCTGCTCCAGCGCCGTGTCTGCTTCCTGCCATGACAATGAACCAGCTCTCTCAAACTGTATTTAAGCCCCCAGTTAAGTGCTTTCTTCTGTATGAGTTGTTTTGTTCATGGCGTCTCTTCACAGCAATAGGACAGTAAGTAGACATGCCACCATCTTCTGAGTGTGTGTGTGAGCGTGTGTGTGTGTGTGTGTGTGTGTGTGTGTGTGTAGAAAAGGTACCAAGAACTGGTAGAGCAAGATGGTTCAGCAGATAGACACCTGCTGCCAACCCTCAGGACTTGAGTTCAGTCCCCAGAATGTACATAGGGAAAGAACCAACTCCCAAAAGTTGTTCTTTGACCTCCACACTCGCTTGCGCGCGCATGCGCGCGCGCGCACACACACACACACACACACACACACACACACACACACACTAAATAAATGTAAAAAGAGGGGAGAAGTTGCTGCTCCATTGCTAGAGTACTGGTCCTGGTGTGCTCAGCACAGTGGGGTCTGATCCCTGCTCCGTGAACCAAGCACACTGAGCAGACCTGCACCCCCAGCACCTGGGAGGCAGGAGGGTCAAGGTTATCCCTAACTGCTTACCTGATATCTTGACTATCAGCCTATGGTACGTGAGTCCTTGTCTCCATAATAACAAAGTAATGAAACAAGACAAGACAAAAACATTAAGTGAAATAAGCCAGAAAAAGAAACACAAACTCCTGCATGCTTTTCTCTCCTGTGCAGATTCCAGGCTAAATTTGTATGTGTGTGCACGCATGCACATAGATGGTACTTTGTATCCTCACAAATGCTAAGTCTGACCATGCACACGCCTCCCTGCATGCCTGTAATCGCTGTGCTACAGGGAGGCTGAGGCAGAAGGATTAAGTCTGTTTTCTCTCTTTGTTGTTTGTGCTATTGGGTCCTGCAGGTGAGGCTAGCATCCTACCAGAGTGTCTCCAACTCTCTTCTCACTTTTTTGTTTGTTTGTTTGTTTTTTGAGACAGGGTTTCTCTGTGTAGCCCTGGCTGTCTTAGAACTCGCTCTGTAGACCAGGCTGGCCTCAGATTCAGAGATCTGCCTGCCTCTGCCTCCTGTGCTGGGATTAAAGGCGTGTGCCACCACCGCCTGGCTCTTCTCACTTTTTATTTCGAGAAAGGATTGCTGAGGCTGGTCTTGAACTTGTATACCTATCACCACAACCTCTGGAGTAGCTGAATTTACAGTCCTAAACCACAACGTGTGGTAATAATTCTGCTTACTTTGTTTCTGTTTTCTTTCTTTTTTGTTGTTGTTGTTGTTTTATTTTGGTTTTTTGAGACAGGGTCCAACTGTATCCCTGGTTGGACTGGAACTTGCTAGACAGTCCAGACTGGCCTTGAACTCACAGAGATCATTCTACGTCTGCCTCCTGAGTGTTGGAATTAAAGGCTGTCTTAGTTAGTTAGCATTATTATTGCTGTG
Source organism: Meriones unguiculatus (assembly GCF_030254825.1). Lineage (NCBI taxonomy): Eukaryota > Metazoa > Chordata > Mammalia > Rodentia > Muridae > Meriones > Meriones unguiculatus. Next base: position 56,523,263 of record NC_083368.1, on the reverse strand, counting down.
GTGAAAAAACATGACCAAACACAAACTGGGGAGGAAAAGGTTTATTTGGCTTATCCTTCTACATTGTGGTTCATCATTGAAGGAAGTCGGAACAGGAACTCGAGCAGGGCTGGAACCTGGAGGCAGGAGCTGATACAGAGGCCACGGAGAGGTGCCACTGGTTTGATTGCTATGTCCTGTTCTGGGAGATTTCTTATAGAACCCAGGACCACCAGCACAGGGAAGGCACCCCTCACAGTGGATGCCCCCACCCATCACTAATTAAGAGAATACCTCACAGAGGACCTCAGGGAGGCACTTTCTCAAGTGGCATTTCCTCCTTTCCGATGGGGCCAGGCAGAGTGTGGCACCAGGGGCAGAGCTGGCCTGTGTCAACTTACATAAAACTAGACAGCAAAAAGGCCACGATTTCACTTTCTCGAAATGGATTTTAGTGCCAGCAGATCGCCCAGCGGGTTCTGGTTTTTGGTCTTGGTTTTTCTAGGCAGGGTTTCTCTGTGTAGCCCTGCCTGTGCTGGACCAGCTTTGTAGACCAGGCTGGTCTGGAGCTCACAGAGATCTACCTGCCTCTGTTGGTGTACTTTTTAAAAACTCTTTTATTTACATTTCTTCTATCTTTTCTCCCTACACCACCCCACACCAGGTAGGAGAAAGAAAGGGTTAGTCGGGGAGGGGGCGCAGTTCTCTCTCTTAGCTGCTTCCTGCTGGTCAGGGTCTCAGGTTCCTTGGAGCTAATCCAATCCTGGTTTCAGGAGATCTCTAACTTCTCCTCTCACTGCATCAGCAGCGACTGGAAGCTGTAGGGGGGAGGAGCAGCCGCCTTATTCCTCAGATCTACCCAACACTCTCTGGACTCTGACTTTCTCTCTCCAGACTCCTCAGATTTAAACTCTCTGCAGCCGGCAAAGAACTCCTCTCAGAACCAGCACGAGTCAAACAGTCTGTGGCTGTGGACCATCTGAATCTGTCCCACATCCCACCCTTGGGATTAAAACAAAAACATGTTAATATCCACAACATGTTGGGATTACAGGCGTGTGCCACCCCACCCAGCCACTGGTTTTGTTTTTAAATCTATTTGCTTGTCTATTTTTTGTGTGGTGTTTTCTGCATGTATGTCCGAGCAGCAGGTGCCTGCAGATCCCGGAAGAAGGCATCAGACCACCTGGACCTGGAGTTACAGACAGTTGTGAGCTGCCCTATTGGGTACTGGGAATTGAACTAGAGTCCCGAGGAAGCACAGCGAGTGCCGATAACAGCTGAGCCATGTCTCCGGCCTTAGCTCGCTCAGTGTTCATCATTTGTTCCTCAGACTGTCAGGTTTTGAAAAGGATTCAGTGTAGGATTCCTCAGCTGTTTGTTTTCTGTCTCCTCAGCCTCCTCAGACAGACTGCCTGGAGGCAATAACTCTTTTCCTTGCTTTCCGGGAGAGTTGTTCAATGAAAGCTGACAACAGCGACAAAGCCCAAGTGGAAAGTGTTTTCCAGCCAGCAGATGGGCATATGTGAGTGGACTCGGCCTAGCCCCTCGCAGGGACACTGCAAGCAGGGCAGGACCAGCGTCAGGAGCCTGGGTGTCTTCTTTGTCTTCTTCCGCCTGTTTCAATTGTTGTCTGGAGACTCACTTCTTCCTTCTGCTAGCCTAGGCCTAGCCCTGGAAGCTTCTGGCCTCCATAAAATCTAATCCAGGCCGAGGTCTTCAGCCTCTGAGACTCACTCCTTAATAAGCTCACCTTCCGCGTCCTTTTCTGAGCTCTCAGCTGGTTCAGCTCAGCTTGACTTACTGGGTCTGGCTTTCCTCTCAGCCTCTGAGTTACTTTGCTTGGCCTCAAACTAACTCCAGCAATCTTTTCTAATCTTCTCGTTCTCTGGCCCATTCAGTCTTCACCTCAACCCCTCTGAAAAACTCTCCCAGTCAAAACTCTTCTGTCTCTCATTGCCCCTTAAGTAGCTTCCCTTTCCTCTCTCTCCTCCCGAGAGCTGGGCGTATCCTACCCTGTCAAATCTTTCTCTGATTAGTCACCATTTCTGCCACTCAATCAGACATCACTTTCAAACACAGGTGCTTCCTTCTACAAACTATCTTTACCTTCAGTGTTTGGGATTAAAGGCATGTACCACCACTCCTGGATCTAAGCTTTTCTTTACCTGAAACTTGCTCTATACCAGCCTGGCCTTGAACTCAAATCTGTTTGCTTCTGTCTCCTGGATTAAAGGCGTGTTTGTATTCCAGCCAGATCACACAGACCTAGAAGGTCTTCGGATTGATCTCTTGCCAGAACAGCCATGTTCTGAGTTAAAATTAGAAATCTCTCTTCTTCTCGTACGTGGTGGCGTTTGTTGAATAAGCAGGGCCTGATGGAGTGTCCCCACAACACCTCTCTCACCCAGGACTGCTGGCTGCGTTTGGAAGCGCTCCAAGAGGCCATGGCATGCTCTTGGCCTAAGAATCTTTAGCCTGGCGTTTGCGCTCCTTTTCCTCAGATGAAGCCAGGAGAGTCTAGAAGGTCCAGGAGACAGGGTACAGCGGAGGCCCTCCTCAGTTGGGTCCTTAGAGAACACAAAAGTCGCTCCACCTCGCCATCTGCCCATCTACTCTGAGCCTGAGTGGCAGCTCATAGGGGCGGAGCGGAGTGTGGTGCCAGGGCGGAGCCCGGTGGACTCCAGGACCCCTTAACCAGCTCCGCCAGAGCCCCGTCCCGCCCCGCGCAGAAGACCCCGCCCACGACCCCGCCCCCTCCCGGGGCGGACTGGGGCTCTTATTGCCCAGCCTGGTCCGGGAGCCTCCACGCGGAGAGGCTCCCGCCGCGCAGAGCTGTGCCCTCCGCATGGCATGGAGGAGCCTCTCTCGCCCCCGCCAGAGGCTGGGCTGTTCTCGCCGCCGCTGCAGGGAGGCGGAGCCGCTGCTGCCCCGGAGCCCGGAGCCCGGCAGCACCCCGGACATGAGACCGCGGCGCAGCGGTACAGCGCCCGCCTGCTGCAGGCCGGCTACGAGCCGGAGAGGTGACGCCCAGGGCAGAGCGCGCGGGCGCATCCGGGGCGGGCGGCAGAGAAGGGTGCGGCGGCGCCGGGAGACCCGAGGCGCGGCGGGGAGGCCGCGGCCGGGTCCCCTCCACCGCCTGCGCTTGTAACTTCCCGGGACACCCGGCTCTGGCTGGAGGACGCAAGCGGGCACCGTGCAAAGAGTTGGGTGCTGGGTTACTCCTGGCGGCAGGGGAGAGGGCGCAGGTTGTAGTATCGCTCCCTGAGATTTTATATCGGGATCCGACCTAGCACGCCGACTGCACAGTCCGGGACGCTTGGTGCAGGTGGCCCCGACCTCGGGTACAAATAGTGCTTGTTGGAGTCCCGGGCCAGCGTCGCTTCCTCCTCGGCTCGCTCTTCTTCCTAGAACTGTCTTGAGTAGGTGTGTGTGTTCCGGTTGAGTGTCTCCCTAGGACCAGGAGGAGGGGGTTGCTCTGAGATCTAGTGAGGCTGCCACTGTCCCTCCCTCCGAAGACTCAAGGGTCCGGAAGGCAGTGAGGGAGGGTCGCTGGAGAAAGAGTGGGGCAGTGAACTGGGCCTCAAGGGAAGTAGCTGGAAAAAGAGACATCGGCTAATCTCTGGATTGTATTGCAGTTTGAAATGCAGTCCTGCTGTCCTTCCGGTGCAAGGGATTTGGACTTCTTTCTCTAGTCCATCTGCTGGTGCCCAGCAGCTTGGGAGGTGACCTGGCAGCTGGGTTTGGCAGGGAGGGTGGTCTGGGGAATTAGCCAGGTAGTCTGCCCAGGGTCTGGTCGCTCATGGAAGAACTTTGAACGGCTTTAGGAGCTGCCAAGCCCAGCGCCTCTTGCCATTGCAGGCTGGCTCTTTAGGGCGGACTTAGGCGTGGGCAGCCCCGAGCCGTCTTCATATAGTAGAAGTCTGGGTTGGAGGGCTTGGGTTACAGAGAGGTGCTGCCGTTTGGGGGGAAGGAGTACTAGCCCTGTGGAATGCTATTCCAGAGCTCAGGCGCCATCAGCCCTTCTCCTGATGTACTGCGGCCCCAAAGGGACAGTGCCAATCTCACACCCTCCTGCCCCCAGCTAAGGCTCGAAAGAGCCTGTGTAAAACCTGAGCCCCAGCCAGGCAGTTTGAGGCTCAATCCCCGCAGGCCTGGAGCTGGAGGAAGAGGCAAGGGTTCTAAGAGAAACACCGGGCTTAGGTCCAGCGTTAGTGGTCTCTGGCTCGAATGTGGCTGAGCTCTGCCCCCTTATCCCAGCTCAACAATGCTAATGTTGTCATTACCTTTTCGCCCCTAAATGTGTTTTGCACTCTTGTTCCTCTAAACAGCCTCAGATCAGAAAGAGTCCTCTGGGCTGCCTGCCTGAACTTCAGTGCCCTGCTGGACAGTATTCCCTATTCCCCCAGCAGCTGGCTTGGACCTGCCCCCTGCCCTTGAAGCTGCGAGGTGGGGAGTCTCCTGGGACCAGCTGCCCTTCCTTGCTGTTGAAGAGGTCCGCTGGTTGCCTGGTGTCTCCTCCCCACGGAGGAAGCAGCTGGGGAATTGCAGGAAGAGGGGGAGGGAAGCCAGGGGGATGGATTAGGTCTCTAGAAAAGGACAGCCTAACCCAGCCTTGAGCCCAGGAGCTTAGAGTAATGACGCTCCGATACAGGTCAGAGCAGGAGGGGCATGGGGCCCTGAAGTCCGTGCTCATTGACAAGGTGACCCTCCCCACAGCCCAGCCTGCCAGTCTTCTCTCCTGAGGCCCAATGTGCCGGGGCAGATGTCACATTAACGTTACCTAAGGTGCTAGAACCCAGCTGCTCTCCTGGGCCCCAGCCTTGGCTGAACCCTGAGCCAGAGCCAGTCCTGACTCATGCTGTAGAGAGTAGTGACCCACAGCCGGCTCCTTAGGAACACGGAGAGACCACTGGAGCGGGCCCTGCTCAGAGCCTATGACTGACATGGTGGCTGTTCCTTCTGTGTTCAGGATGAGCACGGTGCATCCTCCGGCTGGTCTCACTGCTCCGACTATTGGTAGCGAGTGAGAGGCTCTGACGCTGGCTGCTATGTGGCCCAGGCTTCTAGAGTGAACCTCTGAGCGCTGAAGAACCGGAGGGTGCCCCGGCAAGCCTACCCCAATCCCTGCTTTGCCAGGAGCGCAGCAGTCTCCTCTCCTTTCTGGTGCCCTGGGACCTTCAGAGCTCACACCAGGCCCTGACCTCTGGGCTCCTTTGGTGACGGGGGAAGATTGTGGTCTGCTGTATTATTCCCACTTCCCAAGAGCCAAGAAGACATCTGCAAATCTTCTGTAATACTCTGAGCTCTATGGGAGACTCTCCCCCTGCACATGGATGGAACAGCCTGTGTTTTCCTGGCGGGGTCCCGGGGGCATCGCTGGGGAGGCTGGGCACCCCAGAGAGCCTGGTGGCTTGGAAGCCAAGGCTCCCCTGGGCCTGGCTGTCACCACACTGTTGAGAGGTAAACAAACCCGGCCTTCCTGGGGTGGGGAGGAAAGCAGCCACGTGGCTCTTGTGGCAGTGTCTCCCTGTCACCTTGTTTTTCTCCAGACCCGTGGGAACCTCAGGCTGGCAGCTGGGGGGAAAGTTATTGATCTGGGAGTAGCAACAGCAGCTCCGGCCACCTCACCTTCCTCCGTGTCACCGGACTTGCTACCTGGTCTTACTGTCTCCCAGACTGAAATCTGGGTCTTGCTGGCCGCTCAGAACTGGCCACCAAAGTTCTCCTGTGGGAAAAACTTTAAAACTGGCCGCTTCTGCCCTTGTTTATGCCAGCGCCCCAAACCTTTGAGCCTTCTCTGACTTCCCACCCCACATTTCGGTCCCAAATCAAAACAAACTTGTTTCTCTCCACCAGCCTTCCTAGTCTCCAGCTCTTTCAGGAGCTGAGGATGAGCCGTGTGTGTGTGTGTGTGTGTGTGTGTGTGTGCGCGCGTGCGTACGTGTGTATGTGTGTGTGCACGTGCGTGCGTGGGTGTGGGTGTGTCTGTGTCTGTGTGTGTGTGTGTCTGTGTGTGTGTGTGGTCTGGGACTGGAAATAGAGCCCCTTCCCTCTTGAACTGTAGGCTTTGCACTATGCATGAAGAGACCCAACAACTGTCAATTAACAGATTGTGAACTAGCCAAGCGTGCCTGTAATTCCAGCACTCAGGAGGCAGAGGCAGGCAGATCTCTGAGTTCAAGACCAGCCTGGTCTACAAAGCCAAGTCTAGGACAGCCAAGGACTACCCTCTACCCCACAAAAAAAGAAAAAGATGGTGCTAGTTTATGAAAAGTGCTTTGAAGACTGCTAAGGGCTCAAATGTCAAGGGTGTTGTTAAAACATGCTTGCTCCTTAGGAATTGTGTGGGGTCGGGGCCTGTCTCCTATGAGTTAGGGGATCCTGAGTTCAGATTGGTACTTCAGGGCTCTGGAATTTCATCAGGGTCGGGAGAATGACTGCTGGAAAAGGCAGAACCGTGTGAGAGGTACCGCTAGGGTAGGCTACGGGGCTCAGTGGCCGAAGGGACCTAAGGACCAGGGCCGAGCCCCGTGAGGAGCTCTGCCGGGCTTCGGGGCGCACGCCGGAGAGCAGAAGGGGGCGTGTCTCCGCTTGGCTTGCCGGCCCCTCTTTCTCTGGCCTCACATCCTGCGCGCCACCGCCGCGCCTGTCGCCAGAGTGGAGGTACCGTTGTGGGTGCTGGGGCGTTGCGCGCGGCAGCGGCAGCCGGCGAGCCGGGCAGGGCCTTTGTGCGGCGAGGGGCGGAGGCAGCGGTCCCCGAAGGAGGGGCTGGAGGAGAGGGCGGTGCCCGGGGCCTCCCTCCGCAGCCGCAGCCCCCGCCCCCGGCCCACGGCGGCAGCGTGGCCTCGGTGCGCGTCAGCGGCGGCGGCGGCGGGGCGGCCCGCGCGGGTGTTTATGTCGGGTCGCGGTGTCTCCCAGCAGCATGGCGGACTACCTGATCAGCGGCGGCACCGGCTACGTCCCCGAGGATGGGCTCACCGCGCAGCAGCTCTTTGCCAACGCCGACGGCCTCACCTACAAGTAAGCGCGGGGCTCGGCCCCACCTGGGCGCGCGCGCCGCCGGCCCCGGCCCCGCACGTGCACGGCTGTCCCCCGCTGACGCCCTAATGCCCTCGCCCAATAAGAGTGACTTGGGGCCAGTGGGGGGCTGGGCAGGGAAGGAAGGAGGCTCGCACCGAGAATAGAGAGGGACGTGGCACAGCGACATCGCCGCCCGGGGAGCCCTGACCGATAACTGGCCGGATCCGAGGCCAGCCTGCCCCCTTGCTCCTCTCCTGAGCGTCTTGGCCCCCCTGGGGAGACCTTGGAGCATGCGGGCAAGTGAGAAGTGGCCGTTCTAGGGAGACTTTTGCCAGCATGGTCCAGGATGCCTTCCTCGAGCCTCACCGTGAAAGCAGGGAGGTCCCAGGTTCCCATCTCAGCCAGCTGGCCGAAGAACAACCCCCAGAAGGGCCCCGCGGGCAGCAGGGTGGCCCTTTCCTTCCGTGCCCAGTCTAGGCCTCCTTACTTGCACTCTGCCTGCCTACAGGTTAGGGCCGGTGCCCTCCGTGAATATTCTGTGCCCGCCCTTCAAGCCCACTCCACGTGGCAGTTTGGAGAAAGGTGGAGACCTACCTGCCTGCCTTAAGCTTAGTTTGCATTTTCCTGTGGGCCCTAGGCCAGTTCTCCCTGCAGGCCTGGCACTAGCTGTGTCTCCTGGCCGCAGGACGGTGTCCCTGCCAGGAAAGAGCATCCGAGCCCTTGACTTGGGCAGAGTCGTGGTGCTGGAGAGTTCAGTAGCATCCGGGGCCTGGCACCTGGCATCTCTACCCTGGCTCATAAGCATTCCTGCTTGTCAGGCGATGTCCCCATCACTCCCGAGGAGCCCACGGGTGAAGGATGATTTTTATCTTGAAGATGCCAGTGGGCCCAGACCCAGTATTTCTTCTCTGGCCTCTTAAATGAGCCGCAAAGGGCAAGGGGCTGCCAAGGGAGGTCAAGGTGGGATAACAATTCTTTGCTGCTGCTCTGGTGGTGTTTGATGATGAGAGAGGGGTTTATATCTTTGATAGGATTTTTGCTACTCTCCTAGGGGAGTTTAAAGGGAAAAGTCTTAAAAGTTTCTTCCTAGGCCCGGCGGTAAATTAATCCCAGTACTCCTATCTGCCCTATGGCTGCTGTTCCCCGAACGGAAGTGCCTCCTGCTTTGCTTAGATGGGCTCAGGTTTCTCAGGTTGGGGCATTTGCTTTGGAGTGTGTCTGTCGAAGTTTGCTGTGACTCAGGTAGACTGTGCCCATAGCATCACTGGGTTGGCCGCCACCATGCTCTGGCTGGCTGCAGTTGTGTGGACTTCTGGCTGTCCCATGTGTGTCCACTGCTCCTGTCCCAGCGCCTGCTCTGTCAGAACATGCCCTGAGCTCAGCTCTCTGGGGTCCCTCCGGCTGCTTTGAACCTTGTGTGACTCAGCAACCCTGGCCTTGTGCCGTGCTGGGTTGTACTTGGGCCGTGTCGCATTGTAAACTTATTTTCAGAGTCTGTGTTTTCTTTTTATCTTACAGCGCTGGGAACCAAACCTAGGGCCTTGTACACAATATGCAAACGCTCTTGCTACTGAGTCACATCCTCAACCCAGATCCTTTCTTATTTTGCTGTTGTTGTTTTGTTTTTTTTGAAACAGGATCTCGTGTAGCCCAGACTGGCCTCAAGCCCTACCCTTCTGCCTCTACCTCCCTAAATCCTACTATAGGAATGAGCCACCATTCCCACGTAGGTTCTGTTTTTTTTTATTGAATCATTGTTTGCTTTTGTTAAGACTAAGAAATCTTTGTTTGTTGTTGTTGGTTTGAGACAGCATATACTGTATATAGTAGTATATGCTGGGTGGCCTGGAATTCTCTCTGTAGACCAGGCTGGCCCCAGACTCACAGATCCACCTGCCTGTTTGAGTGCTGGATGCTGGGATTAAAGGCCTGCGCCACCACACATGCCCAGGCAGAAATCTCAAACCTGGCCTGGATGGCACATAGTTGTAGTCCCAGAAGGCTGAGACAAGAGGACCATGAGCTCAAGGTCATTTTAGACAACATGGTGAAATGCTGTTTCAAAAGGGGAAAGGGAAGCCGGGCGTGGTGGCACGGGCCTGTATTATCCTCAGCTACAGGCCAGGCCACACTACACAAAACCCGTCTGTACAAATAAATAAATGAATTAGAAGACGACAGATCGAGAAGCCTTCAGAGACAAGTCTTGTGTCTTTTGTGCGACCGTATAAGGAGCGTCTGTGTCCAGACTCTGGGCGACCTCCAGATCTGTAGGCCCACCGTTCTGACTCTAGTTCTTAAGGCTGAAGCCATCAGGACATTATGTGGGTAGTGAGGAAGACTCCCGGTGCTGTGACAGCAGAGTCGGCGGGTTCCAGCCTCTCTGCTCCTCTGCCCGCCCCCACCCTGCTGCCAACCTTAGAACCCCAGCCCCTGGTGCTCCAGTGCATCCTGCCCACCACTCATTCTCATTCTCTCTTCACAGCGACTTCCTGATCCTCCCAGGATTCATAGACTTCATAGCTGATGAGGTGGTAAGTGCGCGTCCTCTGCCTCAGGGAGGGGACTGGAATTTTGTTCCAGGGCGGGTTGTGGGAGAGGCTTTCCTTGGGAATGTGCTGTTGCCTACTGCCCTTATTGTGGAAGGACACAGAGCAAAGGAATATGGCTGGTGGGGCAGAGGCAGCTGGGCTTCGGGAGATCCTGGAGAGTGTTGAGTGGCAGCCTTGCACAGGCTTAGGGATGCTCTGTCACTGAAGAGGTTGGAGGGTAGTCTCAGAAAAGGTCCTGTGAGGAGAAGGCCTGGGTGTGGCTGCGTTATTATATAGACAGTAAGGATTAGCTGCTGTCTGAAATGCTGAGCAAGGACTGTGCTCTGAAATTATGAGCACTTTGAATACAGCGTTCAGTGACTGGGCATTCACCCGTAAGGGACGAGAGCTGGCAAGAGGGTTTGAAGGAGCAGGACTGGGCTTGGGGGATGGTCAGGGAGGAGTTTGGACCGATACGAAGAAGCACAGCCCGATGCCTTGCTTTCCACGAGGGGCTAGCACTGAACCAAATCAGTGAATGATTAGGCCAAGGCAAGCAGAGAAGGCAGTGGAGGACAGTTTAGGGAAAAGCGCAGTGATTGGTTCTTGAACTCGTGCCTGTTTAAAACACTCATTTCCCTTGTTATTTCTGTTTATTCTTGTCCGTGCTCACAAAGGGCCTGAGAGCCTGCACATGCCTGGATCATTTACATATTGAGGAAACCCGGGCTTGGCTTGAGGTTAGAGCTGACCCAGACATATTGGGGGGATTTGGACTATTCTGGTTGTTCCCTTATGATAGCAATCGGGAAGGCTTCCTGCTCTAGCCGCTTGGTTTAACAAAGGTTGTTGTGCATCCTGGCTTAACGCCAGACTGGTTGGTTGCTAGGAAGAGGGACCAGAAAGCTGTCTGCCTTGTAATGAAGGGTCTCCTTGCGTGATGGCCTCTGTCAGGAAGGTGGCAGCTGCTCGGGGCATGATGGGAGAGGAGAAGGTGTGGTTATCTAGGTGTGGGTGGGCAAAGGCTTCTGCTCGCACACTGTGATGTGTTTCAGGGTCTCTCAAGTTATAAAGCAGAGTTTGTTTGGAGGTCTGGGGACTAGATCAGTAATTGGCCTGAATCTCAGGAGTGTCGAGGTCTAGCCAGGTCCAGGTCCAGCCTACAGCTGTGTTTACACGGAGTCTTTTCCCAGACACTCAAGACCAAGTGCGCTCAGAGTTTTAGGAACCTTTGCATTTGTGTAGTGTGAACTGTTGGGAATGAGCCTAAATCTAAACTGAAATTAATTTATATTGTATATACATCGTATACAATGCCCGAGGGTAATTTTTAAATTAATTTATTTAATCACTTTGCATCCTGGTCATAGCCCCGTCCCTCCTCACCTCCCAGTCCCACCCTCCTTTTCCCTCCTCACTCCCCTTCCCCTATTCCTCAGAAAAGGGCAGCTCCTCTTCCTGTCCACCCCAGCTCATCAAGTTGTATCAGGGCTGAGCATGTCCTCTGCCCCTGTGGCCTGGCAAGGCAGTCCCTCCAGGGGGAAGTGATTGAAAAGCTGGCAAGAGAGTTCATGTCTCTTGCTCCCCTTATTAGGGAACCCACATGAGGCCTGAGCTGCCCATCAGCTGTATCTGTAGGGGCCTCGGTCCAGCCCATGCATGGTCCTTGGTTGGTGCCTTAGTCTCAGAAGCCCCTCTGGGCCCTTGTTGGTTGACCCTGTTGGTCCTGCGATGCGCCTGTCCCCTCCAGGTCCTCTTCTCCTTCCCTCCACTTTCCACAAGGCTCCCTGTGCCTCACCCAATGTTTGGCTGTGAGTCTCAGCATCTGCTTCAAGGTGCTGCTGGGTGGAGCTCCTCAGAGGACGACTCTGATAGGCTCCCATCTGTAACCATAGCAGAGTACCGTTCATGGTCAGGGGTTGGCTCTCTCCAGTGGGGTGGGACTTTGGCTGGGCCAGGCATTGGTTGGACCTTCCCTTAGTGTCCACTCTATCTACTCTGTTTTCATCCCTGCACATCTTATAGGCAGGGTAAGTTTTGAAGTTTTGTGGGTTGGGTTGGTATTTTCCCTCCCTCTACTGAGAGGCCTGGCAGCCTTTGTGACTGTCAAGTGGGATGGTCAGCTCCCCCAGAGCTGCACTGCTCCCTGCTGTGTCCCCAGGCCTGGCCTTGGCGGATATCTCTCCAGTGGATAAAACCTTTCAGTGGACTGTGCCTCCATCCTTAGGACCTGACGTCAGCCCTGACCCGGAAGATTACACTGAAGACACCGCTGATCTCTTCTCCCATGGACACCGTGACAGAGGCTGACATGGCCATTGCGATGGCTGTGAGTCTCTCGGCTGGGGCGCTGGGGGAGGGGACTGGACTGAACAGGGATGGGCAGTGCAAATGGGCAGGATGGAGGAGGCTAACCCTTGGCTCTTACCATACCAGCTCATGGGAGGAATTGGTTTCATTCACCACAACTGCACCCCAGAATTCCAGGCCAATGAAGTACGAAAGGTCAAGGCAAGTACTGGTCCTACCCTCCAAAAGATGCAGCCTGCTTCATCCATCAGCTAACTGCTGTGCACACTAGGTGCCCTTCCTTACAATATGGGCTCAGCCCTCCTTTCCCATTGGTCCTCGCCCCGGCGAGGGCTCTAGCTTCTCAGTGGCACGTCAGGGTCCCCTTTGTCCCTCGTGGCAGGCTGCATGCGTGCCGCTTTTGGATGTCTTGCAGCTCTTTCCTCCTCTTTTTGTCTACAGAAGTTTGAACAAGGCTTCATCACAGACCCCGTGGTCCTGAGCCCTTCACATACTGTGGGTGATGTCCTGGAGGCCAAGATACAACATGGCTTCTCTGGGATCCCCATCACGGCCACGGGCACCATGGGGAGCAAGCTGGTGGGCATCGTCACCTCCCGAGACATCGACTTCCTCGCGGAGAAGGACCACACCACCCTCCTCAGTGAGGTGCCTGCAGGGCAGGGAAGGCAGAACTGCAGCCCAGAGGGAGCTCCACCCTGGGGGCCCCAGACTGGTGCCTATGGCCCGGGACCACAGGGGGGCCTGGCTCCTTCTCTCTCACCTGCCAACCTGCAGGCAAATGTTCCTGGCCCCACAGGTGATGACGCCGCGGCTCGAGCTGGTGGTGGCTCCGGCAGGTGTGACGTTGAAAGAGGCAAATGAGATACTGCAGCGTAGCAAGAAAGGTACCGGGGAGCGGACGCCCAGCCCGACTTCCTGCGCAGTAGGACTTCTGTAGTTTCTCAGTGGACGCCCAGCTGGCTCCCCGCACAGTAGGATTTCTGTAACTTCTCAGCCTCTCAAGCTGGCCCAGTGAGGAGGCTGGGTCTCTCGGAAAGCCTGAATAACCCTGGGCAGTCCAGAGCAGGGTCCCAGATACTCTGCTTTCTGCTTAGAGAAGGACATTCCTAACTCAGCACGCCCCCCAAACTAGTCCTGAGAGGCGCCGAAAGAGCCCTCTGGTCTTAGAAGTCTGGGAAAGGCTGAGGGCGTGGTCTGTGGCAGAACACTCCTTTAGCACAGAGGTCCTAGGTTCCATCCTTAGTAAAGCAAAGTAAAGCAAAGGCCTGGGGGGGGGGTGCTGCCTTCTACACCCCCACCTGTGGAAAGAATCGAGGTACTCGAGGGCCAGCAAGGGGGATCAGTGGGTGTAGACGCCGGCCACCCTGAGTTCTACCCCAGGGACCCAGGGGTGCGAAGGAGGGAACCCCCTCTGGCAAGTTCTCAGGCCTTCCCACGAGTACCTTTGTGTACACACAACTTTAAAAAGAATTACACATGAGAGTAGTGCGTGGCGGCACTCATCGGGAGAGGAAGGAGGAATTGAGGTACGAGGATACATAGTGAGACCTTGTCTTTGAGATTCACCCATGTAAGCCGAGTGTGGTGGCACCTGCCGTTAATCCCAGCACTCAGGAGGCAGAGGCGGGTGGATCTCTACTTTTTGAGGAGAGAGCCTGGCCTACAGAGTGAGTTCCAGGACAGCCAGGGCTACATAGTGAGAGCCTGTATCAAAAGCCAAAAGGAAGGAAAAAATTACCCGTTTGTATCAAAAGCCAAAAGGAAGGAAAAAATTACCCGTTAGCTTCTCAAGGTCCCTGGAAAGTCCTGTGGCTGAATGTATTTGGTAGGGTAGCGGTTTCTGTGACAGTCGCTAAGTTCTCGTGGGCTATTGCTTCCCAGGTCGACTGTGGAGAGTTCTTTGGGGTTTGGAGTGGACTGGGAGGCCCATGCCACACCCTCTGGGCAGCCTCACATTAGGCCCTAGTCTGGGTACTTTGTGCCCTGACCTGGCCCTGGTGGTGAAGAGCTGCCTGGGCTCAGATCCCCACCACCACCCAGGTACCGGGGCAGGGAGAACCTGAGAAACTGGCTTGGGTCATGGGGGTCTTTGCTTCCTGTTCCTCGGTCCAGATCCAGGTCCTGGGCGGGTGCTGTCACCTAGCAGCTGACTCAGGTACTTCAGTGGCTCCTGGTGTGTATTCATCCCCTCCTCCTACCCTGCTTCTCTTTCCCCCTGGCCAGGGAAGCTGCCCATAGTCAACGATCAAGACGAGCTGGTGGCCATCATCGCGCGCACAGACCTGAAGAAGAACAGGGACTACCCTCTGGCCTCCAAGGACTCCCACAAACAGCTGTTGTGTGGGGCAGCCATAGGCACCCGCGAAGATGACAAGTACCGCCTGGACCTGCTCACTCAGGCTGGCGCTGACGTCATAGTGCTAGTAAGGAGATTCCCAGCGTCCCACGGGCGAGGCCCATCCTCCTCTGTGGAGCCTTTGCTCCCACCGCGCCTTTTTTCTCTCTGCTGCTCTAGTGTCAGAGTTAGGCTAGTTGTAGAGCCCCAAACAAGCTGTGCCCTCTCCCCATGGGGTCCCCTCGCATCGAAGTTCATTTGCCTCGGTAATCACAACCCGAATTGGCCGAGGGGCTGCCGCCCGCCCTGCGGGGAGCTCAGCTTTACGGGCGTTTGCTTGTGTGGTTTCTGCAGCAGCTCCTCGAGTTACAGCTGCCATTCCCAGCAGTCCATGAGGAAACTAAGGCTCAGAGTAGTTTCACGGTGCCACTTGCTGGTGGTGTGTGCTTGTCATGGGCATGGGCTTGTCGTGGCGGAGGAACTGGCCGCACCCGTGAGTTAATGCCAGCGTTCGGGGGTTCGTCCCCCGAGGAGGCTTGTCTGTCTAGCCTGGGCTCTTTTGTCCCCGCCTGCAGGACTCCTCCCAGGGGAACTCGGTGTATCAGATCGCCATGGTGCACCACATCAAGCAGAAGTACCCCCACCTGCAGGTGATCGGGGGGAACGGTGAGTTCGGCCCGCAGCCGCCGTGCTCGGGTTCCGGGCCCAGGGAGGACGGGCTTGGGTTAGCACCCAAGTGGGGGAGGGAGACTGCCACCCCAGGACATCCCTGGGCAGGGTGGGGACACTGTCCTCACATTCCTGGGTCTGCTTCCTCTGTCCCCAGTGGTGACAGCAGCCCAGGCCAAGAACTTGATTGATGCTGGTGTGGACGGGCTTCGTGTGGGTATGGGCTGTGGTTCCATCTGCATCACCCAGGAAGGTGGGTACCCTGGGGGGAGGGGGAAGGGCTGCCGTGGAGGGCCACCCTGGTCCACTACGGCCTCGCAGCCTCACTCGTGTTTTGTAGAAACACGGTGTCTGCCCGCTAGGTGTTCCTCGGGTGTCCGGTTCAGGGTGGCCCATGCCCAGGCCTTCCCCTCACTCGGGATGGTTGTTGGGAAGAGGTAGCTGTGGGCAGATGAGGGAGTTTTGGGAGTGGACCAGCCTGCTTTCAGACAAGCTGTGGAGACTCTTGTCTGGAGGTCCAAGGCTCCAGAGGGGAACTAGGGGGAGGGGTGGGAGGGAATATGAGAGCAAAACAGTATCCCAAAGGAGGCCGTAAGACCACAACTCTAGCCTTAGCTGCTAGTGCAAAGAAAGCTGCCCCTCCCGAGCAGCTGATGCTAGAGACGCCCCACCCCCTCCTGGGCCCTGTTGTCTGAGGCTCTCACTGATCCCCTGATCACGTCCCTGTGCTGCTGGCACTAGAATGAGGTCCGAGGGTGACACCCCCTGCTGTTACTGTTGGCTCCCACCCTAGGCCCCAGAAACACCATTTCTCACCATCCTCTGTCCATGCCTGATGATTGACACAAGGGGGAAGGAACCACTGACTGTCTCCCTGTCCTGTACATCCCACTTTCCACAGTGATGGCCTGTGGCCGACCCCAGGGCACCGCCGTCTACAAGGTGGCCGAGTACGCCCGGCGCTTTGGGGTGCCGGTGATAGCTGACGGCGGCATCCAGACCGTGGGCCATGTGGTGAAGGCCCTGGCACTTGGTGCCTCTACAGGTGAGGGAAGCCCCGTGGCTCGGGCCGCAGCGCTGGGAGCCGAGGGGTGGTTGGTATGTCGTGGAGAAGGAGGCATTCACCCCTCAGCCTTGACCTCTGCAGTCATGATGGGCTCCCTGCTGGCCGCCACCACGGAGGCCCCTGGCGAATACTTCTTCTCAGACGGGGTGAGACTTAAGAAGTACCGAGGCATGGGTTCCCTGGATGCCATGGAGAAGAGCAGCAGCAGCCAGAAACGATACTTCAGGTTCGTCCTCACGCTGTTGACCTCCGGTGGATACCTGAGGTGGTGTCCCACTTCTGCGTGAGTGGCAGCTGGAGGCTGACCAGAGCAGGGGCTGTCCGACCGGGAGGTCCTGTTGTCTCTAGCCTAGTATGTGGCTGCGGCTGCTGTGGGGTCCTCCTCCTGGGTGGCCCCCTCTCTCTCTGTACTCTGGAGAGGCAGGGTGGGGTTCTCTGAGCCTTGGGCTACTGGGCTCAGCCTCCCCACCCTCCATGCAGTGAGGGGGATAAGGTGAAGATCGCACAGGGTGTCTCGGGCTCCATCCAGGATAAAGGCTCCATCCAGAAGTTTGTGCCCTACCTCATAGCGGGGATCCAGCACGGCTGCCAGGATATCGGGGCCCAAAGCCTGTCTGTCCTCCGGTGAGTGCTGCAGCAGGGGGCTTGGGGGGTTTCCCTCTCTCCTCCTCTTCTTTTTTTTCTGGGATGTTCTGACCTATTCCCCTGCCCTCCTCCCAGATCCATGATGTACTCAGGAGAGCTCAAG
This sequence comes from Meriones unguiculatus, assembly GCF_030254825.1. Lineage (NCBI taxonomy): Eukaryota > Metazoa > Chordata > Mammalia > Rodentia > Muridae > Meriones > Meriones unguiculatus. The sequence goes on along the minus strand of NC_083368.1, from coordinate 56,506,599 downwards.
TTTGAGAAGCGGACCATGTCAGCCCAGATAGAGGGCGGCGTGCACGGCCTACACTCGTAAGTGACCGGCCTCCTGGCCACTGCTGGCTGGTGCCGGGTGGGGCAGGTTCAAAGGACAAACTGAGGTTCCAGGGGCCACACGGCCTCTCTCACCTGTGGACAGGGCCCAGTCCACCCTGGAACCTTGCCGTGAGCCCTCAGGCAGGCTGGCTGCTCCTTCCTTCCCTCTGGGCAGCTTCCCGAACAGGGCATGGGAGGTGTGGCCGCTAGCCCACCGGGCTCCCCAGCTCTCGCTTTGCTCAAGAAGCCTGGTGGCTGGTGGTGGGGCTGTCGCTGTTGGGCTCTTGCTGACGGTGGCCCCAGGCAGGCAGGCAGAAGACGGAGGCATGAACCCTCTGGTGGGGAAGTGGGCAGAGAGACAGATGCCAGGCCCAGTGCTGGTGTGCCTGCGGGTTGGGGCCGAGTAGTTGTCAGCAGTAGCTGTAGGCACGCAGCCTGCCCTGGTCGAGAGGACCCAGCTCCCTAACTGTAGGCGGGCATCTAACCTGTCTCTCTTTCTGCCCCACCCTCCCGTAGCTATACCTTTCTGCCGTGTAAGTAACTGCGCTGCCGGGGCCAGGCGTAGACTAGAGCAGGGGCAGTCTGGGTGGGCCGGGGGTTGGGAGCATGGGAACTGGGTGGGAGCTGGGCCTTTCTGGTCCTCGTTGCCAGCACTGTGTGGAGGTGGCCAACCATGACCCCTCATCCAGTCAAAACACACATCCCGTTGTGGGGCGCAGAGGCCTGGCATTGCAGGCCGGGGGCTAGAAGGGTCCAAGTCATCCATGGGGGCCACAGTGGAAACAGGGTAACAAAGGTTGAGCTAGCGGAAGTCTGCTCCATGAGGATGTTTGTGCTTTCCTGAGCTGTCTTTCCCTCCTGGGTGCCAAGGACAGCCCCCTCAGGTGTGAAATTGGCTGGAAGCGTAGCTGTCTCTGGGACTGGCATGGCTTTTTATGGAGCCCTGGCCAAAGGAAGACAGAGGTCCAGGGCCACCTCTGCCTCTCCTCTAGCCCCCTGGCTGAGAGGCAAGCTCTGCAGCCCCTCGCCCTCTCCCCAGTCTGGGGGAGCATGGACAAGAGGATTGTGGGAAGGGAGCGGGGCCCGCATGCCCTTTCTTAGTCGCCTCCTGCTTGTCTTTGCAGTTACGAGAAGCGGCTGTACTGAGGACAGCAGTGGGGGCCACAGCAGCGGAGGGAGCGAGCCCCGGGGTCCCACTGCAGGAACGGCCTCCCTCCACAACTGAGTGCTCCGCAGATTTGCACTATGGGTCCCCAGCGCCTCTCCAGGGAGAGAAGTGGAGAAGTGGATCCCTGAGGGGACTGTGGCCCCTCTCCGGGCAAGCCCGCAGAGTCAGGTAGCTCCCCGTGCCAGGCTGCCCGTGAGATGTTCCGGGCTCCCCTTCTTCGGCACCCTGAGCCCAGTCAGCCTTGGCTCTCAGGCCCTGCGCCTGCCTCAGGTCTCTCTTGCTGCAGCCTGCTGTGGGCCAGTGTCCGACTCTGACCCCTGGGGAAGGTGGCTCCCCTGGCTTCTCCTATAGGGCACATCTCTCTCTCGCTGCCCCTTTCCCCCAGGAAATGGTGCTCTCCAGACCCTGCCTCTGGCCCATCCCTGGACTGCTGTCCTCTCAGCCATGTGGCACTTGGGTTCTGGGCCTAGGCCAGGGGGAGGTCTCTGCCCCCTTCCTCTGGCATGAGGTTCCCAGGGGCCCCGAATCTCTGAACTGGGGGAGGGCCTGCTTATGGCCACCCGTCCTTCGTTCCTGACTACCCCGAGTGGACCCTTCCTGCCCTCCTCTCCCAGCTGCAGTCGAAGGCTTTAACTTTGCACATTTTGGGGTCACAATGTGTCATTGTATATTAAATAATCTGAATAAACCAAGCAGTTATCAACATCTCTGGCATCCCGTTTCTGTCCTTTGCCCTCAGGGTGGCTGGCCCCTATCCTGCTAGTGCCTGAAAGTCCCATCAGGGCATGGCGTCTCCAGGAAGATGAGGAGGGGAGGCCAGCCATGTTCAGGGCGTCCTGATGTAGGTGGGCCACGTGACAGGAAGTCTGAGCCTGCTGGCCGGAAAGTGTCCCAGAAGGGTTCCTTGCAGCTCCCTCGGCCACCTTGAGCAGGTGGCAGCACAGAATGGAGGTGCCCACTCAGATGGACAAAGAGGAAGCTATCGTGGGAATGGCCCAGTGGCAGGAAAGGTCGGAGGGTAAGAAAGATCCTGCTTTGTGGTGATGACCCAGAAATGCTGCTGTTCCATAGGACCCTGTTGACACCCTGAAAAACCTGTGATCCCAGCACTCAGGGAGGCAGAGGCAAGCGAATCTCTGAGTTTGAGGCCAGCCTGGTCTACAAAGCAAGGCCAGGACAGCCAAGGCTACGCAGAGAAATCTTGAAACACCCCTGGCAAAAAAGAGAAGTGAGTGTGCACCCGGTTTTTAAAGTGCCTTCCAGCATGGTGCACTTCCAGGATTGGGAAGGAAATCTGGGTGGCAGGTTGTTGGCTGAGTTAGAGCCACTGCGGGGACTGTATGGATAGACCCTGGAGGCCTTGTACCCTGTGGGCACCAACAGTCAGAGGTGAGCTAGCTGGTCCTCCACGGTGGTAAAAGGTGAGGGGCTGGGCTAGCCGAAGCCACCCCACAGGACCAGCATGACCCATCAGCCCATCGTGGTGGGAAAGCGTTCCGGCCTTTGACACAAACATCAAACCAGCTCACTCTGAATCAAGCTGTTGAGTGGATCAAAGGAGGGTTTCCCTTTGAATCAGCCCTCATTGACCAACAGCTGACATTCCTCGCTTACTCTGCAGGCTAGCGAGCCCCAGTGGGCTGGAGCTTATTAGCGCTGGCCGACCTTTCTAGAGGAAGTTCTGCTCAGCGGGTGTCTTCCTTTCTTTTCTCCTCTGGTGATGAAATACTCCCAGCTTCAGGGGGGAGGGTTGGATCTGGCTCACAGTTCCAGGGTGCGGCCCGCCATCATGGGGAGGCCAAAAAGCAGCAGGGGCTTCAAGCCTTGGAGGAGCCAAGACCACAGAAGCTCAGAGTCACTGAGTGGACGGGGCCTAGGGCTCCGAATAGTCACCGAGCGCCCAGCTTCTGATACTCAGCAAACCTGGAGAATCATTGCTGTAGAGGAAACTATGCTCCCAATGGCATGGCTTTTGAGACTTTTCAAAGCATCCTGTGGGCAGGATATTTGATCCCATCTTGAAGCCCAAAAATTGCGAACTGTAAAACACTGTCTCTTGTTTGGTGTGGTTAGGCCCTATCACACACCTTTAATCCAGAAACTTTGTTTATTGTAAACTGGTGGTTGTGGTGTGGTTAACTCAGCCCCAGCACATGCCTTTAATCCAAGAGCTCTCTGTCCACAGGATTTAATAAAGTTAACCCTAGGTCAAGAGGTGGAGCAAGACAGCGACTGACAGGGAGTAAAGAGGAGGAGGGGCTTTAGGTTGAGGGGTCTTTAAGACAGTGTGGAGAAGGCTTTTGGAGTTGGCTCTTTGGAGTTTTAGCTTAGGCCTTGTTTTTTTTTTTTGGCCTTTTCCTCCTGAGCTGTCAGCTGAGCTAGTGAGCCTTTGGGGTTTTTTTCCATTCAGACCTGAGCTGAGAAGGAAGGTCAGCTGGGTGCTTTCTCTGTCTCTCCGAGTGAGCAGGTTTTCACCCCAAGATCTGGCTCCAGAGTTTTTATTGGTAAAATAGAACAGTTGGAATTTTCATTCATTTTTAAAAACAACATTTTGGCACCCAACGTAGGGCTTGAACCCACGACCCTAAGACTCATGCTCTACCAACTGAGCTCGTAGGGCATAGGAAACGATTTCAGATAACTCAGCACTTTCCCCTTGGCCTTGTGACCAATCACGTGAGAGGGGCTGGGGGATACCCAGATGGCATGGTTGCTCTGGCTGTGAATGCAGCCGCTGTGGTCAATGCCCGAGCGGAACAGTGCTCTGAGAGGGAAGCTCATCAGAAGCCGATCTGCAGAAGCAGCTGGAGCAGCGCCTGCGTGCCGTCTGGGTCCGGCCTGGTCGGCATGCAGCAAGGAGCCTCTCTCCGGCACGCTCTGGTGTTATGTGGCCTAGGGTACCTATCCGTGGCTGCTGGCCTCTTCCCCGGTGAGGCTAGAAAGAGGCAGGGCATTCTGGCCATCTCTGCTGCACGGAGGACAGATGGAAGAGGTGTATCCGGAACCCTTGCTTCTGCCATGTTCCCAGCCAGAGACCTGAGATCAGGAGATTCCAAATGACGTGACCTAGGAGTTCAGGAGCAGCCTGGGCTAGCTCTCCTGAGGGTCATTTCAACTTCCATGGCCCTAGCGTCAATTAGGAAGTACACAGCCCAGCCCAGAAAGGAGGAAGGAGCGGGTGTCCTGTGAAGGGCCAGCTGCCCTTGGTCCCTGCCTGCCTGCCCCTCTCCTCTCACCTGATGAGGGGACTCAAAGAGGGAGAGGGGGTGGAGGGACAGCTCCTTCCACTGCCCTAAGGCTGGGTCTTTGCTCTTTCAAAGTCCCCCTCGACTTGTGAGGCCCAGCATCTGAGCCTAGCCTTACATTCAGACAGGACTCAGGGCCCTGGAAACCCAATCTTCTTGCCTCCCCACACCCACAGTCACCCTTTGGCCCCTCCCCCAGAGGGTCTGTCAGCAGAGTCTGGTCAGAAGGTGGGGGGTGGGGTGGGCTCCCGGAGTGAGCACACAGCTGTGGGATAGAAAGCAGGGCCCTCCACCTGGACCATGCGTGAGACCCATGCCCAGCCTTACCTTTCTTCTAGCTCAGCTTAAGGTGGACTATGGGGGTGCCCTGCTCACCAGGCTTCTGCTCCGTCCTCTTAGCTTCTGATCTCCGTCACCCGCCCAGCTAGAGTGGGTCAGGAGCATCTGTACTGAGAGGGAGAAGCCAGACTCTCCCAGCCTTCAGGCCTCGGTTTCCCTACTGCTGAGAACAGGGAGAGAGAAACGCCATTATCAGAGGCAAACAGCTTTCTGTCTCTTGACTCTGCATCTCGGATAACCCACATTGCCCTGCACCTTTCACACAGGCTTACCTTGGGGTGAGGAGAGGGCAGAGAGGGGCTCACTCAAGCAGGGTTCCCTGGGACGTGTCTCCCTGGAAGGTGCCTGCTGCTATCTCTTAGGGGTGAGGCAGAACGAACTGAGCTTCGGCCATTCATCTGGCAACTGTCTTGTTGGAAAAGGAAGGTTCCCCACAGAGAGGAAGAGGAAGTCAGTAGTGCTAGGTCCCTGGGAACCGAATGGCTTGGAAGGAGGACAGAAGGAAGGGGAATTTACATAAGGATCTTGTTGTGACCCCGACCATCAGTCTCCGGTCTCCAACTCCAGCCTCTTCATCCTGTCTGCACCCTCCTGGCAGACGCAGGCTGGTGGAAAGCAAAACGTAAGTCTGCACTGCGGATCCGCACTACAGAAAATCAATTAAGGGGAGGGACTTCCTCCAGACCCCTTCCCGTCCGCTTTCTCTCGCTACTGGGAGGGACACGGCTTGCACCCGCCCTGTAGTCCAAAGAAGACAAGCCTTTTGCAAACCTCCGGTCCCTGGGGGGACATCTGAGGGCAAAGGTCGTAAAGAACTTTTGGCGTGGCGAGGCGGTGGCACTGAGTCAGGGCCGTCCCTTTCCCGGGGGATGGGATGCTCAGGTCTGCGTGCAGCGTAGCTCTTCATCCAGCAGGGGGCTCCAGATCTCACCGACTGCTGGTAGCCCAGGGAACTCACACTGGGGAAGTTTCCTAGGCAACAGACAGCGTTTCTAAAAGCCATACCCTTGACAACCATTCCCTGGTTGTCGAAGTCCATAGTAAATCTGGCTTCTGAAGGACAGGAAGAGCACAGAAAGCAAAATAATCTGGGGGTTATTTTGCTAGCTGGGGCTGCCCAGAAAAGCAAGAGAAAAAAAAACAACACCTCTTTAATATGATTGCTTTACTCCCCACCAGCGCCTGCTAGGGTGTCACGCTCCCAGCTACCACACACGTCAGGAATGCACGGAGTCCATTATTGTGGCTGGGGAGAATGAGAGAGAGAAGGTAATTTCCAGTCACCAGCTGGTCGGACCCTGGGCCTGCGTGGCTGTGGCCGCTTCCGTCTGCCTATGAGAAGTGTCTAAGCAGTGTCAGGGCAGCTGGCAGTGAGGTTTGCTGGGAAACCCAGAGCAAGGCAGAGCAGAGGGAGTGTAAAGGCTAAGGGGACACAGCCTGCCTCTCCCATCCAGTTCTGTCAGCTGGCCTCAGAGGGGAGCCTCTGCTCGGGGCTTTGCTGCTGTGAGCCGGCCTCCCTCATATCAGAGAACCCATAGAGGTGGACGGAAGGGGACTTAGGCATTCAGGGACCTTGTGACACTTCCCAAATAGCACAGCTCTCCAAGAAGGGCACAGAGCTGGAGTCTCTAGCTGCTATGGAGACAAGAGGCGAGACTTGAGGTTAGGTCTTGGGAACAAATCCAAACGAGGCGAGAGGCAGATTTGGTGTGATCGGGTCAGTCCAGTTAGCTGAGTGGAATCACCCAAGGCCTCAGCTCACTGCCGCTGCTGAACTGACTCCACGATTGCCTCAGTTCTCCAGAGAAACAAAACCAATTGTCTCTGTATCTATGTGTCTGCCTGCTACCCTCTAGACGGGGAGACAGACCCGGAGTCAGAATTATCATGAGGCTCTGGTTGCCGAGAGGATAGGGATTGAAGGAAAATGCAAGGTGCTGCAGCCAGCAACATGGGAACCCACAGAACTGATTATTTTGAGCCAAAGTCGCTAACGAGGGGACCCACTTCGTAGCTGGAAGACAGCAGGCCGAGAGAGCAGGCTGTGACACAACCTTTGTTGTTGATCTGCTTATGGTTCTCCGGGGTTAGAATCCAAATGCTAATGAACCCTGTCCAGAAACAGCACTACCTACACAACCACATGTGTCCCCAGAATAACCCGGGCACCTCAGGAATGGTGTGGGATTCTCCGCCATGCTTCCCTCTCGCACTGGCATGAAGCAAGGCCTCTCGCACTGCCCTCATCACATGGCCTGCTGGGCCACTTCTCTCCTCTGACACCCAAGCCATGACCGTCTCTTGCCTGCATCACAGCAGTGGCCCCGTTCTCCCAGGTCCCGCTGCTGCCTCCTCCTAGAAGGTTTTTTTTTTTTTTTTTTTTGGTGTTTCAAGACAGGGTTTCTCTAAGTAGCTTTGGCTGTTCTGAACTCACTTTGTAGACCAGGCTGTCCTTGAACTCACTGTGATCCGCCTGCCTCTCCCTCCCGAGTGCTGGGATTACAGGCGTGTGCCAACAAGCTCAGTTCTAGACTCTTTTAAGTACATTAATTGGATGATCCTTTCAAGACATAAGTTAGAGCTTGTGAAGGCCCTAGAGTGTGGTTTTCTTGGGCTCAAAATAAAAGCCAGGCTCTTTTCTGTGACCTTCAAGGTCCTTTGTGATCTGACCCCTACGATTCCCTCCTTGGTAACTGTTGCTTTCTCCTCATCCTGTGAGGTACCCCCTCTGGCCTCTTTGTTCTCCTGCCGTGCTCCCATGAGACCCTTTCTGTTGACTTTCCCCAGATATTCCTCTTCTGCCTGCCTCTCCTCTCCTGCAGGCATCTGCTCCAGGAGCATCTTGACAGGCTCCCAGCACACGCACCAGCAGCCCCCCTCATTGCTTTCAGAAAACCACCACAAGCATACTCTGCTTGTAAGAATGCTGTCTGCTTTCCTCACATGACTGTATCACTAAAACACTGTCACTCCTAAGTAAGTGGACAAATCCATGAAGCAGGTCCCTCACCTGGTGCTTGTAGGCATAGCAATGCCGAGGATGCAGAGATGGACAGAGCGCGTGTTCTTTGAAGAGCTCGGCACTCGCCTATGAGGCAAGCTTTGATCTGTGTCGGTGAGCAGTAACCACGTAAGGATGATGCAAACAGCAGCAGGACCGTGGAGTTGGCTCTGTACCGGAACTGTGTACACGAATTATGACACTATAAAACCCCATGGAGTGGAGAATATGGCTTCCCTTCCAGAGGAGGTTGCAGGCTCAGAGAGGCAAAGTCCTTTGCCCAAGGCCATCTAGCCGCTGAGCTGCTGCTGAGCGGACAGGCAGGGTCCTCATTCCCATTCTCCAGCCCCAATGTCCCTTCTCCCACTCTCCCAAGGGAAGCCAACATGGTGCAGAGATGGAGAGACAGAGAGACTGAGAGACTGAGAGAGAGAGACAGAGAGAGAGGTCTGGGGTGTTTCATATGGAGCATCAGAGAGTGTGTCCAGCCACTGCCAGCCTCCTGCCTGTAGCCAGGGGCTGACTGGGCTCTCTCCTGGACACCAGCCCTCTTGCCACACCCCCACCCTTGGCACAGCATTGACTACACAAGGATCCCTTTTGGGCCCGGTCATGCGTGTAACCACAGGCTGACAGGCGTCAGGGTGCCAGGGCAGCCAAGGGTGAGGTCACAGGCTGAGCACTCCATACCCAGCCCCTCCTTTCTCTCACCACGGGCTCAGTTTTTTGCTCTGCTGGCTGCAGAATTCCCGAGCAGCTTCAGCCCAGCAGGCACTGGTTTCTCCCTGGCAAGGTTTAAGCCCACCAGCTTCCTGTTGCTGTGGTAACAGATCACCACTCCATAGTTTAGGACAACATAAACTTCCTATCTCACTGGGGCGCCAGTCAGAGGTCTGGGCTTCACCCTCCCGGCTGCCTTCTTCTGGATGCTCCAGGGAGAACCCATTTCCCTGCCCCAAGAGCTCTTGAGACTGCCTACGATCTAGGCTCATGGCTTCATCTTGTCCCTTCAAAGCCAGAGCTCAGTGCCTTCAATTCTTCCTGTTTTTCTGACCTGCTTAGACTCTTCACTCCTGCTTCTTGTTCAAGGACCCACTGTAGCCTTCCCATCTCCACATTTTCAACCTAATCATGTCTGCAAATGTCCCTGTCACACTGGACCCCACGCGTTCCAGGAGTCAGGGTGTAAACCTCTCAGAGGGCATTGCTTGGCTTGCCACAGCAGTCTAGGATGCTCTCCTCCATAAAGGGTGAGGGGATATTTATGGGAAGCATGGACACCGTCCTTGGGAAGTTTTGTGTGGTGCCCACCGTGCATACGGACCCTCTTGCCACACATCCCAAGGCTTACTTCCCAGACTGGAAACCAGGCTTTCTCTCTTGGGCCATCCCAGGAACTTGTGTGTGTTCAGCTTTATCTACCCTGCAAGTTCTCAAGGTAAGACAGGGGTTATGTCATAGGCCCATACATGCCAGAGACCCTGGCATAGGGCAGAGAGGAACAGGCACTGGGCCGCCACAGGTTGGAAGCAGGCAGGTTGGACATATGGGTGGCCTCTGGCAGGTCTGTGAGTCCACCCACACTCTGTGAATGCGACCCTTTTGTGTTTGTATCTGTTTTGGGGGGTGAGAGGGAGATGACATGAATCCCACCATTAGGTGTTGGAAACCCTGGTTTAGTTAAGGGTGTAGCTGAGCTGTTAGAATACACAAAGCTCTTGGTTTGATTCTAAGCACAACACAGAACTGGTTGTATAATCCCAGGCAGGAGACTCAGAAGTTCAAGGTCATCCTTGGCTACAAAGTAAGTTTGAGGCCAGCCTGGCATGAATGTGACCCTCCCTCAAAAGGAAAAGAGGGGTGGGGGAAGGGGGAAAGAAGAGAAGAAGAGCCCCTGGCCTGGGTAGCATTTCCAAGCAAGGGAGCTCCCTTCTCTTAGCCACCTAGCTCCCTCAGCAGAGGGGAGGGAGTAGAGAGGGCTGTTCCTATTGCCCCTTGATTCTGTTCTTACCCATTCAACTGGTTTTGATTGCCCATGGGGCAGCAGAGCTGTCTAGGATTGGCTGAGGACAGAGCTGGCTGGCAAGGCGGCTGGATATCTGTAAGAAGAGGAAGATGGTTATAACCTGCCACCGGCTCCACCAACTCTGCTCAGACTCGGCAACAGTCAGAGGCATCACTTCCTGGCATGCTGACCTGAGGGTGCCATGCTGAGCTTCCTAGTGATGCTGAGAATAGGGGCCCTCAGACCACACTTGGAACACACAGAACCGGAGGGCTCAGGCCATACTCACCCAGTCCTCCTCTGCAGTTACTCAGGGATGCAGAGTTCCTGGCACTATTGGCACACAGCTGTGGCTCTACGACCCGTGGCCCCTGCTCTCTGCTTCTGCTGCTGACGGCCCGAGAGGCAGGCAGCCTCTACTCAAGTCCCCACTCCTGATGGAGTCTGGTACCTCGGGATAGAGATGGGCTTTCCCTGTCTCTCAGTTCCCACGCTCATGTCTGCCCCGGAGCTCTGTGTTCATCCCACCCTGCATGCCCTTCCTGCTCCTGGCTTTACGCTCCCATCAGCCAGACTGACAGAAGGGGGGAGTGCTCGCCACAGCTTGGCAGGGTGGGACCGGAAGCTCTTCCCTTCCTGTAGAAGCCGCTTCAAACATGGTGCTGGGATTTCAGAATTTGGGGGTTGGATGGGAGGTCGTTTTGTTTTGTAGAACAGGAGGTGCGTTTTGAGCCAATGGGAAGCACTTCTGTTTTGTGCTTTACCCTTTCCTGAGCCCTGAGCCTTACATTTACAAAGGGCTTGCCCAGTGTCCCCCCTCTCACTCCCCCCCACTCCCCCCCGTAGGCACCTGACTTAGGCTGCAACTGTGGGGTGAGCAGGTAGAGAGCAAAGAGACAAAAAAAGACAAGACACACTGGGTTCTCTGTCTCTTCTGGGGGAGGCGCAGAGGTGCGCGAAGCATCGACATCATTGCCAGCAAAATGTGCTGTTTCCATAATGAGGACACTAGACCCGGTGGCTGCAGGCCTGCAATCGCAGTTGCTTGGGGGGTGAGGCAAGAACTTTGCAAGTTCGAGGCCTGGCTGGGCAACTTAGTGAAGCACCGTCTCCAAACTGAAAGAGAGACTGATTATTGGTAAAGCACCTACCTATAGTGTACAAGGCTCTAAGTTGGGAGGAGGAAGAGCAAGAGGAGGAGGGGAAAGGATAGGGAGGGTAGGGGAGGGGAAGGAGGGCCAACCCTAATGAAGGACCCAGGTTCAGGTGAAAAGGGAGATGAGCAGAAAGATCAGGTTAGGACTAGGAAATTCTCATGAGCCTCCCTCCCCACCACCACCTCTACAGGAGCGTGTAGAGAACCTGGGCACCAGCACAGGACACGGAGGGACAGGACAGTGACTTCCTCCAGCCATGGACAGCCTCAGCAGGCCTCCTGTGGGTGATGACCTAGTGGCTCCATTATCATCCTCCATCTTCCCTTGCCTGCAGGGACAAGGGTCCAATGCTCCTGTGTTTGATCTGAGAGACTGGAGAAGAGGGGGATTTGCAGGCCTGCTCTCCCCTGTGGCCGGGAGAGGGAAAGGGCCAGACACCTGTGGGAAGCCTCAGATTGTCTGATGATCGCGCACGCCTGAGGCTTGCTCCACAAGCAGTTTCTGTGGAAGGAGAGGTTTGGATCAGATGCCCCGCAGCCATCTCTCACTCACCATCTACCCCCCTTTGTTCTCTGCTTGGGTTATCCATGGTCCGTGGCATAGTACAAGCACAGGGAAAGGAAGGGTACCTCTGCTCTCTGTGGAAAGGCAGTTCCTTTCTTCCACTGACAGGAGAAGCAGGGCTAGGATCCCTGGGGCCCCCTTTGCCCTAAAAAACTTAAACAGATCGGCCTTGCAGATGAAACAGGTCTGCCACAGACCAGCCTGTTTACCTCTCCTGCTGGTGAGAAGGCACCTTGTAGCCCTTCCTCCTGTGAGAGTCTCCTCCACGCACCTTGGCCCTAGAATCCTGCAAATGCCCCTCCCTCTTCTGCTCACTGTCCCAAATTTCTCCATCCCTCATTCCCAGAAGACCCAGCATTTTTTGCTCTCTCTCTCTCTCTGTCTGTCTCTGCCTGCTTCCCTCTCTCTGTCCCTCACTCCCCTCCTCTCCCCTCCTCAGCTCCAGAGACTGAAGCAGTCTTGTACACGAACATGCGTCCCCAGCTCTTACACGGCGTTTCCATGCCCAGGACTGTCACAGCAGCCTGCCATACACTGACTCATTTGATGGCCATGTTAATTTGTGGGAGGGATATTAGTATGCAAAATAGGAACCTTATACACTTTAATGACTGAAGACAGGCACTAGAGACCCCCAAAGGACCAAGCCAAACTTCACTCTCAGCTAACATGGGCATGAGTCCCATAGGCCGGTCCCCAGAAGTAACTTAGCTCTACCAGATTACAGGAAGGTGGCCTTCCTCATTAAGGGGTCGAAATCTTATGCTGGTGTTTGATGTCAACTTGACACAAGCTAGAGTCTTCAGAGGGGAGGGAGCCTCGACTGGAAAGGAAAAATGCCTCTTTAAGACTGGGGGAAGGGACTGGAGAGATGGCTCAGTGGTTTAAGAGCTCTGTCCGCTCTCCCCAAGGACCCGGGTTCAATTCCCAGCACCCACACGGCAGCTCATAACCGTCTATAACTCCAGTTCCAAGGAATCTGACACCTTCACAGTAATGCTTCACATAAAGTAAAGTTAAATAAATTTAAAAATATATATTGGGGTATTGAAATCTGTGCACGGTGATCCCAGCACTCTGGGAGGCAGAATTCGAGGCCAGCCTCACTCTACAAAGTGAGTCCAGGGCAGTCAAGGCTACACAGAGCCTTGTGTAGCCTGTCTCAAAAAACAAACAAAAATTGGGGTGCAGGGCTCACCCGGGCAGCACAGTGGTGCTGCGGGCCGCAAGGGTGTGCCCTGGGATGGTGTGGGCAAGGACGACACGCCCTTCAGCTCCTCCACCTACGGCGGGTGGGAAAGCTGGTCCCGAGGTCATGGGAGCAGGAGAGTTGGCCCTGCTCCTCACAGGCTCAGCACTCTGGAGAGCAGGAAGCACAACAGAGCTGGCTCTGCCCCTTGCCAGGTGTGGCAGTGTGGGTGAAGGGGAGCTGGCGGGGTGACCAGTTCAGCTACTACCCAGGCCTGGACCAAGGGCTTTGAATTGGGCTACCCCAGCATCTACCCCATCTGTGACCTGCTGGAGTGTTTGAAGGGGCCGGTCCCGCAGATCCAAAGCTGCAGGATCTCCATGACACAGGGCGACAACAGGATATCGGAGAGGAGTCCGGGTGAGGATTCAGAGCTGGTAGCGTAGCAGAAGCCGGAGGCCTGGAACTAAGCCAGTGACTCTCCGCAACGAACATTTGCCAGCAAAGAAGCGTGGAAAGAAGGGTAGACTGAGGAACAGACCGCGACACACTGTAGCTGCCACAGTGAGACCTCCCTTTCGGGGGAGAGGTTGCAAGGGCAGAGGGTGGGTGTGGAGGGATGGAGAGAGGAGCGGGATTGGGGTGCATGATGTAGTTGTCACAAAGAATCAATAAAAAGTTAAATAAAAAAGACTGAGGTGTAGGCGAGTCTGTAGGGCATTTTCTTAATTTGTGATTGATGTGGGAGGGCCCAGTCCCTGGCCTGTTGTGGGTGGGGCCATCTGTGTTGGCCCTGGGTTGGTGGACTGAGCAAGCCACAAGGAGCAAGCCAGCAAGCAGCACCCTTCCGCAGCCTCTGTCTCAGCTCCTGCCTCCAGGTTCTGCCCTGCTCTCACTGCTGTTTGATGGTGAACTGTGAGGCGGGATTGTGAATTAAATAAACCCTTTCCTCCCCAAGTTGCTTTTGGCTGTGGTAATAGGAACCCTAACTAAGATAAGTCCCAGTGTTGAGCTCTGGCCTCTGCGTATGCACAGACACTTGCCTGTGTATATATACACACAAACACTCACAACTGAGTGGACAGGGAGAGAGAGTAGATGAGGTCACTTTTCCAACACTTGGTGTAAACTGAAAGCCAATGCTCGGGGTCTTTTATCATAGTGGCACTCTCGGTGGCCAGGCCACATGGTGGGGGGAGCAGCCCATGCAGGGGAACGGGCCTCCGGGTGTCTTCTGTCTGCCTGTACCTCCCCTGATGACTTTTCAAAGATTTTATTTATTTGTATTTTATGTGTGAGGGTTTGCTGCAGTGTGTGCATTCCATGTGTACACTCCTGCCTCGTGCCGGGGGAGCCAGGAGGTGCTCCCTGGAATTGGAGGGACAGACTGCGCCAGCCTCCGTCTGGGTGCTGGGACAAACCTGCGTCCCGGAAGAGCGGCCGGTGCTCTTTACAGCTGAGCCACTCCGCTCTGCCTCCTTTCCCACTGACCTTTACGGTGTCTTTAGGTGTTTTTACTTTGTGTGTGTGAATGCTCTGCTTGCGTGTATGGATGTCCACCACGCACACATCTGGTGCCCTCAGAGGCCAGAAGGAGGCTCGGATCCACTGGAACGGAAGTGACTCGCAGCTGTGAACCACCATGTGGATGCGGGGAGTGGACTTGCGTCCTTTGCAATAAGCGCCCTTAACCCCCGAGCCATCCCTCAACCCCCAGCCCTCCCTCCTTTCTGAAACAGGGTCTTTCTATGTGCATTGCATATGAGTTTCAGAATATGGACTTCAAAAAACTTAATCATCCTGTGGGCTGGATTGATGGCTCAGAAATCAGGGGCACTGGCTGCTTTTCCAGAGGACCTGGGTTCGATTCCCAGTACCACACTGGTGGCTCCCAGTTGTCTGTAACTCCAGTCCCAGGGGCTCCAGGCCCCTGCCCTGGCCTCCCCGAACCATGCATGCACATAGTATACAGATGTACATGCAGGCTGTCTTAGTTTTTGTTTGTTTTCCTTCTTATATATTTTTTTTAATTTTTACTTTTGGGTTTTGAAGACTGGGTTTCTTTGTGTAGAAAAGAGCATTTAACTGAGGGTGCATCCATGACCCTCAAGGTGGGGCCAGTAATTAACATTATAACACACAGCACCAGGCCAAACGCCAACAGATTCAGGACACTTAATAGTGTTGGAGCTTTTACCCACAATGAGAAGGAGGCACCTTCCTGTCTTCTAATCTCTTCTGTTAATCTGTATCCTTTTACTGGGGAATTGAGACCATCGATGTTGAGGGTATCAGTTAGCAGTGTTTGTTGATTCCTGTTATTTTGTATTTTGTTGTTGAGGTGTGTGTGTGTGTGTGTGTGTGTGTGTTTGAAGTTCCCCTCTTCTGATTTGCTGGTTTGGGAATTTTTATTCCCTGTATTTTCTCGGCTGTGGTTAACCTCTTTAGGATGGCGTTTCCTTCTAGCACCTCCTGTGGGGTTGGCCTTTTACAGGGATATTGCTTAAATTTGGTTTTATCATGGAATACCTTATTTTCTCCATCTATTGTGACTGAAATTTTTGCTGGGTATTCGGGTCTGGCCTGGCATCTGTGGTCTCTTAGAGTCTGTAGAACATCTGTCCAGGCCCTTCTTGCTTTTAGAGTCTACACTGAGAAGTCATACAGTATTTTAATAGGTCTGTCTTTATATGTTTCTTTGCCTTTTTTTTCCTGCAGCTTTTATTATTTGTTGTTGTTGTTCTGTATGTTTAGTGTTTTGATTATTGTGTGGTTGGTGGGTGATGACTTTCTGTTCTGGTCTAATCTATTTGGTGTTCTGTGAGATTTTTGTACGTTTATAGTCTTGTCCTTCTTTAGGTTAAGAAAATTTTCTTCCATGATTTTGGTACAAGTATTTTCTAGGCCTTTGAGCTGATATTCTTCTCCTTCTAGTTCTATTATTCTTGGGCTTTGTCTTTTCATAATGTCCAAGATTTTCTTGATGTTTTGTGTCAGAAATTCTTTTTCAGATCTAACATTTTATTTTACCAAGATACTCATTTTTTTTTTAAATTATGTCTTCAATGCCTGAGTGTCTTTCTTCCCTCTATTGCATGCTGTTGGTGGTGCTTGCCTCTGTTTGAGCTCCTAAACTTCTCATTCCCAGATTTCTCTCAGATCGGGTTTTCTTTATTGATTTTATTTTCTCTTTCAGGTCTTGGAATGTCTTTATGCATTTCCGCTCACTGTTTGTAGTTCATAGGTTTCTTTAAGGGATTTACTCATTGGCTCTTTAAGGACCTTTATCGTATTCACAAAGACTATTTTAAGGCCTTTTTCTGGTGCTTCAGCTATGCTGCAGTTCTTAGGGCCTGCTGCGGTAGGGTTGTCAGACCTTAGCGGAGGCGTTGTCCTGTAGTTATGACTGTGTTTTTACATTGGCATCTAGGCGTTGTTTGGGAAAGATTGCAGTTCTAGGTGCTAATATCTGGCCTTGTCTTTGTTAGATGGCTCTTTTGTTCCCTAGTTTCTGTTTCCTCTTCTAGTTCTTGGAGCATGTTGGCTGTGTGCTACCTGATAGGATCCTACTAGGTGTGGCCTCTGGGGACTCTGGGTAAAATGTGTTTCTATGTGTTGGGAGCTGACACTTAGGAGTGGGGGTGGGCTGAGTGGGTGAGCGGTTCCACAGGAAGGGGGAAAGCAGAGTGTTACACCAGGATCTGCTTAGTCCCCTGGGAATGGGGACAGAGAGGAAGTAAAGGCAGGCGACCTGCTGCAGAGCTGGGGGTGAGACTGGGCGTTGGATTTGGGGGATCTGAAGAAAAGGTCAGATCTGTAGACAGCCTACCTGCTTCCCTGAAGAAGTCCTTTGCCCACAATTAAAGTTGGAAGGTGTGTGTGTGTGTGTGTGTGTGAGAGAGAGAGAGAGAGAGAGAGAGAGAAAGAGAAAGAGAGAAGTGAGAGAGAGAGAGAAGTGCTGGTCAAGAACTCGGCGTGGTGGTGCATGCCTTGAATTTTGACTCAGGAATTAGAGGCAGGTAGATCTCTGTGTGTTCAAGGCCAGCCTGGTCGAGAGAGAGAGAGAGAGAGAGAGAGAGAGAGAGAGAGAGAGAGTTCCAGAACAGCCAAGACTAAAAGACAGAACAAAAGAAAACCCTCTGTGTGCCCAGGTTAAGTCTGGTACTGCGTGGTGACCTAGCTGGGCTGACTTGGGAGGATTCCTAAGTCAGTTTCATGGAGTCTTTCTTCTCTGGCTACTGGGATGCCCCAGAGAAGAGTTGTCCAGCCTGACAGTAAAGGGACCTGGCTGTGTGACAAGGCACAGGATCTCCGAATTCAGCATCCAATAGCACCTGGGCACCAGAGCCCTTTGTGCTCAGTGTGGTTCTCAGTTCAGAAGGTGGCTGAGGTTATGCTAGCCCAGTGCGTCTCATCTCAGCAGAAAAATCCCACAGGGCCTGCTCATCACGAGCCTGGTAGTCTGGAGTTAGGGAAGAGACCTGGGAATCTAATTGTTCTTCCCTTTAGCCTAGGCTCCTGCAGTTCCAGAGGCATTTGGCTGGCCAGTCTCTGAGCTTTCTGATGTAAAGCAACTCAAATCTCAGCTTCCTTTCTGCCTGTTGGAGACAGCTCAGGGCAGGGAGGTCAGGAGGACTGCCTGCCATCCTGCCTCAGAAATCCTGTTGCTTTTGTCTCCTTCCCTGCTCTCTTCATCCTTGCAGTTATCAACTGACTTCTTATTATTAGCCTTCTTATTAAAGTGAGTAAAATTAGAGGCATGAGTTCAGTCACCATTGTAACCAAGAGCCCCAACTTCCCTTTTCAATATCTCTGTAAAAATGTGATTCCTGGGACTAACCCTGCTTGGTCATGGAGGATTGCAATTTTAATGTACCAGGATTTGTTTATTTCTGCCTTTTCACTTAGCAGTCTTTCAGTGAACATGATTAGCAAGAAATGAGGCTTTCTAAGAGGGAGATTTAAGGAAAATGTCTCCAGTGGGATAACTTTTATTAAGCATATGAAAAAACACAGAATCTGAATTCTAGTGTGATGCCTGTAGCAGCCTCTCGAGACTTCCTTTACGGACACCCAGGGCATGCCTTTCTCAGCCTTTCACGGCCTTCCACGGCCTCCTCGGCCTTCCACGGTGTGTTTCACGGCCTTCCACGGCTTCCTCGGCCTTCCACGGTGTGTGCGGACTCAGGATAAATCCATCGAAGGCTGACTGGGACAGCTCAGTGGGAGGCCTGATTTGATCTTGTATCAGTTGGCGGGGCCAGTTCTGCGACCAGAAACGAGTCTCTCATGTCTCTCTCTCTTAATGTGACTCATTGCCCACCCCTCCCCTGATCAAAATACCATGACAGCCCTCCTACGTCTGGGGCAGGACTAGGTAACTTTTGTCTGTCTGTCTGTCTATTGAGACTGGTTCTCTCGTAGCTTGAGCCAGCCTCAAAATCTATGTGTAGCCAACTGAGGGGAGCCCTGAACTTGGATTCTCTTGCCTTGACCTCCTAACGTGAGCTAAGCTTTTATCATCACACCCAGCAGAATGGGTAACTTGTTTGCAGTCTTGTCTGTCTGTCTGGTTGCTTGGTTGGTTGGTTTGGTTTTTTGAGAAATTACCAACCTGTCAACCTGACTGATCTCAAACTTTCAATCTGTCTGCTTCTTCCTTCAAAGTGACAGAATTACAGGCAGTTGCTGTCATGTCCAACTCTCTCTGTTTCTGTGTGTGTGTGAGAGAGAGAGAGAGACTATTAAACACAGCATTTTGAAAGAAAGAAAACATGAAGGGATTTAGAGACTGCAGACAAATAAACAAGAAGCCCGGGGGTGCATTGCCTTTAGGTGGTGCAGCGGTCTGGGTACCTGGTCCCGGTATCTGGTCCCAGGGCTGTACCGTCTGCCTGGCCTCTGCAGCCCCGGGCTGGGTGCTCATGTTCTGATCCTACCTTCTCCTCTCAGGCCTCACTGGAGACAAGCTGTGATCCCACAACTGGAATAGCAGCTTGTCCCACTAATTCTCTCACCGACATTTCCGAAGCTGAGTGTTTTGGAGAGAGTTTAGCAAAAAGAGGCATTATGAATGGGGATTGACATTTGGCAGCTGGCCTGCCAAGCGTGGGAGGCCCTCCTCTGTGGCTGCAGAATGTTTGCAAACCACCAGGTGGTGGAGAAGGCAGCAGAGAGACTGAGTTCAAGTCTCCGCCAAGCTGAGCAATCGTGAGCAGTTTGGTAAGGTCTGGAGACTAACTTTATCTGCCTCTGAAATGGGGGCACCGCGTAGTGCCGTGTCTTCACCGCCGTAAAGGCTTACCAGAGTGGATTTGGTTGCCGGGAGCGCTACCCTACACCACACTCTTGTCTGCGTGTGCGCTTGCACTCGGCGTGTGCACGCGAGCGTGCGTGTACGAGCGCGCGCGCCCGAGGGTGTTTCCCGGGCATGGCGTGCCTGTGGGTGTGTGCGCCCTCGGAGCGTGTGGCTGCCGGCGCCAGGCTGAGCCCGAGCGCGCGTGGGGCCGGGGCGGCGAGGCGGCCGTGGGTCGGCGCTGCGGTGCGCGCCAGCCTGCCGGCGGGGAGGGGCGGGCGGCGGGCGGGCGCGGGGGAGGGGAGGGCGGGCGCGGGGGGCGGTGGGAGGGCGGTGCGAGCCCGGCTGCCGCGGGGCCCCGGCGCGGGCGCTGGGCCGGCGAGCCGGGCTCCCAGCCAGGAGGCGGCGCCGCGGGGAGGGAGCGGAGCCCGGCCGCCCGCCGAGAGCGCCGCGGGCCCTGGACCCGGCCAGGGACCGACCCCGAGCTGCCAGGCGCCCACCGCAGCCGCGCGCCGGGCCAGCCCAGGGCAGCCGCGCGCTCGCAGCGGACCGCAGGCTACCCTCGCCCAGCCGGGGCCCGCCGGCACAGGGCGCCCCCCTCTCCCGGGAGTTGGCCCTCGGGGACTCGCCCGAGCGAGAGAAGCAGGTCCGTCGGTCCGGGCTGTGGGAGCGGGAGGGTGGTGTGCGCACGCGCGTGTGCATGTGTGCCTGCGAGGGGTGGGTGTGTAAGGGGCGTGTGTGTGTGAGTGTGTGTGTGTGATGGAGATGATGGTGTGTGCCGTATTTGTACAGTGTGTTAGGGTTGTGTGTATGCTTCCGACTGCATATGCACGCGAGGGGTGGGGAGAGGAGAAGGGAGGAGAGGAGAGAGAGAGAGAGAGAGAGAGAGAGAGAGAGAGAGAGAGAGGAGCGCCCACGTAGCGAGAGGGGCTCATGGCTCATCAGTGTGGAGTGTGCGTGTGCAGGAGTGTGTGAAGGGTGCGTGGGTGAGTGTGTCAGGGTGTGAGGTGCGGCTGTGTGTGATGTAAGGGTACTGGGTGCACGTGTGTCCCTGGCTCACCCTCCCTTCCCCCACCAGATGTGTCCTGGGGAGGGGTGGTCGCCCTCCGCAGCTGCCTCTCGCCCAGCCTGCCGGCCTGACCTCCTCCCCCAGGGAGCCAGAGAGGCTTAATCGCTCCCTCCCTCGGACCCCCCAGGCTCAGGGGGAGGGTAGCCGCAGGTCGAGCCCCCTGGAAGGGAGGCAGGCTCCGGAGAGCCCCTGCCAGCCCGGGCACCCCCTTCTCTCCTCTGGAGGGTAGCTTTGCAGCTGAGGTCACCGGGCTTGGCCTGGCCCTTCCTGCGGGCCGTGTGCGCCAGTGGTTGCCCCCGCGGGGACGGGAGGTGGGCTCAGGGTCCAATGGGTTGGGGGTGCCTTCTGCCGTGGTATTGCTGGAGCACACAGCGGGCCTCAGTGGGTGTTTGCTGGCGAGGGCGGGGGTGAGGAGAGAACCGGGTGAGGCTCCTGCCGGCGGTCAGACCTCGGGTCCCCCTGGCGGGAGGCTTGGGTGCAGTGTGTGTGTGAGGGGGCTGCAGGAAAGAGATTTGCACTGGAGCCTGCAGGTAGTGGAGGGGCTGGCGAGAAAAGTTGTCTCGCCTCTTCCGGGCTGACCGCGTTGCTCCTGCGCGGGGTTTCTGGGTGGCTGGAGCTCCTGCCCGGGCATCCGCTCCTGGGAACCGCAGGAGGGCGGTGAAGGTCTGGACTCACAGGACTTCTCCTCCTTCTAGGACCCTTGAGCCCGCAGGGTGCTGCCACGTGAGCCCCTGGCCACCCAGGCTGCCGAGCCAGAGGGGCCATGGCGGGCCGTGGCTGCCTGGAGCTGGGGCTGTTCTGCTGGACCCTGCTTGCTGTCCCCGTGGGCCCCCAGCCTGCCCCCTCGGCGCCAGGGGCCCCGCTCACTACCCTGACCCCGCCACCTCAGAGCGAGGCCTCTGTGCTGTCCCTCAACCTGGGACTCAACTTCAAGTTCCATCTTCGGGGACCTGCTGCCGTGTGGGGGAGCCCGGTCACAGAGACCCACACCCTTGGCCCTGGGCTAGACCGGGAGGCTGAGGAGGAGGTGGGCCGAGATTCGAGGGCTGATTCCCTTTGGGAGCTGCTGGTGGGCTCCCCCGGGAACCCCCTTCCGGAGTGGGGTTCCGCGGAAGGCAGCTTCACACCCTGGCCTTCCGCCCTGGCCCCCGCATCCACACCCCCACCCCCGGGGCCCACCAAGCGGCCCACGGCTCCCTCCCAGCCTAGGCTGGGCACTGCCCCCTGGGCCCTGACAGCCCTGCCCACCAGCGCTCCCAGGCCTCAGCCGGGTGAGCTTGAGCTGAAGTTCGATGTGGCTCTGAGAGCGGGCGCAGCCCCGACCTTGGGCCACCGGGCGCTGCCTCTGCTGCCCAGCCTGCGTGCCAGCCTGGCTGAGATCGCCGGGCGCCTGGGACCCTTCGGTAAGCAGCCGCCCCGCGTGAGGGGAATGCCCTGCAGGGAGCCCGGCGGTGGGTACACACTGTCCTAGCGGAATCAGGCAGCTTCAGCCCCGGCCCCTTTCGCAGGCTTCTTTGGCACTACCCTGTCTCCGCTCCGGAACTTCTCCGGCCAGAGTTCCCCGGGAGGCACACTGTATCCCAGCTCTACTTCCCAAGTGTCAGCTTCTTCCGGTGAGTAGAGGTTTCATTGTAACCGTCATCGGCGGCATCAGCAGAGCTAACCGGCTGACCAGCGCCTGGCCTGACGCGCGTCTGCACGGCTTCTCCCAGGCTCCAGGACAAGGGCTGGCGTGTTTTGGAGGGGAAGCAGTCTCCTTGCTCTATCCACTCTGGTTTGGTGCTCGTAGGCCGGGGCGTACCTGTGGCCACCGTTCCTGGGCCAATGGCTTTCTCAGGACAAGCTCTGAGGGAGGATAAGATGTTCCCCCAAGCCCCCAGAGCCGTCGCCCGGTGGTGAGACGCCATCTGAGCCCCATACGTTCCTATTTCAGGGCCCTTCGGTACCACCCGGTCCCTACCCCCACCTCTCCTGGAGAGAAAGTTCTCAAGCCCAAGCCTGTTGGACTCGGCGGCCTCCCCAAGCTCTGCCTCAACCAAGACGACACCAGTGCAACCCGGTAAGCGCGCAAGTGGTTGGTACTCGACAGGGCACATGCCAGCCCCTTAGCAGTGTGCCGGGACCTTCCGTGCCACTCTCCTCACAGCCGCACCACCTTTCCCTTCCTCATCACCATGGAGAAACCGTACGGTAACCATCGAACAAGTGCTGTCTGGGCAGGAGTTAGGCAAGTGTTCTCTGAGGTGCCTGCTGCCCTAGGCAGAGCAGGATAGGAAGCTCAGCCGGAGCCGGAACGGCCGCTGTGTGGTTTCCACAGCATCCCTCATGTCCCGCCCTCCCCACCCTCCACCCCACACGCCTGGCCTGGCCTTCCCTCCCTACCTCCACCCCACCGGGCCTTGCGGTTTTCTCCTCTGCTGTTTGATGTGTCGTGACGTGCTGTCAGGCCTGGGCAGGGATGAGCCCTTCACAGAGAAGACATAGAAGAGAGGAGCATGAGCAGACAGGTGCCACCTTTGTTCTAGGGAGCCTTTGGAACATGCGCCTAGACATTCGAGCCTAAGTCTTCCCACTTATCTGGGGTCTGGTAATGGTACACATTTTCCATGGACTCGCCAACGTTTCTCTATAGTGTAAGCCCTTGATGGGTACCAAGTAGAAGCTCATTAAACCATGGCTTCTTAACCTTGCCTTTGGCTCACAACTGTGCCCCAAATACTCCTCCTGACTCAGCCTTGCAATATCCTGGCCTTGGCCCCACCTGCTGATACGGGTCCCGGGGCAGAGGGCATGGACGCTCAGAGGCAGGCTTGGCTAATTGAGGCGATGGGAGCCATGGGCCGGGACTTCCAGCCCAGCTTTGCTCTCCTGAAGTCTTCCTGGGTCTGTGAAACATTCAGGCCACCGAGTGCTAGGCTCAGCCATGCACAAAGCTCCTTCCGGCCCCAGTGCCCTGTATTTTGTGGTTTACGTCAGCGAGCGCCACGGTTCTCCCTCTGTGCTGTGCAAGGAATGGCTGTTGAGCTGTCCAGACAGTGCCGCAGCGGCAGGATCCGCTGGGTGGGGGGCGGCTCTGCGCCTCGGGGGATAGATGCTGGCTGGCATCCTGTCAGCCTGGGTGACAGTGCTGGCCAGGCAGGTTTAATGAGTCTGGACAGTATCAGAGGCGGCCCAGCCTCACAGCCCCGCTCTCCCCACCCCCACCTCGCCGCCAGTGGCTGCGGGAGCCCAGTCTCTTCTCGATGTTTCTCCTGTATAAACCCTGGCTCAACCCTTGCTCAGAGAGGGGGTGGGGGAGATGTCAAAGGTGTAACAAATATTTTGGGTTCTTTTGTTTGTTTCTTTGTTTTGTTTTAAGATAGAGTCTCTTGTAACTCAGGCCTGCCTCAAACTGGCTTTGTAGGCGAAGCTGGCTTTGAACTCCTGATCTTCCAGCATACAAGTGCTGGTATTTCAGGTGTGTCCTACCATACTGAGCCTCCTAAGATCTTTTTAGCTCAAGTGCCATTTACATTGTGCCACGGTATAGGGCCTCTTTGCCCTGGGTCCCCACAGCCTCCCAGGGTATTCCCACTTACGCACTGAAGTTCGGCCGAGACATGAGCCACCCTGCGGTGCACTTCTGCAGAACAGCAGCCCTGCCCGAAGCTGCAGCTGGGGGTAGGGAGAAGGATGCAGCCAAACCATTAAATGGGCTGCAGCTTCCAGCATCCAGCGTTGGCTCCCTGGCCCTTTGATCTGGGCAGCTGGTGGATAATCAGACGTGGCTTTTCCTGGACCTAGCTGATCCTGTCCCATCCCCCTCCTCAGCCGGCTCTGCCTCACCAATTACTCATGTTGACATCCCGTCTCTCCTCTCACTCCTGAGGTCAAGGGGCCACAAGGACATGATGGACCCCCCCGAAGGGGTGGCCTGCTCAGGACCCGTCTCCTGGGACTATAGGGAATTCAGGACCAATGTCTTTTAGGGAAAACTCAAGGCGATTTCTGAGGAAGCTACAAATGGAGAGATGGGAGATGAGGACAAGTGGACTTTTCACAGGCAGAAGCTGGGCCATCTCCTCCCTGCTCCATCCACGTGTGCCCAGTGGGGCTGTGTGGGCTCTTAGGAGCACTGTGCCAAGCTGAGAAGTCCTTCTCTGATACTTGCGGCACCTCCCATGCTTTGCCTTTTTTCTATCCTGGATTTTACAAATGTTGAGGTTTGCTCTATTGGCCATTGTGCTTGGGGATGAAGATGAGAAATGGGGTTTCATAAGTAGAAGTGGGTGTGGCCTCTAAGAGCAAAGAGGAGGGGCATGGCACAAAGAATTGACTAGGGCTCCTGGGCAGGAAAAGGCCAAATAAAGCCAAGGTAATTCAGCAACTTAGTAGCAGTAGGTTAGACCAGGGTGTCAATAGGGGCCAGAAAATGGGAGAGGGCTGTATCAGTTTGACTGCTGACACCAGGCTGATGCCGCCTCTCAGCAGCCTGTCTGAGTCCAGCTGAACGGGTGTTGTTAGTGTCCTTCCAACTGCTCAGACTGAGAGGATAGGTTGATATTCGCCTTACTTGCTGCTGTCTTTCTAAATAAGTTTAGGATGTGCTAAGGGCTTTTTATACAGGTCATAGACTTACGTTGCTAAGCCAGGAGCTAATGTATGTGGCTAGAGACATGACTGGGTCGTTAAAAGCACGCACTGCTAATGTGAAGTGCCCAGGTTGATGTCCGGCGCCTGGATCGCTCACAATTGTCTGCAACTCTAGCTCCAGGGGACACAGCACCCCCTTCTGGCCTTTGTGGGCACCTGCACGCCCTGTAAATACCCACTGCACCACACACGATTACAAATATAAAAAAAGAACTAGTTGAGGCCAGAATGGACCACACATAAACAGGAAGTGAGGACTGATCGCAGACGAAGGCCGGCCAGTCACGACACTGGCCAGAATCACATAACAGATGATCTTTCTGCACAGCAGGAATACGCTCACACACCTTCACGACAGTTCTGTCATAGGTGTTCCGTCCTAGCCAGTCCGGATTTGTGGAATGGAGCAGGACGGAGCGCCCGCCGCCACCTGTAGCTGGCAGGGGCTGTGTTCAGTGTTCTCGTTGCTAGCCCCGAGCCCCTCCTAGCTGTCCAGGCCTTCCTGCTCTCCGGAGCTGCCTCCGAAGGGGCTCCACTCCCTTTCCTTCTGTTAGGTTTTTGCTGTCTCCAGCATGAGGGAGCACTGTGATCCCCCGATTGTTCCTTTGAGGGGCTTCAAGGCCACCCTCAGAGGCCCACCCCAATACTACATCCTGTAAAATGGGAGCGGGGAGAGGGGGCACCTGATCACCAGCCTTACACTGGGGGTGTGGCTCTGTGGTGGAGCATAAAGGGGTCGGGGAGAGTATTTAGTCTGAGCTTGGCACAGCAGCCCTCACACCTCAGAAGCTGAAGCACAATCCTCGCTCTGAGTTAAGAGCACAGTTTGGACTACCTGAGTAGAAGGGCAGCCTAGCCTATGGAGTGAGACCCTACCTCACACAAACATCAAAACACAACAAAAGGCCCCAGACTAATGGTTCCGTGGGTGAGTCAGAATGGGGGGTCCCTGCCATTCATTGGCTGAGCATTGGGGTGTAGCCTCAGGAAGGACACTTAATAAATTGTGTTCTCCTTAGGATGCTAGGGCAGGGGACTCTTGCCTCTTTCCCTGCTCTGCGTGTGGATGCGTGTGTCCACGTGTTCTGTGAAGAGGGACAAGAGAGTACTGGAAAGGGACAGGTTGAGGGTGCTTCTAGCCCTTCAGGCCGTTAGGAGTAAGTGCGCATGCATGCGTGTGCACGTGCGTGCCTGTGTGTTGTGGGAAGAGAAGCATATTGGTACTGGGAGACAGTTTGTTGTGGGAAAGGGAGGCAGACTGGTGCTCAGATCTGGGTCCCAGCTCTGACTGTGACCTTGGACAAGTCCTTCTGCAGAACCTCAGTTTCTTCTGGTAAATAAGAGGGCTTCGTTTATTCAATGAAAACTACTCAGTGCCACAAGCCATTTAAGCATGGAGATTCATGTGTGTGCAAAGGAAACAAAAATCTTTTTCTCATGAACGCGCGCGCGCGCGCGCGCGCACACACACACACACACACACACACACACAGCTTTTTTGCCGTGGGGCTTGGACTGGAGGGACATCCACACAGGCCCTTCGCCACTAAAAGCACAGATTTCTAGCGGAGGGCTGGGAGAGGGGCCTGCTGAGAGCCTCAGCAAACGTTTTCTGCCCACAGAGCCCACTGTCTCTTCGCGTCCAGACGAACCCTCTCCTGCCAGCTTCGGGAACCCTTCAGCACGGCCTGGATGTGATTCGGACTACTGCAGTGAGCCAGCGCTGCCCGACGGCTTGGGGCAGCCTCCTGCCTCCCCGCTGCCTCTCTTCTTCTTAACCCTGGAGGCCGACTGGGCAGAGGCCAAGGCTCGCTGGGGCCTGGCCTGGGAGGCCCACGTGTACGGGGCAGGAGCGCTCTTCGGCCTGGTGGCCCTGCTGGCCCTGCTGGCCCTGGCCCTCTTGCCCTGGCGTTGCCCGCCCGGCGCCCCCTGCCTGGCGATGCTGGATCTGCTGCTGCTGTCGGCGGGGACCAGCCGGGCCTTCCCGCTCTTCTACGACGCCTACGGGCACCGCGACCGGCTGCCGAGCCTGGCCTGGCTGCTGCTGCAGGACCTGCCGCCGCCCTGCCTGGCCGCCGGCCTGGGGCTGGCTTGCCTGCTGCTGGCCCGGCCGCGCGCGCCGAGGTGCCCCGCCGGCTGGGCGGCGCTGCTGCTGCTGGGGCTGGGGCTGGCGGCCGCGGCCGCCCTGGGGAGCGCCGTGCACCGCCCGCTGCGGCCGCTGCGCCTGGCCTCCCGCGGCCTGCACGCCGTCCTGGCCGCCTTCCTGTCGGGGCTCCTGCTGGCCCTCTCCTGCTGGGGCGGCCGGCGGCGGCGGGCCGGGGCGCCCCTCGGGGGGCCCGGCTTCAAGGGCTGCACCCCCGTCCCTCCGGCGCGCAGCCCCTTCGCCCCGCGGGAGTCGTGGAGGCGCGCGGCGCGCACGGCCCCGGTGGCCGGCACCTTCGGGCTGCTGAGCGGAGCCCTGCAGGGCTACGAGGTGCTCCACGCCCTGGGCTATGGCGGCCCGGCCGGCCTGGAGGGGCCCTGGCCCTGGTGGGCTTTCCAGCTAGGCCTGCGCCTGGGCGAGGTGGGCGTCGCGCTCCCGTTGGCGCTGCTGGGGCTCTACCCCGCGCTCTGCAGCCCGCGCGTGCCCCGGCGCTGCTGGGCCAAGCTCTTCCGACTGTCTCCGGGCCACGCTGCCCCGCTGCTGCCAGGAGGCTGGGTCCCCGGGACCCGGGACAAGGAGCCCCTGGGTGGAGCGATCGCGCGTGGGGACGCGGAGCTGCTGCAGCTCTGCGCCCTAGCGGGCCCGGGCCCCGACCTCCTGCTCCAAGGCGGCGGGTGCCGGGGCCTCGAAGGCGGCGGGGCCAACCCGCCGCGGTCGCCCGCCTCCTCCCCCGGCAGCGACTGCACGGTGGACTTCCGCCCGCCCTCGCCCATCAACCTGCGGCGCAGCCTCGAAGAGCTGCTGGCCCCCGGCCTCTTTCAGGGGCCTGCCATTGGGGAAGCCCTGCCTGGGCTCGGCCTCTACCGCACCATCTCACTGGGGAACAAGGCGGGAGCCGAACCCGGGGAGGGGCCGGAGAAGGCCCCTGGCTCCCCGGCGCCTCCCGAGCTCCCTTCTCCCGGGGCCTGGCCTGCGGGTAGCAGCGCCTCATCTGGCTCTCTGTGCGGACTCTCACGGGACAGCTCGTCCATGCTTCTGTGCTCCAGCCCCGACAGGCCCCCGCGCTGTCCGTTAGTCTGTGTCCTCAGTCCCCCGCGGCCCTCAGGAAGCAGCCCCAGCCTCCCAGGCTCGGCCTCCTACCAGGCCCTGTCCCCACCCTCCCGCGACTCCCCTGAACATGCTGAGCTGCAGGCTGAGGAGGCATTGCTGCAAGAGCAATTCCTGGATGCCTGCCGACAGATTGACGAGCTGAGCGTGGGCAGCGACACCATAGACCTGTGAAGAGGCGGCTCCTCACAGCCAAACCGCCTGCCCCTTTTCTGGCATCTAATCTGCCCAAGACCTGCACACTGTAAAAACTCCCCCATTCTGCCTGGTTCGGATACCTCTCTGATTCCTCCCCATCCAGGGCCCCTGGGTGGGTGGGTCAGCCACCAGGCTCTGTGGATTGGGAATCAGTGCCAAATTCTCCGGAGCCGTGGGTGTTGATGCCCTCAGCTGCAGTTCGAGGCTGGCGGCGCCCCACTTCCCCTGGCCTTCACCAGCAACAAAGCTCCAAGGTGCTCCGCTCCAGACCATCACCCCGCTCCCCCGGCGATGAGTGAGACAGTTACCCTCAGAAGACCGAGCGCCCTACCTGGGCTCCGTACCCACTTCTGCCAACTCCTTCCCGGAACCGTTCCCTAAAGACGGATCTGTGGCCCATCCAAGAGACCTTACAGCAGCGCGGTGGGAGATGAGTGTTTTCAGAGTCGTTGTATCAATAAAATTATTTTCAGAGGAGAATGTTCTGACCTCCTTGGAAAAGCTTAAAAGGAGCTGCAACCTCAGCAGCTCCACCAGAGGCGGAAATGGAGTGGGGCTGCCTCAGACTCCCAGGGACCTTCCCACAAAAGTGAGGTCTTTGTGGTGAGTGCGTCCTGAGGGCAGCCCCTGGAAGCTGCTCGTCAGCCTGGCAAGTGTCTTTTCCTAGAGGGGACACGATCCTGAGAAGTGGGGGGCAGACTCTCCAGCCCTTGGCAAATGCCCTCGTTGCTAGGCTCCTGGCATAGGATCTTGGGAGAGAGCTTCCTCGGGGCCAGTTAGTAATAAAGATCTTCATGGAAATGTGGACACACATGCTACAGAGCCTGATGGCCTCAGGTTGGGCCATCCGAGCTGCCTGCCAAGTTCCCACAAGAAGTTACCTTTTCTCAGCAATGGGGCCTCTTTGAGGCTGGTCTCGCAAGGACCCCAGCCCCTTTCCCACAGAGTTCTCCCCTCTGAATCTCAACCTGCCTCTTCTCCCAGTCCCAGTTTAGTTCCCAAAGAGAGCTCACAGTGAAGCTCACGAGCACGTCCGCCCACCAGCCAGGCTATCCTTCCCTGCCCCGGAGCACTGAGCGTCCGGTTATCGGCACTCTGCATTTGTCCTTCAGCTAAAGTGTAATGGTTTACAGAGGCAGGGTCTTGGATCAGGTTTGACAAGGAAACTCTGGCAGTGTTAGGCAGATGTCCTGCGCATCACAGAGAGACCTCCAGAGTCATACACATTAGGTTCAAAGTGTGTGTGTGTGGGAACAGGAGGCGTAGTGATTTCACACATGCTCACACGCCAAACTTGGATCACCTGGGGATTGCAGAGAGGAGGCAAGGCACCAAGAGAAAAAATGAAAGGGGGTGAGGAGGGGCCCAGGCCCTTGTTCCCTGCAAATGAAGATCTGTCTTGATTTCAGGCAGCATCCAGGGCTTCGGACCTCAGAGGGAGGAGGGAAGCTAGGGACAGACATCTAAGTGAGAGTAAGAGAGACAGGAAGTGGGAGGCAGCGGTGCAGGCTGAGGCATGGGCCTGGAGTGGTCCTGACCAGGCCTCCTCCACCACCTGGCTCAGTGTGGCTCAGAAATTCTTGCTGCATCCTCACTCTGGGCTAAGGCCCAGAGAGCTGCCAGCTTCCTAATTACAGGCATTTCTCACTGGTGTCACAGAGGCTGCAGTGGGCCGAGCATTGGCCCTGCGCTGTGTCAGGCAGGAACGCTTGTGGCTCTGTGAAATTGTTCTCTCTTACCCCATCTTCTCTTCCGGCTGCTTCTGCTTGCACCCAGCTCCTCCGTCATCCCCGCCTCACGCTCACCCCCCTCCAGCTGCTCTCTTGCACACTCTCCTCACTAAGTCTGATTGGCTTCATGCACTCCTCTCCCCTGTGCACAGCAGTCCACATCCGGAGCTTCCCCATTCAGTCTGTCTCTGTTTATCTCTCACAGACACTTGGTTTTGGTCTGGAAGCTCTGAATACTGCTGATGAGAAAGGAGGCCATTGGAATACTTCTCAGTACTCACCAGGTCCAACACTTTGTTGATTTTCCTTCATAAGACTCACCCCTAGGGCTAGAGAGATAGCTCAGCAGTTAAGAACTTTTTTTTTTCATTCCAGAGGATCTGAGTTCAGTTCTCAGCACTCACATTGGGCAGCTCACAATCACCAGTAACTTCCGTCCTACGTGTTCTGAGCTGATCTGTGCTTCATGGACACCCCTCCACTACACACACTGCATACAAACACCCCTGCACCCACACAAATAAAAATAAATCTTAAAAAATCCCTAGTCTCTTCATTCCCAAGGAAGCCAAGACTGAGAGACTAGCTTCCATTCATTCATGAATTCATCCACTCTCTTAAGAATACTTGCTGAATGCTCATGTCAGGTGATGAGGATGAAACGACAAGCAAGGAAACAAACCAGGAGTGTGTGCTAGTTTAGGTCTTGTGGAGGAAAGGCAAGCACTAGTAACAAACGGTCATTATAGCACAAGCAATTATTACAGTTGTGAGAAGTGTGAAGAAAAATAACTATCTAATCTTATGGAAGGTTTGGCTTATGGGAAGAGTGAGGGGTGGAGCCAGAGGGGTGGGGCCCGAGAAAGCCTTGCTATGAACACCCCAGGCTTCTCTTCCTTCCTTTCCAGGTTTCAGCACAGTGATGGATGAGGGATAGGCTGGCAGTTTATTTCCCTTGGAAGCCACCTTGCAGGGTTCCATGATTCCTGGAATCATGGAAAGAGCACCGCACGTGTCCTGAGTAGATGGATGAGCAAATATTCTTGACTGAAGAACCATGTGTTCTTCCTGATATGCATGACTAGAAGGGGATGGAGCAGGAAAGAGATGGGGGATTAACATCTGAATAAAGGAAGTAGAAAGGATCAATTTTACTGTATATTCTCTGAGGGACACAGAACACTGACTATGGATATTTGCTGCCCCCTGATGGACAATGGAAAACAGTTTGGTCTTTATTCTTTAAGGAAAAAAATGGATTTAGGCATTTAGAACACTTGCAGGGTACAGGGTTACAGATGGATATTAAATTCTCTCCCCTTTATCTACTGTAGCTATAACTAGGTCTTCCCCATACAAGTTAGTATTTAAGAGTGGAATTTTGATTATAAAGGTGGCAGTGGATGAGGAGGAAAGGATGTGAAATTCTAAACCACCTTTGTTTAAAAGATCCTGCTTACTTCTTTTGCCCATTTTACTTTTTATGTAGGATAAAATTGACTTAGTGCTAGTCTTGACAATCTATTTTGTATTTCAATGCCATTTCTCCAGATTTATCTATTTAAAATATAACTGCAGTATGGGTTCTTTTTCCAAAAGCACATATTATTTATTTGAAGCCAGCTAGGACTTAATAAATTTCATGTTGAGTGCACCTCCCATCACTACCAATAAGCCATCCATCCATCCATCCATCATCTATCCATCCATCCATCATCCACCCATCCATCCATCCATCCATCAGCCATCCATCCATCCATTCATTCATCCATCATCCACCCATCATCTATCCATCCATAACCCATCCATCCATCCATCCATCCATCATCCACCCATCATCTATCCATCCATAACCCATCCATCCATCCATCCATCATCCACCCATCATCTATCCATCCATCATCCATCCATCCATCATCCACCCATGCATCAATCCATCATCCATCCATTATCTATCCATCCATCATCCATTAATCCATCCATCCATCCATCCTCCATCCATCCATGCATCCAACCTTCATCCATGCATCCATCCATCATCCATCCATCCATCCATCCATCATCCATCATCCATTCATCCGTCCATACACCATCCATCCATCCACCATCCATCCATCATCCACCCATCATCTATCAATCCATCATCCATCCATCCATCATCCATCCATCCATTATCCACCCATCATCTATCCATCCATCATCCACCCATCCATCAATTCATCATCCACCCACCCATTAATTCATCATCCATCCATCCATCATCCATCCATCATCCATCCATCCATCATCCATCCATCATCTAACCATCCATCCATCCATCATTCATCCATCCATCCATCCATCCATCCATCCATCCCAATATATTGAAAGTGGATGGCTCTCAGGAATTTTCATTGTGCCTTTAATGTTTTGTGGTGTTTTCTACCTATTAAGAGGCCATAACTTAAAAGTAACTTTAAAAGTTCCTCAGGTACTTTTTGCAGCTAGGTATTCTTAAACCATATCAGTTTTCCTTGCAGGACAGAAAATGATCGCACTGAATGTCAAATACTGTGGTTAGTCCTGAACCTGTCTGATAAACAAACATGAATGAAGGTCTTTTGCTTTTCTGCCATGGTCTGTGCATATAGCTCAGTATTATGTTTGGCTTGGGTGTGCTCTGATGCGATCTTGCAGAAATTTTATAAGATTTTAAAAATAACGTGTCTCTCATTCCACATTCCATTTTATATGAATGTGTCTTCTTTTTTAGACTACCAATTTTATCCTCAATGTGTGATATTTAGTAGGAGCTCAATAAATACCTTTATTTTTATTTTTTATTTTATTTTTTCCCTAGACAGGGTTTCTTTGTGTAGCCTTGGCTGTCCTGGACTCGCTTTGTAGACCAGGCTGGCCTTGAACTCACAGAGATACTACTGCTTCTGCCTCCCGGAAGGCTGGGATTATAGGCGTGTGCCACCACGCCCAGCTTCAACAAATAATTATAGAAAATATAATTTTGTAGTATTTGTTCTAAGCGAATTTTAGTAGATACAATTTATGTCTGAGGCCAGGTGATATTTGTCTCATGTTTTTTGAGGAGATGAAAATTGTTCAAATAACATATGCTTGTGTCTATGATGGTTTGGATGAGGTTTTTCTGCGCGTAATTTGGCAGTCTGTGGAGACCCTTTATAAAAAAAACTTATTGAACATCCACTCTACGTCAGATGTGGGCTTAGGGGGAAAATAACTTCTGCCTGCTTTGGTGAATTTGGGGTCGATCTCCTAAATGAAAGAATTAAAGAGAGGGGAAAATTGTTGGTGACAAGTTTCCCCCAGTGGCAGGGTCGGTGCTAGCTAGGACTGAGCGTAGACAGTCTCAAGAAGCTGTGCCCCGACGACGTCATCTTTCCTTTTAATTCCGGAACCTTTTCTTCTTGCCCCTCTGCGTTTTCTCCCCGGACACTTTTGATCAACGAACACTTCCTGGGTCTTCCGGCAACTTGGCGCGCTCTTCCGGCCGGAGCTCATCCCTGGGCTGGCTCGCGCTCGTGCGGTTCTCTCGTGGCCTCGCAGGCGTTTCCCGGCCTCATGGCCGGTCTGACTCTCTTTGTGGGCCGCCTCCCGCCCTCGGCTCGCAGTGAGCAGCTGGAAGAGCTGTTCAGTCAGGTGGGTCCGGTGAAGCAATGCTTCGTGGTGACCGAGAAAGGTGAGCAGCGGGACGGTGGGGAGGGCTGCGCGCTCCTGGGAGCTGACCAGGTCGAACTTCAGGGAGCTGTCCGGTCCCTGTTTGTTTTGAGACGCGGCTCTCACGTTGTAGCCCACACTGGCCTCGAATTCTCTACCGGCAGTCCTCCTCCACTTAGCCTCTTGAATCGTGTGGTTAATAACGGGAGCCTTCGGCTGTTACCATCCAGTCCCTTGCCTTCTCCAAAGATACCGGACCGGGAACTAAGTTTCCTTTCTAAACGGACTCTGCTGTAGGTTGGCCAATAAGGTTGATTTATGAAAGGCAGGACACCCACTTTACCTTTCTGTTGCGTTTTCCTCTTCATTGCGCGTGGTCAAAAGTTCAAAGGCTACTGATCTACTAGCCTGCCGTAATGGCTGTAGCGTTAGGGAAGGTCGTGGCAGGACGATTGCTTGGAATTCGAGGACAGCCTGGTCTATATGCTAGCAGGTTCAGGCCAGCTCGGATTACCTAGCAAGACCCTGTCTCAAACAAACAACTCAAACTAACATTCAATAAAGCGTCAGTATGGCCGAGTGAGAGGCAGACGATTACTAGGCTGGGAGGTCGTTTAATTTGACATAGGCAACAAATTTATAGGGCAGAGAGTCTTAATCTCATTTTTTAAATAGAGGAATATAAGTTTTTTTTATTAAAGATTTTTTTTAAGTTTTTTTTAAAGATATATTTATTTTATTATGTATACAATGTTCTGCCTGCATGTACACCTGAACGTGAGAGTCCATTACAGATGGTTGTGAGCCACCATGTGGTTGCTGGGAATTGAACTCAGGACCTCTGGAAGAGCAAGCAGTGCTCTTAACCTCTGAGCCATCTCTCCAGCCCCAGGAATATAAGTTTTAAGGACATTTAATTATTTGAAGTTTGTGTAACAAGAGGACTCAGTCGATTAGTGCATGCCAAACTCTTAGTATGCTGTTCATTCATTTATTTGACAAATATTTCTTGAACACCAGCTGTGTTTCAGAACATCATTGGCTGTCCTTGGGGTACAATAAGTGTGTGACACCGAATCAGATACTCTGTCATTACATGTTGAACGACAGCCAATAAATGACCAAACTACACGTTGATAATGGTGATGAATGCTAAGGAGAAAAGTAAGTCGAAAAGGATGTAGGGAGGTGTGTGTGTGTGTGTGTGTGTAGAGTGACTAGGGATGATGACCTGTTCGAAGAGAGAGAGTGAACTTAGAGTTCCTAGGGAACAGACAGTGCGAATTCAGGAAGCAGCACCTTTTATTAAAGCAGCTGTGTCCTTGTTGTATGAGAAGAGAGCAGGCTGACAATGAAGTGAATAAAGACAAGAAAGAGAATTACAAAAGGAGGACATGAGTGCCAGGTCAGATAGGACTGTGCTGACTATTTCAAACTTTTATTCTGCTGTGGGGAAGTCATTGATAAGCAGAGAGCAGTGGCTGATCTTTTAGACTTTGACAGTCTTTCTAGCTGTTGTGTGGTGAATAGACTTTTAGAGAATAGAAGAGAAGGAACCAGTTGGTAGGCTCTAGGAGTAATTGGGAGAGAGATTGTGGTGTTGGACAAAGATAATAGCAATGGAAGTGGGGAAAGTTGTTTTGTATTGGACCTTGTTAAGGTAAAACAGGATCTGCTGAAGCATTAGTTTTGGAGCCTGAGTCAGAGAGGAGTACTGGAGTCAGGTCTGACTCAAGGATTTCGCCTTGAGTCGCTGGAAAGGTGTGTGGCTTGCTATATGCATCACATTCTGTCTGGCGTGCATTAGATTATCTAGTATGGAGAGTTGGCATGTATTAGAATGTGAAAGGATTTTAGTGATTTTTCATGTGGAAAGTATTTCTTTCTCGACAGGATTTCCCAGGGAAACCTCGAGAGATCCTTGTTACCCAGAGCATACATTTAGCCGCCTCCTACCTCAGCAGGCGTTTGTCTAGGTAGCTCTCTCAGCCTCTCAGCAGAGCAGCTGGGGAGAACTGGCATGAGGGAGACCCCATTTCCCCTCCATGATTTCTGAGTACATAACTAGGGAGCCTGATTTGTGCTTTAGCTTCAATTTCTTGGTAACAGAAGTTATAGTTAGGCTTGTTAACGTGGTTCTGATGCTCTGACGTAAAAGCTATGGCATCTAATTTGTCATTTTAAGTATAGATAGAGCCAAAGGAGCGAGTGAGAGTGTTGTACATTAATGTACCTTTAAAAAAAGAAAATGAGGCAGCCGGTCGAGGTGACACATGTCTGTAATCCCAGCACTTGGAGGCAGACTGCTCTGAGTTCAAGGCCAACCTGGTCTACAAAGTGAGTCCAGGACAGCCAAGGCTACAGAGAAACCCTGTCTCAGGTAGGGGTAGGGGAGAGCCAGATTTTTTATTTGTTCATGTCTTGCGTTTAAAGTTCTCTACAATAAAATCTTGGCCTGAGAATTTTTTTTTTTTTTTTTGCCATAGTCCTTAACCATTGTAACCAACCACTTTACTGATTTCCCTTAAATCAGTTTTACAAAAACCTACCCATTCCCTCAGTTTCTTTTTGTCATTAACCTTAAAAGGCCTCTAACAACCTGACATACGTAGGCTAATCACAACTGTATACAGGCACTCAAAGATGTTCAGCTTGGGACATATAGCAAGACTTTGCCTTTAAAAGTAAATAAATAAATAAATAAATAGATAAATAAATAAACAAATGGAAAACAAAACTCTCACAAGTACTTATCCTTTACCATGTATGGATTTACTTTTTTTTTTTCTGTTGTTTTTTGTGGTATTTTGGAGATGGGACTTCTCTGTGTAGCTCTGGCTGTCCTAGACTCTTTGTATACCAGGCTGGAGATCCACCTGCCTCTGCCTCCTGAGTGTTGGGATTACAGGTGTGTGCCACCACACCCAGCTGCACTTTTTTTTTGATTGTTTTTAAAATTCTAGTCATTCACTACTTGGTAATAATGTGCAGTTTAAGAAACATTCATCAGGGCTGGAGAGATGGCTCAGCAGTGAAGAGCCCTGGATGCTCTTCCAGAGGACCTGAATTCAAATTCCCACATGGCAGCTCACAACTGTCCATAACTTCAATTGCAGAGGATCCGACACCATCACATAGACATACATGCAGGCAACACCCCAATGCCCATGAAATAAAAATAAATAAAATAAAAAAAACCATTTATGTTGAGGGTTGGCAGGATGGGTTTAGCTGGTAAAAGCACTTGCTCTCAAGCCTAACAGTTTGAGTTTGATCCCCAGGACCCACCTGAGGGACAGAAAGAAGCAGCTCCTGCCGGGCTGTTCTCTTAGTTCACATAAGAATGTCTCCACACTAATGTGATGCCAGGAGTGGTGGGTGTGACTGTAATCCCAGCACTTGGTAGGTGGAGGCAGGAGGATCAGAAAATTGAGATCAATTGGGTTATATAAGACCCTGTTTCAAAAAAAAGAAAAGGAAAAACAAAACAAGAAAGAAGCATTAAGGTGTTTTTTTTCTGCTGCCATTGCTGAGCTCTGGGGAGGAAGAGTTCAAGTGCATTCAAGATTCTGCTTCACCCTTACCACACTACCCAGGAAGCATTGCTGCTGGAGGTGTACAGGTGGTGCCAAAGACCACTCTCTTCCACCATGGCCTGGCACGTTGAATTAGGGAAGTTGCCAAAGCCTTAGACAAGTGCCAAACTCACATCTGTGGACTATGAGCTTTGTGTGCCCTTCCTGTAAACCTGGTGTTCTTGCTCTAAATCCTCATCCTCTCTCAGACCCCTTTTAAGAGAAATCATCACCTTTTCTATCCAGGCAAGTGAGGTGCACTAGAAGAAGTGCTGTACTCCAGGGGTGGAGGAGGGGTGGGGATGCAGGGCTCCCCTGATGGCGTCTGCGTGACACCTGTGGGTGTGGAGATCCTGAGTGCACGTGGCAGGTGTTTGATTTTGGGAACACGGTCAGTGCATGTGCCTTCGTTTGGGCGCTGCCTCCACATTTGAGCAGCTATGTTTTTATTGAACTGATGTTGTTACTTTCTGAAAGGTGAGTGATAGGCTTTTGAGAGAGGAAGTTGTAAGAGAACACACACCGATGTCCATGTCACCCTCTGCTTCCTGGTGCCGTGTGTCAGCTGTGCAACCAGTGTGTAAAGATACAATCCGATGCCACACCGTTAGGTCGCGTGTCCTCTAGAGGAGATGTAAGTGTGTTCGAAAGGGAAGCAGAGCATGAGAGTTGTCTCTTCTGCAGGTCGTGGGCAGCCATCTCCACTATAGTTGGGCGTGCGTTCGTGTGCGTGTGTGTGTGTGCGTGTGCGTGTGCGTGTGTGTGTGTGTGTGTGTGTGCGTGTGAAATTATTTACAGTTTTACTGTTACCCCTCCTCCCAAAATAAAGGGCCGTGATAAGTTATTATCCATCTTTTTGGTCCTGGTACTCTTTGTTGGAGAGTCTCATGAGGCTGGCAAGGAGGAATTAGTTCTGTTAAAACCTTAGTTCTGT
The DNA here is from genome assembly GCF_030254825.1 of Meriones unguiculatus. Lineage (NCBI taxonomy): Eukaryota > Metazoa > Chordata > Mammalia > Rodentia > Muridae > Meriones > Meriones unguiculatus. The sequence continues at coordinate 56,468,517 of NC_083368.1, read as the reverse complement.
TAAAAATTAACTTTTGAATTTTGTGTGCATGGGTGTTTTGCCTTGATGTATGCCTGTGCACTATGCATGTGCCTGGTGCCCTGGTGTCCTTGGAGGCCAGAAGAGGTCATCAGATCCCCTGGGAATGGAGTTACAGGTGGTTGTGGACCACGTAGATACCGGGAATTGAACCCCAGTTCCAAACCTCATTACTCTTAACCACTGGGCCATCTCTTTAGCCCCTTAGCTTAGTTCTCAACACTGTTTTGACATTTATTTATTTTTCTCTATCTCAAATTATTCTTTGGAAAGAAAGGCTGGTAATATTTATTTTACCTAGCTTGGAGTGTTCTGAAGCTAAGATCACGAGTGCCCACGAAATAAAAATAAACAAAAATTTAAAAACACCATTCATGTTGAGGGTTGGCAGGATGGGTTCAGCTGGTAAAAGCACTAAAGGCCAGGGGCTTATATCTTCTTTGGAAATATTTAATTTGATACTGAAATGCTAAGGTCTTGATGATATAATGTTAATAATACCCAGAGGTTTCTAAAATAGTGTTTATTTTTGAGGTTCTTTTTTGAGGGCCTTACTCTGCTGGTATTTTCTGAGAAAAGACTTCATTTTTGTAATTTGATATTTCAAATCTACCATATGTATTTTTCCTGCCCTTTTTGGTGATCTTTCATTATTTAATGTTCAGTTCTTCTTTGAAGGCTGAATGTATATCATGGGTTCTTCATATTAAGATTATCAGGGCTGGGATAAGAAGAGGCAATAACAGCATTTGGAAATGAGAGAACAGTCCCGAGTAAAGTGGGGAAGGAGCTAATGACCCCAGCCTTGGCTCTTTTCCTTTTGAGACTTGTGTCTTTGATGGATCACTCACAGGGTGGTCGGGGAGAAAACCTGCTGGCTTAGGCTTTGAAGGCTTTGGTTCAGCCCTTTTAGGATTCTGTGTCCTCTTACTCCCATTTGCTTCCTTCCTGCCTTCTTCTAGGGAGTAAGGTGTGCCGAGGCTTTGGCTATGTTACATTCTCCATGCTTGAAGATGTTCAGAGGGCTGTCAAGGAGATCACTACCTTTGAAGGTTGCAAGATTAACGTGACTGTTGCCAAGAAAAAACTGAAGAACAAGTCCAAGGAAAAGAGAAAAAATGGTGAGTTTCTAGTAATTCTCCAGGGTTAAAGAAGACACTGAAATTGAGAGAAGGTCAGAGAGCTGGGAGATAGTTTCCAGAACTTGAGTTCCCAGTTTTCTTTTTGTTTTTGAAACTCCTCTGGTATGCGTTAAGTCATTCGCTTCACCTCTATCTGGGAAATCTGGTATTCCTGGATATTGCATGCTTGACCTCAAGGCAAATAATGTCCACTTATGTCTAGCTTAGAAGTAGGTTTGCAGACTTAACCCATGTGTTTCACTTTTTAGAAAATTCAGAGTCTCCGAAGAAGGAACCAAAGCCCAAAAAAGCCAAAGTGGCAGATAAGAAAGCCAGATTAATTATCCGGAACCTCAGCTTCAAGGTAAGTGGCGCAACTAAGCGCATGCTGCGGAGGGTGCTGGAGCCACGGCAGGCTTGTTGGTAGAGCTCCTCACCAAGACGGTGTTTGGTACTGAGCCAGATTCTTCTGGGAAACAAACCTTAGCCTGTTGAACTGAAAAAAATAAAAAATGGACCTGTTTGTTAAGGGGCAAGCAAGATGGCTCAGTGGGTAAAGGTTCTTGCTGCCAAGCCTTATGACCTGAGGTTTGATCCCTGGGTCCAGCATGGTGGAAGGATACCATGCTGCAGGTTGTCCTCTGATTCCCACACACATTGTCCCCCCCTAATAAAATTAAAAGCATACTGTTAAAGGACTTAGGGAATATATGAAGTGTATATGAAGTGTATATGAAGTGTATATGAAGTGTATATGAAGTGTAATATAGGCTTTCTTTTGGAGGAAGCTGCTACTGAGAAAAAGACCTGTGTGTTCAGCTTCTCTCTTTTTGAGTAAGAAAGAGTTTCTTGTAGCTCATGTACACCTCAAACTTTCTAGCCTAGGCTAGACTTTTTTTTTTGTTCATTTGTGGGTTTTGTTTGTTTGAGTCTCTGGCTATCCTGGAACTCACAGAGATCCTCCTGCCTCTGTCCTCTGAGTGCCACCACACCTGGCTGAGGCTAGCCTTTTAACTTCTGATCCACCCGATTCCATCTCTTGAGCTCCGAGATTATAGGTATGGGATGCAGTGTCTGGCTGTTTTCCTTTTTTTTTTTTTTGGCTTCTTAGATACAAAGTAAGTGATTTGCTGTTCCAATCTTGAAAGTGAAAGGGGGGAGGGATAAAAATATTCAGACTATTCCAGAAAATGAACTTAGTCTCGATGTTTTACATTTTTTGCTGTGATATTATCTTTGGTTTTCCTTTTTCCGTTTGGCTTTAGTGTTCAGAAGCTGACTTGAACGCAGTATTTGCTCACTTTGGAACTGTTCTGGAAGTGAATATCCCAAGGAAGCCAGGTACTTGCGCACCTTTGTGTGAGATGATTTTTTTTGTTGTTGGTGGTGTGTTTTGTTTTGTTTTAAGACAGGGTTTCCTCTGTGTTTGTTGTCCTGGAACTAACTTTGTAGAGTAGGCTGGCCTCAGACTCACAGAAAGCCTACTGTCTCTGCCTCTTGAGTGCTGGCTGAATGTTGAATGTTGGCTACCCCCTGCTGCCTCTGACGTTTCGTACATTTGTTGACAGATGGAAAGATGCGTGGTTTTGCTTTTGTTCAGTTCAAAAACCTCCTTGAAGCAGGAAAAGCGCTCAAAGGCATGAATATGAAAGAGATAAAAGGTAAGTCTTCTATACTCATACCGTGACCTAGTTATTTGTTATTTCTGTACGTGAGTGAATAAGTGCCTTTTTTTTGTATGTTCAAAAGATGTTTCTGATGCTTAGGATCTTATTGTTAAAATGGGAGCTCGTGTAGCCCAGGGTAGTCTTGAGTTCCCGAAATAGCAGAGGATGGCCTTGAACACCTAATCTTTTGGCCTCCACCTCTGAGGACTAGGATTATAAGCATGCACCAGCACTGCAATATTTGGTGACATTTTCTAGTATTTAATCTTAAACCAACCTTGGAGCCTTTCCTTCACTTGGCATGTCTTCTGGAGGTCTCCCTGGCTGTCCTGGACAGAGCTGCCGGTGAGTGTATGTTAGCGCCCTTCCTCTCTCGGTGGCCGTAATTCATCCACGTCCATGCACGGTCAGGAGCTGATGGAAAGGGGCAGCTCAGTCTTTCCTAACCTCTGAACAGGATTTCCATTCTTCCAGAATGTCTGTAAACTAAAAACACATTTAATATTCTTTGTTTATCTTGTATTACCCAAGGTGGCTGTGTAAAAAAGCAGGATTTCTGTTAAAGGGTTAAGGATTAAAAAGAGCTGCTGAGAGCATTTTTAGTTTAGTTTTTGTTTTGTAACAGTATCTTGCAAGGTAGTCCAGACTGATCTGGAACTCAAGATTTTCCTGCCTCTCTATCTTTAGGAACCAGTAGTGGGCTGGAGAGCCAGCTCAGCGATTAAAGGCTAAGCTCACAACCAAAATAGTCTCAGAATTGGCATTTCCTTGTCTCCAGTAATCCTGTGGCTGTCTTTTGATGGATGGGAAGGAGGAATATTAGAGGGAGAAAGTGTCTCTGATAGCACCTCTCTGTTTGGCAGGACGGACTGTGGCTGTGGACTGGGCTGTGGCAAAGGACAAATACAAAGATACTCAGCCTGCTTCTGCCCCAGGTAAGAGGTGTTGGTGGTAGGTAGGCAGGTTGGAAGGGTGGAAACAACTCTTGTAGTTCTTTATTTTGAGACACATTTCTGTACATAGTCTTGGCTGTTTTGGAATTTGCTATGTAGAACAGTCTAGCCTTGATCTCAGAGATCTGCCTGCCTCTGCCTCCCAAGTCCTGGGATTAAAGCTGTGTGCCACCATGCCCAACAATTCTCGTGTTTTGATGAAAGTATATCAGAACTTTCCTGTTGGACTAGGAATATTGAGCTGGAGATACACAAAGCATAAGGTTAGCCGCCATCCCTCACCCCCTAAGAGGCAAAGCATCCGGGAAGATCTTCAGGTTCCTAGGCTCAGGGCTTCTTGACAGCTCACATATGATTGCTTGGTATCTGATCACCGAGCGTAGGATCTTTTGCATCTAAACTCACATCTGTGGTCTGGGTATGAGTTAGGAGGGGCCCTTAGTTTGTTCATTCTTCCCTCTACTTCACTGTTCTGGTCACCCCATGCTAGTGAGTCATGAAGAGAGAGCAGGGCTGTGGAGCTCATCAGTTAAAGCCGTTTCTCCTCGAGGGACTCCGAGTCCCTCAGCATCTACTTGGCAGCTCGCACACCCTGTCCTGCCCCTGAGGGCACTGTGTGCTCGTGGTGCGCAGGCGCGCAGGCGGGCACCTCTATTTGCGTAGACTAATGACCTTCTACGCAACTTCTTTAATGAGGGGAAGCAGATGCTTTTTAGTCCCCAGAGGCTCAGGAGTATTATACATCAAAACGAAAATTGATGGAGGGCCAGGGCGAGCCGTTTTATGTGCTGTGGTGTGTAAGTGGGGCCTTTGTGAAGAGTTTTGTTGCTGTTTCTCTCATTCTGGAGCAGGGTAACCTTCTGGTGACAAGAAAAAGAGGACTCTAATTCAGGTGGTGACAATTTTCTGTCTTCTCTTGTTTTTGCTGATACTATTTGCCGTCATCTTTTGTGTCTGTGAAGAACTGAGCCACAGACTGCTCAGATACCCAAATCTTCAGATGCTCAAAACTATAGAACGCAACATTTCTGCCTTAGTTAGGGTTTCCATTGCTGTGAAGAGACACATGACCAAGGCAACTCTTATAAAGGAAACCATTTAATTGGGGCCGGCTTAGAGTTTCAGGATTTTAGTCCCTTATCATCCTGGTGGGAAGCATGGCGGCCTGCAGGCAGACGTGGTGCTGGAGAAGGAGCTGAGGGTCCTACATCTGGATCAGCAGGCGCAGGAAGAGAACCTCATAGCCCACCCCTACTTCCACAAAGCCACACCTACTCCAACACACCACACCTTACAATAGTGCCACTCTTTATGAGCCTATGGGGACCGTTTGTATTCAAACCATCAGCCTTCTGTGTATTTTAAATCCTCTTTAAATTATTTGTAAGCCTAGTATAACAGAAAGCTATGCAGTAGCTGTTACACTGACTTGTCCAGGGAATATTGACAAAAATTTAGATATTCATTATAGACACAGTGTTCTTAAAAATCCTCTTTGGTCTGTGGCTGATTGAATTGGAGGATATAGAATTAACTAATAGAAATGAAAGCCTGACTGTGTAGTAAGAAAAAAATTAGGGAATCCTGAAAAAAAGACCAAAAAAACTAGGAACTTGAGTTATTAATTATTCCTGTTAAAAAAAACCTTGTTTTGGATAGTCAGTGAATTCCTTTCTTTATCTTCCTCCATAGGTGGAAAGAAAAGCAGTGAGCAGAAGCATCAGGAATCAGGTAAAAAGAATGGCAAAGTGGAAGAAGAAGAAAAAGAAAAAGAAGAAGAAGAAGAAGAAGAAGAAGAAGAAGAAGAAGAAAGTGATGATGATGAAGATGATAATGATGAGGAGAGAAGTAGAAAATCAACAGTGACCACGCATGTGAAAAGTCAGAAGGGGTAGGTGCACATTCTGAGACCCCAGGGGAAGACAGTGTTTCTCCTGAGAGGAAGATGCTCTTGTCTTTACTGCACCCTCTTCACTGCAAATTTGGCATATGTCATAAGCTCAGTAGCTTACGTGTCAGCCCAGATGAGGAGAGCTGAACTGTGTTGTTGCAGAGCAGTCAAGAGAGCAGATCCTGAAGAAAGCTGCGAGGAAGAGCATTCTGAGGACAGTGACCTGAAGGAGGGAGGCAGCAGCGATGATGAAGGAGCTGTGCAGAGTGACAGCAGTGCTGAAGAACAGGAGGAGGAAGGTGTGCTGGGGTCTTCCTAATGCCTTTGAGTAAATTACTGAGAAATGTTTGCCAGTTCTGCCCAAACCTCTTGGACATCGTTTTCTATCAAGTTTTTGTTAACTACTAAAAAAGGAACCTTTATTTGCATCTTTTGTAAGGCTTTTCTTCCCATTCCTGCCCCTCCCTCCCCTCTGCCCTCCACTCTCGTTTGAGACAGCCTAACTGGCTGCTCTGTACTAGTCGATAGACTTGAGCTTTTGGTGCTCCTGCCTCCACCTTCCACATGACGGGCATGCGGCACCACTCCTCGCTCATGCCTTGGTGGGGTCAAGCACAGCCCTGGTGCGTGCATGGCAAGCACTCCACTAACTGCTCTGTCTGCTCTCCTCAGGCCCCTTTTTTCAGTCAGGTCTTCTATATCCTCGGCGGCCCTCAGATCCAATATGTAGTTAAAAATGATAGTGAACCAATCCCTGTCTTCCCTGTAATCTAATCCCACATCTGGGACTGCAGGTGTGCACTGCTCTGTCTGATTTGTGGCTTCTGGGGCTTGAACCCAGGGCTTCAGACATGCTAGGTGAACTTCTGCCAGCTGAGCAGTCTTGTGTCTTTATTGTTTGTTTTTTCTTAAAGATGACTTTGGAATACTATTTGAGAGTATTTAATTCTGAGGGTGCTATCACTTCTAATTGTCTAAGTCAAATAACTGGATAAATACATGTTTACACACCAAATAGATTTTTAAACAAACAGAACAAAAAAAAAAAAAAAACCTTTTTGAGTTGAGATGTAGATAAAATGAGTTTGAAATGAGATGAAAAACTGTAAGGTCAACTTTGGCTTCCATAACAAAATAGTACAGACTTGTGGCCCAAATAAGACAGATTTATTTTCTTATAGTTCTGGAGGTAGGGCGTCTCCAGACCAAGATGCTGTTTCTGCCTTCCAAACTTTAACCTGCTCACTGTCTTCACGTAGCTTTTCCTCTTGGGTTGGTCAAGGAGAACAAAACAAAATAAAAAAAATTCCCAAACTCTGCTCTCTTTTCCGTCGTCTTATAAGGAAAATAGTAAGGCTGTAGTTGTATCTCTCCGCTCAGCCTCAGCTACATCTCTGACATCTCTGTCTCTAAGTACAGTGACACTAGGAGTTAAGGGCTTACTGTGAGAGTTTAGAGAGACACACATGAGTTAGTTCAGTTCCTGACAAGTATTTATGGAGCATTTGTGGAACTGTTAGCAATCCATGCTCTCCCTTTATTGAAGCAGGTAAGGCAGGTCGGTATATCATGAGGAATGGCCAGTAGCTGGTTGTTAGGTTTGCCGGAGTGGGTGTTTTTACTCAGCTGTTTTGCTTTCATTTCTGCAAGTCTGGTGGTTTGGTTTGGCCGCATAAGAGACAGAGGGAATAAACATTTTGCTCATGAGGATGGATTCAAGTCTTTTACACTGAGGGCACAGTGAGTTTGGATTCATCTGCTTCCTGTCATTTCTTTTTTGAAAACCCTGTGGGGCTCAAATAAGTTAAAAGATATAATGCAAAGGAGCTTAATGAAGAAATCAAAAGTTCTTTGCCAGCCTAACAGTTCTCTAAAGCATTCTTTTTCCCCAGAAATGTGTATGTGTACACATAGCATGTAAGTGTTCTCTTAAGTGTTGTTTTTGAAAGGGTCTCACAGTGAAGTGCATGCTCTCCTCGAACTTGAGACCTTCATACCTTGGCCTCTCAAGTGCTGGGGTTCCAAGCATGAGACACCACAGTGAGTTTCCTTTTCACCCAGATCATTAACCTCTTAAGCCACATTTCCAGAGACAATCAGTGTCATGTTTCTTGTATACCTAGAGAACATTTTGAATGCACTTGTAAGCAGAAATACATGTGCACATACATGTAATCAATATAGTATAGTGAGTGTGTGTGTCTGTGTGCTAATTTATGTGGCTACAGCAATATATGGGAAGTTTTCCTCTCTGACCTTTACCACATTGGAGTCTGTTGGTCTTTGCCAATTTAGGTAAAAAGTGGTAGCTTTTTTTCCTTGAGCTGTGTCCTTTCTCCCCTCTTTCTCTTTCTCTTGCTGCTGGGGTTGAAGGTAGCGTCCTTGTTTTTGTTAAATGTGCATTCTACCCCTGAGCTACATCCTCAGTCTTGCTTTGCTTTTCTTTAATTTTGAGTTTGAGCATCTTTTAATGTATTTAGTTACATTCTTAATCCATTTAAAGTTTAAAAAATTAATTTAGGTAAAATATTTTAAAAGTTAGCCATGTGACTTTGAGGTCTTTTTTGTTTTGTTTTTATTTTGTTTTGTTGCTGTTCTTTACATTAGACGTTCCAGTGTCAAAGAAAAAGAAGAGGAAGTTACCCTCAGATGTGAACGAAGGGAAAACTGTTTTTATCAGGTATGCCTTCCTTATGCAGAGTCACATGAAGGCACAGGTCCCCTGGCTTACTCTGCTTGCCCCCTACTGTCCTGGCTCTTCTTTTCTCTCCCCCCTTGCCCTGTTTCTCCCTCCCTCTTTTCCACCCTCCTTTCTTTAGCACATAGTTAGATGCTATGGGACTTGTTAGCACATGTGATCCGAGGAGCATCCCAGTGAGAATGTCAGATAAGAGCTTAAGCTTACGTAAGTGGTAGGAGGGTCCAGGTTCTTTCTAGAGTTGATGCCTTGTAACTGGAGTAGCATCCTCCGGAATCTTTCAGTTGCTTCTGAGCTCCGCTTTAGGAGAGGTCCTGAGGTCATGCTGTTTGCCCTAGAGAATGTCTCTCTCTGCGCCTAACTTCTCTTTCTTTGCTTCTTATTGTTTTTATATTTTGAGACAGAGTCTCATGTATCTCAGGCTGGCTTCAAACTTGCTATGTAGCTAAAGATGACCTTGAACTTGGAAGTCTCCTGCATTCACCTCCTTGAGTATTGGGACTACAGCTGTGTATCACCATGCTAGTTTCTATGGTGCTAGAAATCAAACTCAGGGCTGTGCAAATGCTAGGTGTACAGAGTAGGTTTTTTTTATCACATTAATAGAAGCTAGATTCATCTGAGTAATTGCTTCCATCAAACTGTCCCACGGGCAAGTCTGGGGCATTTTCTTGATTAGTGATTAATGTGAGGGGACCTAGCCTCTAGGGAGGTAGTCCTGGGTTGTCACAAGGAAGCAAGCTGACAGGTCTGGAGAGATGGCTCAGTGGTTAAGAGACTGCTCTTCCACAGGGCCCAGGTTTGATTTCCAGCACCCACAGGGAAGGACACAACTGAAAGGATCGGTATCCGCTCACGACACCCCAAAAACAAGTTCTCAGCACAAAAGACATGTATTTGTGTTGGAGAGACAAAGGGCAGGGAATAAGAGACAAAGGCAGGTTATAGATGGGGAGAGGGGAGGGGAACAAGGATTATTGGAGAACCACTGTAATGTGCTTTGACATGAGAGAGAACCTAAGATAGATGACTTGGGGAGAGGACAGTTGAGCTTTGGAGGTGAGAGTTGGTAACCTCTGGAGCTGAGGAAATTGAGGAGAGAGGCAGTGTGAGATTGACTATCAGAGAGGGAAGGACTGTAAAAGAGGAACTTATCTATATACTGAAGCAGGCAGGAGGGAAGAGGGAGAAGGCAAGCCAGGTCCGTAGGAGAGTCTGGCCAGAAAGTTAGGGGCTGTCTCTGAGTCCCTGGGGAAGGACAGTCCAGGTCAGTTGTCAGGATTGTGGAGTGTCAGAATCCATTTGTGTGAAGCAAGAAGGTCTTGGAAGTGGACCATCCAGGAGTATTGAGAATAAAACATCTTTAAGATTAGGACTGAAAAGTGAGTGATATTGTCAGGGATGATAAAAAGGATAGCCAAAGGGTTAGAGACTCACAGGGCAGAGGGACAGCAGTTAATGCAGTAAAGGCCTGCACAGCTGGAAGGTTCTATTAGGGGTTTTTCTCTTCCTTTTCTCTTTCTTTCTTTCTTTCTTTCTTTCTTTCTTTCTTTCTTTCTTCTTTATTTATTTATTTATTTTTTTTGGACTTAGGCAGTGTGGCTTCAAAACGATGGGTTTGAGGCCTAGGCAGAGGCTGGTTAAGGATAAGGGAGTATTGGGGTTTGGAAATGTAGACAGAAAGGTCTTTGAGTATGATAGAGAGGAGTTTATGGTGTGCAGCAAGGGAAGGAGAGCTTCCTTGCTGTATCCCATACAGTGGAGTTGGCTAAAGAAGCAGAGAGGAAGAGAATTTTTGGGATTTTGGAGAGTGAGAGGGCCTGAAGAGACTGGTGGGTCAAGGTCAAGAGACTGGATGTCCCCATGTCTCTCAAGAAACCAAGAACAGAGATCTCTGGGACAGAGGGGTCGGTACCCAGGCTCTGTCACCAAGAAAGAGACCCTAGTGGGCCAGAGGAAGAATCCAGGACCTGTCCACAGGGTTTTCTGAGGCGGGAGCTCCGGGGTCTGCTAGTGCAGCCAGCAAAAGTGAGAGGAAAGCTTGCTGACCACACGGGACTGAAGGGCATGGGCTCCTCAGAAGTGTGGGAACATAAGGGGTTTAGGGAGAAACTCACTAGTTAGCCACTGTTGAGTGGAGAAGGCTGGTGCCTGGAGGTTCGAGTGTGTGAGAACTGGCTAACGGGGGTAGATGGGGTGGAGTGGTGTGTGTGGGGGGGGTGGAGTTGGGGAGTGTGTGTTGTAAGCTGGCATCCGAGTCGTGGCTTTTATCTTCATCAGTCGATAACTCCAGTTCCAGGGGATCCAATGCCCTCTGTGGACCTCTAATGGCATTTGAATGCACGTGGTGCACAGACGTACATGCTGGCAAAACATCCATACAAATAAAGTAAGAATAAATACACCTGAAAGAAAGCCAGCAAACTGAGCAAGCCATGGGGAGCAAGCCCATAGACAAAACTCCATGCTGTCTGCTTCCAGTTCTTGCCATGAGCTTCTGCCATGGCTGCTCTCACTGTTGGGCTGTGAGCTGTAAGAAATCAGTCCTTCTCTCCCTAAGAGCTGTCAGTCACGGTCATGTCACAGCAACAGAAAGCAAGCTGGGGCCCAGGGAAGCCCTGTCCCAGCGGAGCTCGTTCTTAGCCCTCGCTTCTCGTGTACAGCAGTGTCCAGAGCACAGAAGGCATGTCTGTTTCCAGGGGCGCATTTGCAGTGGAGACAGATTCTGCTCCCTGGCAGTGCTGGTCCAGCCCTCCTGGCTGGTAGACGGACATTTTCATAGGTCTGCTTGGTCTCCCTACATCGCAAGCGGCTGTGGAGCGACGTGGCTCAGTGGGAAAGGGGCTTGCTGCCAGTCTGACAACCTGAGCTTGATGTTCAGCGCTAACACAGCAAGTAGAGAACCAGGTTGTCCTCCAGTAGTCACGTGTTGCATGGCATGAGAACGTGCATACACACACACACACACACACACACACATTTAAAGATATATTAAAACCTTTAGAGGCTCAGTTCAGGTTCTTCCCCTTCCGCTTCCCCCCTTTCTGTCCCTTTCTCCCTTCCTCTGTTTGTCTACTCATCTTTACCGTGTTTCTCTTTTGTATTATTTTGAATAATTTTTTTTCCTTTAGAAAATTTTAGCTGAAATCCAGATTTCAAATTAACATGGAGGGGAATATGTCTAACTCAATAAAAGAAAGACATGTTTCTTACTAGCATGCTGTGAAAATTTCTGGTTGTAGTAAGAGGAATTAATTTCAGCCATAATAAGTGAAAAGAAGACAGGTTGGAGGAATACTGGTTTGCTCACAGAATCAGTGTTGTCAAGGTGCAAACCTCAGGTGAAAACCTTGGCAGTTTTGAGACTTCTGCTGCTGGAGATGGTGGGTCTTTTCTCTGGGATACCATATTAAAAAAATTAAGTCTGTTACTTTAAGGGTGGAGCTAAGTAACATTTTCATGCATATATTCACATGACTACCTGGTCACTTTTATATAGCACATCTGTAGGATTCCAGTGATACTTCTGTTTTGAAGTGGCTCTGTATCTGCAGCTCTTAGTCTTTTTTGTCCATTAAGTTTTAAATCCCCAGGTGGGAAAATCTGCTGATATGGGAAGGTTAGTAAATTGGGACAGAGGAACAGAAAGCTATAGCCTAGGTTTAGCCACTAGGGGCCGCTCTTGCATGCTAGTTTTGAACAAGGGAGAATGTTGTAAACAAGGGAGCCATCAGAGTTGATGTCTAATTCATGTGGCTCATATTGAAGCTGGAGATCTTACTTTGTCATGGAATTTTTGTGACCTGTGTTTGTTATTTTTGTTCTTTCCACAGAAACCTTTCGTTTGACTCAGAAGAAGAGGAGCTTGGGGAAATCCTCCAGCAATTTGGTGACCTTAAGTATGTGCGAATAGTCTTGCACCCAGACACCGAGCATTCTAAAGGTACTTGCCCCCAGCTGTTAGGAAAGAACATAAATGAATCGATTCTGGGTGGTACACACTCTATCCACTTTCTTTCTTGGCTTCCATAAAAGCCCAAGGACATTCTGAGATTGTCTTCCATGATGTGAAAGTCAGCTACTTAATGATTTTGCCAGCCTTAATTTTGTCTCAGCCTTTAAAGCACTTGCTTATTTACTTTAAGATAATGAATTCCATTTATTGTTCTCTTTTGCATTTCAAATGTGATAGCATCTCATTGGTATTAATCATTCTACATTGCTTGAAATTAATGGGGAACTTTTTTTCTTTGATGCTTTTGTTAGAGATAGAAACTGACAGAGAAACTTTGTTGCATGGCAACAGTCAAAAGAAAACCTATGTAGCAGGAGTGGTGCATGAGATGTTTTCCTGCTCTTAAGGGTTAAGCATTCATTCTCGCGCACTGCTGGATTATTAGAATGTTATTAGATTACATAATCTCTTACTTCATGGACTGCAGTATTTTGCTCAAGCTTCATGTTCCTTTATTTTTCTGTTATTGTAACCAAATATCTGACATAAAGGAAGCAGGATTTATTTTGCTTTGGTTTCAGAGTATCCAGTATATTACGATGGGGACAGACAGCTCAGATCTTTTCATGGTGGGCCAGGAAGCAAAGAAAGGGTAAAGCTAAAGATCTGCTTACTCTCTCCTGTTTCTTCTTTGATTTTTGCCCCCAGAACATGAAATAGCACCCACTTTCAGTGATGATCCTTTTGGAAAGGCCTTCACAAATATACTCAAAGGGTATGGCTTCAGGCTTCTGGCTGGTTCTGTATCCAGTCAGGTTGACAATGACAGATAAACCATAATCCCCAAGTGCACCATTTGCTCTGATTATTTATTCTGTAGAGAGTGTTCTGTCTGCATGTGTGCCTGCTTGCCTGAAGAGGGCAGCAGATCTCACTATAGATGGTTGGGAGCCACCATTTGGTTGCTGGGAATTGAACTCAGGACCTCTGGAAGAGCAGCTGGTGTTCTTAACCCCTGAGCAATCTCTCCAGCCCTTGTTCTGATAGTTGATTTCCTATGTTCCAGCAAATGCTGTAAGCCTCTCCCCAAGAAAAATGCTATTTCTGAGGGTTTGTGGTTCTCAAGAGTTTATCCATGGTTAAGAATTTCGATTCTAACCTCTTTTTCAATTGATAAGATTAAGCCTTGACCAATTTTTACTTTTACTCAGTTAAAACAATGTAAGGCAGTAATGAAGAGTCCCTGGAATTTAGGGATATTAAATTCCAGTAAACTTAGTTTTTGGTTTTTTTTGTTTTGTTTTTAACCTGGAAAATAACTAGAGTAATAAAATATCATTAGCTCTCATAGTCACACTTCTTGGACCTTTTCTGGTTGTTTTTTCTAGAATGGCCAAGTAGAATTTCTCAGAATGCCTAGAGTACAGCATTTTTTTTCTCTTTTAGAGTATAACAGGGTATTAGGTTAATATTTTTACAATGTAGTCTGCAATTGATTTGCTAGATGTCTCTTTTGTTCTATTAATATTAATAATTAATTATTTTAAAAGCACAATTTTGCTGGGTGATGGCCCATAGCATTAATCCCAGCACTTGGGAAGCACAGGCATTCAGATCTCTGAGTTCAAGGCCAGCCTGGTCCACAAAGTGAGTCCAGGACAGCCAGGGCTGCACAGAGAAACCCTGTCTCCAAACAACAAACAAACAAAATGTGTCAACATACACCGCTAGTAAACATAAATTGTTCCATTGTTTGTAGAAACAGTTTGGACAGTTTTTCGCAAGTGTTTCTGTTGTGTTCGCTGGATATGCTGACGCACGGCCTATGGATTCCCAGGCTGGACCACCTGGTTTCCTCTGGCTGACTGTTGGCAGCATGCAGTGCCGTAGGTGGTCCAGCTCCTGGAGTACTTGTTTGGGGAAGATGCTACCCAATCAGTGAGGAAAGAGACAGGAGAGGGTGGGAGGGGCTGGGGATACACAAGCAGGAGTGCTTGGCCCTGTCTGGGAGTTAGGGAAGGTCACTCAGGACAGTGACTTTTGGGCTAGCCCACTGTGTATATGCTTTAGATTAATCTGCATCCAGTCCAGTGTGGGGCAGAACACAGTGTCCTAGCTCTGGGACACATGGGAGAATTCTCTTTTGAGTTTCGAGGTATACCAACAATATATTATGAAACATAATGTTTTGAAATTTACTGTGAGGTGAATTTGTGTAAAAAGTGGTTTTAATCCATTCTAGAAATTCATTTAAATCAGTTGGCCCTGTGTTTAACCAATGAAAGGCATGCTTTATAAAGATTCTAGCTCATAAGTCAACAACCGAGCTGCTCATGGCTGTTTTCTACAATATTCATACAGTAGAGGCCTCTTTTACTTCAAGAGGTATATTTGCTGTCATTTGGTGTCTCTCAGGTGTCTCTGAGACCACGAGCTGTAATTAACTTCAGGGTTAGACAGTTGTGCCTCGTCTTCTCTTAGGGACTTCTTGCTGCCGAGTTAAGTGGTTAGCTGGATTTCTTTATCCCGTCATGTGGGTGTCATTAAAGAGGCAGTTGATAGGAACAGATGCTCCGGAAAGATGTGTATGCTGTGGAATCTGGCTATGATCCGTCACCGATTAACATAGTACCTGTCCCATGGACGCCGCTTATGCCTTCCATTTGTTTCAGGCTGTGGATGTTTTCTGGGTTGTCTTTGATTACTGTGGGAGTGAGGGGGCATCTCATGAAATTCTGCGTCTTTTTGCAGGCTGTGCATTTGCACAATTCATGACTCAGGAAGCAGCTCAGAAATGCCTTGCAGCTGCCTCTCCAGAAGCTGAGGTAAGGAAAGCGCATCCTCCCCCTGTGCCTAGAGCATGATGGCTCCCAGCGGGGAGAGCTTATGCTTGCGCCAAGCTTTGTTGTTGTTATTATTAAGACAAAGGTTTGTTAGGTAGTGAGCATTGCAGGTACTGCCTTAATCAGTCACCCTTTGAGATGAGTGCAGTTACCAATATTTTTATTTTTGGTTGTTCGAGACAGTCTCTCCATGTAGCCCTGGCTGCCGTAGAACTCACTCTGTAGACCACACTGGTCTTGAATTCATGGATTTCCACCTGTCTCTGCCTCCTAGTTGCTGGGACTAAGGGTGTGCACCACCGCTGCCTGGCTTGTGACCTGACATTTCTAGGAGTCGTTGACTGTTGTCATATCAGCCTCTATTTAGGCTAATAACTGAAAGAAAGTGTTAATGCATCTGTGAAACTGGAGGCATGCTTAATAGACATAGTGTAGACACTGAGAATTTTTCCGTGTTTTTGAGATGTTAACCTGTGTTGTCATTGTCTCCTAAATGTTCTTACCATTTCTCTAGCTTTGAAATACTACCCAGTGGTTTATAAGACATCTTCCTCAGTTTAGGCCTACTTTGGGACTGAACTGCTAAAGTAAATTCCTTACTGCTGGTTGTCTTAAGTACATACACATAGGACCTTTTGCACAGTTGTAGAAACTACTGTGAGTCTCCAGGGGCCACGTGTAGCCAGCCAGGCAGACACACCGTGGCCTGGCTTCCTTTAGTGTGCTGATTCCCTTCTCGCCACATTCCTTGTTGTGTACGTCACTTTCTGCTTGCCATGCATTTGAAGAGAAGTTTGTGATGTGTTTCAGGGTGGTGGGCTTAAACTGGACGGCCGGCAGCTCAAGGTTGACTTGGCTGTGACCCGTGATGAGGCAGCAAAGCTTCAGACAAAGAAGGTGAAGAAGCCAACAGGAACACGGAACCTCTATCTGGCCCGCGAAGGCTGTGAGTAGTGAAGGAGATAGGAGCCAGGTATCTGAGTCGTGGCCTGTGACATGACAGAGCCAGCAGTCATGCTCTGAGATGTGTTTCAGATAAATGACCCAAACTTCCCCCTTCGCAGTGTTTTATTATGATTCTGCTTTCGTAGACGTGGCTTTAGGAATCCCCACCCATTCTGCAGATTAACCTGTCCCGTTCTCCCTTCAAGGAGGGAAACTCAAATTACTTGCTGCTTGTCTTCATCTTTAATGAGTTTTTTTTTTTTTTTTAAGATACTGAAAAACACTTTTTTGAATTATTGGTAGATCTTTAAATGTTTACCTAGTATCTTTCCCTTTATGTCAGAAAAGAATGAGAAATTAGCTTTAAGTTGAAAAAAAATCCAGAGTTTCTCCTGTGTGATTGCATAGCTCCAGCTTAGTACCGTCAGGCCGTGAACCTGTGCTCTGAGGCCATGGGAGCGCAGCTCTGTCCTCTGTGCTGGCTCAACTAATCGTGGCTGGTGCCCAGCTGCACAAGGAGCAGCTAAATCCCAGGGGCAGGTTGTTGGTGGAATGTCCTGTGTCCCAGATACCTGGATTGTGGCTGCCCTCGGAGCTTCTCCCACGCCTTTCTGTCTGACCTGCAGCATGAATATGATGCTGTTTTCCAGGCAGAGAGGAACAAAATTACAAAATGTTCACTGTGTCTTTAGAGCACGTCTGAAGTCTAGAACTTGGCCCGGTAGCTATTTTTGGATCCAACTAACTGGCCAACACAGTCCTTAGGGCCCTGTACAAAGAGTTTGCATCATTCAGCTCACATTCCTCCTGTTGCTCAGTGAGCATTCCCTTGGTGACACCCTGGCCTTTTTCCCTCTTTCTCCAGTGATCCGTGCTGGGACGAAGGCTGCCGAGGGTGTGAGCGCTGCAGACATGGCCAAACGCGAGCGGGTGAGTGGCTGGGAACTCGGCCTTGAGCTTCTCGCCCGGCTTACCTAAGTGAGACCATTACACTCCATTTGCTCTTGAAGAGCCATATATAAAGATAGTACTTCACCCTGCTGGAAGCACACAGGTGAAGAAGTAACTGTACGTTACTCTTAATGATGTGTCAGTATTCAGTCCCCTTGTAAGAACTCAGTCTTGCAGGCTGGGGAGATGGCTCAGAGTTCCAGAGGTCATGAGTTCAACCATCTATCATGAGAAGATGGCCTGCAGGCAGAACACCGTATACATAATAAATAATCTTTAAAAAGAATTTTTTTTGGGGTTTTTTAATGTAAAAAAACGAACTCAGTCTTATTCTTTGTTTCTGTAGTACTCGTGTGTGTTTGGTGAGACATGCTGCTAGATCATGCTGTAGGTGTGGAGAAGGGGGTTGTATGTAATTGTTAGCATAAATGTAGAACAGCAGAACAGACGCTGTGTAGGTGGGCTTACTAGGAAACGAAGGAAATGTGGGTTTTGGAAAGAGTAGCCAAGATGTCATTCGGTAGGAGGTAGTAGCTCTGAATTATACAATTAGTGTAGAACAACTTCATATTATAGGCGTGTCTACTGTAGCTGACACCTTAGTGATGTTCTCATCCTTGCTACTTTGTCAGATAACTTACTTTTGTTGTTGTTTTGCCATAGTCTCATGTAGCTCAGGCTGACCTCACTGTAGCTCTGACCCTCTCCCTCCAGTGTACTGGGATTGCAGGCATCATGTCCAGGTTGCACAGTGCTGAGGCCTGACCTCCAGATGGTGTGTGTGCTAGGCAGGCGCTCTTCCAGCCGTGCCGTGCTCCAGCTCACGAAGCTTACCTATGAAAAGGCAGCGAGAGGCAGCGGGGCCCAGTGGGTAATGCTTACTGAGCCAGCCCTGTGACCGGAGTTTTCACCCTACCACACGCACAAGTTTGTACAAAGTCACACACATACACATACCTGATAATGAAATAAAAAACAAAGGATAAAATGCCAGCCTAGAATGGTAAGGCTGTAGAACACCTATGGAACCTTAACATTCAGGAGATGGTGAGCAGAAAAGATACTATAATAATAGGCAAAAGCAACATGTCCTCCCAGCATGGATATCCTAACAGTTCTCTTGATGTTTTTAGTAGTGCACATCTGGCTATTACAGTGCTTGGGGAAGCAGTGCAGTAAGACATACTGAATTTTAGAGCTAATATTGCTGGCTAAGCTTACTGAGTTATTTCTGTGCATGGAGACAGTTTACTTTCTTTAGGGAGGAAGTGCTAGACACCTGCAGTTGTCGGGTGGGCGGGGCCTGAGCACAAATGCTGACTTCAGTGTTGCCAAAGATTTAACTGGGCGTGGTGGTGCACGCCTGCAATCCCAGCACTCAGGGAGGAAGAAGCAGGCGGATCTCCGTGAGTTTGAAGCCAGCCTGATCTACAAAGCTAGTCCAGGACAGCCAGGGCTACACAGAGAAACCGTGTCTCAAAAAAAAAAAAAAAATGTTAAACAGGGTGACTGGAGCTCATGCCTTTAGTCCCAGCACTGGGAGGGAGAGTCAGGGAGCTCTCTGAGTTAGAGGTCAGCCCTGGTCTTACAGAGTAAGTTCCAGTCCCAGCCATGGCTGTACAGAGAAACCCTGTCTCGAAAGAAAAGAAAACAAAATAAAATTTTGTGCTAGGCCACATCTTGACCAATGTGGGTGTTGTTGTTACTTGTTTTTGTTTGTTTGTTTTGTTTTGTTTTAATTTCATTTGGCCTCATGTCAGTCCTGAGAGTTAAATATTGATCTGCAGTTTCATTTTTATGGATGAAAATTTGAATCTTAAAATGTCACTTGGCTTTTCCAGTTGATGACCTTTTGGTTTATCAACCAAACTGACTCAAGTTCATGGTCATCTTGCCCCCTTGAACCTTCCTTCCTTTCTCTGTGCTGGGTATTGTAAGGCATCTGTGGCCATGGATGGGGTTATGATTCTTTTCTTTTAGATAACTAGGAGCCTTCCTGACTACTGTATGTTAAGAGTTTGTCTTTTTCTCCCTTCTCAGTTTGAGCTGCTGAAACATCAGAAACTCAAGAATCAGAATATCTTTGTCTCCCAGACCAGGCTTTGCCTGCACAACCTCCCAAAGGCCGTGGATGATAAACAGCTAAGAAAGCTGCTGCTGGCTGCCACGAGAGGAGAGACGGGGGTCTGCATTAAGGAGGTGAGAGGTGCCGCGCCGTTCGCGGCTTGCAGTCGTGAGTGTTCTCCAGCCTGTGGTGCCACTTGTCAGCAGGTTTTCTTTTGGACACATCATGTAAATTTGAGTTTGGCAGCTTTCTTGTTTTTATTGTTTTCTTTTGGGAACTGTCTTTCATGTCTCACTAAATTACAGCTAAATGCGAGGACATGTCTGTCATGAATTAATTTAGCAAGCATTTCTTCGATACCTGCTGCATGCTTGGTGTTATATAAGTGTTGTCATGTGAATTCTGTTGCAGAGAACACAATTTATGTGTTTGTTTCCTGAAAGAATGGTGTGTGTGTGTGTGTGTGTGTGTGCGCGTGCGCGTGTGCGTGTGTGTGTGTGTGTGTGTGTGTGCGTGTGCGTGTGTGTGTGTGTGTGTGTGTGTGCGAGGGCACATGCATGCACACACACAAACTGACATTTGAGAGCGAGAAAGGGAGAGGAAGAAAGGGGAGAGGAGAGGAGGGAAAGGAGAGCACAGCATGCCCACCAGGGCACATGTGTAAATGTCAGAGGACAACTTGAGGGGTGCCTCACCCTCCAAGGTGCTTGAGCGGTCTCTCTTGTTCATGTGTGCCCGTGCTTACTGTTCTAGAGCTTCTGTTTTCACAGAATTGTTTCTTCCCGTCCCAGCACAGAAGCATTGAGATTGCAGATGTGCGCCATCATGTCTAGCTCTTACATGGGTTCTGGGCACCTGAACCCAGGTTCTCATGTGTATGTGGCAAGCATTTTACCCGTGTGTCATCTCCATAGCCCTAAAAATAGCGTTGAACTCTGTGAAGTTCTTCTTATTACCCCGTGGTAAGCACAGGGGACCTTGTGCCGTCAGTTGGATTAGAAGCTCTGGGTTCACACTCGCACTTGCTTCAGCTCTGTCTCCTGAACTCCTTACTGTTGTACTGACCTGACACTGTTGGTTGTTTCTCCAGACAGACTGAGCCCTTTGAGGGTAAATATTATCTTATTGTCCCCAGTCCCAGGGGTAGCGCTTCGCAGAATCCATGGATCTTCACTTTTTAAAACATCAGTGCCAGCATTTTAGGTGCGCTTTGCTGTCATCGCCATAAACTGTAGGCTAATCCCCTAGAAGCCTCTTTAACACGTTTTCCTTGAAATTGAGGAAACAACACGAGAGCACATTACCAGGTCAGAACATGTCTGACAATACTGTTAGCACTGAGTACCCACAAGTATTAGTGTGCACTCATTTTGAACCCATTACAGTTCAGTGCACTTCTGTACATCGTACAATGTGTGTATTGGTTATGTAACTTTCCTCCAAGATAAAACCTCCATCTTGAAGGAAGTTCAGTTGGTAAAACTAAGAAGTAAACAATTCCTCAGAGGCTCAGGAAGTCCCTGAAACTGAGCAGATGCACTAGGCCTCTCATTCCTCAGGCATGTACAAGCAGTAAAGACTGCTGAGAGGGCCTCTTAAACAGGCTGGGTTCCTAGAAGAGGCTAGGCTGGAAGAGCAGCCCAGCTGTGTGGTAGGGCAGAGACCTGTTGAGTGCTGCAGGTGGTGCAGTGGACCTCAGGTGTCCAGCTTGCGAGCTCTCACCCATGCTAGGCTGGGCTCTTGGTGATGCAGGTGCCGTTGCGTCGTTTCTGCTTCTGTAAGTGAACCCAGGAAGCCCCATTGTTCGCAGCTGGACTTTGTGGCACCCTTACCTTGGTCTGTCTTTACCTTGAGTAAGTAGATGTTTGTTCACGTCTCCCCAGAAATCATGACAAGAGCATTACATTATTTTTATTTCCCTTAATCCCTGTGTTTGTGTCAGTACTGTATCTCAGTAAGATGGCTTGGATGGCGTCTTGAGTGAAAGAATCCTGAAGTAAAGAATGATTCTTCTTTTCAGCCTCAGCAGGGGACAGAGTAGAGCTGTCTGTGCACGGCTGTAGTGTTCAAGTGTCCTTACTTGGATCACTCCACTACAGAAGAACAGTGGTTCTGGGAGAGTGTTGGATAAGGAGTGCATCTTCTCAGGCCATCTTCTGTGTTCCTCATGACTCTAGGATACTTACTGTATCTTACCTAGACATTTAGAGAAAAGTGTGTACCAAACGGCTTCTGACTCTAACCAGGAGAGTGAACCTTGCTGTGTTCTGAGACTTATCATGGAGGGCAGAGATGCTCTTTCTCTTGTCAGATGCATCTTCCTCACCTGCAGCCATCAGGTCGTTCTCCTCATCTCCATTTATTTTCTTCCTGGGGGCTCTCTTCAGTGATGGAATCTTTGGGCAGTTCCCCATTCTCAACAGTAACTTGCTGGCGAGCAAAGGACTCATGCATCTCTTCGTTCTGAGTGTTATGAGCAGTTAAGTATCATACATTTTCCTTGGGGCACCGAAGAGAGGTGGCTTCCTGGTCAGGAGCACACGTTGCCTCTGGAGAGGACCTGATTTTGGTTTCTGTCACTCATGTCTGGCGGCTTACACTGCTTCCAAGTCCAGCTCCAGGGACACGCACACACGTAGCCACGCACGTATATGCAAGATTAAAAAAAATCTCAAATAAAATACATTCCCCTGGAAGTTTTCACTTCTTATTCATAACCGCTGTTTGTCTGTCTATTTGTTTCTCTGATAGTGTAGAGTGATGCGGGACCTTAAAGCCGTCAATGGAAAGACGAAGGGCCAGTCCTTGGGCTATGCCTTTGCAGAGTTTCAGAAGCATGAGCATGCCCTCAGAGCCCTCCGCCACATCAACAACAACCCGGAAATCTTTGGACCTCAGAAGGTGAGTCTTGTCCTCCAGAGAGAGCCATTTTCTGAGAGTTGAACTGCCCATTGTCCCTGACATTTGAATGGTGGGAGAGAGTGCCAGGTGGGCGGGTGGGGTGGGCAGATAGACACCTGTAAGAGCTCAGGCTGGACAGACTGCAGAGCTGGCCTGTAGAGAAGACGAGGGGTGCAGCCTCAGGGTTCACACAGTTGGGGGGGGGCAGCTGGGTCTGTTGCATCCACACGCTACCAAGTTTATGAATGATGCCTTGTCTTCCTCCGGCAGAGACCGATCGTGGAGTTCTCTTTAGAAGACCGAAGGAAACTTAGAGTGAAGGAGCTGAGGATGCAGCGCAGCCTGGTACTGAGCCTGAGTGTCTGTCTGACTGTGTGTGTGCACCTGGGTGCCTGGGCCATGGCCCCTGCAGTCAGAAGGCAACTGGGGAGGCTGATTCTGTCTCTACGGTGTGTGTCCTGGGGTTGAACTCATGCCATCGGGTGAGCCATCTTCCTGGCCCTTGCTTGTTTCGTCCTGGTCGTTTGTGACAGGATCTCACCCTGTAGCTCTGCTAACCCAGAACTGCAGAGATCCCTCTGCTTGATTGCGGGGCTTAAAGGTGTGTGTCGTGCTGCCCAGCTTTGCAGCTGGTTGGCTGGTTTGTTTTAAGGGACTTAATTAGACTTCCATTTTTTCAGTTGTGCTTCTGCTAAGTAGGATTTTATTCAGTTTCTTAAGACTCTGCTGGTGCTGTTTTCCTCTGTGGTCCCTGTCCTGAGAGCTGCGTAGGAGAAGGGAAGGAGGAGGGAAACCAGTGTTGTGGCCCACTGTGGGTCCCTGCACGGTGTGGAGCCAAGGTTAAGCTGCAGAGCCATCGTCGTCCTGTGATGTAGGGTCCCCCTTGTTGTCCAAGCTTGCCTTGAACCCAGACTCTCCCAACCGCTTGGGTTAGACCCTTTTCAGTTTGTGGAGGGACGATCAGGAGCTGTGTGCTTGCTTGTTTGTTTTTTCTTTTTAATATTTATTACTTATACAATATTCTGTCTTCATATATACCTGCATGTCAGAAGAGGGTGCCAGTCTAGATGGTTGTGAGCCACCATGTGGTTGCTGGGAATTGAACTCAGGACCTTTGGGAGAACAGCAGCAAGTAGAAGCGCTCTTAACCTCTGAGCCATCGCTGCAGCCCCGCTTGCTGCTTTCTTAGCTGTCTGTTTCCTGGCAGGTTACTTCTCTGATCCTCAGTGTGTGAAATGGCTTAGTGATGTCTGCATTCCTCGGCTAAGCAGGACTCTAGGAGCGGGTACACCTCTGCCCAGCTTGCAGTCAGCTGGCTTACCCATCTTCCCTTGAGACACACCAGTAATTTGAGGTCCATAATTCGTCCAGCACTCATCAGCACTCTGTTAAAGTTAGCCCGTGTAGAGAGCGTTCATTCATAGTGTTTGGTGTGTACTAAAAGCGTGAGTGATGAACAGATGAGTGGTAGCAGTGGCAAAATCTGTGCCCTTCCTCAGAGAATCTGGGGCCTCACCCTGTGCTTGCTAGCTTTTTACAGGTGACAGGACTGCCTTTAGCCATTGCTTCAGGGGTGTTTCTGAAGCTACACACGTGTTCTTTGAATTCTTTATTCCCTGTCTTATGTTCACACTGCACTTTAACTATGGAAGTGGTCATGCACACCTTTAATCCCAGCACTCTAGGAGGCAGAGACAGGAGGATCTTGGTGAGTTTGAGGCCAGCATGGTCTACAGAGCAAATCCAGGACAGCCAAGAGAAACCTGTCTTGAAAACAAACAAACAAACAAATAAAAGTGGCCCTTTCTCTTGACTCATAAGGATACTTACTTCTCACTGTCCTTTTTCAGAATAAATGAACCTTCCCACACTCAGATAAGCCCTTATTACTCAGGCTTTCATCAACTTACTTGATTATTTTTGTTTTATGTATGTGTCTTGTATTAGCTATTATTATGATAAAATACCTTGACCAAAAGCAGCTTCGGGAAGGAAGAGTTAGTTTATTTGGGCTCATACTTCCAAAGGAATATGAGCCCATCATGCAGGGAGTCATGGCAGCAAGAAACGGGGATGGCCACAGAGGAGCAGACTGAGAGATCACATCCTCAGCTGCAAGCCCAAAGCAAAGAGAGCCCGCTGGAAGCAGGGCAAGGCTGGGAACTCTAAACGCCTGCGCTTCCTGGTGTATCTCTTTCAGACCTCCCCAAACTGCACCACCAACTGGGGACCAAGCGCTCAAACACAGAAGCCTGTGGAGGACCTTTCATTCACACCACCTGTCTTCTCTCCACCAGACTAGGAATCCTAAAAGCAAACATTTCGGTGTTTGCAACTGTATATTTACCACTTACAAACAGACTGGTGCATAGTAGACATTTAATAAATTCTGATTGGATCAGCTTATCTAGATTAAAATTGAAAGGGCAAAATAACAGATACTCATTCTTACACTGATATTCTTGAATAACCCCCTCACCCACCACCCTCCGCCCCGCACTTGAGTGCCAATAAGCCTTCAACACCCTTATGCTTGCAGCTGAAGCTCTGGTGTCTCTTTGCCTTCCTTACTTCACTGACCTTGTGCTGATGCTTTTCCCTTCTTCATGTTGTAGGTTTTTAATCTACACCATTTCTGTTCTCTGGAGGAATTTCTTTTACATTTCTTGTAAAGCAGATTTCCTAGAAACAGTCTTATTTATTTATTTATTTATTTATTTATTCTTTTCTTTTTACATCTGAGAAAGTTTCTTTCACTTGTGTGAAAGATAATTTCATTGGGTAGAGCATTCTAGATTGGTAATTTTGTCTTTTGGAACGTCAGTGACCTCATGTTATCTTTTTCCTGGCTACATGGTTTACCGCAGAGTGGAAAATCTGGTTGTGGAGTTTGGGGTTCTTTGTTTTGATGGTTTTCTCTCAGCCCTTAGATCTGTGGCTGAATGCCTGAAGCTGGTCTTGAGAATTTCCTAGCCATATCCTATTAAGTAGTTGCTTTGTTTTGTTTCTTTTGCTGTTGTTTCCCTCACCTTTGGGAAGCAGGTGTCTTTTGAAACAGGTCTCATGTTCCCCAGGCTGCCCTCAAACTCCCAATCCATTCCTTCCTTTCAAGTGCCTAGGATTTTAGGTGTGGTTGCCATGCCTGGCCTATGTTTCACCTTCGACAGTTGTCCCTTCTTTCTGGCTTTTGAGTCTTGGGCTGCTGCTCACTGCCTTTTTCTGTTGTGTGTGTGTCCCCTGCCTCGTAGCTATCTGTTAGCAGACAGTGCTTATAAACTACTTGTGTCTTCTTTTCTGTCTCTGGCTATGTGGGGGGCCAGTTCCTCTTTTACCGAGCTCGTGCCAGGCTCCTCCTCTGCTGAGTATTTCCACTGAGTAGACTTCATGCAGAAACCAGGTGGCGATTTCTTGTCTTATGCAGCAAAAGATGGGCTCTAAGCCTGGAACCAGTAAGCCCCAAAAGGAGCAAGAAGAACTTGGCAAGGAGCAGCAGCGAGCAGCTCAGAGTGCCACGCAGGAGCAAAGTAAGGCTTCTGGGGAGCAGAAAGGGAAGGCCGGCCCCACATCGTGGGCAGGGTTCCAGACCAAGGCTGAAGTGGAGCACGTGGAGCTGCCTGATGGGAAGAAGAGAAGAAAGGTCCTGGCGCTCCCTTCACACCGAGGCCCCAAAATTAGGTGAGGTGCCGGAGAGCCGTGTGGAGCAAGGTGCATCTTCGTGCGATTTTGTCTTGATATGTTTGCTTGGGCAGAGGGGCGTGGTGCCCCTTCCCCTGTGGGTGGTGATCAGTGAGGGCTCAGCAGTAACAGAGAAAGGGTCCCGTGTGGCATTTACCTGGCTGTCTCATTTCAGGCTGCGGGACAAAGGCAAGGTGAAGTCCCTTCCTTCTAAGAAGCCGAAGGTCCAGACAGGCCAGCGGAAGCAAAGGCAGCAGCAACGGTTAGCTTCCTCCCTGCAGGTGAGTGCTATGGGGTGTGGTTTGGGGCTGAGCAGAGAGCACGCTTTCTGGACAGAGTGGGAGGTAAGGTTCCCCATGCAGGCTGCAGCTCTTCAGAGGGGGAGGTACAGCAGTCAAAGTAGAGAGGAAGTAAGCCCACATGTCTTGTCAAGCTTTTGAGCAGTTGGTGTGTGCTTCCTGTTTCCTGTGCCTGTTCTCCCCTCACTAGACTGTGTGAAAGCAAATCCTTCTTTACATGTAAATATGTTTCAAGAAGTAGATTGCCCAGAAAAACTTCAGACATGGGGGCTGGAGAGATGGCTCAGAGGTTAGGAGCACTGGCTGTTCTTCCAGAGATCCTGAGTTCAATTGCCACCAACCATATAGTGGCTCCCAACCATGTGTAATGAGATCTTCTGCCCTCTTCTGGTGCACAGGTGTACATGCAGACAGAACAGTGTATACATAATAAATAAATCTTAAAAAAAAAAGAAGAGGACCTTCAGACTACATCTGTAACGGTTGAGTCTACACAAACACACACACAGTGTCATTACCATATCTGTTGAGATTAATCAAAAGCTCTTTATGCCTTCTAATATGTAGCCCTTATTAAAACTCTCCCAATTGCCTTAAAAATGGTTTTGTTTTGTTTTGTTTGTTTGTTTGTTTACTTTTGGCTAGTACCAGTTGGGGTGCTAACAAAGTTCACACATTACATTTCCATTATTTGTTACTCCCTCTCTTCATTCTGTGGTATTTAGTCTCTCTCCACATTCTTCTTTGTTGTGCTGTTAATTTGGAGGAGCAGGTCATTTGTCCTTGAGGATGTGTTTCATGTTGAATTCAGCCACGCACTTCTTTACAGTATCACGTTCCTTGTCTCCGTGACACCCACCATGTATTGCCTGTCATCCGGTACTTAGGTCCAGAGTATAATGGATTCGTGTTCTTCCTGGGTGGCGAGTGTCTCCCAGCACAGGTGTTCAGTGCTGTATTTCAGGTGTTTACTGTTAGTAATGCCAAGCTCAGTCAGGAGGTGTCAGAATTGTCCACATTATCATTTACAAAACCCCACCAGCTTTTGAGTTACTTTTTTTTGTTTTGTTTTTGAATTTTCAGTGCTAGGGATCAAACCTAAGGCCTTTCGCATGCTTAGAAAGTGCTCTGCTGGCTGGGTGTGGGGGTGTACACCTCTAATCCCAGCAGGGCAGAGGCAGGCACTTTGTGAGTTCGAGGCCAGCCTGGTCTGCACAGCAAAACCAGGACAGCCAAGGCTACGCAGAGAAAAACAAAAAAGAAGGAAGGAAGGAAGGAAGGAAGGAAGGAAGGAAGGAAGGAAGGAAGGAAAGTGCTCTGCTGTTGGGCTGTGCCCTAGCTGCTCACCTTTGGTTTTAACACCTATGGATTGTCATATACACCTGTTAGTTCAGTGCAGGTTACAGAATAGTGATAAATTCAGTCAGCCTTTTTGCACTTAAAAATAGTGTTCTAAAAATTCTAGAAAGGGGCTGAAGAGATGGCTCAGCAGTTAAGAGCACTGGCTTTTCTTCCAGGGGACCCAGGTTCAATTCCCAGCACCCACATGGCAGCTCACAACTGTCTGTAACTCCAAGATCTGACACTCTCACACAGACATACAGGCAAAACATCAATGCACATTAAAAAAAAAAATTATAGGAAGAAGACTCTTAATATATAGGAAAGGCAAGTTTAGATAATTGATTTCTTCTTTTGCTTCCCCTTCTTGGTATATCAAGTTTACAGAGTAGTGAATTATTACCGTACCAACCTGCTCTGGTGGCAAATGTATATATATATATATATATATATATATATATATATATATATATATATATACACACACACCCCTATACATATATACATATTATTTTTATAACACTATTATATAAAAACATTTTATAACACTAGTGTATCAATATTTTATAACACTAATATAACAGTATATGTATATACGTATATACATATATACATATTTATTTTTATATAGTAGTGTTAAAAAAATTTCCAATTTTTATATAACTCTCTGTTTTAACCAAATACAGTCATTATTCTGTCCTGTCTACACCAACGGAAGTGTCTTCGGATCAGCTCCTGTGTCCTTCTGAAATGACCTTGTCTGTCTTTGGTAGTGCTGCTTTCTAGGCCCATCTGTCATGTTTCTTTTTTAGTTTCTGGCATATTTATTTCCCAAAGGAGCTCTATTTGTAATAGAACAAAATGGTCCTGTTGGTTCTGCGCTTTTTTTTTTTTTTCTCAACAATTACAAGCATTCTTCTACATGTAAGGGTATTCTGCCTGCGTGTACGTCTGTATACTGCAGGCGTGCTGGGGTCCACCAAGACCAGGAGAGGGCTTTGACTCCCCTAGGTCTGGAGTTAAGGTGGTTGTGTGATGCATTGTGGTGCTGGGACTAGAACCCGGATCCTCTGGGCCAGCCAGTGCACTTAACCTCTGAGCCATCTCTCCAGCCCCTCGTCCTGCGCTCTGGAGCATTTGAGGTCAAGCTTTTATTACCCTGCCCTTTAAGGGTAAGAGAGTCATTAGCGTCCTGTCCTACTCAAGTCTGTCTCTGGGAATTTTCTGACTAGGTATCTTATAGTGTAGAGATCGAATCTTTGAAGTTTCCTAAGTGGAATTCTTATGACTGTCCAAACGAGGGTATTCTCAGGAACTCGTTTTCCTGTGAGCATGGTCTTTGTACCTCCTTATTTTATGTTTGGGTAGCCTTACAATAAGTTTGAAATTTACTAGGCATGGTGGTAGCATCTGGAAGGAGGAGAAATAAGGGTCAGGAGTTCAAGATCATACTCTATCACATACTGAGTTTCAGGCAGACAGGTAAGAAGGCAAGAAAGCAAGAGGGAAGGAAGGAAAGAAGGAAGGGAGAGGGAAAAAAATGCTTGTCTGTGTCTCCTCTCCTTCACAGGCCCCTAAGAAAAAAGCTAAGGAAAATAAGGCAGAAGCCCACTTCAACCGGCTGGTCGAACAATATAAGCAGAAGCTGTTGGGCCCTTCTAAAGGAGCGCCCCTTATGAAGAGAAGCAAATGGTTCGATAGTTGATGCCACCTGCAGACTGTAAGAAAGCCGTGTTTTTCACTGCAAGAAAGCCATGCTTTTCGCTAAAGGAAGAGGACCCCAGCTGATAGCCCCCGCTGCTGTCTCTGTGGGTTGTGTACACTCTTGTTCCTTCTCCAGTGTGGGGTTGGGTAGCACAAAGGAACACCTGAAAAGCACTATGGCGTTCTTGCAACATGCCCATGTTACTGCTGTGTGTGTAATTGCACCTCACTTCTCTTCTCTTCTCAAATGGAGACTATTGTAACAAAGTGATTTGGAGTACTGAATTTGAAAGGTGGGTATTTTGTTATGGAGTCTGTAAATGAGGAACTAACTTTTTGGATGGGTTGGATGGGTCTCGTTTTTAATATACAAAAATACATTATTTATGAGGTGGTTTTTTTTTTCTCTCTAAATAAACCCTTTGAACATTTTTAATTTGGTTACGTAGTCAGCAAGAGCTAAGAACAGAGAAGAGCTACATACTATGGTCTCTGTATGGGGGACAAATGCAAACAGCTGACGGCAGTGGCCTGGCCCCAAGCAGCACCTGAGCAGTGTCTGCCCCTGGAGGGGAGCGGCCGGCTGGCCACCCGACCAAGGGTGATCCAGATGTATTCCCCAGGGCCTGCGGTGGGCAGCGCAGTGAGCATGAGGCGCTAAACTAAGGGCCCAGGTGTGGGAGAGTATCAGATTAATCATACTAAATAATGAATTTACATGTTGTCCTGGTTGTTCCCTGCCCTACATGCCTTCTGAAGATTGCTCTTACCGTTCTTCCTCTTTTCTAAAGAAAGCTGGGGCAGAGGGTGGGACTATTACAGAGTCAAGGTCCACAAGGACCCGACGTGTGAAAATTGGGCCATTGTGAAAGAGGAAAGTCAGTAGAGGCAAACAAATCCCTGCACTGTACACGTTGATGCAAGATGTGGAGTCGATTGATTCTGCCACCCCAGAGCCTCGTGTCTGTCCCTGTGGCCTGGGAGCATTTCCTTGGGATCTTCTGTCTCTCAGATCCCCACTGAGCCATCAGCTCTGCTGGTGCTTCCCCGGGTAGCTGAAGTAGGGCTCTTACCTCCTTCCCTACTCCTAACTGGATTCTCGTGCCTGTTTGCTTTCTCCTGGTACTAATCACCATCCACAATTGTCTGCCTGTTAAAACTGCTCTGAGAGATTTTCTCTTGTCCGCCCTTACTCAGATATGTCCGGTTACCAACTCTGGCACATAGTGGGTATGGAATAAGTAATTACTGAATGGGAAAAATAAGAAAGGAAAAGGAGCGATGGTAGTCCATAGAAAAGAGAAGGCTGAGAATGTAGGTCAGCCTGTGTCCTTGTCCTAATGCATTGCTTTAAAGGATCCCTCCCAGAACATTGCTGAGCCAGGCATAGAGCTGTTTCATGGTAGTATCTTGGAAACCGCGTAGTGCCCTTGATGTTCTAGAGGTAGCGAAGGAGAAATCATGAAAACAGATGCTTTAGAGGTATCCCAGGCCAGGTGCTGTCTTTAGGATCAGTTGGAGACAGTGACAGGAGGTTGAACATTCTTACAAGTCCCCAGCAATACATCTGTCCTAGGGACGGGGTAGGCGCCCCACAGAGAGTGTCAGAATGGCCACAACCTGCCTGTCAGTTGATCTGTTCTCCCTTAGCCTACTCGGTCTGCTTGCCAGACGCCTTTCCTCCAGTGCACGTATACCCCTAATATTTGAAAATGTATCTTAACATTTAGCATTACAAAAAATTGCTGTTTTTTTAGAGATTATTGCCAGATTCTCCTAGTCCAGATATTTCTCTTTAGCAACACTGTGTGTTAAAACATCAGTCAGTTGCTTGGAAAGCTATTGCACAGTTCTTTAAGTGCTTTGAGGACGAGTTATCCTGTTTCTCAATGACCAGACTCCATATATGGTGTCTTCTTTGAGACATCTTCCCTGGGGCTCCTCAGGCAGCTCCTCGGCCTCTTGCCATGCGGGTGGCAATGTAGGGGAAATCGTGCTTCCCTTTCCAGACGCGTGTTTCTCAATTAGCGTGAGGGCTGACTTCCACATTGCTTGGTGAATAAGAGCAAGCATTTGTGTTAGCATCCAAGACTAAAGGTCACAGTGAGAATGACCAAGTTTCATCTGTCTTTTCTTGTTTGGTTGTGCACTCGCTGGGCTGGCTCAGAGGTTAGCGCTCTAAGAGGAGAATCTTACCGTAGGCAGCCTTTTGTGGGCCTTACTTTTCCTTAGATAGGGTTTTGAGTTCCTGCTCTGTAGTGAGCCTGTGGCAGGGAATACGTTTCAGCTATTGTAGAAACAAGAACCATGGTTTCTTCTAGAATCCTAGAGCACGTGCTTCCTTGAGAGACAGTCACATGTCTGAACAATGGGGCTCCTCAGACCTGCTTCTTCAGTCCATCTTCTCCCTTTTGTGCGTGTCACAGATCGTGCTTAGACAAACCAGGATGGCTAGTAATACAATCTTTTGGGACCAATGCCATGGTGTCCTTCATTGACTGAAATGTTAAGTGACACACAGCTATATTTCCAAGTGTCATAGTAAATAAAAAATGAATGTTGGGCTATATAGTGTTTATTATTAGCCCTAACATTATCACGGCAGCATTATTTAACCTGCTATCACAAATAATAAGACACAGACACCTGTC
The DNA here is from genome assembly GCF_030254825.1 of Meriones unguiculatus. Classification (NCBI taxonomy): domain Eukaryota; kingdom Metazoa; phylum Chordata; class Mammalia; order Rodentia; family Muridae; genus Meriones; species Meriones unguiculatus. Next base: position 56,436,839 of record NC_083368.1, on the reverse strand, counting down.
AGATTTATAATAGCCTTATTTACCTTGGGCCGGGCAGATATTTCTACCTCACCCTTTACCTCTCAGGCCCATCCGATGGCATCGCATTAATCATGCTCATCTCAACTATCTTCTATCCATAATCATAATCTTATGAATACCTGCTTGTATTCTTCATCTGGGCCTTTCCACATGATGATTTGAGTCCTTTCTCCTAGCCTATGTGGTTTCTTCTCCAAGATAACCCATTGTGGCATCCTCCTTCTCTTCCTTTCTATTCATTTCCCCTGATTCTCTTGAACCCAAAAGCCTGGGAACTTCAGCTATGCCTGCCTTGTTCTGCCCTGCCCAGGTATAGGCCATTTAATCAGCCAATCAGGCATGTCTAAGGCAGGTTTACACAACAAGGATGGGTGTAATCAGATCTTAAGGGCCAGTAACACCCATCACACCAACCTCCAACACCAAGCATGCTTTTATGCTTTGGTCTTTTGTTTGTTTTGTTTTATCTATGTATCTCTGGCTGTCCTAGAACTCACAGAGATCCCCCTGCCTCTGCCTCCCAAGTGGTAGGATCAAAGGCATGCGTCACCACTGCCTGGATGTTTTTATCTTGAAAAGAAGTTTTCCTGGTTATAATTTAGAGCCCAGAACCTCAAGGCTCCAAAGAGCTTCTTCTCATCCATTTGGCCTTCAGTTGTCTGGGGAGACGGATGGTCAGCTTTACTACAGTGAGCACAGATGCTGAGTCAGCCTAGGACACATACACCTGCAGTCTCGGCTCTCTGGCTGCCCTCACTAGCCAGTTTCCTGCTTGATATCATTTCAGCTCACAGTGGCATGTGTGACAAGTACTGGTCACTTTTGCCATATGAGGAGCAAGTGTGCTCATACAACCTGGAACATTCCCTCACTTGTTTGCAGACAGCTCTTCCATGACTAAATCCATGCTGGCATGGCACTGCAGGATGCTGAGACAAGTTTGTATTTAGTTCATCTCCGCCCCCGCTTTCCACTCACCTCTAACTGACTTGGTAAGAGCCAGGGAGTAGATTTTCAGATTTCTTGTTGACTACTGTAGCTGTCATGCACACAGATTATCTACTTGGCTTCTGATTCGGAGCTGTGATTGGCTGCAGACCCTGGCTGGAGGCAGGTTGATGAAGAAGGAGTAAACTGGGTAGGCTGGTGGACACTTCTGGGAACCAGTTCTGAGAAGGAAACTACTAAGTTTCCAAAAAGACCTTTTGGTTCATCCTGAATGTAGTGTGTTGATAAGCGTTGAGTCTGGTTGTCCCTGAATAGACGACACGTCTGCGCTGTCCAGGGCTGTCATCGAGCAGGTGCCTTCGCTGCACCATCTGCCTTGAACACTCACCTGGACATAGGGTGGGGACACCATCTTTGTCCTTGAAAGCAAGAGTTATAGTTTATGTTTTCATACAGACCCCAGTGCCTAACATGGATTTAGTCATAGCAGAGGCTTGTATACTCCTGTGAGCTCTCGGGGTCGATCCAAGGCATAGCCGGGCGTGTGGAGGATGGCAGAACCATTCTCTAAAGTGATGTCAGTAAAACCTGAGTAAGAAGTGAACAATAATGAAGATAGTGCTCACAGGCTGAGTATGTAGTGTGTGTGTGTCTGTTTTCTCCTCTTACTCAGTCTTATTCCCTCTGTATTAGGTACTTTGAAAACAGCATTTCTTCTTTCTCTCTTACACTGTTGGCTGGGCCCCTGTCTACCAGCACCTCCTTTAGATGTTGTTTAATTTGTCCGAAGAGCTTGTCCAATTCTATCTTCCTGTCACCCAGAGCTAGATGGTGAGGGCCGAACACAGGCAGCTCAGCGCCAAGTAACTGTCAAATGTCTCTTCTCTGAGTCAGTCTCCCCAGCTCTCCTTTTTCCTTTTCTTCTTCTCTGGGCCTGCCAAATACATCCACTTCAGCCATGAGAGAGTAAAGCTGAGCCGTGCATGCTCCCACAGGAATCACGCTGTCTTTGTGTTCTTTTTTTTTTTTTTTTTTTTTCAGAACATATGAAGATGACTTTTAATAACCTGAAGGATAAAAAAAAAAATATGGAACGCTTCACGAATTTGCGTGTCATCCTTGCGCAGGGGCCATGCTAATCTTCTCTGTATCGTTCCAATTTTAGTATATGTGCTGCCGAAGCGAGCACTGTCTTTGTGTTCTAATCCAGTTGGGGAGGATGCTGTGAAAGCACATCAGACCACGCATGGCCTGAGGTCCGGAGCCTGGTCCCCTAACGCGAAAGCACCGGGCTTCTGGGAACAGTAGAGGCTTAGTTATTTCAAAGATGGGCTTTATGGCTGGCTGCAGTAGCGCACGCCTGTACTCCTAACACTCAGGAGGCAGAGGCAGGCAGATCTCTGAGTTCAAGGCCAGCCTGGTCTACAAAGGGAGTCCAGGACAGCCAGACTATGCAAAGAGACCCTGTTTCGGGGCGGGGTGGAGGAGAGTGAGCTTTACACCAAGAAAATGAACAGCTCACCCAATCAGCACGAGGAGGCAGGCATGCTGGCCAGTGCCCCCGGAGGCATGTGTCTTGCCCTTTGTGGGACAGCGGCTGAGATGGCAGCCCTATGCCAGGGGCACCCTGGATGGTACTTCCATTCTGAACCCATCAGTGGGAGGAGCTCCTGAGGTTTTCTTCCAGAAGGTAAATCAACTCTGAACCACTTTACATGTCCTCTCCTGGCCAGTAGCCATGTCACTCAGTGACTTGAGTGACTGCTTAGGGCAGTAGGAACCAGACATTTGTCTGATGGTGTTGCATCAAGGATGAGTTGCACCCAGAGGTTCCCTGCAGACACAAGAGTGGCAAATGGCAAAGGCATCCTGTCAAAACCGGCCAATTATGCAGAAGTTTCAATGAAAAACATTGTATATTATTATGTGTAAATTGTATATAGCATATTTTTTAAAAATTAAAATTTTATGAAACTGTAAAATTACAATAAACTTATTGCATACATTTTAATCCCAGATATTCTCTTTTTAAGCATTGAAGCAACAGTACTGTAAGCCCATTTTATTTAGGATCTTATTGTGTAGGTCAGGCTGGCTAGAACATACGATTCTCCTGCATCAGCCTTCCCAGTGCTCGGGTTTCGGGCACATGCCTCCACAGGTGGCCTGAGGACCCTTGTCTTCTGCTCTCGCTGGATCTGCCTTTGGCCAGCCCACTGCTGTGGGCATTACTTCTCTTTTTCTCATCGTATTAGTGTTCTGCCTATCCCCCAAGACTGAAGACTGTTCTGTTGGGTTGGAGTGTAGCTCAGTGGTATCCCAAGCCCCCGGTTTGGATCTGCAGCTCCTCAGGGGGGAAAAGTGCTTTGTTCCATTGAGTTATTTGCCAGGGGTGCATTGCAGCACTGGGCCCGGCTTTCTGAGGTTAGCCCCGGACATGTGCATGGGTTTTTGAGAAGAGAGTTGACCCAGCCAGGTGAAACCTGTGGACACTCAACCCTTTCCTACAGGCTCTCCTTAGCACACCGACTATGTTGCAATGTACTAAGATGCCTTGATATCAAAAGAAACCTTCAGTCCATAGAGGCTTGGAACCCCCTCTCAAATCACAGCCGAGGGTGGCAGTACCTGTTTGTGGAGCTTGGTGTAGTCTGGAGCTACCCAAGGACGTCTCCCTACCTCCCCCCAAGAGATGTGTGCTGAGCGGGGCACACGTGGCTGAGTAAGGCTGCCTGGCTTGAAGCCCTTCATCTCTCCAAGCTCTGAAGCACTTTGCCCTCAAAGCACAGTGCCCTGGTGAAAGGCATTGATGGGGCAAGCCTCCCTTCCCTGTTACAGCAGAGAAGAGGGTGAAGCCTGAGTCTCCCAAGGTGGTTTAGCCACTGTCTCCAGGGGCTACTTAAGAAACCTGGAAATGTGTCTTAGGTCCTGAATGTTTTGGGTGTTAGAGTGGTTTCTCTTGCAGATTAAGTATTAAAAAAGGAAGGATACGTTCCCTATTTTGAGACTGGTCTGTCATATCCTCAGTTGGCATTGCATGAGCTACAAGGCTAAGAATTAAGAATGACCTTGAGTTTCTATTCCTCCTAAGTGCTGAGATCATATGATCATGTGCATGCAGCAACCCACCTGGCCTATTCAGTGCTGGGGATGGAGTTCAGGACCTCATGCATGCCAGGCAAGCATCACCAACTGTGCTGTACCCTCAGCCCCAGGAAGAGCAGTTCCGAAGCCATGCTCTTTGGATGGTAAAGCCTTTAAGAACGTCCCCCACAAAATTAAAGTTTTTATTATAAGCCTCAACTTGAAAAGTAGGCCCTTGGCTCTGCTTCTCCCCTTTCTTCCCCCTTAAGTCAAAAGAAACCACTTAGAGGTATATTAAACATTTTTTTTTTTGCTCCTGTCTTTTATGCTTTCAGAAGCCAAACTTGAAATGTGAGAGCATATAAGAAGTGCTTGAACCCAGAACACATTTGTTTACGGCCTTTCTTCCTCGTGGCGGGCTCTGTATCTTGGCTCACCCCAGAGCTGCTTGCACGCAGCTGGTGTGGATCCATTCCACCGCTTTTCTAACTTTTCCCAGAATCCAAAGACATCTCCTTTCCCCTGGAGGTCTGGTAATGGCTGTTGTCCATAGTCACGACAATCTCCAGGGAGGGCCATGGCCATCTGACAAGGGCTATTACAGGGACATTAGGCTTGAAGTACCCGCACAGGGAGTCGTGTACCTTTGAACCCGACTGCAAGATCTGCAGACAGCTTACAACACTGGTGAGTTGGGAGTCTGGTTCTCCAGCCCGCAGCTGTGTGTGGGTGCTGCTGGCAGCCAGCCGCTGGAACCAGTCCCGGGGAAGGAGACAGACTTGGAAGAGCTATCTGCTCGCGCTTTCTCACTCTTCCCTAGAGAACAGGCAGGGCAAACAGCAGTCGCTAATAACAGTAGCAGTTACCCTGCTCACTGGGCAGTGTGCTAGCACGAGCTTACTGGGTAAAATGCCCTCTCCCCGAATGCCCAGAGGCCAAAAGGTGGTGTCTGGAAAGGCAGACCTGTGGCCCTGCCCAGGTGCCTCAACTTCTCCCACACTCTGGGACTCGGCTAGTTAGCAGAGGTGAAGGACCCTCTGCCGAGCCATCTGTTGTCTCTTCTGCTCTCTCTGCAGAAGAGCTTTCTTTGTCCAACTTGGGAATATACCTGGAAACAACAGGCGCTTAAAATTAATGCAGTGTTCCAGGTGTCCACGGGAGGTCCCAGCACAGGTTCCGGCGCCAGGCTTACCTGCTGAGCCATTTATTTATTTATTTTTAATATTGCTTTTTAGATACAGTTTCTAAAAGTCTTTTTTTTTTTTTTTTTGTAAATTACCTATTTCATAACTTTTTAGGGACTTCAATTCCACTCAAAAAATACCCATTCATGATCTTTTAATTCTGTTATCTGCTGGGTGGTGGTGGTGGTGCGTACCTTTAATTCCAGCACTTGGGAGGCAGAGACAGGAGGATGGCTGTGAGTTTGAGGCCAGTCTGGTCTACACAGTGAGCTCCAGGATGGTGAGGACCACATAAAGAGACACTGTCTCAACAAACAAACAAATGAACAACAACAAAAGAAACATGAATTCTAGTACCTCAGTTTTCAGCATGGCAAAAGCCCAGTTTAGAGATGTCATTTGTTTCCCACTGTGGAAGTGTAAAGCTTATCTTTAGGTCCATTTCCCCAGTTCCCAAATACTTGAAAGTTGAAGGAATGTAATTATCAACCATAAAGCCAGTTAGAATAAGAAATGGTGCTTCTTCTCCAAACATTCTTTCCTTGAATCTGTATTTGACTTTCTCGGGAAAATCAAAGGCTTCATTATGCTGCCGAGGGCTGTGGTTCCTGTGCTGCCATCAGGAGTCACCTCCTGAGCATTCATCCTGAGCTCACTTCCTCCCACTGGCCCCTATAGTCACGTGGACGTACTCATAACAGAAACATGCACATATGCAAAATCTTTAAAAATGCAGACTTGTAATTTGGAGGAGTGGCAGAGGAAAGATTGCATGCTAGCGAATAAAGTGGACAAAAATAAACCAAGTGCTCTGAAAACAATAACATCAAACAGCAAGATCCAAGTCACCATCCAGAATAAACCAGCAGGCCATGGGCTACACCAAGGGTGGACTGACCTCTAGAAAGGACTCATCAACATTCCCTCAGCGATGCTAAGCCCTTGGCCACCGTGGCTGTGGGTGCCGGATACTGAAAGTGGGTCTGCTTAAGGCCCCATATTAGGTGCCAAATTCTCTCACTGCAAAAATATCTCTCTCATCACAAGGAAAATAAAGACAATTTATTCTGAAGCAAAATATGAATGACAGACAATGCCTTGGGTACATAGATGTTGGTCATCCCAAATACTGTTTTCCAATGTGGTAATTTTATTTTATTTTTTTCAGAATTAAAAAGCTGTAAATTAAGGTACTTAAAAATACATTGTTTTTCATGGTTACACAACACTTGATGGCTTTGATAATGCCATAATTTACTTAACCAGCTCCGTATATGCTAAAAATGTCCTTGGTTTCTGTCTCAGTTTCTTTTGCTGTCGCTGTGATAAAGTTACTCTAACAAGGACAACTTCCAGAGAAATGGTTTCTTTGGCTCACAAGTCCAGGTTACGGCCCATCACTGAGGGAAGGTCGAGGTAGCAGAGGCCCGAAAGACCTTGTCATGTGCGCTCAGGAGCAGACAGCAGCGACCGCCTACGTGCTTGCGCTGGCTTGCCCTCTCCAGTCCAGTCAGGCCTGGACCCAGCGCAGGAAGCGGAGCTGCAGCTTCCGGTTGGTCTCCCTTGCACCACTAAACCAATTTAAAGAATCCGTCACAGGCATGCGCAAGGCCCGTCTCAGCCGAGCCTAGGGTTTGCACAGTGGACAGCGCCCACCGTCAGTTTCTGTGAAGAATGACCTCGCACATGTGTCTCTATTAGCCACTGTTTTTGTTTGCTGTGCTTTGACATCCTCGACCTTCCAGATGGCCCACGTGGCTAATTAACACCTAGAGCAGAGGTTCTCAACTTTCCTAACTGCTTCGACCCTGTAATACACTTCCTCATGGTGTGGTGACCCCCAAGCATAAAATTATTTTTGTTGCTACTTCATGACTGTAATAATGAGTCATAACGTGAATATCTGTGTTTTCCAATGGTCTCAGGCAACCCCTGTAAAGAGGGTCAATCCACACCAAAGGGGTCACAACCCACAGGGTGAGAACTGCTGACCTAGAGAGACTGAGCAGCTGGCCTGGGGGGTCGCCTTTCATAGAAGAGAGTAATTCCGAGGTGAGATCCTCAGTCACTTCCTTTATTTTAGGTCTCACTCATTAAGCCAGTATGCTCCCTCCCTAACGTCCAGGGCTAGGCTCTGGACATCTCAGGGCTCTCCTGCTGGTGAGGGCCTGTTGGCACTGTTCCGTCATTCTGAGTTGTGCGAGCTCTACTTTGCTCATGGAGATCACAATAAAGGCTCTGGCTTACGCCTTCCCTTGTTCTATCTGCGTCCTGTGGGCACACGTGGTTCCTCATTCCCTCTTTTCTTGGCAGCTGTGAATAACAGAGTCTTGTTTTAGGCACAGCTGGGGGTCTAGAGAGATGGCTCTGTGGCTGAGCGTGTACCCTGCTTTTGTAGAGAACCCAGTTTGGTTTTTAGCATCCTCACTGGGTGACACACAGCCACTCTGACTCCAGATCCAGAGGCTCTCTTCTTCCCGCCTCCTCAGGCGCCCACACTCCCATGCACACAGCCACACAACTAAAAATAAAAGAAAGCTTTCTTCCCTCGGAGGGACAGAGTTGTCTGCATCACCTTAGCTAATCAAAACAAACCCTGGATACATTTGAAAACAGTCATTTTGCCAGCCATGATGATGCCTGTCATCTCGAGGCTCAGGAGGAAGAGGCAAGTATCATTGTAAGTTGAGGGACAGCCTGACTTGTGTGGTGAGTTCTAAACCAGCGAGGGCTTCCTAGAAAGACCTCCCCAAACAAACAAAATCCCAGAACCAAGCAACAAACAATGAGTCACCTGCTGCTTGGCTCCAAGGGACCTGGTGTCGGTAGGATATGTAGAAGAAAGGAGAGCAGTGGAAGGATAGCTGCTCTGTTGGCTCATCCCTGTGATTCCAGCAGCAGCTCTGCCAGCCTGGGCTACATGGCGAATCTCTGCCTAAGGAAGGGAGGAGGGGAGGAGGGAGGGAGGAAGGGAGGAGGGAAGGAGGGAGGGAAGGAAGCAAGGACTAAGCTTGGAGGGAGTAGAGAGATGTCTCAGTGGGTAACAGAGCTTATTTCATAAGCATGAGGACCTGAGTTCAAATCCATAGCATCCACCCAGAAGGCAGGATGTGGCTAAGCACATGCCTGAGATTCTGCTGCTCTGGGGCTTGCTGCCCACTGGCCTGGCTCCAGTTCAGTGGGAGACCCTGTGCCCTCCTCTGGTCTGAGGGAAAAAAAGGCCCAAAGTGGAGGCATTAAAAAAAATGTTCATTTTTTTTCTGATTATAAAACAAAGTATATATTCAATAGAGAACATTTTTAAAATGCAAATAATTTTTTAAAGATTTATTTATGCAATGTTTTGTCCCCGTGTGTGCCTGCAGGCCAGAAGAGGGCACCAGATCTCACTAGAGATGGTTGTGAGCCAACATGTGGCTGCTGGGAATTGAACTCAGGACCTATGGAAGAGCAACTAGTGCTCTTAACCTCTGAGTCATCTCTCCAGCGCCCAAAATAATAATAAATAAAAAAATTATAACCCATACATTGTGCAAAAGCTTAAACATAAGATTAGCAAATAATCCAATAATTGCCCTCCTTAATATATCACCCAGAGAACTAAAAGCAGGAATTTCAACACAGGCCTGTTAGTATACAAATAGCCAGGAGGAAGAAACAATCTAAAAGGCCACTGTGTGTGCTAGATGGGTAAAGTGTGCTATGTCCTACATGTAATGAAACAGCACTCAGCTGTGAAGACAACGAGAATTCTAAAACGCACTGCAGTGCGGGTGAGCCTTGAAAACATGCTAAGTAAAATGAGTCAGGACCAAAAGGAAAACGTTACATGAGTTCCCGTCCACAAAGTATCAAAATAGATACACCTGCAGAGAAAGAAAGCATGAAAGCAGCCGGAGGCTGAGAGGAAGCCGGCTGCGGGCCCAGGGCTCAAGGGAAACAGTGGGAGGAATATGGGCAGATGAAAAGGTTCTGAAAAGTGAAAAATCACAGGAGTGAAACTTTTGCACTATTGTGCATCTGCCTGATGCTACTGTTTTACATACTTAAAAAGGCTGTATATATTTTATCAGAATAAAACCAAAACTATCTCCTTATCCAAGGTTTGCGAGTGTGTGTGTGTGTGTGTGCATTTTATAAAACTTGATGTGAAATACATATGAATTTATTTTCCTCTCTTTCTGCCTTGGGAGTTGAACCCAAGGTTTCGTGTATGCTGTGGTGCTTTAAATATGAATGCAAAAGGAATGCCCATCCCCCAAAGCCCATAGGCTTTGAATACTTAGCCATCAATCAGCCAGGGCCTCTGTTAAACAACTAGGAGGCGTGGCCTTGTAGGAGGAAGTGTGTCGCTGGGTGGGCTTTGAGGCAGGTCCAGTGTCTTTCTCTTCTGGCTGCCTTTTGTCTGTTTGTGGAACCCTCTGCTGCCGTGCCTCCCTCCATGCCTCCATGCTTCCCGCCATGATAGTGGACTAAGCCTCTGAAACTGTAAGCAGTGCCCAGGTAAATGATTTCTGCTGGAGGAGCTGCAGTGGCCGCGGTGTCTCTTCAGAGCTGCAGAACCCTGACTGAGACGTAAGCTCGCAAGTACTCCACCAGCCGAGCTACAGCTCTAGCCTAACGTCGTGTCTTCTTAAACGGACTCCCGTCACCCTAAACTGGAATGACCCCAGCTTGGTTTACTGCACTGGTTTACTGCTGCAAGTAAGGCCACCGCCTGATGTTCTGAGTAATCACGTTAACGCATCCTTTGTGGGGCATGACAGTCCAGTCGGAGTCTGTTTCTGGGCTTACGGTGTGAGAGAAGGACACACCTGTCGCAGGACGTTCAAGGCCATTGTGAGCCCCGAGACCGTGGATTGTAAAAACCTGTTTCTAATTGTGGCAAGGCCCAGTCTTTGATCCTAGAGCTTTCTGTTTGCTGTAAACAGGTAGTTGTGGTTGTGGTGTGGCTCAGCCCTTGCACACACCTTTTATCCAAGAGCTTTCTGTAAACAGGATTAAATAAAGTTAACCCTAGGTCAAGAGGCAAAGCAAGCAACCAGCTGAGAGTAAGTGAACATGGAAAAAAAAAACCATAGAGACAGAGAGGAAGTCTGAAGGATGGATAGAGAGACGCACAGGAAAGAGAAAGGAGGAACATGAGGTGAAAGGTATTTAAGACAGTGTGGAGAAGGAGGAAAGGCTTTTTCCTCTGGGACATCAGCTGACTGGGAAGGTCAGCTGGGTACTTTTTCTGCCTCGCTGAGCTATTAGTCTTGCACCCCAATATCTGGCTCTTGAGTCTTTATGGGTGAAATAGAATAATTGAGATTTTAAAAAATAAAACCACACACATTCCCTCCCAACCATTAACCAATTATCATTAACCATGTGATCAAATAATGGCTCCCAAGGCTGTGATCCCATCTGCACTGGGCAGACTCCTGCGCTCTGGCCTCTACTGGCAATTATCACCCACCCACATGTCTGCCAATCTTGCATCATTCTATTTTTATAATTTCCGCTGTATTGTATATCTAATATGATAAGGCAAGCTTCCTTCTTGTTCACCTTCAATTTTTTTTTCTCAATTATTCCCATACACGTTTGTCTTTTGAGACAGGATCTCTCTCCTTAGCACAGGCTGGCCTGGACTTTTATTTAAACCAGACTGGCCTTTAACACATGGAGATCCACCTGCCTCTGCTTCCTGAATGCTGGACCATCATGCCAGATGACCTGTCCAACTGCTCTTTTCTTTAGCTGGAGCAACTTAGCTCTTCAGGATGTTCATTCAAATCTTCCCATATTTGAACATGACAGGCTTTTCATCTAATTATGTCATGAGATTTCAAAGTTGGAAATGTGAAGCTGTGGGCTTCCTGTGACCCACCCCGCTGGGACAGAGTCCCTGGAGTCTTTGTTATTGTCCTCTCTGTCCCCTGCCTGCCTTCTCCCATTGTATTTTCTAATTGGTTGTTTCTAGTGGAGGAGGGAGCTATTGAATTTTGCATCCAGCTACTTTATTAAATTCTCCTGTTAGTTCTAATAGCTTTTCAATTTATTCTTGTGGGCTCTCTGGAGCCTTTTCCACAAACCAATTCAAATGAATAATTAACTCTCCAGCTGAATCAATGACCTTACTGGTCTCCTGTAAATGGAAGGAATTCGGCTGATGGAGAATACCGTGGAAATGCAGAGTAAAGGGGAAGGCTTGGAGCATCCCCATAGGCTTAAGTATGGTCACATTCTTCAATTCATCATTTTGCTGCTCGAAATCCATCCTGAAATAAGCAATCAAAGCTGTAACAGAATTTAAAGCTGAAGACATGCACTGCAGTGCTTTGTATTTATAATTATGGAAACTGCAGACCATGCCCTGATTCTTCATATTAGCAAGATGGCTCAGTGCTGGCTTTAACCTCAGCTGTCTCTGATTCTACCCACTCCATCGCGGTCTGCTCTCCTCCACTGAGCTTACCTTTGTATATTCTGTCGCCTGCTGGGGGCCCCGTCCTGTTTCGTATGCTCTTTACCCACTCCTTGTCCCATTATGGCTCAGGCCCATGGCTGAGGTCAGGCATCTGGGAAACACTTAGGGGCCGGGATCCTAAGTGAGAAGTGGCTGTGGAGATGCTCAGGACACATTCTCAAAAGTTTCAACTGCAACACATCTATCAACTGATCTAGGGGACTCCAGCGCTGGCATGGCTCGTTAGAGTTATTACAAATGGCCATAAACTGACTTAAAGGAGCCGGGCTCTGCTCTCTCAGAAAATGTCCTCCCTTAAGCAGGAAACCATTACGGGGCAAAGATCCAGCTGTAAGCAATCACTGCTCCCTCAGAGAGGCAAATGCCTCCATCCTGAAGAAAATGCTGGCTGAGTCGCCACAGCATTTATTGCACCCATACCTTGGATAAAATATAGCCACAGACACTTTGCCTTCCTTCCTTCCTTCCTTCCTTCCTTCCTTCCTTCCTTCCTTCCTTCCTTCCTTCCTTCCTCTCTTTCTTTTCAGGATATACTCTTGGCTGTCTTGGAGAACCCACCACCCTCTGCCTCCTGACTGCTAGGATTAAAGGCATGCCTGGCCCTCCTTTTGTTAAATATGAGATCTCTTTATGACTTCTTTAGGCCAACGGAATGTGGCAGAAGTGACTTTGTATAGTTTCTGAGGATGGATAATTTCTTTGACTCTTTGGCACACATTCTTGGAGGCCAGTCTCCTAAAGAGGCTCAGCTATCTCACGACCATACTGTGGGAGCCTGAGGTAGCCACATGGAGAAGATCACACAGGAAAGCGGCAATGCAGTGGGCATGGGAAGGGAGCCGTTGGCCTGGCCAATGGCTGGGTGCAGCTAAGCAAGCGAGCCCTTGGCCAGTCCTACAGGTGAGAATCATGAGAAATAAGTAATTGGCATCATACTTTAGAGACGGTCTCTCCACATGCCTTAAATGATAGGCAAGCACTTTGCAGCTAAGCTATACCTCTGGTTCTTGGTTTTTTACACAGTCTTGTTCTGGAGTCTATGCTATCTTTGAACTTGTGATCCTCCTGTCTCACTTTCCTAAGTGCTGGCATGTGCTACCATCCCTTCCTAGAAAGGCTTTTCTTGGTGCAGTCCCAGCTTTAGGCCTGGAGGATTCTGAGCTGGCTGCCAGGCCCGGACATAGCACTCACACTAGAAGGAAACCTTAATCTCCACAAAAGGGCCCCATCTCAAAAAAGTCAGTTAGTGCCCTTTTCCTTCGTGCTTGATTTCAGCCCAGGTGTCTGCCAGGCTTCTGACTTCGTAGGCCGAGAATTTAGGGGCCTACTACTGTTATTCTATTCACAATTGATTCTCCGTAGGCCTGGCCTACCAGAGTGCTAACACCAGTATTGATGCCAAGGTGTGGGGCTCCTGGTTGCATGATTCAGGGGCTTAGTATTTAGAGCACACCGTAGTCCATACCTGAGTGTTTAGTTTCAGTGTTATGTGGCACTTACCCTACTTATTATAGAAGCACTTAATTCCGGGCTTCTTTGTTGCCTGCAGTATTTGGCATCAGAAGTGTTTAATCTTAGGATTAAACAGTGCCTCTGACATTTGCTATCTCAGTATTTGGGAGACGTAATATTTAGCTGTGAGGTATTTATTGGCCCTAGTACTCAGTGGCTGTCATACTTGGAATCCTCCTCTTTAGTGGTCACATAACTCAGAGGCCACGGGACATGGTGGCCTCTTGCATGTCGGTGATGGAGCGCCTGTCCCGAGTCTCCACTGCTGCCTCTGAGCTACACGTGCTCCGGGCAGTTCTTCAGTCTGCCCTGTCGTCAGTTTCCTGCCCTCGCTGCCAGTGTCCTCTGCTCATAAGCAGTTTTTCAGTCCCCTGGCACAGCTTCATTTGAAAATGCACTTTTCTGCAGTGCACAAGAAGATTTTTCTTCCATTTTTCAGAGTTCAGCTGTTTCTGAATCATCTCCTCCACTCCTCCCCGCCCCCCTCTCCTTTGCTCCCAAAATGGAGTACTTTTCACAGTGGGAACTATGGAATTTTCCATGCCTCACCTCCACCTACAGAACAGGAAAGTTACTTGGCACAAGCTTGCTGAGCAGACGGGGCAGGTGTTTGTCTCAAGGGATCAGTGGGCACAAATACCACGCAAGTGAGAGGAGGACGGCGGTGTCAGCTAGGGCATATGGTAGACCCTGGAAGGTGGTGGGCCTAGGCTCACCTCTGGCCTGTAGTGGGGCCTCTCTAAACTCCCACGTGCTGACTGTTTCGCTGGACACAACACAAGTCTCTCCTCCAGGGGAGGCATCTAGCAGGAGCACACCTGAGTGTCCCCGACTCTCCTGAGTTCACCAGGAGTGGCTGTACGCATGGCTGTATGCATGGCTAGCTGCTGTGACCTGCCAGCCAGCAGTGGGGGATGCTGGGGCCTCAAGAAAAAAGGGAAGCTGCCCTCATCCTCCGTCACCAGGAGGGTCGTCCTTTCTCCAACTCGAGTTTGAACTCAGCCTCATGAGGTGTACTTTCCCAAGGGATTAGCCAAGGCTCCCATCCCTTCCTCATCCCTCTTCAGTCCCCTTTAACTCATAAACACTCGCTAAGCATCCCAGCCTGTGGCTGTGGACTGAGCCCTAAGGAGATGAGACAGTGTGCAGCCCATGTTTGAGGAAGAGCGACACAGCTTCTGGCCATGATTCTTTCATGTCTTAGGGGCGAGCAAATTACATTCTTGGGTCCATGTTTAGGATTCAGACTTTGGTTCAGTTTGGCCTCCTCCCTTTTAGTTCTGGTCTAAACCCCCTCTGCCTGGGAAACTTCCTTCTCCCCACTAGTCCATACAGGAGCAGCTGAAACACGGGAAGGCAGAGGCACATAGAGGAGCCCCTCATGCTGGAGTCTGGCTGAAGTGTCTGGCTTGCTGGGAATCAAGGACTTTGGCACAATTACCAAAATGTGCTGTCAACATTGCCTGCATTGAGACAACATTCCCTTTATAGAGAGATAATTTCAAATAAGAATGTTGAAAGAGCTATGAACCATAAGGTTGCAAGCCAAAGGTCTTCCTGTGATGGCTTCACTCTTTGCCCAGATGTTTTCTGGAGCTCTCACAGACAAGGCTATTAACTTTTGCTCACAGTAAAGAGCTCACATAACCTTTGCCTCCATACATCCCCTGGGAGCCAGGGCCGCACTCCATATGCTTTAATCCCATTCAGTGCACACCAGGAAACGCTTCCCCGTTTCCTTCACAAGAAAAAGGACCCTTGGAGATGAGACGTGAGGAGGCCCCAAAATCATACATAGGGCTGTGGTGGAGACGCAAGTGTGACTGTCTTTAGGGAAGCCCGCCTGCTCAGCCCACATCTCCTCTAATTAACTCCAACTCTTCCCCTTTCTGACTCGTCCGGAAATTCTTTTCTGCAGTCAGCAGTCATGGCTTCACCTGATGGGAGGTCCCTCAACAGAACTCAGGTTGCTCCGGGGGCAGCATGGAGCTGTGTCTCCAGCCCGCCCCAGCGCCCTGACGCAGCCCCTGAGGATAGGAGGAGGGCTGTGGAGGATGTCAGAGGGGCCGTGAACCAAGAAGACCATCCTGGCCTCTTCATTTTCATAGGTAACCTCTGTCCTGAAACTTGGGACATTGCTCCGAAAAGTTTGACAATTTTGGACTCTTATGACAATTTAAGAGTTACAGGGGCTGCAATTTAGTCTTCCCTCTAGGGTGATTTAGACTCTCAGTTAAGACCTTTAGCTCTTTTGATTAAAACAGAGACATTTAATATCACCAGTGGTGTCCCAAACTCCCTCCAGCGGTCTGCATTAAGCTTCTGTTCTTGCCTGTGCTAAGAAAGAATGCTCTTTTTCTTTAGTCTTTTCCTTTTCATTCTCTTTTTTCCCTTTTCCAGTGTCTCCTACCTCAACTCCTGCCTCAACCAGAGGAGGCATCAGGCTCCCTGGAGGTAAACCAAATGGATCCTGCATCCTGATTAATGTCCCTAGTGCCACCCTTAAGGCTCCTCTTTTTGCCAGTGATCTTCAGCTCAGCTTCTGCGCATCTCCAGGGCCAAGCTGGAGACTCCTGCAGATTATGGACAGTGTCCGACTAATCTCATGACTCCTGCTTCCGTGCTCAAAGGGAACTCCAGCTGCTCAGACTCTGACCAGTGGGCGGCCCCATGGTGTCCTGGCAGAGGTGTAACTGCGGGCTCAGGAGAAAGTCTTGATTTGTAGTGTTTGCCCATTCTGGTGGTGTAAATACTCCCATTGTAGTCTATTGTAAGCTACCACCGCGGCATTAGCTAGACATCACGGATGTTGTGCCGGGCGCCAACTTAAACAGCGTGGACACAGTGAAACAGGAAGCCGTATGCTTTTAGGCATAATTTAAAAAAATACATTGATTTGTAATTTTACTACTTCAATTTTATGATACTCAATGTATTCACACGTAACTATAAGAAATAACACAGGAGGTTGGAGAGATGGCTTAATGGGTAAGAACGCTAGCTGCTTTTCCAGAGGACCAGACCTGGGTCCCACTCCAGGCACCCACGTACAACTCACAGCAATCCATACCTCCAGTTCCAGAGGACCTTTTGCCTCTCTGGCCTCTGAGGGCGCTATACATACAAGATGCACAGACACATGCAAGCACATAAAAGAAAAGTAAAAGAACACAGAGGGGGCTCACATTGTTTAGCCAATGATGGTATCTTATAGAACCAAACTGCATCCAGGAACCTAATGCTGATGTGCTTGTCCACCTTGCTCAGATTCGTGTTTCGTCTGCCGTCGCCTGTGCGTAGGGGCGTGTTAACCCATGTGACTGCCACTGTCAGGAAACAGAATAGTTCCGACAAGAGGCACCCTCCAGCCGAACCCTTACAATCTAGTTGCTGTTCTCCACTTACCCTGCACCTTTGTTAAACTGAATACTTAATCTCGTCAATTAAGCATGCTATATGAATGAACTTCTGTGGTTCAAATCCCCATTTAACTATGTCTATAATTAAATTTTGAGTTAATTGCAGATTGACGTGGAGTTGTGAGATATAACACAAAGAGCAAGGAGTGACGGCGTGCACCTACAATCCCAGCGCTTGGGCGGCTGGGAGTGGGAGGATCGCTATGGGTTTGAAGCCAGCCTGGATTACATACAGTGACCTGCAGCGATCCTGGACTGCAGTGTGAGACCATCCCCGCAAAGAAAGACGATGATAATGCAGAGACACTCTAAGCCTTTCATAGCCTTTCCTCCACGACGATGTCAGGCAGAATGGTAGTCACAGTCAGGATGTTGACTCTGACACAGGTAAGACACAGAGCGTTTTTGTCACCATGACGGTTCCTCCTGCTGTGCTTTCAAAGCTGCCCGCTCTCTTCCCCTTTCATCCCCAGAGCCTGGCACCCATGAATGTGTTGTCTGCGTCTTTAATTGTGCTGGTTAAGTAACATCAGATGAACAAAATCTCACGGCCTGCATCTGTCAGGACTGGCTTTTGGGCCATCAAGTTGGTGCCTCTGTGAACCTGTTCTTGCAGAATTCTGAGGTATGGACGAGGTTAAAACCACAGCCACTCAACGGTCAGCTCACCAGAGGGCCTTGAGCTGTGTCTAGTGTTTACGTCAGCATAAAGAGCCCTGAACAGGAAAAGCATCTCGTTTTCCTCTTTCGGACCAGTGTCTGAGAGCGCAGTTGTTGGCCACTGATACACGTATGCAAGGTGACTGGGACACTTTGCACTTCCAGTGGCCGTGTGCACGAGTGAGGCAGTTTTTCTGCATCCTCCCGGAATCTGGTGTTTCCACTATGTTTGTTCCCGTCTGGCTGCACCGTGGAGCCCGTGTGCATTTCCCCATGACTAATGATGCTGAGTAGTCTCCGAGTGCCGCGTGCTGTTCGTGTGTCAGCTCACGCCTTTTGCCCGCTTTCCTAGTTGGGCTGTTTATTCACTGTTGGATTTCACGGCTTCCTCGTCAGCGCTGGCAGCCTAGCCCCTTGTCAGATGTGTGATACCTAGACTCGCGTCCTTGCAAAGCCTTTCATGAGTGGATCTTTTCAGTTTGGGGAGGTCCAGAAAAGGCCAGCCTCTCATCCAGCTATTCAGACCACTGAGACAGGAAGTGACAGGTCCAAAGAGCAGGTAGACCCTGGGCTCTTAACCTGCTACCTAACAAAAATGTGCCCTCAACCACGGAGTGTTCACAGACGAGAAGCCGTGTGACTAGACTAGGCTTTGACCAGCGGCATTTGAGACAGACATCCAAGTGACAAAGGCAAAGGGGGAGCGCTCCTGAGGTCAAACCTTGTCCCACCAAAAGCCCTTGGTAATACAAAATGAATAAAGTGTAATTAATAAAAGTTAAATAAAAAATAAAAAAAAAGCCCTTGGTGAGCCTTTGAAGTCAGCTCATCTGTCAGGAAAAAAAAATCACAGCATTTGCTCTTTGTTAACTTAAAAATCACTAATTTTGGAGGTCATAGCTGAGCAAGGCGTCATTAGCTTCCCATGAGCTCGCCAGAGATAAAACCTCTGATGTGTGGGCTCCGATAACAGTTGCCTTGGTTACTGTGCAGGAACTCAAAGCCTGCTTTCTCTAAAAAACACCAACTCTGGGCTTAAACCTGCAGACATCTGAGGAGACTGAAGCATTACACAAGGATTGACGTCGGTGCCTTCATATTGTCTCTGTCCCCTTTGTTGTCCTAACCCATGGGGCCGGGGTCCACTGAGCTGGGCAGGTAGATGTGTTGACTATTTGAGAAATGGTTCGCCCAGAGCCGTAACAATAAAGGGTTAACGTGGTCGTTTGTCTGCTGGAGCTGGAGCACTCTGAACCCCCAAATACCCTGTGCTTTAGTTTAGAGCATTGGTTCTCAACACGTGGGTCACCACCCTTTTGGTGGTCACCTATGAGATATTTACATTGCGAAAGATTACAAAGTGGCAACGAAAATAACATTCTGGCCCGGCTCACCGCAGCCTGAGGAACTGTATTAAAGGGTCACAGCATTGGAAGAAGCTCCACTGGTTAGGGCGCAGCACAGGCAGAGACTTTAATGCGAGACAGTGACCACACAGCAGGGGCGGTTCAGCAGTCACTGGGTTAAGCCGCTGTCCATTAGCCCACCAACCTCAAGGTCAGAATGTTTACCCACGAGAAGGAAAAACATCTTTTGAAACCGTGCCCGTGACCAAGGCACATGAGCAAACTTTAGCCTAGCCCGGGAAATCAATAGGCGCTGTCTGGTCTGTTGTGGAGAACACGGCACTCTGACCCCTCTCCCCTGCTGCTGAGCTCCCTCGGCTGCAGCGAGCCTAGCTCACCCTGAAACCCACTGAAGGAGCTCTGCTCGGGCTGCCTGCCGGGCGAGACTCGCTCGCACGTCTACCGCGCCCACGCCTTCAGCTCTGCTGCCCCGCGCCCACGCCTTCAGCTCTGCTGCCCCGCGATCGCCACGCTCACAGAGGAGCTGGAGATGTTTACACGGATCTGTTCTAACTTGATTTTCAATAGCTGTGTTTAACAACTTGTTCTTGAGATTCTTGGAACTCTACCAGCTGTCTCCGAGCAGGTTTTGACAGACATGCTGTCAAGCCTCTTTACTTTTGCCTGCAGCCTTGCTCGGTATTTGATCTTGCCTCCTGCCTCAGTGTCAACATGAAAGCCACGTGGAAATTCTCCTTCCCCGTCTGGGTTTATTAGCACCCCCCCACACCCCAAATGAAACATATCTCAGTCCTGCTCCTTCCTTTGTCCTCCATTTACAGAGGAAGGCATCCCCACCTGGCATCTCAGCCCTGGGTAATTGGTACTGTAAATCCCCACTCTACCCATTTCTTCAGAAACTTCTGTTCCAGCTGGTGCTCTTCTCTGCAGGCCTTCAGGATTCAAACTCACTTGCTGCCCTCCTGCTTCAGCCCCGCTCCCCCATCACTCCGTCACAGACGCGTCCCAAGATCTGTTTCTCCCACCCCAAGGCTCTCCTCAATCTGTCTCATCTCCCTTTGGCCCTGCACTATGGAAACCTTGGCCCCGAGAGCCTCGAGAGCCTCACCTCTCCCTGAATCCTTTCCCAGGTGCCATGGACCATTCAGCTCACTCCACCAGGCCCTTAGGAGAGTCCGTGCTGGGACTCCGCATGCTCCTCTTCTTCTAGTTGGCCCTGGCTCTTGTCTCTCTTGTGCGAGAGCTCTCCAGCCTGGCTCTTTCACTTCTGCCAGGACACTTGCCTGTACCTGAAGCCTTGCTGGTCCTCGTGGACGTGAGTCCCTGGGCTCTCATGCAGGTGCCTCAGGGGCCCCATGGGATGCGCTTCAGCGTCTTTCCCCCAAACTCCCCATCCCAATTAGGGGCTCCACTCTGACCCTTGTCCCATTTTCCTCAATCATCACAGGCTTCTTCCTCTTCTCACCCATCCCCCCAACCCCACCACAGGCCCTGAGCTCTGGTCTCTCCCTGAACCCTGCTTTTGTCCCTCCACTTCTCTGTCCTCCCCAGGTTCTCATCTGGAGAACAGCAGCAGCCTTCCCTCTGGTCCCCCTGTAGTGTGTGAGCTTCCTTTGAGATGAGTCCGGCTGTGTCTCTCTCTGGATTGACACCCATGGTTTCCATGGCTCTCGGGATCAGGCCTGTCGAAGGCAGCTTGCCCTGCTATCCCAGGTGAATGCAGTTCGGTTGCCCGGAGGACCTCAGAGCCAAGCTCTCTTTTACAACTCTGGACTACAACCTACATACAGTTCATCACTTTGTGTGTGTGGTATGTGTGCACTTATGTGCAAGGTGCTTGTACACCTGGTGGCCTGAGGAGGGTGTTGGGTGTCTTCCTCTGTCTGCTTCATTCCCTGAGGTAGGGTCCCTCTCTGAACCTCTCTGTCGTTTCAGCTGGGCTGGCTAGCCATCAGGCTCCTGGGTGCCTCCTGTTTTTTCCTCCCTGGTGCTGGGGTTACAAGCATGTGTGGCCGTGCCTAGATTTTTACTTTAGTGTTGGGGATTCAAGGTCCCCTCCTAGGCTGGTTAGTGTTTGTCAACTTGAAATAGAAGCACCTGGAAAGAGAGACCCTCAACTGAGGAATTGCTTCTATCAGCTTGACCTGTGGGCGTATCTGTGGGTATTTTCCTGATTAATGATTGGTAAGGGAGGGCCCAGCCCGCTGTGAGTATGTCCCACCCCTGGCAAATGGTCCTCAGTTGTGTAAGCAAGCATGGTGAGCAAGCCATGGAGAGCAGGCCAGTGAGCAGTGTTTCTCTGCAGCTCTAGAGGTTCCTGCTTGAGTTCCTGCTTTTGCCTCCCTCAGTGATGGGCTGTTACCCGGGAGTGTAAGCCAAACAAATCCTTTCCTCTTTGGTTTTGGTTAGAGTTTTCTCACATCAACAGAGAAGCAAACTCAGACAGGCCCTAAGCCTCATTCACCATGTCACTGTTTTTCTTTGTGTTGTTTTGGTTTTGTTGGTTGGTTTTCAGTGTCTTCACTAGACTTGCAAACCTTAGGCACCACCAAACTCCACAACATTCCTACTCTCCCTCAAAAGACAGCTGTGCTGGTTACAGCTGTCGCACATTCGCCTGCTCAGAGCTGGCCAGCATTGTTTTCCCTTTCCATAGATTCCAGATATGCGAAGTCATGTGACCTGTGGCTCTTTGTATCTGGTTTCTTTTACTTAGCATCCTTCTTGGGCCTTGATTTTTCTCGTGCAAATTTCAAAAACATCATTGTCTTCATCCCTCAGGATCATCCACCTCCCTATGTGCTCAGAGATTCTCAACTTCACATCCTTACTCATTTTTAAAGGGGCCTTTTCTGTTTGTTTGTTTGTTTGTTTGTACCCAGATCTCTGCTCTGCTATGCTGGGGTGAAGCCCCTGTTTAGGTCATGGCAGCCCCACTTTACCCAGCATAAGCCTCATCATATCACATCGCTGTTTCTCAGCCAGCATGCTTCCCAGAAGGGCAAAGATTTGCCATCTGATTAACTCCTGCTTCCTGGAGCCTTATCCAGGCTTGGTGTAGAAAAAGGCCCTCAGTAAACATATGCTATATGAAAAATACATTAATATTTATTGGTTAATGAGATGTGGTAGCACTTGGCTGTATTCCCAGCACCAGGGAGGCAGAGGCAGGAGGATCAAGAGTTGGAGGTCTACCCTGGGCTACGTAGAGACAATTTATCTCAACAGACTAACAAAAACAGAACAAAAAGCAAAAATTGCATTGGCTCCTTGGCTTGTAGGCAGAGTCCAGTGGCAATATGAGGTCTTGCTGGGTGACCACTCATTCCCTCTTCTGAGATGCTGGGTGGGCTTAACAGTGAACAGTGAAGGGATCTGAACGCAGGTTGGTGCCTTGGAGACTCTGAGCAGCTGGGGTTGGAGGATTCTTATGGAAAAGGGTTCAGGAAACACAGGCTGGACCCTGACTTCCCTAAGGCCAGGCGGCCTGTTTTCTTGTCACTCCTTCTGGCTCTAGTGGAGAAAGAGCATCCCATGTAGAGGTTAGCCTTGGCCCTGGGCTTCTCAGATAGGAGCAGGCGAGTGCCCTCTGCTCTGTGCTGGAGGTACTGGGGCCCTGTGGTTGTGTCCAAGAGGACTTGGGGCGCAGGAGCAGAAGTGAAAGTGCTGGAGGCTTGCCTGAGGTCCACCGGAAAAGCAGCTGTCACCTTGAGGGTGTCGTCAAGTCCCGTAGCTCTCCTGGAAGGAAGAGGCCTGCTCTCCTTAGCAGTGGGTCAGAAAGCAAAGCTGGTGGCCTGCTTTCCAGAAAGTTCCATGTGGGGGCCCACCTGGGCATTGAGTGTTGTCATACATCAAATGACTCCTCACAAAGTGAAAATATTGCCTGTGAAGTCCCCGGACAATGAGGTTTCCTGCCATGGGGGATGACAGGAGCAAGAACAGGGAAGATCTGCGTGTTTTACCCATTGCGCATGCTTGGAGCATCTACGTTCTTTTAATGCTCACTGCGAGGTGAGCTGCCCTGTCCCACCAGGAGACAAGCGTCCAGTAGGAAGCGCCGCACTCACCTCCTAGCCAACAGGACATGGAAGTAACTAAGTGTGCCGTGGAAGGATTTGGGGTTTAGAAACCCTGACTCTGCCCGACAGAATGCTGCCCCGGGCTTCTCAGGCTGTCCTAAACACTAATCCGTTCTTCTTTCTTCTTTGTTTTTTTCAGGGTAGGGTTCTCTGTGTAGCCCTGGCTGTCCTGAAATTCACCCTGTAGACTGGGCTGACCTCAAACTCAGAGATCTGCCTCTGCCACCTGAGCGTGGGGGTGAGAGGCGAGCGCCACCATCCCCTGGTGGGCAGATAAACACTAGGAACATTCGAATGTAAGTACATAATATTGCATGAGATATATTCACGCCCATCTACTCTCTACGCAGGCAGGCTTGCAGGAAGGATAGCAATGAGCGCAAACTTGAGAATCACAAACAGTCCGTGTTTAGACCTCAATCTTGAGCAATATTTTTGTGGCCAGAAACCTTCCAAATATCCTCTTCAAATCTCAAGGCTTCGTTAAAACAAAGAAAGAAAAGAGAGAGAGAGAAAAAAAAACTGCTGGATTTGCTATACTTTAAAAAGATTCATTTTATTATTCGTGCATCTGAGCGCCGGTGCCCGGCGAGGGGTCGTTTGTGAGCTGTCTCCATCGTGGGTGCTGGGGACCGAACTGCAGTCCTCTGGACGAACCCCAAGGCTCTTATCCCCGCGAACCATTGTCCGAAAAGCCCCTCTGTTAACATTTTTATCTATATTGCTTGGTCTGATAATAACAACATCAAGTCTATAACAGGACCTGCTCACAGGAAAAAAAAAAAAAAAAAAGTGAGAACGAAATAAATTGAAATAAAAAAACCCAAAAACCCTGGTTCCTCCCGAAAGGAACGAGGTCATCCTTGGTGAGAGCTGGGGTTCCAGGAGCGAGGAGTCGCCCCCGGCAGAGGGACGCGTCCACAAAGAGCGCCGAGCGCGCCACCCAGTGGGTGCACGCACGAGCTGCCCGTCCACCCGGACTCGGGGTCAGTGCCCGGACACTTGGGACTGAAGCGCAGGGCAAACTGGAGACACGTCGGGCGCGTCCGATCTGCTTCTCTGGGCTCGTGTTGCTGAGCGAGTGGAAGACGGAAAAGAAACCCGGGAAAAGCCAACAGACACAAACGCCTGCTGAGCCACGGAACTGTTCCGGACGGCGCGCGGCCGCGCCAACCTGCGGCCGCGCCAACGTAACTGGGCGATGCGCCTGCGCGGTAGGATGGACTCGCTGGAAGGTCGTCACGGAAGGGTGAGAGCAGGACCAATCCCAGGTCAGAGCAGAGACCCTTAGTCCTGAGCATGGAGCCGGGGGAGGGAGTGAAGCCCACGGGTGGATGGTTCTGGAGAATGTGTCTTTACCAACTTCATCCTCTCCAGTGCAGATTCCTAGCCGCGTTCCTTGGGAGGACGTTGGCGCGCGGCCGGAAAGGGTCAGCCCCGGTACCAGCCCGTCTTCCGTTTCCTCTGCCTGCTTGCCACGCCCTCGGCAGACCCCGTGCAAGGATTTTCTGCGCAGTCTCCCGGGTCGCTCTACCACCGACCGCAGCGGAGATCGCCCGGATACGGTACTGCTGAGCTGACGCTGGGGTTCCAAATGTCAGTGTGCTCAGCTCTGAGCCCTGGACTGTCCGCTCATCTGCTGGAACTCCCCAACACGGGACGGAGAAGAGACTGGGAATGAAGCCGTCCGAACCCTACGTGCTGGTGTGCAAGTCGTGTGATTTCTGGGCAACTTGATTAATGGCCAACCACCTGCTTCATTTATTCATGGAATTGCAGAGTGATAGATCTAGATGAGAATTTAGGTATGCAGTGCAAATCCAGAGTTTTCTGGGAAGCAAATGGAAACCCAGAGGAGGAAACGTATTTACCCGGGGCGACATGGCTTCAATAGAGTCCAGGTAAGTGAATAGCCTTCCCGGTGGAGGGACGCGTTCGTTGACTTTCCCGTATCATTCAGCACCGTGCTGGGAGCCTAGCCTGGGGAAAATCTTGCTGCAGACCCAAACCGCTCCAATCAGCCTGGCAGCCGTGCAATTCCTGGGTGTGCAGGGCCAGTGAGGACAGGGCTGGGTCTCTGTCTGTCTCTCTCTCTCTTTCTTTCTCTGTCTCTCTCGTTTTGTTTTGGTTTTTTTTTTTTTTTTTTTTTTTTTTTTTTTGAGACAGGGGTTCTTTGTGTAATAGCCTTCCTGGTTGTCCTGGACTCACTTTGTAGACCAGGCTGGCCTGGAACTCACGAAGATCTGCTTTCCTCTGCCTTCCAAGTGCTGGGATTAAAGGCGTGTGGTGCGGTGGCTGCCGATGCACAATTTTTTTGATTGAAATAGAATTGCACCCCTTTCTCTCTCCCTCCAGTGCCTCCCAGCCATCCCGCCTTGAGTCCCTCCCATCCCCCCCTCAAGCTGATAGGCTCTTAGGATCTCTGCATGCCCTCTTCAGGAATGTTTCCTGAGCACCGAAGAGGTACAGAATCTCTGCTGTGGATGTGTCTGTCCTTCAGGGTGCGGCCTCCCACCATCTGTTGATATGTTCATTATGCCGTGTTGTGGTTTTCTGTCACGGTCTCCGTTTGCTGTAAAAAGAAGCTTTCTTGGGGGGGGGGGGGTTATACTTATTTCTGAGGACCTGAAGGTAGAAGCCGCAGATGAGAGAGAACATGTACTGTTTGTCTTTCTGTCACTCAATATAATCTTTCCTAGGCCTATCCGTATACCTGCACATTCCATGATTTTTTTTTTTTTTTTTTTTTACAGCTGAATAGTATTCTGCTGCATATAGGTAAGACATTTCATTATCTCTTCATCTGTCGAAGGATATTTAGGTTGTTTCCATATCGGGACCATTGTGAATAGGGTGAATTGTAGAACAAGTATCTGTGGAATAGGACGTCAAATCTTTGGGCAAGCCATGCCAGGGAACAGCATAGCTGGGTCACATGGTAAATTTTAGGTTTTTTGAGGAGTCCCTCGTGCTGAGTTTTCAGGGGGCTGTGCTGTTGTGCATCCCTGCCAGTTGTGAATGAGGATTCCATTTCTCCATAACTTTGCTAACATAGCCTTTGCTGTCAGTTGTTTTGTTGATCTTGAGGGCTAGGGTTTTTTTTTGCTAAGCTAGACGTGGAAGGCCACAGAGTCCATGAGGCTCCTCAGCCCCTGGAGAGGAAAATGAGCCCCAGTTCCTCGGGGAGCCACCGGGACACAAACTGAGGTGAACTCAGCTTTAAGAATTTACTGCTTCAGGTCATGGCCTCTGTGGTTCTGGGACCTTTAGTTTTGTCTTACTAATTTTATGGTCCTGAATCTGCCTTCGCAGGTTTTTGGCCCTATGGGGGACCTAATCTGGAAACGTGGGAGCTACAAAGACTCCACCACTACTGCTCACAGCACACAGATGTGTCTTCTGTTTAGCCTCATGAAAGATGGTCTTAACTCAACATGTTAGTGACCGTGAACAGGGACCGTACCAAACTCTGCAGCAAGCACGTTTTTAGGTACACGAGGAGGATGGGGGGGCATGGTCCTATGAATGGGCAGGGAGGCAGTGGCCAGGCCACCCCTCCCCCTTTCCCTGGCTCCCCTCAGCTCTTCTTTGCCATCTTGGCACAGAAACACCAGTCTCTGTGGAGGATGGGAGAGCTCAATGGCTTGCCCTAGCTCATAGTATCTCAGGATAGCAGGTGCCGTATTGGCTGCCTCAGATTTTGCTACCAGAAGATTTAAGGGCTTTGTGAATTTTCTCATTGGAATGTAACTCTTTTTTCAACTTCTGTTATTATTATTTTTTCATGTGTGTCCATGTCTGTCTGTGCATGGGTACGAGTGCAGATGCCTGCGGAGTCCAGAAGAGGGCTTCCGGTCCCTCAGAGGTGGTTGTGAGCTGCCTGACCCGGGGGCTGGGAATCCTCCTCTGGAGGAGAAGTGTGTGTTCTTAGCCGTGAGCCGCCTTCCAGTACCAGCCAGAAGCAGCTCTTCATTAACCGTGGCCACCATGGAAGATTAGACACCTGTAGAGGTGAGGAGTGTTGGGGGGAGCAAGTTCCAGAGGCATCTGAACCCTAAAAATCACGCTAGTGTTTCCTGAGGCCCAGGGGGCCAAACTCTTCCCTCTACACCTCTGGGCCATACCTTCCTTTGTTTGACTGGACTTTAAAATCCTCCCACAGTGCCTGGCACCTGAAAATGCCAACCGAAATCCTACCCCAGCTCCTTCTAGGCTATAATGCAGCCTGCCTTGATGAAGAACTCCTAGGATTGGCCACAGGGCTTCCGTTCTCTCTCTCTCTCTGGGTGTGGGTATGTGTGTCCGTCTGTCTGCCTGTCTCTATCCCCCCCAGCCTCCAGCCTCTGGGGTTTACACAGTGGCAAGGGAGGCCTCAGGACTCTTCTGGAGATGCTTTATTTTGTTTTATTTTTATAATCTGGGCTTAGGCAAAGAATCTGGAAATTCCTTAATATCCAGTGTGGGTTTGGGTGAAAACATTTTGCTTGCTAGCTCTCTGCTATGGATCTGAAAGGCATGAGGCAGTCAGCCCCCAGGCCAGGCCAGATGGAGGAGCCCTACACCTCCAGAATGCTGCCTGTAACCCCTTGGCTGTTTGTCTTGTGCCAGGGCCTCATTCCTCCACCCATGACTCCTCGACCAGCCACAGCTGGCCCCCAAGACAGCAGCTGCTTGTCTCCCTTCTGGGCTGGGGACACATCCTCGTGTAGCAGTGCCCAGATAATTCCTGATTGCCTTCCCTGCTGACCATATAGGAGCTGAGCGATTTCCCCAGCCAGCCCCTGGGGAAAAACAATGGAATGTTCCCGTAGCCAGAGTCCGAACTGGCCAAGCAGCTCGTGGCCGGGTCTGTTTCTAGGAAGAGCGAGGCCAGAGTGTGTTCTTGGGCGAGCAGGGAGGCACGGAGGGAGCCCACAGCTCTCTACACAGGGCAAGCAGGGCAAGAGTATGAGGCTTGGTGATGCAATATGAACAAGCAGAGCTAGGAGGAAATGAGAGAGAGGTTTTGTTTATTCTTAATTCTCTTTGAAGTTAGGTCTCAAGTGGTATCCAGAGGGAAAAAACAGGAAAGAGAAAACATCAGAGGCATGAGGCAGACGATGTGTGCCTCGTTGCTCATGGCTTGCTCCATGCCCGACTCCATGCCAGAGAACTGGGTGCCAGGATCCTACACCCTCGGGGCTGCCAGCTCATGACCATCAGGGCAGCATCTTACCAAGAGACAGCAATGTTCCGCCAGGCAGGGACATGCTCTGTGGACCATTTCTGCTTGTTTTGTTTGTGTGGGGTTGAAGGGTGAGCCTTAGCACACTTGAGGTCAGAGGTCAGCTTGAAGCAGTTGCTTTTCTCTTTCCTTCTCTCCCCCATGTTATAAGGATTGAGGTCAGGTTGTCAGGCCTGGCAGCAAGTGCCTTCAGGAGCTGAGCTGTCTCCCCCAGCCCTCTGCTGTGATGTTGCGTTGCTCAGGCTGCCTCAGGTACCTGTACTCAACCAGTCCTCCCGCCCTGGCCTCTCAAGTATGAGGTCATTTCTGTAGCTGTGGTGTCTAGTATGGAGCCTGGCACGCAGGACTTCCTCAATAAAGAATAGCCAAGCACTGTTAGCTATTATTCTGGGTCCTTGTTCTTTCGCAGACTAGAAGATGAACATTATTCAAACCAGGCAGGATGCTTTCAGTACTCTCTTCCTGTTTGCTGCTCTCCTCTCTCCCCCCGATTTTCCCCCTCTCCCTCTCCCACTCTCTCTTTGTCTCTCTAGCTTTTGGTTTTTCTAGACAGAGTTTCTCTGTATAGCCTTGCCTGTCCTGGACTTGCTCTGTAGACCAGGCTGTCCTCGAACTCAGGTATCCACCTGCCTCTGCCTCCCAAGTTCTGGTATTAAAGGCGTGTGCCACCGCTTGCCAGCAGCTCTGTAGATTCTTGAAAGAGAGAACAAAAGGAAGAAAAACTTGTAAGTCCCCAAACTGAAATTGTTACTGGACATCACTCAAATCCTATTCCCAGTTTTTATCAACTAAGGTCTAGGGAGAAGGCCCTTGGCACCAACTCAATGGCAGCGACATAGCTGAGATTTAGGGCTCAACCTCATCCCTCCAGTAAGCGGACATCACCTGGTTCGGTGGGAACCGGCTTTCTGCCCTTGCTCAGAAGCACCCTCTACCCACGGTAAGGCGGGCTGTGTTGGGCACACTTGAGTTCCTTTCTGCTGGCCTTGGTAGCCCACCCCAGCAGGAAGGTGTTGAGGCTGGAGCTCCGTAGGAGGCGTCCCCAAAAAGGAAGGTGCTGAGGCCAGCCCTCAGACATCAGGGCTTTGTCTGAGGTGCCCAGGCCTTCAGGGCCCGTGAAGCACAGCAGTGTCTGCTGTGGACTTTCTGTGCTTGGGTCATTGCCGAAATTCCCAGGTCTTTGGTAACCTGAACACTTGACATTTTCAGGGTAATATTTTTCCCAAGGCATTTGTTCTGGATCACTAACGTTTGGTGCATGAGCTATCATTTTTGATTCGACATATTTAAACCTCATTTTTTCCCCTAGACAAGACAAATTGAATTTGTAACTTCCCATATGGGGTTTTATGAAAAGATTGGTGCTGGGATGCCCTGGGTTCCCAGGCTGATGTCATCTGATTGGCCATGACAGTCTTTTCCCACTTCAGGGTATGAGGGAGTAATTGCAAGTACTCCAACTGGGAGAAGGTATGAGTGGGCTTTTCTCCTGAGGGGGGAAAACAGATCTTAGCAGATGGATGAGTATCGGCGCTCGGGGTTCTCTCCACTGCCTGGAGGGCCCTTCTGGAATAGAAGCCTCACAGCTCTGCACATCTTGACTGTCTACTGAGCTCTTCTCACAGGCTGGGAGGGCAGGGCTGTCCTCCGTGCCTGGGACAACACCGGGAAGCTGAGCATGTGGTCAAGATTGGACACAAAAGAGGGGGTAGGTGGCGGTCCTCAGTGTGGGCAGCTCCTGTGTCAGCCTGGGCTTCCCACTCCAAACCAGACCTCTCCCTGCCCTGTGGGACCTATCCAGCTTGTCCCTTTCTTCTGGTGACAAAGCCCTAGCTCTAGCTATGGCTCCTGGTTAGCCTACTTTCAGAAGAAGGGGGAGGGGTGGAGAGTTTCACAGCAGGGTGGACCATGGGAGGCAGTCTTGGTGCTTGCAGGGAGGCCTGAACTATAGTCCAGGCGTGTGGCGTTGAGCTCAGGCTGACCTCTTCTCGTGGCTCTGCTTGGCTCAGTGTTTGGGGTTTTATCCTCCTGAGCTATCAGAGTTTGTACCCTGCAACAAGAAGCGGAGCTAGGGAGTTGGCCCTGACCAGCTCTGTGGCACTAAAGTCGATTCTTGTTAGACAGACAAAGCCTCGAATAACTTACTCTTTGCCAGTACTTTTCTGTTGCCCAAGGCTATATAGCTCTGTGACCTGTAATCAGTTGCTTAACCTCTCTGAGTCTGCTCATAGCTGTAGAAAATGAATATAAGACAAGTTGCTTTCCTTCACCCGGGCTATTGCAGGGGATTAAAAGTAGTGACGTGTATTAGAGTCCTTTTTAGATGACAAGGTGCTGTTCTGCTCTAAGGGGCTCATTACAATCATCCTGGCTATTGTAGAGGGACGAGAATAGCTACTTCTTAGTAATACTGTAGCCACAAACTCTGTTATGATGGATGAAGAAAAAAAAAAGCCCATTTTCCCAGTGGAAGAGTGACCCCAGACAAAACAGACCAATAAATAACCCCAAATGAGAACAATGGGGTCCCCTGGACCCACAGTGGAGGACAGAGCCCTGACTCCTTCAAGCTGCCCTTTACGTACTCACATACAGAGATGGAAACAAGTAAGTGTGACAGAAGTCTGAAACTGCTCTTTGTTATTACCAGAAATAGTTTTCAGAATCAAGAGCAATTGTTCGACTCTGTCCTAACTCCAGCATCAAACATTATTTTATCTTCTGAAACAGGGTCTCCCATAGCCCAGGGTCTCCTGATCTTCCTATCTCCAGCTCAGACTGCAGGATACAGGACCACGCCCAGCTCCAAACATCATTTATTTGATACAGTTTAACTGGCGTTGGGTGGAAGTGAAGGGTCAGAGCGAGTGTCCACAGGAAGACACTCCGGCTGGGACCACTCCCATCATGCTGTGGCTTCTCCTTTCAATTGGAACTGACCTGGTTTGACCAACCAGAGAGCCACAGTCCCCCCGGGCGGGGTGACTGGTTCAGCAGGGGGCAGGAAGTCCAAAGCGAGAGTCAGCCGAAGGAGTTGGCTGGCACAGCTGAGGACACGTTCTTTCTCGCCTGGAAAGCTGCCGAGATGTGCGGTATACGCTTAGAGATGTTGGTTTCTCTTTGCATCTCCTAAGAGTTGAGAGACACGGGGCTGAGAGGCGAAGAGCTTCCCACTGAGGTGGTTTCAGGGCAGAAGAGACAAGTTGTGCCACCTTGACCACGGGGGGTCTCCATCCCTTCACTAATGTGACCTAGATAATGCTTCACAGGCATCCCCAGAGGCCAACCCAGACAAGGTTCACCTCCCAGGTTGACAGTATTAATCACCGTGTGCAATAACCAGGTTCAAGACCGGCAAGCTTGAGTCATTTCAGTGTGCTATGGTGCACACAGGTTACCTGGCTGGTTGTCTGGTGCCTAGCCCAGAGATGACGGCGGAGGACTTGCCCTGAGTGGAAGGGCCCTACCGGAAGTGGGCCTAAAATCCCACCTTCCCCGGGTGGCTTAGGTAGGAAGATTTCAAGTTCAAGGACTTTCTGGAGGTACAGAGTGAGTTCAAGGTTGACCTTGGCGATTTAGCGAGGCTCTGCCTAAGATAAAAAGTAAGAAGATTGCTGGGGTTGCAGCTCAGCATTGGAGAATTTGACCAGCATGCGTGGAGCCCCGGATTCAGTCCCCAGGACTCGGCATCTGGGGCAGAGCCTAGGTGAGGAGGTGGCTGGAGGATGTTTTGTGTGAGCTGTTTGCTCTCTAAGAGAGGCAGCCAATTGTTCAAGGTGTCAAAGCCCCAGAAGAGAAAAGCCATGATTAATGCAGCGAGAGGCTGCTCATCCTCCTGCAGGCCAGTCTGGGCCTGTTCACAGGACAGTGGCTTCCCAGCAGCAAGAGAGGACAAGCCTCTGGGGACAAACACTTCCGTCCTCTGCCATGTCTTGTCCACCATTGTCTTGGGGGACACAGCATGCCATGTGTGCAAGCTCACAGCCAGCGTGGGAGGAGACTGTAAGCCGGGAATGGAGCAGAGCTAGGAAAGGTCCTCTGTCTGAAACCACTGCAGCGACCCTCCGTTACCATGGAGAGCTCCAGTCCTGGGTGCTGGCTGCAGCCTGGGGACAGCCCCCACCCACCTAGGGACTCCACTCTGTGACCTTGACTATACTGCAGGAAAGAATTTCAGGGTGGATTAGAATGGAACAGAGCTGTGCTTATTAAATAAAGATGAGAGTAAAAGCAAAAAAAAAAAAAAGATTCAAATAGAGGCAGAGAAGGTGAGGGAACACAGATAATAGTGAGTCAGACATTGTGGCGCATGCCTGTGATCCCGGCGTTTGTGAAACGGCGGCTGGGAAATTATAACTCCAAAGCCAGTCTAGGTTATGTAGCAGAACTCTGTCTGTAAATAAGTAAACAAACATACTTTCAAAAGAAAAGGATAATGCTGTACACCCAGGAGGAGGACCTCCTCCCCTTCTATCTGACCCTTGCCTATCAGGTCTCATCAGGACTGGCTGCATTGTCTTCCTCTGTGGCCTGGTAAGGCTGCACCCTCCCCCCAGGGGGAGGTGATCAAAGACCCAGCCACTGAGTCCATGTCAGAGACAGTCCCTGTTCCCCTTACTAGGGTACCTACTTGGACACAGAGCTGCCATGGGCTACATCTGTGCAGGGGTCTAAGTTATCTCCATGCATGGTCCATGGTTGGAGTATCAGTGTCAGAAAAGACCCTGGACCCAGATTTTTTGGTTCTGTTGCTCACCTTGTGGAGCTCCTGTCCCCTCCAGGTCTTTCTATCTCCCCCTTCTTTCATAAATTGTAGTATATTTATACAGTGGAATACTACTCAGCAATAAAAAACAAGGAAATCATGAAATTTGTAGGCAAATCGTGGGAACTAGAAAAGATCATCCTGAGTGAGCTATCCCAGAAGGAGAAAGTCACACAGGCTATATACTCATACTGGATAGCAGACATATAATATAGGATAAACATACTAAAATCTGTACACCTAAAGAAGCTAAGCAAGAAGGAGGACCCTGGGTAAGATGATCAATCCTCACTCAGAAAGGCAAACAAGATAGACAGCGGAAGAGGGAAAAAACAGAACAGGACAGGAGCCTACGACAGAGGCCTCTGAAAGACTCTACCCTGCAGGGTATCAAAGCAGATGCTGAGACTCATAGCCAAACTTTGGGCAGAGTGCAGGGAATCTGGGTTTGGTTTTTTTTTGAGACAGGGTTTCTCTGTGTAGCCCTGGCTGTCCTGAACTTGCTATGTAGACCAGACTGGCCTTGAACTCACAGAGATCCTCTGCCTCTGCCTCTGTGCTGGGATCACAGGTGTGCACGACCTCTCCCAGCTGATTATATAGGTTTTAAAGATAAAATGAAGGACAAGATTTTCAACTGTGGCCTGGGGGCTGTTGACTTTTCCCTTGGAGCTTCGGGCCTCCTGTCTGCAGCATCTCACAGCTGGCCGCCCCTATGCTGGATTTTCTAAATCTCTGGGTTCACTGTGTCACATGCATTCTGACCCTCGGACATCAGCCAGGCGTGATGTTAAGTGTGGCTCACATCCTCATCATGTTCTCAGGGTCTCTGCCCTCCCCCGTCTGCCGATCTTCCTGGGAACACAGGATGTGCTCGGCCGGCCAGGGACCCCCCCCAGAACGTGTCTGGGAACCTCATCCCGAAGCACTACAGCCTTGTGTTCTCCGTGTGCCTGTCACAGAGCGTCAGCGGTTGGTCCTGCGCGTCTCGGTCACCTGAGCTGGCGTCTGTGTTTCTCTGAAGCAGGGAAGCAAGGTTGAGCCCTTGTCTGGTCACCATGACAAAGCACGACGACAAAAGCAGCTCACGGAAGAAAGCACTTAAGTGTGGGCTGGCTTACCGTGTCAGAGCGTGAGTCCTTGTCACGCTCCTGGCGGCAGGCGGGCATGGCCGTGGAGCAGTGCCTGACCGGCAAGGTGGAGGCAGAGGGAGGTTGCGGGGACACGGAGAATGGGCCTGGCACTGCCAAAGCCACCTCCCAGTTCTGTGTGTACCCACTTTCCTTGCAGTTTTCTTGGGTTACTCCAGTAACAGAGCCCAGACCAAAGTGTGAGTGTGTGTATAAGAGAGTGTGTATGTGTGGGGGTGTCTGGGTGTGAGCGTGTGTGTGTGTGTGTGTGTGTGTGTAAGTGTCTGTGGATTCTGGAACAGGAGGTGGGTTAGGAAAGTGTCCCTGGGAGGCAGGAGTGGGATTGGGAGAGGGGCAGGAAGGAAGTGCCTTCTCTGTGGTTGCTGCATGCTACTTCACTTCTGGGCGGACAGGACCGAGGGTGCTCACCCACGGGCACTGCCCGGTTTCCCGTCCCGGAGACATACTCTGGGTTCCGGTTGTGTGGGGCTGAGAGGGCTGCTGAGGGGAGAGCAGGGCTGCTGGGCCCCGATGTGCCAGGGCTCTGCAGTGTCTGCCCTGGCAGTCTCGCCCTTCCTGCTGCGCCGGCTTGGTAAGGGTAAGAACAGCAAAGAACAGCAACAGAACACGTTGCTCGCTTCCTGTGCCCAGCCACAGACCTCATGGCGTCCAGCACCTCAGCACCCGAACACAGGCGGCCTAAGCGGCACCATCTGGAGAGCGTGGCAGCTGGAGAGCATGGGTGAGGCAGGGGCTGCGCCAGGGGCCCTGTTGCTTTTCTTGGCGTTTCCCCTTGGTTCCACCCTCCCTAGTCTGAGGGAGATCCCCAGGTAAGGAAGCCTGTGGGGCCCAGAGTGGCCATGCACTGGGAACCCTGGTGGATCTGTTGGCTGGAGAGCAGGAGATGTGGATGCTGGTGTGAAAAGTCTCCAGTCAAGTGGGTGGTGGCGGTTCACGCTTATGTCAGCACTTGAGGCAGATCTCTGGGAGTTCCGGGCCAGCCTGGTCTATGTGGCATTTCTAGGACAGCCAAGGCTACTATGTGGCATTTCTAGGACAGCCAAGACTCTGTCTCATAAAACCAAGACCAAAATCTAAATGAATGAGTGAATGAATGAATGAAAGTGGTTTACAAGCTGGCCGTGAACCGCCCTAAACTTTCTCCAGAAGATTGTAGCTTGCTTCTGTGCAGAAAACCAGCCAATCTGGCCTTTTCTCAGGAGACATGGAAGGGTGAAAACCTCCCTTTGAAGGTGCTTTGTGGCCGGTGTTGTTTGTAGTTTCTGCTGCACGCTGGGCAGGTGTGAGCTACTGCCTTAGGGAGACACACAGAATGCCTGTATTAGTTATTTTCTGTTGCTGTGGTAAACAGCACAACCAAAGGCAGTTTAGGACTAGTTCGGTTTACAGCTCCAGAGAGCTAAGAAGCCATGAGGTTAGAATGGAGGCATGGCAGCGAGCAGCGGGCGGAGCGGCAGGCGCAGGAAGCCGGGGCTTACACCTGGAACGCCACAGCTGGAAACGGTAAGGCTTTATGTTCTCAAATACTGTCTCCACTGACAGAACAACACAGAGGGTAGACCAGCACCTCCGGGCCTTTGCTCTGGGGACCGCTCTTAGCCTGGACACTTTCCCAAGCCCTCTTGATTGGGCCTTTCAGGCTCACGGCCGCTCAGAAACAAGATGGCCTTAACCTGCTCCAGCCACAGAGGACCTGGAGCGGTATCTCCAGGCTGGCAGGGTCACCTGAACCTTTCCAGCTCTCCGGGGGCAAGAATTTAGCTTTGCACCCTGAGGCAATGCCACCAGACGCCTTTGCCCCCAGGATGTCACCCCCAGGAATCCACAGGATGGAGAGCCAGCATCTCCCATGACCTTTGCTTCCCTTGTGTGTGGTGATGGCTACAGGCCTGCTGGATCCAGTCTACCGGCTATGGGTCCTGGGCTGCAGAATGACAGGCAGCTATAGCAGGAGGCCCAGGAGTGAGAGGCTGGGGTCAAGGACTTCTTCCAAAGCCAAGTTAGATGCATAACGGAACTCAAGGGAGCTTAGGCTTCTATGGCAGGTATACCTTTTCTGGTGTGTGTGTGTGTGTGTGTGTGTGTGTGTGTGTGTGTGTGTGTGTGTGTAAATTACAGAGTGGGGGCTTTGCTGGTTCATCTCTCTCCTTGTTCACATGGAGCTTCCGTGTCCTGAGTCCACAAGGGGAGCGCGTGCCTCAGCCCTGGCTGAAGAGCCTCCTCCCAGTGCTCACTGTCACCACTGAATGAGAGAGAGGTGTCCATCTCCTGCCGTGATGGACTCCAAGGACCGCTCCAGCCCGGAGCTGTTGAAGGCCATCTCTGCAACCCCTGCGGGAGAGCGAGGCTGCCAGAGGAAGACGGAAGCGCAGGGAAAAGTGCTGGAGACAGACGTGGGCCTGCGTTTCTTGTCTTTGTGGGCTGAGCTGCAGGGTCTCTTCTCTAAGGTGGCCGGCCTGGGCTTTCCAACACCAGCAGACATCTCTGAACTCTCAAGCGGCCCAAGGAGGCTGCTGAAGCCACATCTGTACCACCCTCTGTGGTCTGCGTTCTTTGAGGAGATTGGGATCTGGTCCCCTCCCTCAAGTTGTATACAACTATGCAGACGGAACGGCGTGGCTCCCCAAGCTCATCTGTTGAAATCCTAACGCTCAGATTGATGGTGTTGGGGGCCAGGTCCAGGAAGGATTAGTTTGTAAGAGCTCCAGGAGGACCTCCACAGGGCCCCTCCTCTGTGTCTGCCGTGTGAGGGTACTGCACTGAGGTGGCTGTAAGCTAGCCCTCCCCAGAGCTGGCCATGTTGGGTCTGATCTTGAACATCCAGGCCCCAGAACTATGGAAAGAAGTTGCTCCCCCCTCCCAGCCATGGTCCTCTGATGTAGTAGCTGTAGGTAAACTGACGCCCTCTTGCACCCAGCAGACAGCTGACAAGCCTGTTGCTGACTGTGATGTGGAGGGAGGAAGGTTTGTGTCACTTCAGGTGTTGTGGGTCCTTCCTGGCATCTCCTCTCCAGAGACGCTGGTGACTTTTCTGGTGGAGAAATGGTCTTTAGAATTATGAAAATGGCGGTCTTTGATAGCCAGCCAGTCCCACAGTCCCTCTGGACAGGAGCTGAGCAGGTCAGGTCCTGCAGTGGCTGAAGGGATGACTGTTTGGGACTGCCATAAGCCGAGTTCTTTTTTTTTTTTTTCCAGCTCTGTGTGCCTGGCTGGTGTGCTGTTGGTCTGTGTGGTTTTTGTTTGATTGTTTGCTTGGGCTTTTGTTGTTGATACTTCTGACTTTGATTTTTTTTTTTTTTAAATAACCTGGTGGTTCTCAAGGGTAGTTTGCAGAACCACGGGCCTCTGGAGACTGTGCTCCTTGACCAGCCCTGGCCTGTAGGGGAATCCTTTCGCCTGAATAACTGGCTTCTCTGGCTGTGGCCAAGCCCGGGTGGAGCTGCCCCGGGTGAAGGCTGGATGCCAGCCAGGCCCTGGCCTGTCACACACAAACAGCTGTCTTGAAGCCCCCTCTACACCAGGAGACAGAAGACAAAGCACTAAGGCATCGTTAATTTATTTGAGTTTATAGAAGATAAACATCTGTTGTTATACATTTAAAAAGAAAACAAAGCCAAGCAGATTTTGCATATAGGAGTTTTCACAACCTGGCGATGAGCCAGACTGCAGGGTTTTCTGAGCAAAGGGGCTCGGGGCAGTCCAGCTTGATGTGGCCAAGGAATCATCGCACAGATCCGGAGTGGTCTGACGCCAGCCGCAAGCCTCTGCTCCAGACTGTGGCACTTGGGACTCCAGATGCCCACTTCTGAGGCCCAATCAGCCCTCTCCGTTCCCTTTCCATTCTTCTGTCAGCCCTAGTCTGTCTTCGTCGCTTCCTAGCTGTACTTCCCCTCTCCACACAGCAAGCTTCCGATAAACCAACGGCCTTCCAGCAGACCCACCTCCCTCGCCGCCTCCAAAATCCACCCCAGATTCCCCCCAAAGCCTGATCCGGTTCCCCTAAGAGGGTGTCAGCTGGCTGGAGGGGCACACTTGGGGGCTGAGGATCTGGTTCTCTGAGTCTGGTCCTGCCACCTGGTTGCCCTTACAGTTTTAGATATAGGCTACACATCTCTTAACAGAAAACCCAGCATCCAAAATGCTCCAAAATCAAAAGTTTTTTGAGTGATGACATGATGCCACATGTAGAAAATTTCACACCGTGAAAACTCCTTTCATGCACATAACATTATCTAAAAAGCACTGAATAAGATCACCCTCGAGCTGTGTGTAGAGGGTTATGAAGTATAAATGAGTTTCATGTTTATAGTTGGGTCCCACCCCTAAAGATACCTCGTTATATATACTCGCCTATACTAAGCCTGAAGAGACTAAAATCCAAAGCCCTTTTCTTGCTTTCACGACCCCAGTTCTCGGTGTCAACAGGTTGTGCTACAGTAGCAGTGGGTGTGGTGTGCCTGGAAAGTGTGCAGGCGCTGTGGCGGGCGGGCGGGCGGGCGGGCGGGCCTCTGCAGTGCCACCCCAGCTCAGGTGGTGTCCCCCCGAAGGCGGCGTTGCAGCTGTGTGGGGCTGCTGAGGTGAAGTGCCACCCTGCATGCCAGTGAGTCGGGTCTTGCCGCGGCGACGCGGGCCACCCTGATTTTCAGGTTTGTTTGGTGAGCTCTAGCCCACAGCACCAGTCAAGGCTGAGCACGAAGTCGCGCTCAGTCTCTAGAGTAGAGTTCAGGTCAGGTTTTCTGGCCTCCGTCCGCCGCTCACAGTGTGATGGGGACGTAGGGACGCAGGGTGGTGGATATAAACTCACGCCCTTTGGTTCTTCCTTCTGAACCTGACCTCCAGCCCGAAGGGCGATATTCTGGCAGCCTGGCCTGGGGCCCTGGCACTTCCTCAGCAGTGCCGGCCCAAGGCTCAGGACCATCTGCTAAATAATTTCTCATTCCCACGGGAAGGAACTCCCAGCGGGAGTTGGGATGGGTGGGAAACCTGGTTTTACTTTGGATCAGCCAATCGGATGAGAAGCACAGACTGACATGCAAACACCCGCGGGGCAGTGCCCGGCAGAGAACCCCTCTGGGAGAGCGACCCTGAACAACTTTGGAGGGCCACGCCAGGGACCCTTTCCTTGGGATCACGGTCTCAAGTGTGGGGCTGCCACGACCTGAGCTCAGCAATATGCCAGCAAATGTAGCTTTAGCCCACTCGAAGGTGCTAGGTACACCTCAGATGTGCTGAAAGAGCCAACTCCTTTGTTCTTTTCACAAAATCGCACTAGGTGGCTACAGGAGGTGAGTTAACTCCCTCACCCTTTCAGAGAACACATTCTGGATCCTCCCCCCTCCCTCTAACACGTTCCCTACCCTCAGGTGTAGATCTGTATCACACTTGACAAAATTTATCTTTTCATGGTAACCTAGCCTACGCTCCAGGCACTGCCACTGCAAAGGTGTTTGCACCAAGTCAGTCATGATAGAAACAAAACCAGTCACCAGAGGGTGACTTGAGAGCCACCTCTGCTGGCTCTTGCTAGGAGGGCCCCAACCTTCCAGTCACTCAAAATAGGTTTGCCTCAGGCAGACCTATCGATGGGATTGGAAACAGCACCCCAGGAGCCCCCCTAACACTGGCCTGACCCCAAAGCCTGAAATAGCTGATGCTTTGCTTCACATCCATCCAAAGTAAAATGTAGAAGTGCTTCCAATGTGTACTGCTTGGGAGTTTCCAGCTGTGTCGATGCAGCCTTCATGGTGCTCCCGAAGACTGAGACACTCCAAACTCTCTGCCCTCCCCTTCCTCACATCCCCTGGGCCACAGGGAAGCACTACGGAGGGGTGGAGCTGGGAGGGACAGGGCAGCTCTTATCTATACTTGCTTTAGAACTAGAGAGAATCACCCCTGCAGCCCGCCTCCTCCTAGTGCTCATGGAGTTGTGTGTGTCTTTAGTCAAGCGTTGTGGAGTCATGCCTTTGGAAGGGTGATCTAGAGGAGTGAGAGAAACAGACAGAGTCCCGGAAGAGGGGTGTGCACACATGAATCTCCTGAAGACACTTGGAAGCCGAGGTTTCCTCCCTCAACGTGCTCCGTGGGAGGCTGGTGCTCCTCCAAAGCTTAGCATTCAGGGTTCAGGTCCAGCTGACGAAGAATATCCTGCAGAGCCCCCTGCAGCCTGCTCAGAGCCACCACCTCTGCAGAGTAGAGTGAGGCTTCCAGGACGCCATCCAGGCTCTCCGGCTTCTGCAGGCCACTGGTCGGAGGCAGGGAGCAGCTCTTGGAGGAGGCCAGCAGGTGGAGGAGGTCTCGGAGGTTCTCTAGGTCGTTGGATATTTGCAGCACGTTTGGGGAAGGCAGGCTGCTCAGGATGTGTTGGTAGACCGCGAGCGTGTGGTCCATCTTGGACAAAGTCAGGATGGGGTGAAGCCCAGGGATGAAGTCCAGACCAGTAACCCTCTGCTTGGCGGACACGGAGTGCTGTGTGGGAGGAAGAGGAACAATGGGAGCTCAGCAAACAGCAGGCAAACTGATCTCCAAATCCCTGCATCCCATGAGCGAGCCGGGGCTGCCTCCCTCTTTCTCCACCTTCCTGGTCCAGGCCTGTGTTTCCTGTGGTTAGCAGAGGCTGAGCCACCTGCCCTCCACTGCTGCTCTCTCCAAACGTCATCTGTGAAGAACCAGCCATGGCTCTCTAGTCCTTAAACTCCCTCTAGCTCTCTACCCTATCAGACCTCTCCCTCCTAGTCATATTCTCATGTTCTTCCTCATTGGGGTCAGAGTCGGGCCCCCCACTCTGGTGACTGTGGTTAGCAGGAAGGACTTTGCCTGCCCCATTGGCTTTCTCTCATGGCTACCTACATTTGAGTAGTTGGGTCTCCAGTGTGCAGCCCTGATGGCTATTTTTGAAAGATGATGACAATTATCCCCGTGGATGTACAAGCCTCTTATTTTAAAATATCTCACTTCTCCTGGGCTGCTGAGGCCATGGTTAGACATCCATATTTGCCAGGAGACATGGAAATCTCCAAATGGCTCCACCAGAGTGTGTTTCACTATACCCAGTTTAAGCCTCAGAACAACCTGCTGGATCCCATACAGAGTTACCATTATCAAGGTGGTAAAGCCAAGTCTTAAACACTAAGGGACTTGCTTAAGCTCTTACAGATGGAAAGTAGATGTGGGGAGAGACGTGCAGCACAGACATCTGGGGAAATGGCTGAAGATCTAGGCGGCTGGGCCTCAGAGAAAGACCATGGTGGGCATGGACAGCTGTTAGCAGCTGCAGAGAGGGCTGGCTGTGAAGGGGTAAGGCTTGCTTTCTGTGGGACTGTGAAAGGAGAGTGAGCAATAGTCAGGGGAGCCCAGTGGTCCTCCTGTCTGATGGAGATACTGATGGAAATCTGGTCCCCTGTCAGTGGGACGCGTGACACTGAGGGTTTCCTGTGGTCCCGATACTAGAGTTCAGGGAGTAGTTACAGGTAGGAAGGAGAGTGAGAGAGAGAGAGAGAGGCAGTAATGGAGGGCTAATGAAAAGGGGAGCTAGTGCTCTGGGAGCAGGGAGGAAGCCAGGTTCTCCCTGCCTGGCATGTGCCTTATAGGCTCAGCTAGCCACTGAGGGCTGGGTTTTCTGTAGCAGGGTAAAAATGAACCCAGGTGGCCTTATACTAGCACAGAACCTTATGGCTTCTTAATGGGAGTATATGACAAAGGTAAGTCCCTTAAGGTGGCTTAGAATTGGAGCCCTGTGACACAGGCAACACAGTTGAGCAGCCCAGGTGCCAGATTTAGAATTGGAACCACTCGGCTCTGGCTTCCAGCAGGCAGCGGGGTCAAGAAACCAGAAGTAACGAACACCCTAGACTTACAGCTCCTCAGCTTCCAGGAGGCTCCTGGCATTCAGAGAGCACTCCAGGTGTGTCTCAGACTCTGGTTCTAGCCCGACTTGGCCATCGTCCCAAGTCTCCCTACCGTGTGAGAAATGTCATTGATCCTGGTGACGATGGTCTTGATGAGGGTCTTCGTGTCATCCTGGACTTTCTGGATAGGCACGGATTGAACATAGGCCAGACAGGACCAAATCCACAGGAAGTAGCACAGCAGTTTCAGCCACATTTTCCTCCCTAGGATCATCTTCTGAGGCCTGGAGAGAAAGCAGGACACTGTTCATAAGCTCAGCGTG
Organism: Meriones unguiculatus; assembly: GCF_030254825.1. Taxonomy (NCBI): domain Eukaryota; kingdom Metazoa; phylum Chordata; class Mammalia; order Rodentia; family Muridae; genus Meriones; species Meriones unguiculatus. Next base: position 56,394,783 of record NC_083368.1, on the reverse strand, counting down.
AACACATCCATACGTCTCGCTGACAACCTGCGGTAGGATGTGGGTGGGTAAAATTTGCTTTCCTCCCTTCTCAAAGTCAAAGACAACTCATTGGAACCTAGACTAATGAAGTGCGGACCTTGGGGATAAAGCCACAGGGCTGTGTCCGGCAGACTGTGGAGCAGTACCTGTCAGATGGACTTGGTGACGTGGGGCCTTTATCACACTCTTCAAGGGGACGAGAACAAGGTCTCAAGGTCTAGGTTGTGCGTAGTTGTTTGCTCTCTGCCTAACTTCAGGCATATCACACCACCACTTGAAACCCCACCTTTCTGCCCGTTGTCTACCTGTCTTCCAGCTTTTATGAAGATCAAATTAGCTAATGCATGTGGAGGAGCTGGGAGGTGCCCCTTTCACTCCGAGGGACCCAGGGCTGCCTTGACCTTCCTGCTGCTATGTCTGTTGAGGCCTCCGTTACTGGTTTATAACTTCCTTCCTCTCCCAGGGGGAACCTGAATCGAAGCAGCCTTTCTCCACCAGGCAGACACAGCACACCAAGGATGGAGGATGCTTCCTACCCTCCAGGGTCTCCGTGTCACGGGAGAGCGAGACAAGCAAGTAGGCTCGTACCAGTGCAGGAAGATGGAGCTTCACAAGACATCGATAGAAGACCGGAGGGGGTCACCTCGGCCTGTGCTGAGGACTGAGGAGGGGCTGGGAAATAGAACACAGTAGCCCCAAGTGGCCAGATTTGCAAAGGAGTGGAGGCAGGAAAGAATACAGCACATTCACTTATAATGCTGGAGTTTTCAGTCATGGAACCATGCATTTCTAAATTAACATTATGCAGATTCTTGATTAAGAAACACAGGTTTGATGAGATGCGTGAGGCAAACAGGTAATGACGATAAATGTATGCAAGTCTGTAGCCGTGGTCCATGCTGAAAGTGTGTGTATGGGCTTGAATAATAAAGATATTCATGAATATTAGAATGGAGAGTGTGGAGATGACAGAAACGCTAACTTCTCCCATTTTCTGTTCTTCCTCATCTGGGTCTTGGGAACAGGTAATGCCGTTTTCATCCATTGGTGGTGATATTCGTATAACTCACCTCCTGGCAGTACAGCAAAACGAGCAATCTGCTTATATATTATTTATAATGCTTGCTTAAAGGTACACTCTTTTTAATCTGAATTTTACAGAAGAGAAAACAAATGAGGCTGGGAAAGATGAGCCAACTTTTCCAAAGTCAAAAAAGTTAAATCACAGGCTGGAGTGTGTGAAGGGCAGACTGCATGCCCCATCCCCCATCCACAGCTTTGCTTTCCGGGGTTTCCGCTGCCCATGGCCATCTGTGACCGAAAATATTAAATGGAAAATTCCAGAAATGAGTAATCTATAAGCTCTCAGAGACAACGGCCGTATCCTGAGTAGTACTGTGACGTCTTGCACTGTGTCATTCTGCCTTTCCTGGGCGTGAATCAGCCCTCATCCGGGTGTCCACCCTGGGCCTATTATTCACCTCTGAGTCACTTAGCTGCTTGGTTATCAGATCAACTGTCGTGGAATCACAGTGTTTACTTCTGTTAACCTTTATTTAATTTAATCGTGGCCCTAAAGCAGGGAGTGTGATCAGGGGAAGCATGGACATGGAGAGACGAGCTTGAGATCTCTGGGTCTGAGCTCTGAGGCTCGTGAGGCACAAATGAGCAGAAGTGGCTTAGTGTCCTCGCGGGTTTCTGGGGTCGACTGGAAGTCACGGAGCATACTCTCCGTGGATCAGTGGTGTTGCTAACTTAAATCCTCCATTTAGCTCCCTGAAACCCCAGTGAAGGAAGCAAGTATAATGTCAGGCCGCAGGCTTTAACTGCAGGCTCTGTTTTTTGTTGTTTGTTTTCTGTGGGTCTCTGGGCAGTATAGTTAATTTCCCAAAGCATCCGATCCTATCAATAAAATGGAAGTGATACTAGCATTGGCCCTGAAGGGTAAGGGAGATGAATTTTTTTATATCCCTGCCTGTCTTGGCTGTGTCTGGCTCATGGTTGAGGAAGTAAATGCCAGCCACTTAAAAATTGTTGTAATTCCTGGGCAGAGGCTGGAATGCTCGGGGCAGCAGCACCTGCAGCTGACTGGGTCGAGCCCTTGGTTCACTGCCTCCACAGCCATCCCAACCACCTGGCACTCGTGGCTTTCCCCTGCAGCACAAGGCTGTGGTACTCATTTCTAAGATGTCTGTTGGTGACACCTCCTCCCTCCCAAGATTTACTGCCAGATTAACCACGGTCGTATCATAGCTGTTTTCACATAATGGCCGCCCTGTGCTGCTGGAATGGACAAGCAGGTTTACAAGGCCTCTCTCAGCCTGGATAAAATGCCCCCGTGGGTGCTGGCAGTAAATTACAGGGCTTCGAAAACATGGGATGGAGACGCTGTTGCTGGGTAAGCATGCCTAAGCCAATAGGCCAGGCTTCTAGGACATGCGTCAGGGGTGACAGAGAAGTGGTCACAGCTCCACCTGAAATCAAAGTTGTGATGAGAACGGTATGTGCCCTCACAGCACACACACATCAGCACACATAACCGTGTCGTGGAGACTGCAGTTACTCCCACTGTCTTACTTTCCTTTCTCTCCCAGTTGAAGATGCTCGCAAGTCCTAAGGGAACTGTGTGACCATGGAGGCAACTGCCACACCTGCCAGCCTCTGCCATCGGGTGCAGCCAGACAGCCAAAGCTGGCGGACGAAGTAGAAGGACCCTGTTGAAATGTGGCAGCTCTCAGCATTGTCTACACTGGCCCATGCATACCTCTAATTTTAGCATCTGTGAGGCTGAGGCAGGAGGATTTCTTACAAATTCAAGGCCGGCCTGGGCTACAGAGCGAAACCTTGTATTAAAATTCATTGATTGGTTAATTAATTAATTAAACAAATAAATAAACAAAGCTAGTAAAATTAAAGAGCGAAACAGCGTCCTTCTGTTTTAAGAATGCACGTTGTTGAGGGATGAGGAACACCTGAGTAGAGTCTGAGGATGGTAGGACTCTAGGACCCTGCCTGGTGGCCAGTTAGAATTGGAGGTCAGCCGGGGCGCAGGGGAAGGGGGCAGGGATGTAAGGCCAAGGAGCTGAGGGAGCGGGTGGACGGGTGGACGGGAGGAAAGGCTACTGGCTCACACACACTCAGGTGTGAGCCCCCTCCCCTTCCTCCCATCCAGGGGATAAGTCAGACCCTTCAGGACAAAGTGGGTGGGGTTGGGTACGGTGGCTGCTTCCCCACATCCAGCCTGGAAGGCAGCAGTGGCCAGGCCTGCCCACCGCCTCTGTGTAGCAGTGGGGGAAATGCTAGCAACTGGGGGGCACGGGGTGACAGAGGCATCGCCGGCCAAGGCTGTCGTCCTTGAGCTCAGCCTAGCTCCTCCTGGCTGGCCATACCAGAGATTAGCAAGAGGCATAGTCTCTTCTTTCATTTCTTCTTCAGCCATCAAATTTTTATGGAATTTTCTTTTCTGATAGTTTTAGGTATGCTCCCATGAATTAAATTCAGATAATGTTTGCCTAAGGAGCACATGAAAATATCTGGGAAATGTAAATCAAAACCTCAATGAGATATCACCTCACTTCAGAATGGCTTTTGTCAAGAAGACAGAAGATAGCAGATCCTGGGAGCAGGGCGTGGAGAGAGTGAATGTTCATCCATTGCTAATGAGGCTGCAAATGAGCACATCTCCACCGCCCTTTGGAAAACCGTGGAGATGCCTCTAAAAACTAAAAACAAAACTGCCCTGTGATCCAGCAACCCTGTTCCGAGCCACCTACCCAGAGAGAAGCCAGCATATCAAAGAGATGTTTTGCTTCCATGTTTATAGCCAAGATATGAAATCAATCTAAGTACCCACTGAGGTAGGACTGAGTAAATTCAATGTGCTGCGTAGCCACGACGGAATAGTATTCGCCATAAGTGAATGAAATACTGTCACCATCGCCACATGAATGGGACTGGAGGACGTTATGCTGATCCCAGAGCCCGGCGAAGAGAAAAACAGTTCTCAGAACATCAGAGGAGTGTGTGTGTGTGTGTGTGTGTGTGTGTGTGTGTGTGTGTGGGCGGGGGGGGGGGGGAGGAAGGGGGCTGCAGCTGAGCGTAGGGGATGGCAGACGGGGAAGTGGGGCTTCTTTTAAAATGTTCTTGTAGTCACGAAAGCACGCTGCTCACTAACCCAGAGGATCGGGTTTCAGTCTCAGCACCCATGTCCCGGCTCACAGCTGCGGGCTGCTGCGCACCCAGGAAGATGGACAGGAGGATCGAGGGGGTCTACAGGAAGACCAAGCTTCCGAGAGCACCTAACACGTGCTCTCTCTCCCCCTCCCCTCCCCATCCTCTTCTCTTAAAAATAACAAAAGCGGGTTTTTTTAAATTACATTTGTTTCTTTAAATCTTTTTTTTTTTTTTTTTTAACATATATTGAGTGTGTGCCTGTGTGTACCTGGCACAGGCTTTGTTCACTGAGACCTCTCTTCTGCCTTCTCAATATTGACTTTCCATTAGCTATTTTGAGTTGTCTAATTAACTATGGTCCATAGCTATCTTACTGAACTGCAGAGTATCAGAAAGGATTTGCCCTGGGATGGCAGGCTGCTCAGGGATAAAGTCAGTTACTAGCAAGCCTGGTGACCTGCATTCTATCCCGGATGTTAAAGCTGCACCCACTGGTTTTCTTCTGACCTTCACATGTGCTCTGTGGCACACGTGTGCCTGCCACCCCGCCTCAATAGACAAACAAACAAATCAACAAGGGCTGGTGAGCTGTCTCAGAAGGTGAAGGCACTTTCTCCCAGGCCTGGTGAGATCAGTTCCCACAACCCAGATGGTTGATTCCTGCAAGTTGTCTTCTGACTTCCACACATGTGCCTCGGCACTCTTGCACACACACACACACACACACACACACACACACACACACAATTTTTTTTTTTTAAAGATTTGCCCTTGCTGCAAGTGACGCTCGTGGGGACTTCAGTCCGTTCTTCAAATGTTGGGCACAGTATGCAATTTGAAAATCACTAAGCTTAGCAGGAGCAATTTTCTCTTCTCCGCAACCAAAGGCCTTGCTTGAGAAATCATGCTGACATTCTTAGCTGGTAGGCACAGTGTGGGAGAGGGGGTTACATTCTTTTCTTTCCCACCAGGGAGAGCAAATAGATTTCAACTCCTACGTCAACTCTGATCAATTTTCAGTGGCCCCCTGGAGCATTGTCACGGGGAGATCTGGAGCTCCTGCCACAGGCAGAGAGAGAGGGTGCCACAATCCATTAGCAACACCCGCACTCAGTCCCCAGTCTACCGAGGGCCTGACGCCGAGCAGGTGTTCATTCAGTTGTTATTGAGTGGATAAGCATTCCCCATCCTCCCTCTCCACTCGCTAACCAGGCTGACCTGTCCCTAAGGTAGCTCCCACCTGAAAATCATGTTTCTTTGTTTTGAGACGCTTCCACATAGCCCAGACTGGCCTTGAGCTCACCGTGCAGTCCTCGCTGGCATTGAACTCTTGCTGCTCCTGCCTCCGCCTCCCTTGGGCTGAGATTACAGACATAGCCTGCCATTTTAGAATCTACGTTTACCGCAGGGGAATGCCTGAGAAGCTGTCCTGTAAGGCCTCTGTGCCCAGCCTCCGCTTCCTCCAGCACTTTGGATTCCCTCCACATCTCTTCTTTGTCCCCAGCTGCTTCAGAGCTCTGACTTCCAGCTTCCTGAGCTCTGCTCCATGTGGACGGTCATTCCTAGTGACTCTCCACCACAGACCCCTCAGTGAGCCCGTCCTGTGCCAGCACTCTGGATGCCCTGTCTTTGCCCGGGGACCCGGGCCGAGCTCCTGCTGCCTGCTGGGTGGCTTCCTGCAAAGCTCTGTGCTCCTGAGTACACACACGCTGAGCACAGGTGCGGACTGAGCCTGTCTGTGGTTTAGGTGAAATGTCGGCTAGGACAGTGATTGTGGATTCCCAGTGCTCACAGACAGCAGGCGAGATGGGAGTCTGCGCTTTGCTGTGGAGCAGGGCATGTCTCTGTCACGCAGGGGGCAAGTGCAAGGCTGCCTGCCCCGTGTATCTGCCTTTCTGTGTAACCTAGCCTCTGCGTTTCCGAGAGACGAGTGTGTGGATAAGGGAGAATTTTAAGGCTGTGTCCACGGTGCTCGGTGATGCACACCCCACAGGAATGCCGTGTGCCCTGGGGCCCTGCTCTGCCTCACTGTCCCCCGTGTGCCTGGAGGGGGTTGCAGGCTGGCGTGCTACAATGACCGATGCTGTCTTCCCAGGCAGCCATCTCTGCATCCCACACGGCTCACTCAGACACGCCAGGCATCTGCCCGGGGCCGATGGACAAGAATTCATTGCAACTTCCCTGGCTCTGTCCTTGGCCCTCTGAGCTTTTTCCTGGAACACGGGGGGAGGAAAATATTTCCCCACATACCAAGAAGAGCTTGTTATTTGGGGTATAAAATGTACCGAGTATGAGAGGGATGCTTCTTCAGCCAACATGGACATCTTCCCCTCAGCCCGGCGGCCTAGAGTGCAAGGGGTGGGGCGCCTCCCTTCATGCCCCAGTGACACATGACCACGAGGAGAAAGAGCCGCTCTTAGACCTTCCTCCTCTGAAGTGTGCTTCTACACACGGTACAGACCAGAAAAGGGCTGGAAACGCTCCCTCAGCCCGGCCCACCACTGCCCACCAGGTCCTCTCACCACTGAAAGCCCACACCCACCTTGGGACCACCAAGGGCACCCAGGGGGCCTGTGCTCCTGGGATGGTGAAGTCCTGCCCTGTCCCCACCTCTCCCGAGCCGCGCTTCCAGCAGAAGCGCCTCAAGCGCCCTGCCCTCTCCCAGGCCGCATGCCACGGGAAGCAGCACGCTTTCTGACCATGCTTTTCCCAGGAAGACACAGGCGTGTGCGGGCACCACACCACAGTCCGTCCTGAAGGAACCCCATCCAGAAGGAGGAGTGTATTGGGGCCTTGGGCTACAGCGTGTGTTTAACCTCCTTGGGTAGAAATGCTGACAGTGGAAAAAACGTGCGGGGTACAGGCTTCCCCACGACCTGCTGTTCTGTTCCCCGGAGGCAATCCATGAGGAAGGTACTCACGTGGCTTTGGGGGCAGAGGTAGTGAGTTCTGCCCTCTCCCCAATTTTCGCGGCCGTGCGATTGGGTTCTTCCTGACAGTTTTCGTACCCACCTCCCCTCAACAGTGGTTCTAGTACTGGGTAGACCTCCTTCTCAGTCAAGACCCTCCCTGGAAAATGAATTCTTAACAGCAAAGTGAGGCTGTTTCTGGCTGCAGGGGCCCGGAAAGCTGGTCGCTGCACCCCTGCGTGTCCAGCCTTGTTCTTTCCGTGACCCGCGTGGGATCTTTTCATCTCAGTTCCCTAACCTGCAGCTCAAGGCTGCAGGCCAAACACAGCCTCGGAGCCCCAACTGGCTCTGCAAGAACCGACGGGTGCCCTGCGGGCACAGGCCGGCCCAGCCAAGGCCCCTCCGCTCCCGCCGCCTTCCTCTGTCCAGAACCTCACCGCAAAGTTACTTAGCTCAGTTCCAAGCCGTGCGCACTGCCTCCCTCTTGCCTCAGTTTCTCCGAGTCCGAGAGCTGGGTGCGGTGCTGCGGTGTGCCCAGAAGGACTGGCGGAGCAGAGAGGAGCGCGCCAGGGGTCTTACCTTGCAGCTGCTGGCTCGAGGACTCCTCTGCAGCCCCATGCCTCTCCGCCCCTCTTATAGCTGCCCAGCGCCACTTGCGCAACTGCCGGGCCAGCCCGGGGGCCCTGCGAGTGCCAACTCCCGCCCCGCCCCTCGGGACAGCGACGGTGCGGGTGTTGGCCTGGTGCTCCAAGCACGGGCTGGGGCGCCTCGAGAGGACCTCAGCCGCGCCCTCAAGTGCAAGTTTGGGGACGCTTAGTACAGCAATCATCCAGGTCAAGCTAGCGGCCCCCGTGCAGTGGCGGCTCAAGGACCGTCCCCCGGGCGCCTCCAGCACCGAGGCGAGCAGCCGGGCGGCTGGCTACCGGCTTGGGGTCAGGGAGGCCAGCGAGAAGGACTGCGCCCGCTGCCTCTTCCGACGGCGCTGCTAACCCGACGTGGCTGCTCACAGGGGGAGCCAGGTCCCACGCTCAGGGACCTTTGGCGCTGGTCATTAGGACACAGAACGCACCTGCTTCGAAGGTTGCAGGGGCATTCAGGGATGCTCTGGACCAGTGAGGGGGCAGGGGACAGGGGCCTGTCTCCAACCAAACAGCGTTTTCGCTATTAGGGCGGGGGCATCCTTGGGTTCCCGGTGGGAGCAAACAGGCTTGGGGAGCTCAGCCCCTTGTCTTAGACCCCCAGCTGTTAAGGATTAGAGAAGCCAGGGATTCCGCGGGAGTGTTCCTCCTCTGCATTTGGGGCACTGTGTGTGCGCGGGGTGGGGTGGGGTACTTTATTTTTAAACTTGAGAAAATACATTTGTGGTGATGACGTGGCTCAGTGTGTGTCCTGGGGGCGAGCACCGCGTCGCACTTGAGACGTCCTAGCGGAAGCTCCCCACAGGCAACGGGTTCTGTGAGGCGACGGCTTCCTTGGTTCTTCCCCAAACGTATAAATCATAATATGAAATGCAAAAAAATCACCATATACAAATACAAATCAAAATAGCTTTGATTTATTCTTTGACAGTCCCATACGTGCAAACAATGTACCCTGACCATACTCACCCCGACTCCCCTCTGTCCCCAAAACACTCCCAACCCATCACCCCCTGCCTGCTTTCCTGCCCTAGTGCTGCGTGTTGGAATGTTGGCTGGTCTTGGTCTGGCACGGGTTGGCTCAGGGAGCAGTAAGTTCACGAGAGCAATGGCCACATCACGCTCAGAAGGTGGCTTTTCGCACTGCTCTTCCTCGTCCTCCAGCTCCTGCATTCTTTTCACCCCCTCTTTGGGAATGTTCCCTGGCTGTGGGGAGGGGAAGCGGTGTCGGCAGCCCACGGGGGCTCATCGTTCTCAGAACTAACCGGTTATGGCCACCGCAGAGAGAGGCTTCGCTGGCTAAGGCCGAGCCCAGCCTTCGTCTATGGGTGGACAGCAATACTTAGAAGGCAGTTTGGCAACATGCCGTTTCACAGGCAACAGTGGACCCTCCTGGGGCCTATTACCCCTCTAAGCTGTGGGCTTTTAACCAGACTGACAGGATCAGCCATCAATCCCGTTCTGGGAAGCAGGCCTCAAGTCCAGTCCTAAAGCTATGGGCTCCGCCATCACCAGTGTCTGACTTCTGCAGTGGTGGTTGTGTCTTCCCTGGCAAGGCAGTGTGGCACGCAGGGCCCCCCGTGGGAAGGACCACTGATGCGGCTCCCTCCTAGCCACCCGTACAGCCCCCACCAGTAAACTGGCCAGCAGGGAGGAAGTTTTCAGGTCAGTCCAGCTGCGCTTTTCTATGTCCTACAACCGAAGCATGTTGTGTTTTAGCAATGGGAACTTACTGTTTAGCCAATACAGTAGCTGAGGTGTTCCGAAGACCTTCCTGATCAATGACTTATAGGGAGCTACCTCAAGCCTGGCACTATGATTTTTGTTTAATAACCCATGTCTTCTTGGTTTAACACACACACACACACACACACACACACATATATTTTAAAGATTTATTTACTTTATTACCGCAGTGCTCTGCCTGTAGGCTGGAAGAGTGCACCAGATCTCATTATAGATGACTGTGAGCCACCGCATGGTGGCTGGGAATTGAACTCAGGTCCTCTGGAGGAGCAACCAGTATTCTTAACCTCTGAGCCACCTCTCCAGCCCCTAACACACATTTTTAAATGAAAATGTCTAACACAATAGTGAAAAAAAAATGTAATGAACTTTACTTAATACCGAGGTATAATAATTATTATTTTCCATATTTTAGCTTCAGCTTTTAAAAATTACTTTAAAGCAAACTGCAGACACCGTGACATTGTTATACCCCTAAATACTTGGGTACTTAGTAAAGACTAAGCTTTTAATGTGACCATGCAACCCTGTCAAACCACAGCAATTCTTTTAGATCATGGAAGCATACATTATGCTAACCCCCAGTGGCTCAGAGTTGTCTTATGAAACTGCTTTGTCTGAACTGCTTGTTTCATTCCTAGTAAGTATTTACTTCTTGGTGCCAAATATGTGTTCTCCCTCTGAACTACAGTCCCGTTCTCTGTGGGTAATTATTGAAGAAAATAAAGAAATAAGGACCAGAAAGAGAAAACTAAAACATGTGTGTGTGGAGAACTCTGAGGGTCCTGTGGAAGTGTTGAAGGAAAGATGGGAGGACCTGGAGGGGTCAGGAACCTCACAAGAAGACCAACAGAGACAACTAACCCAGTCCCATGGGGCTTACAGAGACGGAGACATCAGCTAAGGAGCATGCATGGTCTGGACCTTGGCCCCCTGCACACAGTAGCCAGCAGGCAGCTTGGTCTTCATATGGGGCGCCTGACAAGTGGGGGGGGGGGCTGTTTCTAACATAGACTCTGTTGCCTGCTCTTGGATCACTTCCCCCTGGCAGGGCTGCCTCGCCTGGCCTCAGGGGATGAAGATATGCTCTGTCCTGATGTGACTTGATGTGCTGGAGAGGGTTGGTATGGGGGAAGGGGACTCCCCTTTTCTGTGGAGAAAGGGAGAGGGGAAGGGGGATAGAGTGCAAGTGGGGAGACTGGGAGGAGCGTAGGGAGGGGAAGCCCTTGGGATGTAAAGTAGATAAACTAATGTGAACAAAATTTTTAAATGTATGTGTGGAAATCAGAAAGCGTTAGCATTAGCATTGGCTTAGAAGTTGATTGCCACCAAGAAAGGGGAAAAACGCTGAATGTTCAGCTCGGGGAATTGGCAAGATTATTGATAAGCAGTTCTAGTGCAATATACAGACTCTTCAAGTTATGTCGTAAGATAATATTCATGATGCAGTAAAATTACATTTTTAAATGGCAATGGATAAGATTTCAAAATCAGCAAAGCATGGTGCCTTAACCCAGCCCTTGGGGGTGGGGAGCTGAGGAAGGTGGGTCTCTGTGATCTCAAGGCCAGAATGGGTGACACAGTAACTTCCAGGATGGCGGGGACAACATAGTTTGACCTTGTCCTCAAAAATGTTACAGAATGGCACGTTTCCTGATCTCGCGTGAGCAGCTACACACTTTTACACCGAGACATAACATATGCTGGGAGTGCAATTAGGAAGGAAATTTGGCTTTTTACCTCTTTTCTGAGCTATTCAGATCTTAAAAATAGCCATAAAGACTACTTGGGAAAGAGGGAGCAGGGGGCAGCAGGGCATATGTGACTATGATCAAGATATACACATGTATGAGCGTGCCACAGGGAGCTCGTTGCTCTGTGCAGTTAGTGTGTATCCACAGTGGACAGCCCACCTGTCCTCAGGATTGAGCTGGACCCTGGGCATTGGACCCCGGCCTTAGGCATGCCTGGTGAGTCCTCCACAGACCCCAGCCCCAGCCCTCGAGCTACTTCCTAAAGAGAAATCTTTTCTCCCGATGGGGATGAGTTAACTTCATCTGTTTGTCTGTAGGCTACAGCACTCACACGTAACCAAGCTTTGCTTGTCCCCAACATCTTTGTCACTTTGCTCCAGCAGGCTTAGCTCATCTGTAGGGTTGACAGCCTCAGGCTAAGCCATCCCAGGACCACCGAGGGGAACTGCTGCCTACACCCGAAGAGTGAGCGCAGTGGCACACACCTGCAGCCCCAGCCTTGAAAGGAGAAGGCAAGAGGACCAGAGGCTCATCTTCAGCTGCAAACTGAGTTGAAGGTCAGCCAGGCTGCATAAGATCCAATCTTAAAAGGATAAAATAAAATAACGAGGAAAGAAAGAAATGACACCTGACATGGAAAACCTGGATGGGAGTATTTCTTTTTCAATATTTTTTTCTTTTTTATGTGGTGCTGGGATTTCAGCCCAGGGCTGTGTGCGTGGTACACACAGAGGAACCCCAGGCCTCTGGGCTGCACCCTCAGGCCCTGTCAGTTTTATCCTGTTGTGTTTTGATTTTTGTTTTTTTTTTTTAGGGTTTTGTTTGCTTGTTTGTTTTTCAAGACAGGGTCTCTCTGTGTAGCCCTGGTTGTCTTGGAACTCACTCTGTAAACCAGCCTGGCCTCCATCTCAGAGATCCACTTGCCTCTGCCTCCACAGTGCTGATTTAAAAGTGAGCGCCACCGGTCCCTTTTGGGTCTCACTAAGTTGGTCAGTCTTGTCTTGAACTCTCAGCCTTCCTGCCTTAGCTTCCTCAGGAGCTTGAATTACAATTTCCACTATACCTGGCTTTAAATAAAAATTCAAAAGGGGCAGAATACCTTCCCCTAAGTCTACCCTCCTAAGTCACTGTAACCTGTTTTCACTGTACCTTTTCTGGGTTATTGTTTTACCTTCCACCTATATATTTTCTTTAAAAAACATTCATACCAATTCCTGCTACTACTCCTAATCTTTAGTCTTTAAATTCCTATATTTTGGAAATGTTTAAACCTCTGTAATACATTTACAAAAAACATTAAAATATTTTCACATTCCCACCATCCATTTTCAACCATTACTAATCTTCCTTGCTTCCCTTAATATATCTAGAAAATAATTTCTGTCTGCTGTGCATGGACCTGAGACGTTCTTTTTAAAGTCAGTGTGTTTCCATTTTACAGATGCACCATAATCTACCAACCACATTGTTACATACGTAATGTTGTAATTAATACATTTAAATATACTTGTTTGATCCCTGTGTGGGTATATCTGCTGGAGAAATTCTGATAAGTAGAATAATCAGCCAAAGAGTATGTGCATTCAAAATAGAAATATATTGCCAAGTTACATTCCTTAGAGATTGTACCAATTTGCATATGCAATTGACTGCAAATAACAGTGGTTTAGGCATTAAGGATATTGAGTTATCGCTCCTACCCAGAAGCCCCAAGGAAAGCAGGTGCAGCTTCCTGCAGTAGCTTCATTGTGAATTCTTTGATGTTGTTTTCTCGTGTCCTTGTGCTTCTAGCCCCAGTGTTGCAAAGACAACACCGCCCGGCCCTCACACAGTAGGCAAGGTGGAGGAGAAGGCAGTCTGCTTTCTCTCCTTGAAACACTGAAGTCCATCCTGAGTGAGGTAACCGACACCCAGAGAGACACGGGTGGTATGGATTTACTTGTAAGCAGATAGTAGCCGCATAATACAGGATAACCACACTACAATCCACAGACCTGAAGAAGTAACAAGGAGGACCCTAGGGAGGATGCTAATTCTCATTCAGAAGGACAAACAGAAAAGACACCGGACATGGTTGGAGAGAGGGAACAGGGCAGGAGCCTCCCATAGATGTCCTCTTGCAAACTCCAACCAGCAGAGGATCAAAACAGAGGCTGAGACAGCCAAACTTTGGGGAGAGTGTAGGGAGACTTATGGATGAGTGGGGGGCAGGGGATAGAAGGACCTGGAGGGGACAGGACCTCCACAAAAAGACCATAGAACCAACAAATCTGGGCCCAGAGAGTCCTGTGGAGACTTATGCACCAACCAAGGACTATGCATGGAGAGGACCTAGACCCCCTGCTTGCATCTTCCCTGCTTAGATGTAACCCATAGGCAGCTCAGTCTCCAAGTGGGTTCCCTAGTAAGGGGAGCAGTAGCTGTTGCTGACAGGGACTGTTGCCTCCTCCTTGGTCACGTCCCCTTTGTGGGAGGCCTTGCCAGGCCACAGAGGAAGAGGATGCAGGCAGTCCTGATGAGACCTGATAGTATGGGGTTAGTTGGTAAGGGAGGAGTCGGGTCACTCTGGCTCCAGGCCTCAGCTTTTTCTCACTTTCTCTAGTTCTGCCTGAGGCCTTTGTTCATTAGCAGCTGTTAAATTGCATTTTTTTAGTTTCCTCCAAAACCAGTTCCCACTTCATTGTGTTCTACTTGGGTGACGTGAGCTGGGGTTTGAGCTTCCAACAGAGCTTCTTAGTGGAAGGGGACAGTTGATGCCAACCAAGCCTTGTCCTACTCACCTTGCCCTTTCTTGGGGAGGGTCTTCTCTTGTCCTCCCAAGGGAGGACTCCAGTGAGGCCTAGCTTGTGAAAACCCAGGGCTGCCAGCATGCTAACGCCACTCCCTCCTCTTCACTTGGAGTGGGGCTAAGGAGGCAAGACTTGGGATTCACGAAGAGACTGGGATTCTTACTGGGCTCATGCCATCGCAGGAAAGAAGGCCCACAGTACTCAGAAAGATTAGAGTTAACAGAAGGCACCGGCATTGGAGACCAAGGAGTTAATTAGAGAGCAAATGACAAGAGAACAAAGGAAGCTGGGGGAAGGCAGGGAATGACAGCAAAGGATGCATCCAGGGAGATGAAAAGGGCCGAATATTGCAGGCCCTGTCAGCCAGTGGGGACACCTGAAAGAAAAAGAGGAGATTCCTGTGCTCAGACCATCGTTCTGGAAGAGAAATATGGGAACAATTGCTGGGGATGAGACCCTAAACTCAAGATGACAAATCATGAAGAATTGTTTGTTCACCCTTTATTTTATTTTATTTTTTATTTTTATTTAGAAGAAAGAAGAGAGGTCTACTGCGGTTGACTGGCTCCCCCAAAGCTTATGTTGAAGATGAACCCCATTGTGAGAAGACACGAGGCAGGTCACGTGAGAGGTGAGCTATGAGAGGATTGAAGCGTGGATGTGGCATCTGAAAAGCTTTCAGAACAGCAAGCTGAACAATCTTTTATTCTTTGTAATTACTATGGATCCAGGCATCATCAGGAAAGCGTGAGCAATTTCTCCTGAAGCCAGAATTGTGAGGACCAGCAGGACTAAGCCTATGGAACGTTCTGTGATCCACAAGGTTTTGCACAATCTAGCCTACAATGGAAGGAATGAAATAGGGAATGGGGACGGGGATTTGCTGGTGTGAACAAGTTTGAGGAAGCCACAGGATGCTGCCAGCTCACACAAGGTTAAAAGAAAAGTCTCCAGGGACAAAGCAGGAACAGTCATTTTTTTCTCCCTTTTGTTGTTTAATTTCCTCCTCCCTCCCCACAAAAAACACACTCATGTTCATTGCAAAAGTTAGAAAAAACAGGAAAGCAAGCTGCCAGCAAAATCATCAAAGTCCCACCGAGCTGAGACTGCCCAGCTTGTGTGTCCTTCGACAAGCCTTGGTTTGGTAGCAGCGATGTCTTCTTTGCTCTGTATCCAGTCTTGAGGCGTCGAGGGAGGAACAAAAACCAAGAGAGCTGCAGCAGCCTCCCGTCTGAGCTGCACACTGGGTCAGCCCTTGCTGTTGGAGCACACAGTCGCCGAGCACTTGTTTGGGAAGATGCTCCGGGGAGGCCGCAGGAAGCCTTGAGCCCTCCTGGAAGTCTGAGGCATCCCCAGCCTCACAGGCACCCACGGACGGATGAGCTGCCAGCCCCGGAAGGGAAAGCAGGCTTCAAGTCCCCGGGTGCAAGTCCCGGGAATGTAAAATGTCCCCAGCTCTACACTGGGTTCCATTTGCTCCCATAAACATGAAGGATGTAGTTCATATCCTGAAGGAATTCAGCACTCCTGGGGGAAAACATCACCATGGAAACAAGACCAGAAAGAGGTTGTTAGCCATAGCGTTGAGGACAGATCTGGAGCCACGCTGCCCGGGTTGGCTCTTGGCTCCTCCATCTATTGGTGCATGACTTGGGGGGAGCCGCTTCGAGCTGTCTTCCTCCCTGGTCTGTAATGGGAGCGCGGCAGGAGCACCTGGGGTGCTATGAGCTCATTTGTGTTATTACAAGTGAAGCGCTCTGTAAGAGTTAATTATTCATCAGAGCAGGAGAGTTGGAGGCACAGCACAGCCAGGCACTCCTGTGCTGAGCAGCCAGCGGGGAAGGTCTGTGCCCGCTCAGCAGAGCCGAACTCGGCCGCCACGAAAGTCCGTCCTTCCTACTTTTCGCAACCATCAGTTCTGGTTTGTCCCGTTATGGTCTGTTATGGAGCTGAGGAGTCAGAAGATCTGTCCGCCCAGGGCTGAGGCTGCCAAGTGCATTTCTTCCGAAGCTTGGTTACATAAGTGGGGTTGCTGCGTGACCCCTGGGGCGGGTGGGTATGGCCAAGCAGCTGGCCCAGCAGCAAGGAGCTGCTCTCTCCGGCAAAAAGCCTGCTGCTGGGCGTGGCTCCCAGGGCCAGCATATAGTAACAATATGCTCTGCATACATTGCTGTTCTGTATGTGCCCGGGAGAGAGTGATCTAAAAAGTAAGGTGTCTGCTATTCTGATATGCAAGTAATGAGCATCCAGAGAATTCAAATTTCTGATAATTGCACCACCCTGAAATCACAAATATTTTATATTCTCGACGCATAATTTCTCTCTCATCTTGTGTGTATATATTTTTTGTCAGAAAGGGATCGTATGCTGCAGAATATTTGCAATTGTCTCTGGTGTCTTCCTGTGCCTTTAAATCTCTTTCCATGGTGGAATTTATGACACCTGCATTGTGCCAATGTGCCATACATTATTTAGCCAACCCTTTCGGTTGAAACTTGAGGACATTTCCAATGATCTTCTTTTCCGCCCATAAACAAGTCTCTCCCGCACAGTCCTGCAGATAAATCTCCGCAGATATCTGTGCTTATTTCTTTACAGCCATTTCTAAAAGCCATCCAACAGGCGTCACAGTTTCTGGAGCTTTGTATGCTTATTGCTAGAGCTCTCTGGATGGGGCTCTCCAGGAATGGCTTTTCTACCCAAGGTCCTGCAGAGGCCCAGATAAGCCACATGTGGGGAACTGGGGGCCACACAGGTCACCAAGCACCTTGGAAATCCCTGCATTGCTGCGCTGGCTAATTTTATGCCAACTTAACACAGCTGAAGGCATCTGAGAGGCGGGAACCTCAGCTGAGGAAATGCCTTCCGAAGACTGAGCTGTAGGCAGGCCTGGAGGGCGTTTCTCTCTCTCTCTCTCTCTCTTCCTCTCTCTTTCTTTCTTTCTTTCTTTCTTTCTTTCTTTCTTTCTTTCTCTCTCTCTCTCTCTCTCTCTTTCTTTCTTTCTTTCTTTCTTTCTTCTTTCCTCCTTCCTTCCTTCCTTCCTTCCTTCCTTCCTTTCTTCCTTTTTTTATTACGATTTATTCACTTTGTGTCCCAGCTGTAGCCCCCTCCCAACCCCACCCTCCCTCTCTCATCTCCTCTCATGCCACTCCCCTAGTCCACTGATATGGGAGGACCTCCTCCCCTTCCCTCTGACCCTAGCCTATCAGGTCTCATCAGGACTGTCTTTCATTGTCTTCCTCTGTGGCCTGGCAAGACTGCTCCCTCCTCAGGTGGAGGTGGTCAAAGAGCCAGCCATTGAGCTCATGTCAGAAGCAGTCCCTGCTCCCCTTTACTAGGGTACCCATTTGGAGACTGAGCTGCCATGGGCTACATCTGTGCAGGGGTTCTAGGTTATCTCCATGCATGGTTCTTGGTTAGAGTATTGGTCTTTGCAAAGACCCCTATACCTAGATTTTTTGGTTCTGTTGCTCTCCTTGTGGAGCTTCAGTCCCTTCCAGGTATTTCTATCTCCCCCTTCTTTCATAAGAGTCCTTGTCCCTCAACAGAAGAATGGATACAAAAATTGTGGTATGTTTACACAATAGAATACTAGTCAGCATTAAAAACAAGGATATCATGAATTTGTAGGCAAATGATGGGAACTAGAAAAGATCATCCTGAGTGAGCTATCCCAGAAGGAGAAAGACATACATGGTATATACTCACTTATAAGTGGATACTAGACCTATAATATAGGATAAACATACTGAAATCTGTACACCTAAAGAAGCTAATTAAGAAGAAGGACCCGGGTAAGACGATCAATCCTCACTAAGAAAGACAAATAGGATGGGCATTGGAAGGAGAAAACAGGAACCAGAACAGGAGCCTACCACAGAGGGCCTCTGAAAGGCTCCACCCAGCAGGCTAATGAAGCAGATGCTGAGGCTCCACTTTGCGCAGAGTGGAGGGAGTTTTTTAACCAGTGATTGATGTGGGAGGACCCGGCCATGATGGGTGGGGCTGCCCTGGGCTGGTGGTCCTGGGTTCTCTAAGAAAGCAGGCTGAGCAAGCCAGTAAGCAGAGCCCTCCATGGCCTCTACATCTGCTCCTGCCTCCAGGTTCCTGTGCTGCTTGGGTTCTTGCTTCGGCTTCCCTCAGTGGACTATGATTCAGGATCTGTTAGCCAGAGAAAGCCTTTCCTCCTCAAGTCGCTTTTGGCCACAGTGTTTCTGTCTAAGACAATTGCTAGGCAGAGTGGCCGGGACAAAGAAAATGGCAGAATGCGGTCAGTCTTTGAGCAGCCGGACAGTTAGCTGCCCCTTGAAGGAGCCAGGTGGGGCCTGCCCCAAGGACCAAATTGAACCGTGTGAATACCTCGGTGGAGGTGGATGCGTGGCCTCAGGGAGGGCAGCTAGAAAGGACAGACTGCTGCTCAGCACCTGCCGTAGCTCTCAGGGAGCCCGGGTTGCCCTCTCTGTTAGAGGGCTGTCTCTTCCAGGCGGCTGAGCTGCGGAAGGCAGTGCCGCGGGTGCTCTACCCGACCCCAGCCCGACGGCAGAAGCTCGGATGAGTAAATGTTTGTTGGACTGATGGGACAAACCGCACTCTGACCCCAGCTCCCGCCGTCAGATCAAGACTTCAGCGTCGCACTGCTCGGCCAGTGGTACGCGGAGCATCCTTTCTGGAGCACTTTGAACAATGTGTACGGAATGCTTAAAAGAGTCACACCTCTAGAGCAAAGATGCCACCTCTAGAATTATCCTTGAAAGTTGCCCAAGGTCTCCAGGAAGCAACCCTTGCCTGCCTCACATCCTGGGCTTCTTCCTGCCCCATTCCCGTCTGCCCTCCTCAGTGCACAGTTCCCGTACTAGCTCCCCTAGCCAGCCCTCCCTGAGCCCCAGCGGAGCATCTTTTGCTGTTGGCGTCACCTGAACACCTAACCAGCGCTTCTGAGGGCATGCAGGCAGGAGCCACAGCTATTTTGTTACCTTGCTCCACACCTGTCAGAAGACGGCACCTCGTCAGGTGCAGATGCGGAAGGAAGGGAGGGGTTGCTGATTCAGGCAGACCCCGTGCTGTCATGAGCCTGCACCCCTCTGCAGGCGTGAGCTGCGGAACGGCGCTCTCCTCAGACAGGCAATAGCAGCACTCTCCACCCCACTTTTCAAAAACAGCAATCTAAAGCAGCACTGAGGCTGGAGGCTGAAAAAGGAAAGGGGCGGGGCGAAAGGCACTGGGTATGTCTGGCATCCTTGGTTTGTGAGATCAAGTCCTAGTGTCGGTTCTTCAGTTAAATGGCTTCCTGCCTGCACTATGGTAAAATGTGATTTGTCTGTGCTAGGCTCCAGCACAGGACCTTTTTCTTCGTGGCAGGGACTCCTGTCTCAGATTGACCTCAGACTCACTATGGAGTTGATGATGACCTTGAACCCCTGAGTCTCCCTCCTCTACCTCCCAAGTGCTGGGATTATAGGTGTGTGCCATCACGCCTGACAGGACTTTCAATATATGCTATGAGTTCCCCTAGTGAGTTTTAGAGAGGATTTAATTAACTCTAATTTGATTCAAAGGAGCTGGCCTCCGGAGACAGGAGTTTATGAGATAAGGAGAGACTCCAGCGGAGTGACACCTGCCAAAGAAGCAGGGCGGAATCTCTTCCACGCTTCCAGAAGCAGCACTTCTGCATTAATAAGAAATGGGTTTTTATTGATAGTAGAGTTAATTACTGATGGTAAATTTGCCCTTTTCCCAGAGAAAGAATGATGAAGATGTTAACCCACACTGTACCAGAGGAGGAAGCCAGCTGCAGGCTGGCTTCACGGTGGACGATTCTCATAGTCAAAGTGATAAAGGTGGGGGCTCACAGCTGCCAATTGATTCACTCAAAGTTGTCCCCAGTTTGAGCCTCAGGCAGTCTGGGCAGTCAGGGCTTTTCTCCTGTCCCAGGAGATGCCCTTACCCTGGGCATCATTTAAGGCAGAGACTCTGGGAGACGGCTTGTTCATTAGCCTGTATCTCTTTTAAAAACCGCAGGCAGTGTTAAGAATTAAAGTCTAAGGCCCAAACCAAATCGCCATCCTGCCCCAACTGATCAGGACAGAGTTCAGGGTGATATGGTCCACCCTCTGTGGGACCCCACTGGGCTGTAGAGAGTGAGGATGAAGGAGCCATCAACATTTTGTAGCCCAGTTTGCCCAGGTGCCGAATGCCCAAAAGAACGCCATCCTGCTGTTAAGAGAATTAAGCGTTTCCAGCAAATCCACCGGAACATTTGCCTGACATAATATTTCTTTGTAGAAAGGGAAAACAAAACCAAAGTACACTTTAATCTTTGCCCATAAAAAATGACTTTTAAAAAACTGTCACAAATGGTCCCACATGAATGAGTTTCCCCATGGGCACAAAGACAGTTAGGATATAGAAAATTGAGTCTGTGAACCTCTGCTGTGGGCTGATGACACTCAGGCTCTGAATGCAGAGGGAAATGGTGAAGGGGAAAACAAGTGGATTTTAACAGCCACGGTGTAATGGAGACCTGGAGGAGAGCAGGGCAAGAGCTGTGAGGAAGCCGACCGCAGGGTTGGGGGCTGGGGCAGAGATGGCTTAGGCTGGTTCTTCCCAGTCCAACTGCTCACCCAACTGACCTTGGCCTGGCTTGCGTGGCCCTCCCCTCGCCTCTCTCCCATCCTCCCCTGCCTCTCTTTCTGAAGGGCCTGGGAGGACCCTGCTCATCCTTTGGATAGGGTACCAGGGGACTCACTGGGGGACTGGAATTAAAAACAAGCATCTTTCCAGCTCAGGAGATGTCCCACACAGGAAGGGGAGAAAGAAAATAATTTATTGGCTAAGAAAATGCAGCAGTGGGAACCACAGTGTTTCAAGTCCGCTGAGACACAGACCACAGGGAGCCCCGCCTTCAGCCCACTCTGAACACAACCCTAGCACCTTCAGCAAGGAATCCTCAGGCCGCACCTGTCAGCATTGGCCACACAGGTACCCAGAGCGCTCTGGCCCTGGGGGTGGGGTGCTAGCTGTGCTTCCTAACTGATTTCTTCTCCTTGCCGTGACATCAAGTTTTCCATCACCGATCCACACCTCTGACCAGGCTAGTAAGCTTCATACCTCTTCCATCCATAACTGAGTTTCTTTCACCCTAAAACTGGGAGTTGCAGCACCATCTTGCTTGGTGATTACACTTAGAGGGAATAATTTCCAGGTCTCTGAGAAAGAGCCCTTTGTGGCAGGTAGGAAGGGGCTTACTGAGCTCCCTCCCTCTCTTTCTTTCTTTCTTTCTTTCTTTCTTTCTTTCTTTCTTTCTTTCTTTCTTTCTTTCTTTCTTTCGTGTGTGTGTGTGTGTGTGTGATGCGCTCTTGTACACATGTGTGGAAGGGGCAGAGGCTGACTTTAGGCGTCTCCCGTCGTCATCCCCTTCCTTCCTTTCTTCGACAGGAGCGCTCCCTGAACCTGCAGTTTCTGGTTTCGGTGAGCTTTGAGGACTGCCTGTCTGCACTTCCACCCAGCACTGGGCTTGACAGTGTGTACCATGATGCTACTCTTTAATGGGGGGTCTGAACTCAGGTACTCACATTTGTGCAGCAAGCATTTTACCCCTGGAGCCACGTCCTCAGATCCTTCCTGCATCTCTAAACAAACGTGTACACATTGCAGCGAGTTAACAAGAGCAAAAAGAGAGGGCTTTTTGTTTGGTCATTTGCTCCCTTTGTGGCCCAGGTTAGCTCTCCAGGTCTCTGTCCTCCTGCCTGGGCCCCCTCTATGCTGGGGTTCCGGTGTGCACCACCCCGTTTGCTTCTTCCATTATTTAAGACACGTATTTCTCCTGTGCGTTTGTTCTTACAGAATTCAGCTTTGGCCTTCATGCACGTCCTGCCAGAGAAGGACAGGAATGTCTGGCCGGGGGCAGTGCTTGGCTGGTCTGATTGTAAATAAGATCCAAGGAGCAGAGTTAGGTGGAATCTGATCTTGAGACTTTGGGAGGTGGCAAGGGAAACGTGGAGGTGGCAAGGGAAACGTGGAGGTGCCTTGAGGAATGCGGATAGTTTCGGGATTGGGCTGGGATATTAGAATCCGTGGGGGGACCACCCAGCCCTCAGAGCACAGTGATGAGTTCTCCTGTTCTCCTGCATCTGCCCTCACAGCCCTGCTTTCTGCCCTCAGTGCATGCTCTGGTGTCACCTCTCTGCCCCCTGTCTGCTAGAGGATGCTGGGCTGGCTGGTGGCTTTCTGCTGTGGCCTCTGCTTCCTGTGTCTCCCCGGCACAGCTCATGGCTTCTGCTCCACTCCAATTAGACTCTAACCCACTAGAAGCTGCAGCCAATTCTGTGAAAAGTCCAAATCTTTAGGGACTTCAAAGATTAACCTTTGCTGTTAAGTGCTCTCAAAAGAAAAAAAAAAGCAAAACGAGAAAAGGCATTGGAGTGGGGGTGGGTGAGGGTAGCAAAGCTCGGGTCAGGGGCTGTTTGATCTCCACATGTTCTGAGCATTCATATCTCAAACAATCACGGCACAGCTAACCGGCAAGGCACAAGAGGGGTGCTGAGATCTGTGCAGGGTGAGCTTGCTGGCCCCGGCGGTTCTGGGTGGGCTGGGGCTAGAGGTGGTGAGAATCTGTACTGAGACACGAGGCTACGGCAGCTCCGTGCTAGCAAATTCCGAGTGCTTTGAAGGTTTGGTGTATGCTTGTGAGCGTGTGGCATGTGCCTGCCACTTACCTGCTCTTTGTCTGAACGTGTGTATCACAGGCTCACATGTGAACTGACACGCCTTCGGGAGGTCAGACAAGAGCTTGGAGGAGTCGGTTCTCTACCTTGTAGGGCTTAGGGACTGAACTCTTGCGGTTAGGTTTGCTGTTGAGCCTATGTCTCTGCATGTTCACTGTGGTGGTTTGAATGATGATGGCCATCATAGGCTCAAAAATTTTGAATACTTGGGCTGGGAGTGGTGGCTCATGCCTTCAATCCCAGCACTTAGGAGGCAAAGGCAGGTGAATCTTTGTGAGTTCGAGGTCAACCTGGTCTACAGAGTGAGTTCCAGGAGAGCCAGGGCTCTCTCTCTCTCCTCTCTTCCTTCCTCTTCCCCTCTCCCTCTCTTTCTCCCTCCCTTTCTCTCCTCCCTCCCCCTCTCTCCCTCTGCTTCTTCGTGGACAGATGTGAGCTCCCAGCAGCTGCTCCAGCTCTGTCCCTGCCTGCTGCCCCCACCATGATGGTCACGGACGCACCCTTTGAAGTTGTAAGCAAGCCCCAAACTAAATAACTTATCTTGTAAGTTGCTTTGGTCGTGGTGTCGCTTCACAACGCTAGAAGAGTAACCCAGACCTCATGGCTCTCCAGGAGCCTCCCCGTGTCTGAGAGTCCCACACATACCTCTTCTCTACACAGGCAGAGGGGACATGCCCATCACCCTGTGCCTGGAATGCCGGGGCCAAGGCCAAGCAAGTGGTTCTGTGTTCTAGGCAGTGTCAGAAGGGGAGGGACACTGCAGCTGGGGTGATAGGTGACAGGCCACGAGCCACACACTCCCTTTCCACACTCTAAGGCCAGAGGAGTGGGCCTTATCTATTACTTTCTCTCCCGGCCCAGAGCCTAGCAAGTGGGATCCGGAAGCAGCTTCCCTTGCACACACTCTTTATACAGAAGGCCTCTTTGCCCAGAGTCCCTTTGTTTTTTCTTATCTAGCTAAAACTGTGCATCCTTCTTGGTGTCACCTCCTGGAGGAAGCCTTCCCAGCTCCTCAGGGCTCCGAGTACCCTGGGTATAGCTCTATGACAGAACTAGCCACGGCCTGTTCTAACCCCTCCAGGGTCCCATTCAATAGACTGACAAATCTGGAGGAGCAGCCACAATGTTTCTTCCTGGGTTTCTACCCCCTTGTGCAGCTCTCGGCAGAAAGTGGATGTCGGGGGAGGGGTGGAGAAAGCACCCCACACGCTCAGGCCTTTCTCTATTCACTAAGCACACTTTTGCTTGTATTGCCTTCACAGCACCTTGGCTCAGCCAGAGAGGCAGGTGTCAGGGGCTTACAGGTGGGTAGAAACCATGGCTATGGTTTGAGCCAAGCGGCTACGGTATGGCTCAGGTGAACTTTGCCTTAGCTAACACTAACATCCCAATCTCTGGGTGCTAGATGGTGCTAGAAGGGGGCCTGACAAGATGGCTCAGACGATTGCTGCTAAGCCTGATGACCTGAGTTCAAATCTAGAACTCAGCTCGTAGGAGAGAGCTGTCACATACACACCATGTGTGCACTTGCGTGCGTGCGTGCGTGCGTGCGTGCGTGTGTATTAGGGAGTGGTAAGTTTGCAGAAATGGATAGAGGGTAGCAGGACGTGGGCTGGTTGCTCTGTGAAGTCTTGGCTCCACTATCTCCTCTTTATACTTAGGTCCACAATTCCGGGTAAATGCAGAAGTCATAGGGGATATACCTTAACACATATGTAAAGACGCTCATGGGTAAACTTGGCTTTGCCGTTGGAGAGACCACAAGTTCAACCTCGGCAGGGTACGCCAGAGACACAGGGCAGCTGTTCCTGTCTGAGTCTGAAGGGACGCTCCCGTAGGGCTTCTCTTCCGAGGGTCACGGTTGCTTTGTTTTGCTTCTGCTTGTTCATCTGTTCCATTCAGACGGGATGCGGCCCACCCACATGGTAAAGGTCAATCTGCTTGCTTGAAGCCGGATGACTAAAACGTTAATCTCACTGCGAAAACACTCAGAACAATGTTTGACCAACTGTCTGGACACCACGGCCAACTGAAGTTAGCCACTGCAGAAAGGGTCCCTGGATTCTTTCCAGGACCCAGGGACTCCGAATACTCCGTCAGCTGTCCTGCACAACAGAACAAGGCAACAAGGATGGCGTGTGGGTTTGTGTGCTGGTGCGTTCACTGACAGGGAGTTACTAGCATCAGCAACTAATTGCCTGGACTCCCAGCACACGGAAGGCTGAGGTGGGGATCGCCAGAAGTTGGAGGTCAGCGTGGTCTACACAGGGTCCTCCAAGCCAGTGAGACCACATTAGCAATCAAAACAAAACCAGATCCTTACTGGTGACTAGTAACTTTCCATTTAGTATTTATTGGAAGGAATATTACTTTCCTAAAGACAGAACTGTAGAATGACAGATCAGAAAAGACAACTTCTCCGACATTTTCATCTGAGGAAAACGGCCCAGAGAAAAGCAGCTTCCTCACGGCCTGTCCTGACAGAGGTTCCCCTGCTTTGATTGTTGGCACCAGCACAGCAGTCAAAGCTGTTTGTGGCTCCGGCAGGTGAGGCTGAGCTGCAACCACGGGTGTCCACCTGTGCTCTGGGCTCACACTGAGCTCGGACGAGCTCTGCCTTTAGATTCTGCCCAGCATGTCTGGCTCCAGAGGCAGGAAAGGGAGGGAGGGAGGGAGGGAGAGAAAGAGAGAGAGAGAAATATTGGGTGCTAGCTCTTACTGTGTTTCAGATGAGAAGTAACTGTCACATTTCCTTCAGGTCACATAACCCCCAACTAATGGGAGGTGGCTGGAAATGAGGGACAAAAACAGGAATTTTCTGGTAACGGTACTTTGTTATCTTCGCTGGGATTCCAGCATTGCTGTTTCTCTATCTGAACCAAATGAGTTGTCTCAGGACAGCTCAGAACTGCCAGGATCTCCCTTGGGCCCTTGGAAACTTGGGAGGATCTGAGTCTACCCTGAGGAGAAAGTCTCACCCTTCCTTGTTTGGGAGGGGGCTGTGTGCTTGGGGAGACATTGCTCTCACCCTTCCATCTCAGCAACTAGAGGCTGAAGCTCCTGTCAGGGTTCAGACATCGCTCTCACCCTTCCATCTCAGCAACTAGAGGCTGAAGCTCCTGTCAGGGTTCCTCCTAACGCTAGCAGTATCTCTATGGAATGTTGTCTGAGGCCGTCTCACTGACACTCATCACCTTCCGGAAACCCGTGGTCTGCGTTTGCTGGCTTGTAAAGCTTTTCCCCCTAGAATGTGTGCTGTCTTCCGGTGTTAATCAAATGCTGTGACAGGACAGAGAACTTTAGATTCCCATCTCCAGTGCCCTACCAACTGCTTCCTGGGCAGCCCCTGGCCTCTCACTGGAACAGCCGGGCATCAACCTGGTTGAGTTGCTTGTCTCCCCAAAGGCAGTAATAATTAAAAGCACTGGTTTTGTTTCAGGAAATGAAAACAGAGCTTTTAACAAAAGCAACTAAGAATAAAGAATATCAAACCCCAATATCAATTCAGAGCAGGACATGCAGACTCAATGAAACACAAGCATCCAGTGCACGGCCGTTTCTCCCAGCGCCATCACGCTTCTTCCGAGACGTAGAGTTATTTTCCAGATTCTCTGTCTACGGCTTCTCTCCAGCCCTGACCTCTGATGTCTCAGGACCCTCCCTCAATCCCTCCCAACGTCTCGGAAGGCGGCTTTGTAGTCTTCTCCGTTCTTGGCCTCGCTTCTTGTAGCCTGTAGGGAGAAACGGAAAACGAATTACAGTTGGATACGGGTTTCCAGAAGGTTTGTAACTCAAGACTGGTTTTCCTAGGCCAGTGGGAGAATTTTCTTTCTTGAATTCCTTTCTTATTTTCAATCTTTGTGGGTGTGGTGGTTTGACTAAGAATGGCCCCCACAGGCTCATGTATTTGAATGCTTAGTCATCAGAGAGTGGCTCGGCCTTGTTGAAGGAGGTATGTCGCTAGGTGGCAGGCTTTGAGGTTTCAAAAGACCTGAGCAAGCCAGGTCTCTGTCTCTGTCTCTGTCTCTGTCTCTCTCTTTCTGCCTCTCTCCCTGGCTACCTCTCCAACCCACGTCTACCTGTGCACAGCCACACTCCCTCACTCCCTGCCTTGATAATGAACCACCCTCAGGAGAGTAGGCAAGCCTCCAGTTAAATGCTTTCTTTTATGAGAGTTGTCTTGGTCACGGTGTCTTTTCTCAGCAATAGAACAGTGAGTGAGACAGTGGGATTTATCATCACTAATCTCTGCAGAAAGGTTCCTTAGCAACCAGAGCCCCGATAAGGTTAAGTTGTGAACTGACCTGACTTTGAAAAGCCTACTATTTGGTAGGTACAAAGCACTTTATTTGAGAGTGTGGCCTATACAGTACTTGCAAGCAGAAGGTGACAGAAACACAAAGTTACTCTACCCAGGCTCCCCGAGTGCTTAGCCAGCTCCTGAGGTGTGTGAAAACAGAGACCCCGAAGCTACATTAATCAAAGAAGGTAGAGAGTGCGGGGATACTGCACGGAGCAAACGCCCCAGAGCTGATTGGAGGCTGCAGACTGCCAACACTGTGCGCTCATTGCTCGGGGCTCAGACCACCTGTGAGGAGAGCCCTGTTTATCACTCTCCCGTCGGCATCCAGGTCCGGCTCCCATTCCTTCCCAGCGCACCAATGTTCTTGGTCATTACCAGGAACAGAGTTGAAAGATGGGAGTCCTCCCCCAGTCCGTGTGGCCAGAAGGTCCGGTCAGGAAGGTCCACTCTTTGGGGTGTGCCAGGTTCTGGGGGAGGGTCATTCTTGGGTGAGGTCAACACGTTTATTCCTGGATAGATGGGGAGTGCCCAGAGAAGCCCTCGGCATGAATGGAGCAGCTCTGATGTATAATGGCGTCAGACCAAATTTGCTCATGAAGCTGCTTAACGCTGTTCTTATTAATGGTGTCCAAATTGTGCCTCAGCTCTGCGGCCACAGCGGCACTGAGGGGTGACATAGAAAGAGCTTCACATATAGAGCTTGTTACCATTTACTGAGTGCTTGTTGCAAGCCGGGCCCTCTGGGAAACCTGACTTCAGTATCTTGTTAAGACACAGTGTCCTCTTTGAAAAGACCCTCATGTTTAGGAGATGGGGGTGTGACAGGGATTTAACAAGGGGACAAGCCTGGCGCCATTTCCTGCTTCACAGGTCACCTAGAGAGGAAAGATCCTAGCCACCCCTGTCCCTATCACGTCTTGCCAAAGCAAGCAGCTTGTCTCTGAGCTAGCAGGCTAGCGTGGTCCCTGAGCCCGTGCTCCCTCAGCACCCGGCCTCATTGCTGATCATTTCATTGCCTGTTTTTATGTAATCTTATGAGGAAAGCTAATGTTTTTGCTCTGTTTTACAGATGAGGACAGTGAGGCCCAGAATGGCTAAGGATTTTCCTCCATGTTTGCTGGAGGCAGGTAGTAGCTGGCAGAGCTGAGTTCCACTCATGTCCCCCTAAAGGAATGTGCCAAATTCTGACTCATTCTGGCCCAAATTTCTGGCTTCCTAACCAGATGACCCAGCATGTGGAAAATCTCAGGCAGCCTTAGGAGGGTTCGCAGAATTGGGGGAGGTGTCAATTATCTGTAAAGCCAACCAATAAGCAGAAAGGAACAGAAAGTAGGCAGTCTTGAGTTGCAGCCTGTACTGTGAGCTTGCTGCCATAACTGGAGGGGCTGGCGGCTCCACAGTAGGAATTCAAGCACTGCTCGCCCACAGGGAGGCTGAGGTCTGGTATGCAGGGGTCCACAGGCTGGATTTCTGTTGAGGTTTGTCCTCTGGTCCCACAGACAAAACCTTCCCCCTGCTTCCTCATCAGGAGAGCCAAATTCTCTGGTCCCCATGCCCACGGGTACTCATGGGTTAAGGTCCTGTCCTTATGACTTTACATACCTTTACTTACCCCTCAAAGGTCCTAAAAAAAGACACTGCAGGGGCTAAGGCATCCACGTACAAACTTTGGAGAGACACAATTCGTAGAATCTTCAAACCTTCCAACCTTTGTCCCAGCTGTGGCAGCAGACACCCAGCAACTGGCCTAGTCGGCTACAATCCAAGCATCAGTCCCCTTCGGCAAGGCTCTCGGCTATTGGCTCCCTCCCTGGAACTCACAGCAGCAGGAGACAGCTCCAGTGAGAATCAAATGAAGGCCCTTTCCCCACCATCGCTGCAGCAGTCTGCAGCAGCACACAGCCCAACATTTACAGGCGATTTTCACTTCAGCCACAAAGCTTTAAATGTGAAAGTCTCAGTAAGTCACACTCTCCTGTCAGATCACAGCTTCCTTTCACGATAAAGGTGATTTTTTAAAAAAAGAGTTCATGATGGGTGTGGTAGTACACCCCTTTATTCCTAGCCCTCAGGAGGCAGAGGCAGGTGAATCTCTGTGCTCAAGGGCAGCCTGGTTTACAAATCAAGTTCCAGAAGAGCCAGGGCCACACAGAGAAACTCCATCTTGGAAAAACAAACATGGGAAACAAGGGGCCTCAAAGCTCTGCTTCTGGAAGGCGCTCTTCTCACTCAAAGCGATTCTCTGAGCCCAGGCTCTACCAGGAAGCAGAAGCCACATGTGTCTGGATAGTTTCACCCTCCAAAAAGAAGAACGAGAGCGAGAACAACAGTAAATGACCGATAATAACAACCCCTGTCTTATGAGGCCCCTAGCACAGCACTGCCTTGGCTTGGCCCTCTCACAGTCACAGATTTTAAGATTGTAAGCAGGGCTGGGGTACTGTGGATCTGGATGGAAGCGAGGTTGACTGCACCCATCCCATCTCCATCTCCCTGCCTCGGTCTTATGATTGTATTTCCATTTTTACATATAAACCCTTGGGCACCGGCCACAAATTCAGGCACATCCAATGAACATTTTAGTAATCTAAACTTAGAAGAATCACCTATTTTCTGGAGGTCAGAGTTATCTGATGGGAACAGGGATTCTCTCAGGAGCTAGGTCTACATGAGAAATGTTAATCCATAGTAAATTAGAGTCAGAATGATGGCAGCTACAAATGCTGCCCAAGCTGTGCTGCTGTCTAGACCAGTCGTGTTTCTGTCTGTCTGTCTGTCTGTCTATCTTTATTCTACAAAAGTTACAGGCCTCAACTGGTGCTTTCTGTCTGACCTGTGTGGAATGTCCAGGAAGCTTCCCTCCCAGAGGCAGAATTGAAGAGTCCAAAGGGGCAGAGCACAAAATGTTTATAACTCCAAGTTCATAGCCAGGACATAACACTTCAGAGGAAGATGGTGATCAGGAAGCAACCTTATAGAACACTGGGTTTAATAGTAGTCTTTAAGTCTAATCAATCAATCAATCAACAGGCAAACAAATAAATACAAAATAAACGAATTCATTAATTAACAAATACCTAAATAAATAAATGATAAAGAATACCGGATTTAAGACTAACCAAGTTCAGTAACTCAAACCTACGAGGAAGCGACACCTGGAACTTGATGTTTTCAGAGCAGCACGCATAGTGAGGGAAGAGTCTACCCCTGCTTGCCCAAGGCCAGGCTTGGCTGGCAGGAAGGAGGAGGGAAGGGACTCTCAATCCCTTCCTGTCTCGTGGACATAGTGTGGTTCTCTCTTCCTTTATAGGCCACTCTCTGAGCCTGCCAAAAGCAGTCCTGATAGACCGATGAGCTGATTTAGAAGAAGAGCTTGCCCACCAGACCTCGGGGAGAGGCCTGGGTTGACGCCTCACTTGGCTAGTAACAAGCTGCGATGAGCCTCACCCACCACTGCTGTGTTTTATATGCGGGAGGTGTCGATGCCTGTTCCCTTAGGCAGGCCCAGCCTTTCCTCGGGCTGTAGAAAGCTAAACTGCAAATGTTATTCTTGGAACCTGCTCTGCCCCTTAGAGT
Organism: Meriones unguiculatus; assembly: GCF_030254825.1. Classification (NCBI taxonomy): domain Eukaryota; kingdom Metazoa; phylum Chordata; class Mammalia; order Rodentia; family Muridae; genus Meriones; species Meriones unguiculatus. The sequence goes on along the minus strand of NC_083368.1, from coordinate 56,364,154 downwards.
CTCTGTGAGCTTGGGTCAGGGGACAGAGGTGCCCACATGCTCACTTACCCCTGGGGTCCCTGGTCAGGGTCTTCCATAGTATCTGATCCATTTTAAATGTCAAGAATGAACTGCCCCGTTTATTACACTTCTTTCTCCCTCCCCTCCTCCTGCTCCTCCTCCCCTCCCCTTCCAGTCCAAGGGCTATTTTGAAGAGTACGTGAACTTGAAACCATCATAACTGAACATCCACATGCCAATCCTGTGCCAGGCGCTTTGCAGTATACGAATAGTGTGAGCAAGAAGCCAGAACTGCCATCTCGAGGGCAAAGAAGCTGGGTTTGCCCACAGTCTGAGGTGCTAATAAATTTGCTCAAGGTCAGCAAGTGTTAAGATCCTACCTCAGTCTTTCTAAATTCGAAACCTCATTTTTTTTCTACTCTGTCACCATGTTATATAAAACATTGTATCAGTCAGCACAAAATCAGCTCGTCCTGCAGTTGCAAGTGACCCCCAAATCCTAATGGACAATAACGGCAGAGCATGACTTCATCTCCCAGGTGCTGTGTGACAGGCAGCAGGGCTCGGCTTGCGGTGTACCAGGCTGCCACCGGCCCGGCAGTCCCTGTGCTGGAGGGAGAGGTTGCTCTGAGGAGGCCAACGCTGACAGTGCAGCGCTCTGGCACTGGACTGAAGCATCCTTTCTGCCATGACTCAGTGGCCTGTATATCACAGCGCTCCTCCGCCTCACAGGAAGAAGGAGGCACAAGTTCAGAGACTCAGCACCGGAAGTCTCGGAAGAACAGTAAGAAACCGGCCATGATCAATGGGAACAGGGACGGGTACCCAGTGCTCAATGCACACGGTATCACGCCCCGTCAATGAGCTTATGATGGACTCTTCCTTTTTAGGCTGAGGATCAGGCATGACGAACGGGCCTTTCCCTCCGCCTTTCTCTGAACTGCCTTTCTTCACTAGCTCTCGGCCAAGCCTCGGACGGTGCTGCTAGCAGGTTCCTTAGACCAGGTTATTCCAGAGCCTGGACCGTTTGTGGTTTAGTGTCTGAGCGTGCGTCAGGGACTTCCAAAGCCATCCCACAACTGCTGCAGGAGGGGGATATCCGTGTGTACGGCCCGTGACACCCCTCACACGGCATCCAGCGAGGAGCCGGAGCTCCGAGCAGCTACAAAACTTCTTCCCCACAAAGAGGCACGTCAGGATGCAAGCAACTGGCTGGGGCGTTATTACAGGATGGCACGGAATCTGTTCTGACTGACCGAAACAGGGAAGATCATCCATCACCTGAGAGGCTGGACAGCTTGTTGTTAGGTAGTGCTCGCCTATGACACACCTCAGAACCGCTCAAGGCACGCGGCGTGTCAGGACTCCGCTGTGGGAGCGCCGCTGGCCGTGGTGCCAGAGCCACCGTTGGGAAATGGGAACCAGTGCCAATTAACCCATTGTCTCATCCACCCTGCGCCGAAGAAGCAGTTGGGGAGGACGTTTTGTCCCGTGCACGGGACCGGCTGGGGGTCTGGGCCCTGTACAGAGGCAGCCTGAACAATCAGGAATGCGAGCCTCGCGTCAGGCATCGGAACTCGAGGCTGGAAGGAGCCTCCAGAGATAGCCCGCATACTTTCCCCTCATGTCCCCAACAAGGATCCGAAGGAGCAGCCAGGTTGCAGGCTCGGCTGAAGGACCCGAGACACAATTGCGGACCATTGTTTCAGGAAAGAGGTCAGCGAGGGCGCATCACCCCCACGGCATTTCTGACATTTTCGTGGCTATTTCAGAATCAAGATGCCCGCTGAATGGCATTGCGCACTTTCTAAAAGCGGACAAGAATTTGAGAAACACCCCGTGGTGCAATTGCTCATTGCTTAAACTTGCTGCTGACTCACTCGCCCTTCGCGACTTCTTTACCAACATTGGTGGTGGCAGCTGGCACTCACTGCCCCCTCCTCTGCCCACAGTGACCTCCAAGGGTCCTCACTGGCTGGTGGGCAGGGTTCTGAATGGAAGCCCCTGAAGGGACACTGGGGCACGCAGGTAGGCCCCCTGCCCTCCAGGCTCGAGCCAGTCCTCTGGCACGGAGGGTGTAGACTGGTCAGGAGTGACCAGGGCCTGAGGCTCCAGGAAACCAAGCTTCTCAGAGTTGATCTTCTTTATGAAGACCAAATGGCCCCTCCAAACAAACCCTTCAGGTGTTAAAGAGTGAAGCGTTATTGACAATATTCACGGGATCCTTTTGGATGAGTATCTTCCCCACACTAACTGTGAATCTCACTTTTTCATTCACTCCAGCCCTCTGCCTCTTGAAACACCTTCCCTCCTGTGACAGGTGATTTGGTTGTGGTCCTTTTCACTACCCCCTCCCAGCTTCTCAAGTCCTGTTAGGAAGCACCGTTTTCTCAGTGCGTACGGGGGCACGGGGAAAAAGAGCTCCAGACCAGTTCTGTCTGGCCCTGAGGTGAAGGCACAGGCTCAGTAGCCAAGAGTTGGGCTCAACACTGTCCCAGGCCAGCTCAAGCCTGGCCCTTGTCCATCCTCACAGGCCCAGCACAGGAGCAGTCTTTGGCATGCACAGAGGGCTGCTGGGCTTGGGGCCAGAAGCCAGCCCTTTGCCCTAGATGAGCACATGGACGGCCCTACCCTCAGAGATCGCACCTCTGTTCTTCTTTTCAGAGAGATGTGGGGGCTCGTAACGGGTAGGGAATCCGGAATATGGACTTAGAGGTTGCATGTTAGGACCACTTTCCTCCTAGCCACAACAAATAGAAGGGAGAAAAGGACCCACAGTGTGAGAGTGAAGGCCCACAGTGAGAGTGAAGGCCCACAGTGTGGGAGTGAAGGCCCACAGTGTGAGTGAAGGCCCACAGTGAGAGTGAAGGCCCATAGTGAGAGTGAAGGCCCACAGCGTGAAAGTGAAGGCCCACAGTGTGGGAGTGAAGGCCCACAGTGAGAGTGAAGGCCCACAGTGTGAGAGTGAAGGCCTACAGTGAGAGTGAAGGCCCATAGTGTGAGAGTGAATGCCCACAGCGTGAGAGTGAAGGCCCACAGTGAGAGTGAAGGCCCACAGTGTGAGAGTGAAGGCCTACAGTGAGAGTGAAGGCCCATAGTGTGAGAGTGAATGCCCACAGCGTGAGAGTGAAGGCCCACAGTGTGGGAGTCTCCACTCTCTTTCCTGGAGTTGATAAACTGTTAAAAACATGTTGTGGAAGCTTGGCCCTTAAGAGGCCTTTTGTCTTTCTGTTTTTATTACAAGCAACTCTCTCTCTCTTTCTCCTCACAACACACAGTATCAGTTGTTCCTTTGGGGGCACTAGGTTCAGACTCTCAAGAATATTAAAAGTAAAAGAATTCACTGTTCAAGAACTTAGGACTTTAAGGGAGGTAGAGTCAGGAGAACAGAAGCCAGGGATTGTCTTATCCTCGCAGCGGCTTTGGTTCAGGAACACAGCAAACAGAGGACACTTAGGATGTGTCTGTAATCGTCACTCTCCTTGTGCTGCGACCTGGGGAGAAGCAAGTGCACCATCACTCCAGTGCGAAGGGAAAAGCTTCTTCTTGTTTGCACTAATTTCTTCAGCAATTATATGAGCTTTCTCTCCACCCTTCTTATCTACAGCTTTAACTGTCTTTTCCTTCCTCTCTCACTGCACACTTGCATATGGCTCTTATCCGCTTTTTTACTCTCTCTCTTTAAACCTGCTGAAAAGAAGTGGGCAGGAGCCATTGTATAGTCTGACTTGAAATTATGTTGACTTGAAATTTCCTCTGCCAAACAAATTAGTCCATTGCCTTTGAATTCAGCCTCAGTCAAGTTCTCCGGGCAAGAAGAACACGGCCATGGTATTTTTGCCAGAATGTAACACTGGATGGCCTCTGGTTCCATTCCTGATAGTCTTTATCATCCTCCGAGCCCTCATCAGCCAGAACTTCAGGACCTGTGAGCAGTGGGTAGTTTTACGTCAGCTTGACACAAGCTAAAATCATGTGACAGGAGGGGCCCTCAATTAAGAAAATACCTCTTGTAAGGCTGGCTATCGGCAAGCCTGTGGGCATTTTCTTAATTAGTGATGGGGGAGGCCCCGCCCATTGTGGGTGGTGCCATCCCTGGGCTGGTGGTCCTGGGCTCTATAAGAAAGCAGGCTGAGCAAGCCAGGGGAAGCAAGCCAGTAAGCAGCACCCCTCCGTGGCCTCTGCACCAGCTCCTGCCTCCAGGTTCCTGCCCCTTTTGAATTCCTGCCCCAGTTGCTTTGGTCATGGTGCTTTGTGGCAGCAATGGAAACCCTAACAGCACGTTTCTGGCAATGTCATGGCCTTCCACACTCTCCTCAGAATGGCCCTTTAAACTCTTCTGTAGCATTTAAGGACTTCATTAGCCCACCGGTCAAAATTCTCCCAAATTCTTCCTGCAAACCCATTTCAAAGGACTGAAAACCACACGGTCAGGCAGTCATGGCAATGGGAAATCATGGCAATGGGAACAGATCATGTGCGCACAGCCAGGACACAGGAAGCTACATCCTGGTGCTCACCTGGCTCCCATGTCTTCCCTGTTTATCCAGCCCAGAAACCAACCCTGGAGTGGTGCGACCCACACGCACCTTTGGTCTTTCAGAGCCTCCTTGCCAGGGATCCAGCTCAGATACACACTGGCTGGCCTCAGCAGCATTCCGGGACCTTGGTAAGGAGCCTCAGTGACCCTGCAACTCTTGCAGACTCAGCCAGAGCTGTGCCTTGTTGATGATTCTAAATGCCAGTCAAGCCAGTAATCACTCGCCATCACAGTGCCACACTCCATTAGCGCGTGTCTGTGACTGCGGTTTTCCTCCTACCCAGCAGCAGCAGAGACATAGGACCAAGGATGTTAATTGAAGAATTATTCATGATTGTGACAAACTGGGGAAAAAAATTTAGTCCATTTTCTGTTACTTAAAAAAAAAAAAGTAGGACTGATTAATTCATGAAGAACACAGGTTTACCTAGCTTATAATTCTGGAGGCTGGGGCGTACATAAGCATGATTCTGATATCTGCTTGTCGCCTGGTAAGGGTTTGAAATACACATTATATTGGTAAATTGCCACGTTCTGTTAAGCTTCTTGAAAACAGACTCTGAAGCAAAAAAGCCTTCCCTTGTCTCCAGAATGCCTTACCTTGGGTCAGCCCGGCCCTCTGGTTCTGTCGTGGAGAGAGGGAGAAGCAGCCAGCAGCCAGCAATATTAAAAGCATCATGTCCTCGAGAACAACAGCTGGGAGGCAAAGGATTTCCAAGTGGCAAAAAACTCACCCATGGAAAGAAAGCTCACTCAGGAACGCCAGCTGACTGTCTCAACTTCCCCAGTCAATTTCCCCCGAGTGTTGTAAGCCCCAATTTGGTGATGCTACCTTTGCTTGCTCATCCAATTTGGCTACACCAATCGCCCACACCGGATGATGAAAAGGCCTGATTTGATGATGCTTAACTGCAGTTCCTGTCTCTATGTGCCTGCTGTCTTTTTCTTTCCCTTTTGCTTTCTATATAGCTAAAGAATGCCTTTCTCTGGCCTGTACAGAACGGGATCTTCTGGCTGCCTCAAATCAAGCCAGAGTACACACATCTCAGTATGGAGGAATGAGCTATCGCTGCTCTCTTTGTTGTTATTGGGTTTTCTTGTTTTTCGTTTAGTGTTTGTTTAATGTGTGTGTGTGCACATGCGAACATGCAGCAATGAGTGACGATGTCTTGCAGCGGTCACACAGGCCCCTGCATGTATTTTACTGTCAGGGGACGACTGAGGAAACTGGTAAGTTCCGGGGCTCCAGGGCTGTCGGCCTTGAGGCCAAGTGCTTTTACCTGCTCGGATATCTTATCCACCCTCCCCCCCCCCCCCCCGTTTCATGCTCACCTACATATTTGGTTTTGTCTTTGTTTGGTTTAATGGCACTAGGTATTAACCCAGGACCACTGAACTTGGTCTCCAGTCATTGTTCTTGTTCATTTTGAGACAGCTCTTGCCAGGTTACTGTGGTGCGTTGGATAAGAATGGAAGAATGGCCCCTCTAGGCTCCGACATTTGAATCCTGAGTCACCGGGCAGTGAAACTCGTTGATAGGATTAGAAGAACTAGGAGGTGTGGCCTTGAAGAAAGTAGGTCTCTTTGGGGGTGGGAGGCAGGGTGTTGGGTTGGGCTTTGGAGTTTCAAAGGTCATCCCAGACCGTATTTTTCTGCCCATGGATCAGGGTGCGGCTCTCAGCTACTGCTCCAGTGCCTGTCTGCATATACCCACAATGCCCCTGGCCATGATGGTAATAAACTGAACCTCCGAAACTGCGAGCAAGCCCCCAGTGAAGTGTTTCCTTTAAGAGGAGCTGCCTGATGATGGGGTCTCTTCACAGCAAGGGACCGGTGACTAAGACAGTTGCTACGGCAGCTTCGAACTTAGGGTTCTCCTTCTGAGCCTAAGCTGGAGTACCAAACACACATCACCCCTCCCAGCGAGAAGGCACGTTTATAAGGAAGGCATTCTTTTTTTTTATTTTAGATTTATTTATTTATTATATATACAATATTCTACCTGCATATGTGCCTGTAGGCCAGAAGGGGGCACCAGATCTCATTACCGATGGTTGGGAGCCACCGTGTGGTTGCTGGGAATTGAACTCAGGACCTCTGGAAGAACAGCCAGTGCTCTTAACCTCTGAGCCGTCTCTCCAGCCCAAGGAAGTCATTCTTAAGTTACTCTATTAATCCATGAGTGGATCAGTCCATTCAGGAGGATAGAGGGCCCTGTGAACACTGACGTGACGGCAATCAAATGTCAACACAGGTTTCAAAAGGAACAAACTGTATCCAGACGGCAGCAGGCTGCAACGTCCATGGGGCAGGGGGTGGGGAGGAGTGAGAGCACAAACTGTGATTTTCCTGTTCTGTCCAGTTGTCCAGAAGTTAAAATGAGTGCACTTGAAAACACAATACTAAATTTAAAAAAACAGCAAGTTCTCAAACGATAGGGTCACTCTGACACCACTTACGTAAGCTAAAAAGCGCTCAGAGTGCCGCCAGCTGTGATTTATGAGTGATATCGGGTGAGCGCGTATGAGAAAATGTCCACTGATTGCAGGATAGTGGCTGGGCATTTGGAGAGAGAAGCAGGCACAGAGGGACTTCGGCGGCATTTCAGGTCTTTCTGTTTTGTTTTTTGTCTTTTTAAGAATCTGATGTAAATGCAGCAGAATGTTAGCACCTGCCATTTCTTGGAGGCAGGTGGGCCCCTGCTCTTTCTCTCCTTGTATTTTCCTTTAGGGTTGAAGTACATCAGAACTGAGAGGGAAGAAAGGACGAACATGGCGCAATGACCCCCAGCACTTCCCACATGCTTACAGGACAGGCTCATGGTAACGGAGGACCATGGGTTCCTCTCTGCTGCAGAAATGGACACCCAAAGCACCCCCCACACACACCAGACAACTATGCTGAGGCTCCTGCTATCCTGCTCCTGAGGCTCACGGAAACTGATCCTAGCTCTTTCCTTTAGATGTGAGGTGGAAATGAGAACACGGGCTGCACCAACCACCCCAACAGTCACGGGCGGGCGGCACCAGCGTCTGCGTTCTAAGCCCGCCAGCCGCTTCTCCACCCGGAGGGAAGTCCTGGCTTTTTCGCTCTTCTTCCTCTGTCTTCCCTAGTGTTTCCTTAGCCATTCAGCCAAGTGTCAGACCCAGGGCTCCTCTTCCACGATTCCACCAAAGCTGAACCCCAGAACAATGGCTTCTACACTCAAGTATGGGGTTGGGGGAAGCTTCTTGTGATGGTTCTGGGTTCTACCTTTGATTCCAGATGGAGGCATCAAGTGCTGAAAACTGTTGAACAAAAGGTCTCTGAAGACATAACAAAACAAACAAACAAAACCAACAAAATGCCCCCAATCACCCAACTGCAGCCCCTGCCAGCAGCCCCGGGGACGCTCAACCTCCGAGAGGCCCTTGAGAGCCTCTTCTCCGGAAGACTGAGCCCTGGTGTGTGAGCGACCCTGCAGCCTGAATGCTGAAGCAGCTCAAAGGGGGCTTCTTGATATTTCAGCAAAGGAGCCGCGTCCTGGACCACTGTTTACAGGCTCTGCTCCCATCAGGGATGCCCTGACCACACCCCTGAAGGCGCAGCCTCCAGGATGGGTGAGCACTGGACCCCAGGAAGCCTTGAAGGGCAGTAACAGATCTGAGATGATTTCCGGCTGGTCAAGGCACAGACTCTGGGAAAGAAAGAGGAAAGAAAAAGGAGAGGAGGAGGGAGAAGGAAGAGAGGAAAGGACAGAGAGGGAAGCAAGGGTTCAGGAGAAAGATTTGTCTGACCTCGGTCAGCAACTGCCTCAAGACTTAGGGTGAAAATGTAAAAGCGAAAGCACAGTGACACCTGTGGAGTCCCCTACATGTGACCGCCAGAGTCTTCTGTGTTCACTCTGTCACAGACCCCCTCCTCCAGGTCCCGCTGGACCCCCTCCTCCAGGTCCCGCTGGACCAGGCTATCTTGGGGAGCAACAGAGAGAGTTTGCAGACTGAAGAGGTGAAGACAGGCTCATGGGAAGGTGGGGAGGGGGTGCTGAACAGAGCTTCTGGGAGCAGGTTGCTTTGCAGGGTGAATGTTGTCAGGCTACGGGCAGTGAGAACCCCAGCTGCTTTGATGTCTTTCCGCTCCAGACGACTTCCCAGACACCCTTAGGCTTCTTCATGGCTGCTGACCTCTCTACCATCCCAGATGGTCTCAGGTGCCTTCCTTCACTACCTGCAAACCCGTCTCACACTGCAGCAGCCCCCATTCTCCTGTTAGTGTGGGGCCCTGGTCCTGCTTGCCTGTTAGAAGGGGCACGTGGGTTGCAGAGACACCCTACGCAGTCCTCCAGAGCAGATTCTAGCCTTCAAGTTCCTGGAGAGGGGCACCCTGCCTAGGTGCCCCAGAAGCACCCTGAACCCCTGACAGGGGCACATTAGCCATGCGGAGAGACTTCCCATGTTGCTTGTCCTTCCCTTTCCTTCTTGATTCTCTCAGCCTCTTCTGTGCCCCTCTGTCCTCTCCCCAGCCCCGATGACCCACGGCGGGGACAGGCCCCTTCAGGCTCTGCTTCTCCAGCTGGACAGCTAGCCCTCCCGGCTCCGTAGGACACGGCTACTCCAGGAACTACAGTAGAACAGCGCCCTCTGCCTTCGGCAGCTCCCCGAGGGCAGGGCCGCCTTCCGTGCTGTGTCCTAAACAGCAAACCTCTGTTCTGTCTGGATGCTGAGGCAGAGGTGAGCACCCATGGCTGGTTCCAGCACACACACACACACACACACACACACACACACACACACACACACAGAAAGACAGCTATACACAGATACACAGGTGGTCAGCAGAGCCCACCCTAGAGCTGACATGAAGGTGTTATTACCCCAGTTTTGTGGATGGGGAAACTGAAGCACAGAGGGGAGGGTCAAGGGCTTTCCTGGGAGCACACAACTAGTACTGGAAGACAGCTCTGACCAACTCAGAAGTCCAGGTTCTTCCTATGGACGTTGGGGGATGAGATCTTTCCTGAAAGATGCTCTGTAATGGGAACAGTTTTCCCGAGGGGGCAGAACTGTGGGCTGAGAAGCAAGGGGCAGCCAAACGTCCAGGCTGTGAACCTAGACACCCATTTTGAGAGGTGAGTTCTCCCAGGTGATGAGCAAGCTGTAAACAGACTCACTTAAAGGGAACCTCACACTAGCACCCTTTCCCGCCCACTCCCACTGCCCCAGGCTCTGTGCCGTTGGGGTGGGACTGCGTGGTACAGAAATTCCTAATCTGCTGGGAAAGACTGTGGTCCTCCGGCGCCAGGTAACACCCTCCCTCAATGGAGGATGTGGATGTAGGGTGAAGTACCCACCATGACCGCACGATGCCGCCCTTGGGCCATGTACGCCATGCCCTCCCGCGCGCTGGGGACGGCGCCCAGCAAGCCTGCTTTGTTGGGGCCAGAACTGGGTGGTCAGGGAGCATCAGGGCCCACGAGGGCCCTTGTGAGCATCCTGCGCTCACAAGGTGAGTCAGCCCTGTAACGTGATGTCTTCCTGTGTCCAGGTGGGGGCGTCTGCCCCACTAAAGCGCCGCAGCGCACTCCCGGCCCCATCCAGGAGCCCTTGGCACCCTTGAACTCAGCGAGGTTCTCTATCAGCTCACTCGTCACCTTAGAATTGCCCCCCGTGCTTCTGAACAGGGACAGAACCTTCGGGGGCCTTTGTTTCTCAAGATCTGTGGCTTTGTTAACAGTGAGATTGACACCATATTCCTCGCCCAGGGCTGCCCCAGGACCCAGACCCTGGGTGTAGGGAGCAGAGAGATCCAGGTAAGGAAGGGCACGGAGCCTGGCCTCCTCCAGGCCAGGCAGCACAGAGGTGGGAGGGGGGAGAAGAGGAGTGAGATGGTACCCATTTGGCCATCCCTGCTGGGCTGTGGCCTCACCACAACTGCAGAGTTCTACCTAGCTCCCTCAAACTGGCAGGGGCCACCTGCAGTTGATATCACCTGTCCTTACTACCTTTGGAAACCGAGGAGATATTTCTTATGTATACACGCCACAAGAGGGCAGCAGATCTCACTATAGATGGCTGTGAGCCACCATGTGGGCACTGGGAACTGGACTCAGGACCTCTGGAAGAGCAGCCAGTGCTCTTAACCTCTGAGCCATCTTTGCAGCCTGGACGTGGTGATTTTAAATCTTTCTATGCTGTGTCGGTCCACTGCTCTTTTTCCCAACATGGCGCTCACCTTTAGAAACTTCGCTTGGATTTTACAGCCCTGCTCCACGTACCCCCGTGGCCTCCTCTAAGGAGGATGACTTAGATTTCCAAGTCGGCCTCTTTTCTCCAGTGTGTGCAATCTTCCCTCCCCCCTCTAGATGGCCCTGGATTAGAGATTAGTAATGTGAGCAGTCAAGGAGGTTGTGGACTGACTCGGGCTGAGGGAGGGCAGACGCCCGGCACCTCTTTCTGCCACAGAAGCTCACCAGCTTCTTGTCGCTCAGCTACTGGAATCAACCCCCGTCAACCATGGTGTTCCCGGTCACAGGCCCCTCTGCACAGGATTCCAGCAGCCAGGCCTGTCCGGGATCTCACGTCTGCGCGACCCACGGGAGGGCTGGACATGCCGAGTGACAGCCCTGCCAGGAGTGCCCGTGGTAGCCAGCAGCATCCACCCACGTGGCCTTCTCTGGCCTTGACTGGGGCCACTCCTACTAAACTGCCTACCAGGCAAGGATGAAAGGTATCAGGTCACCAGGGCACAGAAAGTCCTCACGATCCCTTGGGGTCGCATGTCAGATAGTTATGATTCACAGTAGACAGTTACAGTTACAAATAATTTGATGGTAGAGGGTGTCACCGCAACCTGAGGAGCTGTGGTAAAGGGCCACAGCATTAGGAAGGTGGAGACCCTGGGGCGAGGGCTTCACCTGTGCTCACCCAGCAACACTAAGGCATGGCAACAGTGCTCTGGATCCACGCTGTAATCCTGGGGTTCTGTGTGACTCACCTGACTCAAGGAGCCCTTGAGGGTCTCTCCTGCAGACCAAGCCTCCCGCAGATACTTTTTGGGGTAAGGGCTTCCTGACTACTGTCGAGAGAACAGCAAGCCCAGACCGCAAAAAGACCCAAAGGAGACAGCTGTGGAGAGGTTTCGGAGGGGCCTCATCTGCCGACAGGACCTGGAAAGGGGGAGTGAGGAGGCAGGGAGTGGGGAGAGGCAGGGCCTCGGGAGCCTGCAGGAGCCAGGTGGCAGGCATGCCAGTCTCACCCTTATCTGGCAGGCTGGCAGGGAGCAGAGCGGCTGTGTGCCCGGGTGTGTGACGCAGCTGGGAGCTCTGGGAGGATGTTATGCTCTCCTGCTATGCCTAGGATTCAGCCACCCCAGGAATTCCACAGCATCCGAACACTCAATTCCCCTGTGAACTCACCAAGACCCCAGGAAGATGCTGTTACCGGACATCCTTGGGCATAAGGCACGGATATTGGTCACTTCAGCTGCTGATGAAGGAAGGTAGAGGCCCGGGCAGCTCCATTTGGACCGTCCCACCTGCCCCAATCTCTATGGTCTTAAACAACTACAGTGACCGTTCCTAAGTTTTCCTTTGCTCCCAGAACGAAGGTACAAAGCTTCTTGGAGTCTTCCCCACTCTACCTGGAGGTCCCTGAGTCCCCAGCCACAGAGAGCGGAGAGGTCCCGAGCTGGGTGAACAGGAAGGTGCTGCGTTGGATGGTTTCGGCTTCTCAGCCCCGTCCCAGCTCAGGTCGGCTGGCCTCTTGCAAGGAAGAGCTGTCTGCCCGCTCATGAGCAGAGGCCGCCTGGAGATAGCCGCTGGCCCAGCTCGGCTCCTGCCTGGGGATGAGAACAGAATGTGGGATGAGACAGCTCTGCTCTAGGGCAACCTGCAGAGAAGGGCCCGGGACACACAAGGCTGCAGGGCTCCGAGGGCACCTCTGTAGGAGAGATGCCTACGCTACCTTCCTGTTAGGGGGGGGTGCATTCACTCCCAGGAGGAGAAGGACGGGGTCCTGATGGGTCTGTCTGCCCTGAGCCACGCGGGCCTGGAATTCAGGCCGCCAGGCTGGCCGCTGACAGCTATCACGGGCAATGGGTGTGGCGCCCCTGCCTCTCACATGCCCCCGAGGATGCTGTGTCTCTGGCGTTGACCGTGTCTTACCTACACCCTCCCTCGGCTTCTCCAAATTCTTTGTGGTCGTTCACGCGGTGCGGCTGCCTGTGCGGTGCCTCGGGCTTCCCCGTGGGGTTGCACCCCTCAGGGTCCGCCCAGATCGCCCGCCTCATGTCGGCACACGGTGGGGGCTTCAGGAGCCTCTAGCCCAGTGCAGATACTTATATAACGATTCCTAACAGTAGCAAGGTTACAGTCATGAAGCAGCAATGGAATAATTTTATGGTTGGGCAGCACAGCATGAGGAGCTGTGCTAAAGGGTCGCAGCATTAGGAAGGTTGAAGCTCTAGCTGCTTCTCACCATCTCTTCAAAACGTAACCTGTAACCTCCTCACAAGAGCCCTGTCTCCACACTTGCTATTCGCTGCCTCATCTTCACAAAGTGGCCTGATTGACCCTGTAAAGACAAGGGTCAAACCTAGGGAGAGCTCAGCTGGTATAGTGTGGCTCAGGGCTTTGGGCCTCCGCACTGTTGAAGCTGGGAGTGGTGGGGCCCACCAGGAATCCTAGTAAGGGATGGACTCGGGAGAATCAGACCTCAAGGTGACCTTCAGATGCATAGCGAGGTCAAGGCTGGTTTCAAGACCCTTCCTCAAAAACAAACGAAAACAAGAGAAAACCCAGCCAACCAACCAATGAACGACTGACTCGTCACATCTCGGCATAAATCCTTCTTCTTCAGCATCTTCCATCTCACTCAGACTAAAGTTCACAGTCCCCACCAGAGAAAATGCCAATGAGTCCTGTCCCTTGCACACACACACACACACACACACACGCACGCACGCACACACACACACACGCATGCACGCACGCACACGCGGGCACGCACCTCCTCTCCGATCACCTGGTCCATTCTTCTCCAGACACTCTGGCTGCCTTGCTTGCTGTGACAGTGTCAACTGTGTGTTGATTCTGTGAGTTGGCCTCAGGATCTTTGCATATGCTTTCGCTTTACAAGGATGATCTTCTGCGTATCCCAGGTCTGGGCCCCACTCCTCCCTAGTCCTCCTGTCAAACTGAGGCTTTCTTAAAGAAGCTGTGATGGCTAATTTTATGTGTCAACTTGACTGAGGCCCCGAGTGACCACCTATCCACTATATTGAATGCCTCTCCAAGGGTATTTTTAAAGATGAGGTCAACATTTGTATTAGTAGGCCAAGTAAAACCGTTGCCTAATGTGAGTGGGCTTCAGCCAGTTCTCAGAGGGCGGTAGCGTGGTTTGAGGGTAAAATGTCCCCCATAGGCAGAAAGAGAGAGAGAGAAAGGGGGGAGGGAGGAGAAGGAGAAGGAGGGGGACAGAGAAGGAGAGAGAGAGAGGCAGAGAGAGAAAGGAAGAGAAGTGGAGGGAGGAGAGGGAGAATGAAAGGGAGAGGGAGAGAGAGAGGCAGAGAGAGAAAGGGAGAGGGGGAAGAGATGAAGAGAGAGGGAGAGAGAGGCAGAGAGAGAGAGGCAGAGAGAGAAAGGAAGAGGAGTGGAGGGAGGAGAGGGAGAATGAAAGGGAGAGGGAGAGAGACAGAGAGAGAAAGAGAGAGGGAGAGGGGAAGAGATGAAGAGAGAGGGAGAGAGAAGGAGAGAGAGGCAGAGAGAGAGAGAGACAGAGAGAGAAACAGGGAGAGAGTCAGACAGACAGAAGAAATGGAGAAGAGCATGGCCTTGATCATTGCTCTACACATTTGGGCTTCAGGGAGTTAGTCATGGAGCTGTGATGAAACAGAAATGATGTGGGAGAACAAGGGCTCATGGGATGAGGCCAGGACACCTAGGCCCAAACAGAGTCCTTATGCAAATGACAGAAACGTGTTCCCATGGCCAGCACCCCTGCCCTGGACACACAGCTCTACTCTGGCAGGATTACGGGAGCAGGACCCCACAGCCTGCTACTCAGTGACAACTGTCACTTCCTCCCCCTGCTCCCCCCCCCCCCCACCACATCATCAGAGAAGTCTCCAAGTCCTGCCTCCAAAGGCTGTTCTGATTCCGTGTCCTACCATCAACCCCCACCCTCTGCCCACCTACCCCAACAGCAAAAAGCTGTGCCCCCTGAGAAGATTCTCACCTTCCCAGTTCTCACCTTCCTCCTGATCCCTGACAGACATAAAAACATGAGCTGGTGTGTGGAGGGAGGTCCTCAGTGTCCCTCAGTGTCTGCTCCAGCTTCCCCTGCCTGGCCAGGCCGTTGGTCTACGTTGTAGAGTGCTTCCCTTAGGCCTCTCCCCTGAAGATAAGAAAGGGTAAGGAAAACCAAGACCTTATGACCCAGTGAGGCAGGGTGTGTGAGGGCGGCTCTCCCTGTGGCTCCCCCATCTTCCTGGCACCTTCTGCTCAGACAGAAGCAATCACACCAGAGCCCTGTCCTCCCTTTAAACCAGCCCCACCCCCACTCCCACCCCCTCTGTTAGTCTCCATTTGTCCCACAGAAACCCCTACCACCGCCTACCCCCTCCTTTTTCTGCTTCCTCCCTTCTTGCTCCACCAACCCCACCTACTCCCTCTCCTTGGCTACCTCCAGTCCTTCGCCAGAATCCCAGCAGCAGTGAAATTCATTCACCACCCAGCCACCGCGTAGGTCTCACCTGAGCACCTGCACTTGCCGTGCCCTTTACCAAATACAGTGGGTGGAGAAATGAGCCCTCACAGGCCTTGCCTTCCAGGCCCTTCCAGACGAGAAGGCCGGTGTGGACATGCCTCCCCGGGTGCTGGGATCACCTCCAACACAGCATCCACTGGAGCTGAGCCACCCTCTCCCCCATGCTGGGACAAGGCTGGGTCCGTAGGTAAATGGCGGAGGACAAACCCAGGGCTAGAGGAGCCCAGGAAGCTGAGACTCCCCAAGATGGATGGGTGGAGGGAGGGGAGCCTGGGGCACTCCTCCAAAGAGCTCATGTTTGGGCAGTGTGGGGGAGTCTGAGGTGGTTGGAGACAGGGAGGTGGAGAGCAAATGGCAGACACAAGGGCTCAAGACACAGAGAGGGAGAGGAGAGAATTCTACCAAAGCTTGGTGCTCTGGCCAGCGGACAGGTTTGCAGCCCTTGCTGTGGGCAATGGACTCTCTCTGAAGGGTTCTGAGTGGGAAACTGAAGTGGGACAGGCTGGCAAGTGTGAAATAGCTTTATAGATCTCTGGTGAACAGCAATGGGGTGCATTTTGGCTTAGCTGGATAGGGGAAAGACTAGGCTGCAGCAAACATAAGATATAATAGACAAGAAAGGACACTGTACAGATTATCTGTTGGTGGGAAGAGGGGTCCCAGTAAAGACGGTAAGGAGGCTGCCCAGGAGGAGAGGACAGTGCCGTGTGCCCTCCCAGACCTCACCTTCAACAGCATCCTCCAGCCACCTGAGCGTCAGTACGGAGGTGTTAAGGACCCAGAATGCACAGGGATAATGTCACTGTCAGTTCTCGCGGTGGAGGAGCTAATGATGAGCACGTATGTGAAGGTGAACGTGACGAGCAGGAGGCAGACAGAGAAGCTGCGGAGGGCGGGAGGCATGCAGTCTGAGGAGCGAGGGCCACTGTGCTATGGACAGCGCCCCTCCTCCAGGATGATTGTCCCAGCACTGTCCCCACACCTCACATCACAAGGTGGGCCAGGACATGAGGGAGGCTGCAGCCCCACCCTAGCGACGTCCTCGCAGTCAGGCTTTGGCCTACATGAGGGAAGGCTAGATACAGAGCAGACGCTGAGCCCAGGCTCTAAGCACTGTGTGACCTTGGGTGACTCCGCTCCTCGGGCAGAGCCCTGACCACACTTAATTATAAAACAGGGCTACTTCTACCTTCCGAAGGGAAAGCATGCCCGTCCAATGGTGGCTGGCCCTGCCACCCTGGCCCTGCCACCCTCACACCGCCGCTTCCTTAGCCTTCATTTCTGAAGTGCCAAGGTCAAACTTCTAAATGTCGTTTGAAGCTGCCCATTTGTCTCTGCCCCCCTCCTTACCAGCCCTGCCCTGAGGACCCGGGCCCCTGTGAGCTCCTGGACTAGTGGCTTCCTGCCAGTCCACTCCACAGGAGCCCTTGCTCCTCCAGTGCCCCCAAATTTAAATGCAAATCTGCCTTTCTTCCTCCACTACCTGAGAAATCCTTAAGTGGTTCCTTGCCACTCTTAAAAGTAAATCAGTCTGATCACCTGCCTCCTGCCCACGCTCCTCCTGTGTCAATCTTCCTGTCTCTCCGGATGCTCCAGCCTTATTGGCATGCCTCCAGCTTCTTGAACACTCCAAGCTCGCCTCGGGGTCTTTGCCCTTGCTGTCCCCTCTGCCGGGAACAGTGTCCCTCCCACTTCCCTGGATAACTCTAGCACAGCCTGCAGCAGGGAGCTTAATTATCACCCCCTCTAAGAGACCTTCCCAGAGCACCCAAATTAAACTGACCCTGCTAGTCCACAGAGAACTCCGTCCCCACACTTGCAAACATATGTGCATGGCTGCGGTTCCTTTGTTGGTGGACTTAATGTCTGTCTGTCCCCCTGGACTAGATCCCTGAGGATAGCAGCCTTGTCTGTCTTATTAGCAGCTATATACACAACACTCAAAATTAGTGTTGATGGGATGAAAGGAAACGTGGACTGAACAAGGATGGATGGCAAGGGAGGCAAGAAGCAGAGAAGGAGGAGGCAAGTCTGTACCAGGTCCAGAGCAGATCCTCAAAATGGCAGCGCTGGTGACAATGTCCTAGGCAGGACTCTGGCTGGGTTAACAGAAGCCTAAAGGTGGCTTCCTGTTTACCAGAAAAGCAGATCTCTAAGACAGTTTCTGTTTACCAGGGACCTCCCTTAATCCTACCCCCAAAGGATTCAGTTCCTGGTCAGTCTGAGAAGCCGGTGACAGCCCACAGACTGTCACCCTGCTGACTGGTATAAACGCTGCTTACTTTTCTGCCATTTTGTTTATCCCTGCCCCCAACTCCACCACGAGAAATAGTCTTGGCATGTGATCCCCAATAAACCTTTTTTTCTATCATGGAGTGTTTTCCCTGAGCCCTCCCTTCTAGTCAGGTGACAGGCTCTCTGGTTGAGGGTCTGTGACTAGTGCAAGATTCGGGTGGACAGAAAGGCATTTGCCCAGTCTGTGGGGGAACCTGGAGAGCAAAGCCAGGATACAGACTCACGGGTGGGATTTCCTGATAAGTAGGAGGCAGAAGGAAGGGGATCAGGCAGAACGGGACCAAGAGAGAAGACAGAGGAAGACAAGCCACAAATGCCAGGCAGGACCACGAACAGTGGCAGCAAGGCACTGTGAGGCAGGCCTCAGTGTCTTTTCACCAGCAGCAGGCAAGGTAGCCCCTTGCTCAGCTGCTGGTTTGGACCCGTGTCTTGTTTTGTGAGCCATGTTGCTGCCAGGCGGGAGAGCTTGCAAGAGGTGTGAGCTTAACAGGCAGCAATGCCCAAAGCCCTCTCTTTAAGGGCACTGCCTTCCTGCTGTGATTGCAACTGAATGCAACTGACCCCGGAGAGCTGGGGAGACCAATGGGCATACAATATTCATTCCTGGGGGTGCAGTTTGTCACCACCAAAGGTTCTATTGAAGCCAGGTAGCTGTGCTGGGAAGAGGGATCTTTAACAGGGGTTCATGTCTTTCTCCTGAGAGTCGGATTATAAAGCAGGGCTGCCTCTGTGTCCCCTCCTTGCTTTCTACATTCTTCCACTTGCATTTTCTACTCTACCTTGGAAGCACGTAGCTCTCTCCCCAGGAACTGAAAAGATGGTAGCATCTGCTCTTGACCTTGCAGAGCTATGAGGCAAAGCAAATGGATCTTCTTTATAAATGATCTATTTTCAGACATTCTGTTACAGCAACAAAAATCGGACAAGACACTGTGTAATTTCATATTGAGATTTCGTCACCTGGTGAGTGACTCATCCTTCTTCGGTTTAGCTTCATTTTTCTCGATTTGTCGCCTGCCTGGCAACAAGTTGTTCCTTGTAATTTTCTCTGTTGAGTATTTGTTTTCCTTAGTTCACGTTAAAATAGAAATATTTCTTACTTGAGTGTTCCTCTCTAATTTATAGGCCAGCATTTATATTCTTTTTATCAGCTCAGTAATAATATTTTCCAGGCCTATTACAAGCTCTCATTGTCTTCATGGTTTCATTAGCCATAAAATGAAACTAAATAGAGTAACAGTTGTTTAATTTAACATATGAATCTTATCCTTGTTCTGAAAATAATTTAGATAAAAATAACGACTGTGTACACTGAATGGTGATGAATTGAGACAGTGCCATTTATAGAACTCCATTCTATTGTGATCTTTAGAGTTGCTTTCTTTCTGATGATAATGAAAACCCAACCCCCCCTTCCCATTCCACCTACATGAACCCACATCAGGGAATTGGACTGTGAGGTGGGGAGGGGCCTTAAATCTTGTGGGCTGTCAGCCCTCACTGGGGCTGTGACCATCAAAAGGGGAGTGCAGACATTTTCTCCTGGATGTCCTGAGCCCCACAAATCTAACGTCAAGAAAAAGTCCTTTCCAGAAGATCAAGCGCTCCCTCACTTCAAGCACAGAGGAGGCCTATCGCAGCACCCTGTGAGCCTGGAGGTGAGAGGAAGCACAGGACTGACAGCCGGGGACCATATTGCACCCCATTAGTGGTCCTGGGGGTCCTCAGAGATGGTCCCAGGGCTAGGCAGTGCAGACAAGCAGCCCACAGCTGGTTCTAACAGGGCTGGGGAGCTGGAGAGCGGAAGTGGGAGCAGAGTCCTGAGCAGGCTTTCCAGCTCTGCTGGGAAGGAATGCTCTCCACAGGGGCTCACTCTCCAGTCTGCTCTTCCCATCAGTCTCCCTTCTTAAGGCTGTGACAAAACGCACAGCAAATGCATCTCAAGGGCCCTCCATGTGGCTCATTCGACAAAGGCCTGCAAACCTGAGAACCTGAGCCCAGTCCAAAAACCTGCATGGTGGAGGAGAGAACTGGCTCCCGAAAGTTGTCCCCTGACCTTTACGCGCATACCATGCACAAGTGTACGCACATGCAACAGATAAAGGTAAAAAAAATGTAATGCAGCCTCAGGAAGGAAGGGGTTAGCTCCCTGGCTCGCTGTTTAAGGGTGCTGCCCACCACAGAGGGGAAGGGACAGCACAGGAGCCTGAGGTGCGTGGACACACTGAGTACAGTCAAGAAGCAGAGCGAGAAGCCAGCCGCTGTTTAGTTCGCTTTATCCTTTTGATCCAGCCTAGCGCCCGGTCCATGCCGTAATGCCACCCATAATTAGGGCTGATCTTCCCATCACTTAACCCAATCTAGAAAGTACCTTCCCTGGATCACCAGGTGCTTTTCTCCTAGGTGATTTTAGATCCTGACAAGTCTTCACTCTGGATTAACCACAACACCCTCCGGACGGTGGCCTCACCCCAAGCTGGTGAAGAGTCCTCTGATGACTTCCGCAGTGTCCTGAGCTGACTCCCAACCTGGTGGCAGGCAGGTGCCGGACAGCAGTGTCAAGACCAGAAAGTCTGTCTGGACACCCTCCCGCCCTCAGCCTGGAAGCACCGCTTTGGGTTTTGTCTCTGTGAGTGAGCCTGCGTGCCCTGATGGGAAGCCATGATCCTGAATCTACAAAGGTTTCCCTTGGATTTGAGGACCAATGCACAGGCTCATTCAAAGCTCTGAAGATGACCGGTCACATCCTTGCCCCGACCCTTCCTGTCCTGATCACCGTCTCTTCTCTAGCTCTGCCTTTTCTCTTCTGCCCCCATCCATGTCTCTATTTTTACTTCCCTCAAACTAACCTCCCTAGAAACTCGATTTTCTTTTGAGGACAATAAATGAAGCCGAGGGTGGA
The DNA here is from genome assembly GCF_030254825.1 of Meriones unguiculatus. Classification (NCBI taxonomy): domain Eukaryota; kingdom Metazoa; phylum Chordata; class Mammalia; order Rodentia; family Muridae; genus Meriones; species Meriones unguiculatus. The sequence continues at coordinate 56,343,675 of NC_083368.1, read as the reverse complement.
AAGGCAGCAAGAAAAGTGACGGGAAAAGCGTTTTCCCACCCAGTTCCCATCCAAGGACTGGATGCAAGCAAGCGAACAGTCCTTGTCCCATCCAAGGACTGGATGCAAGCAAGGGCAGTGAGTACCAGCCATTTGCTGAATGTCACGGCACAAATAAACAAACAAACAGATTCACAGATGTGCTGTGAAGAGTCTGTTTGGCATCAGGAATGTCCATGAGGACTGAGCCAGAGTGGAGCTGGCAAGAACTGGAGTTGGGCTCCCACTGCCAGCTACCAGCCACCAGCCACCAGCACAGGACTTGCCTTCCTGACTTGAGTAACAAGATTTGGGAAAGGGCTCTCTCCTGCCGTGGGTGACAGGCCGCACAGGACTCTTGAGTCTGGGAAACCACACAGGTGAGGCAGGCGGGTTTGCCTTAGACTTCTACCAAGGTGCTTTTCAGGTGCCTGAGATCAGAACGAAGGGCTCTGACAAGAGCTGGACGGACCTGAGAGTTTGTAGGAATAAATTCTCCCCACGCCCCATTCTCACATAAATCCTAACTCCCAATACCTCTGGATGTGACCTCCTTTAGAGATAAGGCCTTTGAGACAGAGGATTAGGTTAAAATGAGGCTCTCGGTGGGGGCACTCTTCCAGTATGTGTTCTTTAAAATAAAAATATCATCATATATGCTCGCTGCACTGGTTCTGTGTTGCACAGGATTCTTTGACACGACTGTGTTGTACACTGAGGAAACCCCTCATCCCCCTTCCCTTCCCTGTCTCATACAGTCTGTGTTCTCTGTGTGTGTGCGCGTACATGCCAGAGGCTCATAGTAAGTGTCTTCCTCTCTCATTGTCCACCTTATTATTATCATTGAGACAGGATTTCTCTGTGTAGCCCTGGCTGTCCTGGAGCTCACTCTGTAGACCAGGCTGGACTCTGCCTCTGAGTGTTAGGTTGTTATGCAGGCAATTCATCTGGCCTGCCCTCAGGGGCCTTTGGGGTCCTGAAGGTGTCCTATGTCACCCTTGGTCCAGGTACTCCGGATAGAAGACTGCCATTCCCACCCTCTCCTTCTGCTTTGGTTTTTCTCCCTTCCCTCCTCTGACCTCCCCCCCTCCATGCTCCTCTGTCTCTTCTCCTGTGCTCTCCCACTGTCTCCTCTCGACCCTCATGGCCCACTCAGGCCCTAAGTCCTCTCTTTTCCTTCCCAGAAATAAACCCCTTCATATCATCATATCAGACCTGTATAGTTTGTGGCATTTTAAAATACACCCTAACACCAAGTGCTGGGATTAAAGGCGTGTTCCACTGCTGCGTGGCTTCCACCTTGGTTTTTGAGGCAGAATCTCTCACTGTGTCTAGAACTTGCCAATGCATCCAGACAGGCCAGTCAGCATCCTTGGGGACCCCTGTCTCTGCCTTCCCTGGGCTGGATTGCAAGTGTGCACTGCCCCAGCCAGCTCCTTTTTGTGGGGTCTGGGGATCAAACCCAGGTGATCATCACACTTCTGCAGCAAGCACTTTACCTAGCAGCCACTGCCCTCGCCCCCCATCTGTGGGTTGTTGCTGTTTTGACGATACTGATAGAGTCTGACTGTGTAACCCTTGATGGGCTGGAACTCGGAGAGGCCCCCTGCCTCTGCCTCCTGCGTGCTTGCCACACCCAGAGACAACCTGTGTTCTTCTAGGAGAGCTACAGAGAAACACCTGCTTTCCTCCTTGTAGCCTCCAGAGCTGTGAGAGCTCTTCAGCGGCCCTGGTGGGTAAGTGGCTGAGGGCTGGATGGCTCCTGGTAGAGCAAGACTCATGAAGCTCTGCTGCTTGCTGTTTTTTGGGTTGTTATTTATGTATTTATTGGACACAGGGTCTCACTATGGGGCTCTGGCTGTCTTGGAACTCTGTAGATCACACTGGCCTTCAACTCATGGAAATCTCCCTGCCTCTGCCTCCCAAATTCTGGGTATAAGGTGTGCACCATCACACCTGGCTAAGCCCTGCTGCTGTGATAGGAGAACAGAACAGGGTTACTGAATCCATTCAGGAAGTGCTTAGAGCAAGCATTCAGGAGTGATCCTCAAAAGGTTTCACCTTTAGAACGACAACTCTAGGCCTAGGATAAACGCCATACTGTAGGATCATAGGAAAGGAAAGATATTCAGCCTGTCAGGACTCCTGTCTATAATAGCAAAAGATAATATATATATGTAATATATATAAAGTATATATTTCTGTTTGCACTTCTTTTTTTAAAAAAAAGTCAATATATTTTATAATATGGTATGGAACATCATTCGCATTGTCCAGAAGATCATGACATTATTTTAGGCATGAGAAGAAATGAGAAAACGTGACTTAATGATTAAGAATAATCAGCTCATGATTGTAACACCATAGACACAAGCCCACAAAGTAAGACAGATGTTAGAACTACTAAACGTGGCCGTTTAAAAAGGCTGTGGCGCACGCCTGTAATCCCGGCACTCTGGGAGGCAGAGGCAGGAGGATCTCTGTGAGTTCAAGGCCAGCCTGGTCTACGGAAAACTAGAAACTCTAAAGAAGATGCCGTGGGCCAGGTAGATGGTTCATGGGTTAAGATGCCTCCCACCAAGGTGACAACCGGGGTTCAATCCCCACCAGATGGAAGGAGAGAACCTACTCCCACAAACTGGAAAAAGGAGGTGGCCCGGGCATGGTGGCACATGCCTTTTCAATGTCAGCACTCAGAAGGCAGAGGCAGGCAGAGCTGAGTTTGAGGCCAGTCTGAGTTCCAGGACAGCCAGGACTATATAGAGAAACCCTGTCTCGAAGAGAAAGAAAGGAAGTAGGCATAGGGGCTGGAGAGATGGCTCAGCGGTCACGCACACCTGCTGCTCTTGCGGAGGACCTGGCTCAGTTCCCAGCACCCACATGGTGGTTCACAACCATCTGTGGCTCTAGCCCCAGGGGACCTGACATCCTTTTGATCTCCACAGGCAAGGGGCACACACACGGTACACAGACATACATGTAGGCAAAACATGCACATCAAATAAAAATAAATAAGTCTGGAAAAGACCTAACAGACATCCTAGAACTGTATACTACCCTATCTAAAATTTAAAACCTATTAACTTAGTATCCTGCTTGAGCCTGTAGCTCCAACCACGTACAAAGACATTTTTTTTAAGTGAGCAGAGATTCACTGACACACAAGAGAACACTGTGTAATTTAACACATGTAATTGGAGAATCAGAAGGAGAGAAAAAGAAAATTGAACAGAAAAGAATAGTGACTGAACATTCTCAGAATTTGGCGAAAAGCACCAATCTACAGATCCAAGATGCTCAAGAAACTGTAAGCAGGGTAAATACACACACACAGAGAGAGAGAGAGAGAGAGAGAGAGAGAGAGACAGACAGACAGACAGACAGACACAAAACCTTATCAGTATCTTAAAAATTAAATGCCAGAGGGCACAGGGACACCTCAGCACTACAGATTACAGCTGACTCCTCAAAGGAGACAATGAGAAGACAACAGAACACGATCTCATTGTTGAAAGAAAACAGACACCTCCCTTAAATAACCTGCCAACGCTGACTTATATATTTACTGAAAATGTTTCCAAGAACGAAAGATTAAACTCTCAGAAATGTAAGAACTGAGAGAGTTCATTGTTAGCTGACATCCCTGTGAACGCTGACAAAGTTCTTCAAGCTGAATAGAATTAATACCAGGTAGGCACTGGGGCCCTACAGGAAGGAGAAGGAACACTTGGAGCTACATACATGGGCAAAGGTAAAAGGCTGTTACTTTTCCTTTGTTAATTGTTTTAAAGACAACTATTAAAATAGCATTGTTGGATGCAGAGAATCTAGACAAGTCAAATCCCCAGGGCTGAAGAGACAGCCAGTGGCTGGCAGCGCCTACGCTGCTCTCCTGAAACCTGGGTTCGGTTTCCAAAACAGCCCCAGTGCCAGGGATCCAGTGCCCACCATGGCCTGCGGTAACACGTGTGGTGCACATGTTCTCATGAAGGCACACGCACAAACACACATGAATAGAAGCAAATGAATCACTACATCAGTCTTAAAGGAAGACAGATGGATGGCAACAATCAGGAAGCGGACAGGATCGGCAATGCTCCCACAGTCGTTGCGCCCACTGTGGGCTCCCTCGCTGCTAAGGGAGCCATCCCAGTGGCTACCATGCACCGACAGCTCTACCAGCAGGAGGAATCGTGGGGACACAACGCTACGCGGCTGCATGATTCCGTCTACGCGAGGCTACCTGGCCTAGAGCCCAGGGCTGAGAGAAGGCCTGGCTTGTAACAAGACAGGAAGAAGTTTGGGGAGATTTGTGAGGACTGGTTTTTGTTTACTTGACACAGCTAGAGTCACGTGAGAGGAGGCAGCCTCAGGTGGGGAAGCACTGGTCTGTGGCCATGTCCATTGCCTTGATTGCTGGTTGATGTGAGTGATGCCAGGCTTGGGCAAATACCTCCAGTCCTGGGAGGTATAAGAGGGGTAGCTGGGGCTGGAGAGGTGGCTCAGTGGTTAAGAGCACTGTCTGCTCTTCCAGAGGACCTGAGTTCAATTCCCGGCAACCTCACGGTTGAGGTGGCTCACAACCATCTATAATGAGATCTGGTGCCCTCTTCTGGTGTGCAGGTGTACTTGCAGACAGAACACTCATATACATAAAATAAACAAATAAACATTAAAAAAAAATACAAGGATAGAAGGTAGCTGAATGGGAGCCTGGAACCAGCCAGTAAGCAACTTCCTCCACAGTGCTGGCTCAGCGCCTGCCTTGAACTCTGGTCCTGGCTTCCCTTGAAGGAGTATATAACCTGTAAACCAAAGAAACTGTTTTCTCCCGTGGGTTGGTCTGTGTTTTACCACAGCAACAGAGAAGCAAACTAGGATGATAAAACCACCACGGGTGTGCTGGGGTTTGTGTGTGAGGGCACAGATACCAAGTGTATCAGACTGGACACGTGAAGTTTACTGTGTGCAGAGTATACCTCAGCAGAGCAGAACCAGAAACGCTGGATAAAAATGTTAAGGACACGGACTAGCCCCACAATACTGATAACGTCGGGCTGGGGTACTGGAGGATTGCAGCACTCCAGGACTCAGCCCCTAGTGGGGACGGCGTGGTGCCTGGCTGAGGAGGCCGAATGAGCCTTTCCTCCCAGGCCCGCCTGTGCTGTGCCCTCCTGGTGGGCTACTACCATCTTTCTAATTAGCCCGAAGCCCTCTGCTCCTGCCAGCCCCTGGGGCAGGTCTGCTCTGCCCACATGGCAGCTTATCGGACATGCTGGGCCCTCTGCTGCTGTTCCCACGGCAGCTCACGCTCTTCTCTCTGCCCTGGGTCACCACCTTACCTCACCCGGGCTTCCGCTCCATTCTCAGCTTCTCAACAAGGGTTCCACAGACATCTCCTCTCGGTATTTAGCTCCCTCTCAGGAGTCAATGCCCTTTCCCTGGCTCTATGTCTGTATTTCTCATTTCGGTTTTGCTAAATTACTTCATGCTGGGTTTTATTTCCCCCATTTTTGAGATAGGCTGATACAAAACTTGGCAATCCTGCCTTTGCCTTCCAAGTGCCAGAAGCACAGGTGCGTGCCAGCGCGGCCAGCCTACTATTTGCTCACATCTGAGCTCTAGCTGTTGCTGAAAGTAAGCTCATGAGAAGAGAGATGAATAGAATCTTCCCATGTCTTCTGCCCAGTGTTCTTTTTGAATTTCATTGGTAGAAGGCCTTTAGCGACGAACTGCATGTGGCCTTTGACTACGAGCTGCACTTGGCCTTTGTTGGCTTAATGGGTTGTTGACATTCTCTTCCAGTTTGTGGCTTACTTTTCCCTTCTTTCTTGTGATTCATTCTATGAACAGAGCCTTTTTTTTTTTTTTTTTTGGACAAGGACTCACGGCATAGCCCCAGCTGTCCTGGAACTTGCTAGATAGACGAGTCTGGCTTCGAATTCACAGAGCTCCGCTCGCCCCTAGCCTCTACCTCCTGGGTGCTGGGATTAAAGGCATGCGCCACCACGCCCAGCACAGCCCTTTCACACGGTTGTCCTGTGTGTGTCTGGCTTAGAGAAGCTTTCCTGTCCAAGTTCTTATAATCTGTTATCTTCTAAAACTTGTCTGGTTTTGTCTTTTCAATAAATTGTTGGGTGTGTCTGGAACTGAGTTCTGTGGACGGTGGAAGGTCTGACAGGAATTTCACTTTTCCCTCACAGATAGCCGGCCCACAGTCCACTCCATTTATCGCGCAGCTCCATCCGAGCCAGGATATCAGCAGTGCCCTCCTTGCTGAGGGTCCATCTCCCACAAAGCCAGCTCCCTGTTCTCACGCTGTGCCACGCCGGCGTAGTCAGGGCAGTACCAAAACACCGGCTGATTTCTGGAAGGCCAAATCTCCCGAGCTTATTTCCTATGATTGGCTTAAAAGTTGTTTTTTTTTTTTTTTTTAATTGAAAACATAAATCACGTTGTACCTTTGTAATAAGCCACATAGGTACCTGCTGCACTAGAGAGATATGTTTATTATGGAAAGCTTGAAGACCAGGTTGTCGGGCAGGGTAAGTGGCTGCTGTGAGCTGAGCCTACAGATCTACGTTTGTGAAAGGCAGTCTGTCTACGCCCCTTTAACAGCTTCCATCCCCGGCTGTGAACTCTGGTGCCTCCTATCATTGTCTTTGTATTTAACTTTGTTTTCCAAATTTTCTTTCCTGACTGTAGATTGTTTGTCATGAGGGAAAAAAACAGCCTTGTGATTATTTTTAGGTAATGATGTGTAACTATTAAAAAGGGACCAGGAAAGCACTGTGATCCTTCAAACCCTCCGTCCCAGCTGTTCTGAAGTGTAACAAGGAAGAAATGACAAATGTTTGGAAGTGATGGATATGCTAACCGCCCTGGTCTGATCATCACACCATGTGCGCATACATCAAAGAAATCATACTGCAGCCACAAACATGTTCAAGTATGTGTCAATCAAACATGACATAAAATCGTGCCAGCAGGGATAGCTCACCTGATAAAAGAGAGTGCTAAACAGACATGAGGAGCTGAGTTCAAATCTCCAGGACTCGTGTAAAATGCAGTGCTGCCTGTGCCCTCAGAGCTGTAGGGCAGAGACAGGAAGCTCAGTGGGACTTGCTGCCCCTGCCCCAAGAAATGAAAAGCACGGCGGAGTGGGTGAGAGGCTCGGCAGCTGGGGCGGGGTGTGCAATGGACAGGGAGAACAGAGCCATCGCTCAAGAGAAAGCACCAGAGAACGCTAGCTCGGGGACCCGAGGACTTGCTAAGTTGGCATTGGCGATGACTGGAGGGCTGGGGTGAGTCTGGCTGCGGTGCTGAGAGGGTGGTCGCCTCTCAGGGCACTTGAGTGAAGGTTGCAGGTCTGAGGGATTGAGTTCAAGGCAGCCCTGGAGTGGGAGGGGCCAGAGAGGAAGGCTGCCTGGTAAGCAAACAGGTAGAGCGGGAAGGAAGGAGAGGACAGCAGATGGGAAGGGAAAGGGGGGGCAGAAGGAAGGGCAGGGGAATGGGAAGAGAGGGAGAGGGAGAAGGAAGAGGGAAGGACCGAAGGAGACTATGAAACTGAGGTCTTGGGTTGGGGAGAGAAGCCGAGCAAGAAGGCAGAGGGATGCTTCCCCGAGGAGTTCTGGGAGAAGACCCTTACACTGGACCCCATGAAAGCTGCCCAAGGAGGTCAGGCCACAGCAGAGCTTGAGAACGTTTTATCTAGAAGTTTCTAATCAAGGGAAAGAAGGCAGAGAACGAGGCTTACAGGGAGCCAAACAGAGGTAACACACGGGGTGGGGGTGGGGGCAGTGATTAAAACGAAGGCGCTGAGCTGCTCTCTTGCGGTCCCCTCAGTGTCCCCAAGCTTCCCAGGAGCAAGCAGGGCCTCAGGCACGCGGGTGCAGCTCTGTCCCTCCTCTGGCATGCTGCCTGGCATTCCAGGGGACCCTCCCAACTCCATCAACTTTTTGTAACTGTCAAGAAGTGTCAGAGCGTGAAACCCGTTACATAAGTGGTCTAGCTGAAGCCAGGGTGCACTCTATTTATTTTGTGACAAGGCAAAAATGGAAACTTCCGCCTCAAGGCAGAAATATAAAACAAAGAATATGATAGCCTCTTCGGGAGAGTCCTGCTTGTCATTATGTGCCTGCTACTCCTTGCCAGCTGCTAAAACCTCAATGTCTGTCACTCACACTCACCCATCAAAGCCCTGGCCCACCTCAGCCCATCCGTCCTTTTCTACTCTCAGAGCTCAATTGGAAAAAATATATAACACAAGTTTGCAAAATGATGCAAACCAAAAGCAGGGTCTTGGGCTCCAAGTGGAGGGTGAAATTCCAGCATCCCTGAGACCAAAGCAGGAGGATCAGCCCATGTCCTAGGACAACCTTGTCTGCATAGTAAGCTCCAGGGCTGCCCATGAGAGACCATGTTCCCCAAACCTCAAATCCAAAACCAAACACAACCAACAACCAATCAAGGGCAGAGGGCGTGGCTCGGTGGTTGCGCTTCCGTCAGCACACTGAGCATACAGAAACAACAACCAACAGGACACCAGTCAATCAGACAGCCAAAGAAAGAGCAAGGCATCTGGACTGGAGATGTAGCTCAGTTGTTAGAGGGCTTGTCTGGCACACACGGGCCCCAGCATTGCATAGACATGCACGCTGGTGCATGCCTTTAAATCCACTACTCAGGAAATGGAGGCAGGAAGAGCAGAAGTTCACAGACATCCCCAGCCATGTAACAGGTTCAAGGCCAGCCTGATATGATAATAATAATAATAATAATAATAATAATAATAATAATATAATTGTGCTCTTTAACCTTATAAGGGTCTCACTACCTCACTTAGCTCAAGTGGCCCCCTTCTCTCAACCAGATCCAGCTGGTTTGCTCCAGACTGGAAGATAGCTTTGCCACTGGTGGCCACTGAGGTCTCCAACCGTAACCTCCCCCGGCTTCTTCCTGTCCCCATGGCGCTGGTCCACACTAGCTTTCTCCCTTACACCAAGACTCATGGGCTATCCCTTCCCTCCCCCCTGCCGTCATATGCTGGTCTTCCTGACCCTCTGAAGCCCCTTTCTTTCACTTTCCCAAGTTCTTGACCTCTCCTTGAGCCTCCCGAGATCCCCCTCTGCTCTTCCTCTGCTTCTCCGCCGAGCTTTAGGCAACAGTGATCTGTTGTTTCATGTGCAGTAAAACATCACCGACTGGAGGCGGCAGAGGGTAGGGAGAATGGCGCCGTGCGTGACCACAGGAAGCTTGTGCCCAGCTGTGGAGGCCATGGCTCTCAGGAAATAGGCTGAAACCGTCCACCTCAGGGACAGATCAAAACGGTATGGACATCTGAGAGAACCCCAAGACACTCGAGAAAGCCCATCTCTAGAAACAAGCATAAGGAACGCCAGATCAAGAGCAAATCTAGTCAGGGGCCAAGCGCTTTGTCGCCGATATCATCTACGCTGTGGCACACAGTGCCTACGTGTGCCCAGACACACATAAAAACAAGTTCTTAAAGATCGAACTGAGCTGAAGCATCAACATATTTTGAAGATTCCTGGTGTACATGGAAAATGTTCTCAGAATACTCGAAACTGCTTAAAAGTCGAATCGATGGAAAACACTGCCCTGTGACGCTCAGAGTGTCCTTGATTGAAGCAATCACAGCTTTATTTGGAAGCTGCGGTCAATGTGATCAGTAAACAGAAAGAAAAGGCAATAGCCTTATTCAACAGGGAGAGTTAAAAATCCGATTGTCTCCATTGAAACTTGAAGATCAAATGAAAATTATGCCAATTGTTGAGTTGGAAAAAGTACGTAGCTTCAAAGGAGATATTGAAAAAAAATTTATTAGCAACAACCAGCTAGAAATCATAATGGGAAAACACAAAATTTCACTCTGGGTAGTAAGCAAAATATAAATTTTCAGGAGGGGACAGACTCCGGACGAGCTCGGTGGCTGAGCGCCGGATGGTCGGACCACGCACGCCACAGTGGATAAACGACCACATCGCCAGGGAAGAATGGCAACGAGCGCGCTGCTTCTCAACAGGAAACGCTCACGTTGCTCGCAATAACGGGGTCAGTCCGGAGCCAGGCCTTGCTCAAAGTCCGGAGGAGTCCATATTGTAAGAGTGTTGGTGTTCCCCACACACTCCAGGGCAGGCAGCCTCTCCAGTGAGGGTGCAGCAGAGTCTCATTTAATAGGACGCTGTCATTATCTGGACAAGGATCAGACAGGGAATGCAGAAAACTCTGAGGAGAAAAGGCTGACCGGGAGCCTGGCACGCTTGTCACATCAAATAGGAAAACGTATATATCTCAAGCCCGTAGTAATTGCCGCAGTAAGGTCTCAGTGTCAAAGAAACCGGATCAAAGGCGCAGGCTGGAAAATCCACTTGGCATTTGAAGACGGCGGGGGACAGAAGGCGCTGTTGAGGAAGTGCTGCTGGGGAACAGGAAGACGGCGCGCCTCTGATTTGATTCACTGCAGAACAGATTCTTTCCCTGTGTCAACGACACCACGCCGCAGAAATGTTTTCAGGGGAAAAGATGTTTGCAAGAAAAGGTGCTATGACGTCTGGGAGTTGCTTCAAGATCTTAGAGGGAGGCTGGGGGCAGAGGTTAAACAAAACTGACCTCCAATCACGGTTGCCCCTGAGTGATGGAAATGCGGGACTTCATTACACTATTCTGCCTGAAACTTTAAATATTACACAGACTACAAATCCCAACTAGGAAAATATTCCCAGCACGACACACCAAGACAAATATCCTCAAGACATGGCGCGGGGCTGGGGCCAGGGATCAGGGCACACTCTAGGCCCACTGTGACCCACACTGAGCTGCCTCTCGAGCCCAACAATTCCCCACAGATCTTCAGCCGTAGTGGCAATAAAATAAATGCTATTTCTAAAATGAGAATTAATTTTCAGTCGTGAGAATGGCAAAGACTGAAATGAGCCAGGTTCAGACAGACAAATATTGCCTGTTCTCTCTTTCTCTTTCTCTCTCTCTGTCTCTCCATCTCACGCGTGTGCGCGCACACACACACACACACAAACACCATGGAAATAGGAAGAGGACTATCAGAGGAGGAAGATGTTTAACGGGGAGAGGAAGAGGGAGCCATGCCAGCAAATACTTGTGACATGAAAGCAGAAAGAGGGACTACTAGGGAGAAGAAAGAGGATGAGTAAGGGAGGAGAAGGGATGAGGGTGGCCAGTGGGGGTGGGGCAAATTAAAAAGCCTAAAGAGCTGCAGGCGTGGAATTGCCACATTGGAACTCACTACTTTGTCTGCTGACTAAAATGTCAAATGAGGGCCAGTGAGACGGCTCATCAGGGAGAGGTTCTTGCTGTCACCCCCGGTAACCTGCGCTCCATCCGTGGGCCACACAGTAGAAGCCGTCTTCTGACTTCTACCTGCATGCTTAGGGGCACATGAGCACATACATGAACATAAATAAATAATAGTGAAGGTGGGAAACTGAGCCTGTCTTGCATGAGAAAACTATTCCAAATTCTCTAGCCAGACTGACACCGGGAGCCTTTGAGATAGGCTGACAATTGGACTCAGTTCGTTTCTGCTGAATTTATCTCATGGATAAATCACTTCCCTTAAATGTCTACGAGTTTAACACAATATTATTTATAATGCTGAAACACCGAGAGAGGGCCCACAATTAGTCCAGTGAGGGCTTAGAAGAATGCTGTTACATCTACACATTAGAAAGGATTCACGTGGCCTTGTTTCCTGAGTGACAACAGTGGCAGCTGAGGACACCCTTGCCTGTACCTGTATCATTTCTTTTTGAAGATTTATTTATTCACTTTGTATGCAGAGTTCTGCCTGCATGTGTGCCTGCATGCCAGAAGAGGGCACCAGATCTCACTATAGATGGTTGTGAGCCCCATGTGGTTGCTGGGAATTGAACTCAGGGCCTATGGAAGAGGAACTGGTGCTCATAGCTCCTGAGCCGTCTCTCCAGCCCCTGAGCCTCTGTCTTGAAACATTTTCCTTGGTTTTTCCTGTAGGAATTTCAGGACTTTTGAAAAGAGACTTACTTATTTTTGCTTTGTGTGAACGGGTGTTTTGCCTGCATGGATGCGCACAGTGCCAGGAAAGGGCGTCAGGGTCTCCGGAACTGGAGTTGCAGACAGGTGAGAACTGTTGTGCAGATGGTAGAAACTGAACTCGGGTCTTCTACAAGAGCAACAGGTGCTCTTCACTGCTGAGCTGCCTCTCCAGACCCAGGTTCCCGGGTCTTCTACTGAGGCTGTGCTCCATTTGGAATGAATTTTTTCACAGGAAGAAAGACGGGGTTCTAGCTTCATTCTTCTGTATGGGGGTATCCATTTTCCCCAGCATATTTGTTGAAGAGGCTGTCTTTAAAAAAAATACAATGTGTATTTTGGCATCTTAACCAAAAAACAGGTGCTGTAGCTGTATGGGTTTATATGTAGATTTTCTATTCTGTTCAATATCTAGACTATATTAAGAGGAAGAAAAAGCACCCTAAACAACAAGAATCCAAACAGCCCAGGAATGGTGCCGCATACCTGTAATCCCAGCACTCAAGAGGTAGAAACAGAAGAGGACCAGCAGTTCAAGGCCAAACTCAGGTGTGCACCGTGCTCAAGGCCTTTCTAGGCTACATGAAACCTTGTCTCAAAAAATGTGTACCAAAACCAGCTGTCAATAGTTAAAGGACAACCCATAAAAAAATAACAGAAAAATATAAGGAAACCATTTATTTGACAAAATATCTTTATCCAGATAATTATGTTTAATGAGCATAGAGTTTTAACTTGACAGGATAAAAGGTGTTCTGATAATTATAAAACATTATGAGTGTACTTAATGACAATGTATGCTTAACATGTTTCTAAAGAAGAAATCAAACAACCCAGTCAACAAACCAGCCGGTGAAATGAACAGGCAGCTCTCAAATGATGAAGCACAAATGGCCAATCGGCACAGGAGAAAGTGGTCAGCCATCAGAGAAGTGCAAAAACAAAACCATAGTGAAACTCCATCTCACCCTAGTAAGAAAGGCAGTCACCTAGAAAATAAATAACCACACATACTGGTGACGATTTGGGAGCGTAAGCTAGACCAGCCCCTGGGAAGTCAGCCTGCACCTTCCTCATGACCCAGCCCCCCTGGGTTCTCACCCAGGGGACTCCGGGGCAGTGTATGACAGAGGTGCTCCCCAAAGGTCATTGCAGCCTGTTCACAACAGCTAAGTTCTGGAGCCTAAATACCCCACAGAGCAAAGCTGTTCCATACCTATTCCTATACGTAAGACCGCCTCATGGCTGAAGGACAGACAGAGGGCACCAGGTGGCACACGCGGATGCCAGCACTTGGGATGCTGAGGCAGGATTTCTACCAGTTCAAATCCAGCCCTGGATTGCTCTGTAGAGTAAGACCCTGCTTCAAAACTATATGTATGCAGGGATGTTTATATATAGTTTTGATAGTAGAGTATATATATAATATATATATTATATATACTCTTTTGATAGTATATATTATAGTGGAAGCCTACTATATATTTTTACACACTTATACACACACATATTAACTATATATAAAGTGTTCCATGATTCTTCTCATACTTTTGTGATTTCACTTTTCACTTTTACATATTTCCTCCTTTTAATGTAAAGATTGAAGGAGGAGTCAATTTTTCTCCAAAATATGGCCCCAGGCATTCGATGCTGGCCAGCCCGCCTCACCTCTCTGGCGAGGGGCTGTTTCAGGAGAGGCTAACTTCCTGCATTAAGCTGGCTGTCCTCTGAGCGCCGTTTTCGCTCTGCTGCTCCAACCGAATGTACTTCTTTGCAGTATTTCTTTATTCTAATACCCTGTTAACTAAATATCAGGCATAATTTAAGAAGAATGAACATCATTGCAATACTTTGGATAAGTAACTTCAAGTAAAGAATGACACTTTTCATTTCTATTTTGTGGTCCTTCTCTGTGACCCTCAGTAACGCTGTAAATTTTTCATATGATACTTATGCCCTTATTGTTATTGCAATCGATTATTTCCCTTCATTGTAGTGTTATAAACTTCTTGTTGTTTGAGGAATGCTATTAATTTCTATATGAACTTTAAATCACCAATCTCATAGAATTCTTACTAGCTGCAGTTTTTTTTTGTTTTTTTTGTTTTTTTTCCCTGTCATTTTCTTGGATTTTCAACTTATGCAATCAGGTCATTTAACACTAAAGATACAATTTTGCTTCCTGTTCTGTGATTTGGCGCTTCACTTCTTCTTCTTCTTATTTAACTGCTTTAATTACTACTTCATCTAACTGCTCCTTACTCTAGTGGGAATCCTTCCATGGTTTTTATCATTAAGCTGGCTGATGAGTTTGGCTTGAAATAAATAATAGAAATGGAAAAATAATCGAAGCGCAGAACGCATGTTTCCCAGTAGAAGAGTTACTGGTGAGTCGTGAGAGGACGCTCACGTCCACACGCAGCGGTCTCGGGCTGCCCTGCTTCATCATCTCATTTCATCTTGAGAAAGGTCACCCAGCGCTGCACAGGCTGGCCTCGCCACGTGGGGTTTAGAGGTGCGCCGCTGTGCGTGGCCTGGCTCGCCTTTTCAGTGCTAAAATCCAGACTTGCTTAGCGCCCCTGGTCCAGAGTCTTTGCCCACTGGAAGGTCCTCTGGCTCCGGTCTGCAGCCCGGCACCTCCCCAGAGCAGGCAGCCTGCACAGCGCTCCCTGCTGCCGGCTGGTTTCCTGCAAGCCGATCCACTCAGCCACCGAGCCACCAGTGTCGGTCAGGCGTGGACTGTCAAGTCTGTTTCCATTTGCCTCTTCCCACCTCCCACCAAGGCCGTGCTCCAGGCGTGACGGATGCGGACACCGGAAGCCGTTTCCTTTTGCCCGCCAGGGCCTGTTAGCCACAGCTTCCTGACCTACTGCAGCCAAGGTATTTTTCCAAACACGGAAATTCAACCCTACCCACCTTTCTTCTCAAAACTCGTTGTTGAGCTGGACACCGTGGTGCACAGCTCTAATCTTAGCACTTAGGAAGTGAAGCAAGAGGACTCTGTGAGTTCAAGGCCATCCTGGTCTAATAGTGAGCCCCTGTCTAAAAAAAAAAATCAAAACCACTCATTGGTGGTACCCCATTACTGCCATGGTGGAGTTCTAAGTTGAGGTCCTCAGAGAGTTGACAATTGCTATGGTCCTGATCTAAGTAGTCATAATTTCCCCGAGACACGGCTAGACGGACACACACACGAACAGATACATTTATGACATTAAAAATACATACTTTTTTAACCTCTCAGAGACCATTTAGAGACTCTGGCCCACCGCCCTTCTGTCACCACACCGCCTGGGCCCGCAGCGTTTTGCTTGGGCTGTAGTCATGCAGCCTGTAAGCTACAGGCTGACGCTTCAGGCGGCTGTAAGCTGCCGTGTAGGTGCTGGGAGGCGAACCTGGCCTCCTGGGAAAGCCATCGGTGCTCTTAACCATTGAGCCATCTCGCCAGCCTCTAATGTCTAGCCTAAGACTGTCTGCTGGGTTAAAGATCCAGGCGTCCTTCAGACTCAGAATACGACAGCTCCGCTAACAGCAACAGCCGTTGCTGGCCTAAAGCTTGCCTCATCCGGGACCCGAAGGGCCCTCTAATGGCCCATGTTTCTCTCAAGGACTAATGTTGGTGTTCGCAGAATCTAGGCCTTTCTCGTTGACTTTCTGATGCTTTTTCCATGATCTCCTTTAAGAATCTGCTCTGGTCCCTCCTGTATTTCACAGCATATCCCTTCACAACAGTTCCTGTCGTGACCCCTCTGTCTTAATGGATTGGGTGCCATCGCTCTCGGGCTGAGACAGATGCTCTCCGGCGTGCAGCCACTGGTCCTGGACTTCCGTCTGCCATTCTTGGCTTAATCTTTTCCTCCGCATGGCAGGCAAGGCCTCTACAACTGAGCTAAAGCCTTGGTCCTTTTTTTACTTTTTGTCTCTGAGAAAGGCTCTTGCTAAATTTTCTGGGCTGGCCTAGAACTCACCCTGTATCCCTGACAGGTCTTTAACTTGCTCCCGCCCTCCCCCGCCCCCGTCCCCCACCCCCCCCCCCCCCCCCCGGCATCAGCATCCAGAGTGGCTGAAGGATGGACTGGGCTGCAGGCCTGCCGTGAAGGGTATTAGTAACTTTCTTAAATAGGTCAGGTGAAAAATGCCTTTGTTCTGCCACGAGGCCTGATGGTCATTCTTCTGGCTATTGAACTCAGATGAGGTTTTCTGTAAATTGTAAAGGCCTGTTCTGTCTGTGTTCTGGAGCCATGAAAACTTCTCATAGTGTTTTAATGCATATTGGAATTTTGTGTATTTTCTCCGAGCATTTTTGCTTGTTTTCTTGTGACTGGAATTTGAGGTTGGCCTGACTGCTGCAGACAGATGCTCGCTCTCTGCTGGATTGACTCAGCAGGCTCTTCAAGCTTCAGGGTTGAGAATTTTCCTCAATTATTTATTTCATCATTTCCTCTCAGTTTCCCCTGTTGTCTCTTTCTGGGATGCCCATTAGTCCAGCCTGAACCTTCCCAATTGATTCTCTCTTCATCTCTGTTATCTTTTCCATATGTCTGTTAGCCTGCTTTCTGGGGTTCTCCTTAGCTGTAGCCCACAGTTCTATTGGATTTTTACAACTCTGCTTTCTGAGAGAGCTACGTCCCACTTCTTCAATTTTACTGCATATTTTCTTTTGGCAGCCACTTAAGAATGTTTTCATTTCCAACAGCATTTTCCTCCTTGGAGTTCTCCCTTTCACAGCTGCCCCTGTGGGTATGAACGTGAGCTTTGCTCGCTTCTATTCTTCGCAGTATTTCTGTTACCTCGGGGTCTTCCTTTTCTCTCTCTCTCTCTCTCTCTCTCTCTCTCTCTCTCTCTCTCGGCTTCAGCCTTGTTGAAGGCTACCCTCGGGGGTAGAACGTATGGGGCAGCATCTATTCATAGACTTAAAAAAAAGACATTGGAAGGGAGCGATGGCTCAGTGGTTAAGGGGACCTGGTGCTCTTGCCGAAGACCGGGGTTAGGTTCCCAGCGTCCCCATGGCAGCTTTCGGATCCCTGTGATTCCAGTTCCAGGGACTCAATGCCCTCTTCTGATCACTGACGACATCTGCGTGCACATGCGTGTGTGTGTGTGTGTGTGTGTGTGCGCGCGCGCACACACACACACACACACACACACACACACGGGGGGGACTTAAATATTTAAAAATTAGACATTGGTTATTTGGGAGCTGGACACATGTGTATGAGGTTTTTCTCAATAGCTATATTTGGTTGAGAGCCGTGTGTCATATTTAGGGACTGGCAGTTGACCCAAGAAGAAAGCTCAAGCTCCCCAGCTGGGGGACAGAAGTGTGGACAGCAACAGTTTGCTTAAATAAGCCTGTGGGCTGTAACACGGTGGACGGTCAGGTACCCCCGCAGGGCTGCAGCTCCCCCTCTTGCTTCCAGCACCCCAGACCCTTTGCAGACCTCCTCTCAGGGGTTTCTCTGAAAAGAAGAGAACCCCTCCTCGTCCCTCCCCCACTCCCCTGCGTACTAGAGCTAACACTAGCCCACTTGTCTACACGTCGTGTTTCACCACCCCTGCTTCTGGGCTTGTAGAATTTAATGGAAGCGTCCCTCTGTGCCCGGCCGTTCTCCACCATTTCATGGTAAGGAGTTTCTCCTTTCCATAAAGCCCCTGCCTATAATTCCAGAGCCGCCTGAGGAGGGCCGGGGGGCAGGGGTGTGTGAAAACCTGTCATTATGAGACTCCATTTCCAGCTAAGCTCCTGGGAGTGAAGTATGCGTCTGTACTGCCTGAGCTTGGTGCAGTGGGTGGCAAAAGTTGGCCAAGAGCCTATACACTGCCCGTTGTGAATGAAATCACCCAGTGTCTCTGAGTTCTTCCTGCTTAGCTCAGTATCTGCACTGGTCTGCACAGCAAGGGGCACCCAAATCACGTCGCAGAGAGAAATGCTCTGTCTGGACAGAAATGTTGGGTGGGCAGGTGGGACAGTGTGGCGCTACCAGGAAAATCTCCTGTAAGAGAGTTGTCACTTCCTGGGTAGCCTCGACACCCAGGACTGAGGGTGGGAGGGTCTGAGAGGCCGGTCTGTTCTTCCTGTGGGTCCTCCTCCCTGGTGATGGCGCACAGTACCTGGGAAGGCAATGAGCCCCACCCTGGAGCTGCTTAAGCAGGGATCGAGGAGAGTTGCTATAGAGGGAATTCAACTCACTGGTTGGAAGACTGGGCTAGGTCCTCCCTCTGGCAACTCTACCAAAATTAAACATCCTCTTTTATAGCAAACCTGGTAAGAGATTTTTGCTATCCTGAAATTAAATAACAGAAAAAAACCTACCTTCAAGAAACAAGAATTTGAAAAAAAAAAGTCAATTTAACTCCCTAATTGATACACAGAATTAAAATGACTTAGTTTATAACTTATAATGACAGAACATACAGTTCTGTAAAAAGGATAATCTCTTCTCAACTTACATAGAGGGTCCTAAAGGACTCAAGGCTGTAAATGTGTAAACTCCACTCACAGGTTTTTGTGAATAGTGTTTTACTGCTTGGGAAAATGTGTGAAAGCTCTGGCAGACAAGGGACCCATCAAGGCTGTCTGTGCACTGCACACAGGCAGGCATGCCTGGCCTTCTCCTCCTAAATGTCAATTGCATGCCTCTAATCGTTATGATAATCACCACTTATTTCAGAATGCCTCCAGGGGTCACACTGGACTAAGTGAAAACTAAGGATCCTGAGATCCTGAGATTCTTCCAGGGCTGACGGAGTAAGAGCACAGATCTCCAGCCCTAAGGCCAGCTGCAAGTCTGAAATGGAGCAGCAGCTGCAGCTGGGGGAACCTGAGGGCTTCTTAAGACAAGTCCATACACACAGCCAAGGAACCACCAGCAGCCCCATCATTCACCTTTATGAGAAAGGCTCACGGATAGGCTGCGCCTGGCCCCAAGACTGACCTTCATCACACAAAGACAATGGCATCCATGGATCTCTCCAGCCCCTTAATGCCCCTTCTCCTTGCTCTCTAGGTGGCAATTCCCCACACCTGAAGGAAAATGACCTTCTGGAACCTCTGTGGCTGGAAACAGTGTAACATCCTGCAGGCCTGTAAGGCCACAGCAGAAGCAGCCCAAATCCCAGCTCCATCCCGCTCCCAGCAGCCTTATCCCACTCTTCTCCTGACAGGTGAGCAAAGCCTCTCCCAGAGGCACAGAGGACAAGGATGAGTCCCACCGTAACACTCCTCCTCTCCAAGATGGACTCTCTAGGTTCTCAGAACCACTAACAGTGCCCCTCTCTCCCGTCTCATCCTCTCGCCATTTTTTGGGCTCATCCTCTCTGCTCAGAAACTGGCTCATTTCCTCTAGCCCAAACAGAAAAGCCCTCTGCGTCTTACCTCTTGTTGCAACAACTGTTTCATTGCGTCCTCTTCCCATCCCTCCTGAAGCCACACCCACACTGCCATCCTCTCACTTAGCACGTTTTCTCTACTGTTGTGTCCGTCGGGGTCACCAATGGTCTAGGCATTAACTCCTGTTTCCAGTCTTGTCTGCTACGTAAGCGCTCCACAGCATGAGATTCCACAGTGAAGTTCAGTGTGCTGTGGGTTCTCCTTTCTCCCTCTCTAAATTCTGGCTCTTCTCCCCCATGGTTTCAACAGCCCCGGAGCACTGTGGGCTCTCAGATCCCCATGCTCTTCCTTCCTGGGTTATGGTTCCACACAACCGGCTGCCCAGCCCGTGTCGGCTCCACGTGGCCTTCAGTCACCCAACGGTGCCGCCTGTGTTTGAACTACTGCAGGTCTCATTCACCTCCTGCCACTTACACCCGAAGCGCCGCCTGCTCCAATGGAACTGCCCACCAAGCTGCCCAGTCTTCCCTATCCCCCCACGGTCCACTTCCCAGATGGACCTTCATGTTCTCTTCTGGATTTTTCCACCTTGGAGAACAAAGGACCCGTAACATTACCCCTTTCTCTCACCAGAAGCTTCCTCGGGCTGTTCTAGGTCCCCAGCTAACGCCGTGATTCCCAGGAAGGCTCCAGCACACCCTGGACAGCCCGTCTCTCCCACCTGGCGTCAACCCCTGTCACCCAACAGCATCAGACCCTGCGGGATCCCTTTGCTCCCAGGACAGAGAAGGGCACATTCCTTGTACGCTCACACAGGAGACCCCGGGAGCGTCTGCAAGTCCTGTCTTCACCTTTGTGTCAGCATTCACAGCCTGTGTCCACTTCACCCTCTCCTCTCTCAACAAGGGGATGCCCAGCACGGCGCCAGCAGGGAGCAAGTGCTCAAAGGTTATCAGCAGACTGGCCAAACTGATGAGTCAGAGAAAGGTTGACTGGTAAAAAAATAAAATAAGAGAAAAAGAAAAAAGCCCTCCATGGTTTCTATTCTATCATAGGTCTTTTTCATTCATCTATGTATCTATGTATCTACCTATCTATCTGTCTGTTTTGAGGCCCGGTCTCACTGTGTGGCTCTGGCTAGCCTGAATCTCACTATTGTAGGCCACACTAGCCTCAGACTCACAGTGGTCCTCCTGCTTCTGCCTCTGGAGATCTGGAATTAAAGGCCTGCGTCACCAAGCAAAGAGCTCATTAAGCCAGTTTTTAAGGTGTAAGCAAATGACCTGGAAGTCTTGCTAAACTGTCCCTGCGAACTCAGCAGACCAGGGTGGGGCCTGAGAGTCTGCCTTTCCAACAGGCCGCTGGGGCTGTTTGGTGCTGCCGGCTCCCTTAGAGGGAGCACGGTACCATCCCAGGCCAACGCTTTCAGACTTTGCTGAGTAGGGTCAGCTGACGAGCTTTCTAACGTCCTAATCTTTTTACTGACTGTGTCAAACTGGGGAAGGGAGCTCACTCGGTAAGGCGCTTGCATGAAGCCCCGTGTTCAGTCCCCAGGAGCACAGAATCCAGTTGCTTATAGTAGCACATGGCGGTACTGAGTTAACCTCAGCTCTCACAGGCAAGGTGATCAGGAGTTCAAGGTCATTTTCAGCTACGTAGCAAATCTGAAGCCAGCCTGAGGTACTGAGAGACCTGCCTCAATAAACGAAAAGTAATTAATTAATTAACTAAAGCATCTGGGGGAGGAGGTCAAAAGCAAATGTTCAGTGTGGTCTGGAAGACTCTGGCCTGGGCTAGCTCTCAGTCATGGAGACTCCTAAGTGGTGGGTGCCCATCAGGATTGCCTGGGGACCTCTGAAGAACTGCTGATACCTGGACCATGCCCACATTAATTAAATCGGGGTCTCTGGGGGGGCCCCAGCATCTTTTAAGTTCCCCCGGCGAGTATTCCAATATCCCCCTTTAGGGTGGAAGCCACTTTCTTTGGGCTGTGCTTCCTCGGAAGGACCACAGAGATGGGGTCACAAGCATGGGTGTGAAGTCAGACTCGAGCCCCCACTTTCCTGTTGAGTGCTGTAGAACCGCAGAAGAGCTCATTTCAACCCGCTTCTACGTGAAAGTCAAACTACACACCCTTCCCACTCTACCTTAATTTGAGCTGCGTTTCCTGGAAGCCACCAAGACCCCACTGGCTTGCAGAAGAGTCCACACAGGACCCGCCTTCACCTCACTGACAAGCTCTGACCCCTTGAGTTCAACCAGCAGGCTGGCTGCCTACAGGAGAACTCATCAGCTCACAGCCAGAAGGCCAGCCAGGAAGCAGATGGTTTATTCACAGCTAGGTCACCAAGGGGGGAGCCAGGAGGACGTAGATTTGCTTCAGACTGAGAGGTGGAATCAAATGCAAGCTCTTTAAGGCAGGCTGGCCTGAAGCCTGGAGGGCGCACAGTGGGCTGCTCGGCCCCCCGCAGAGCCAGGGCTTGTCCACTGCTGGGAACACATGGCGCAGAGCAGCCACCTGACCCTGGCAGTGAGCCTGCGGATGGATCTTCCGCAGCCCTGTGCCTTGTCTCCAGACAGCCCCGCTGATGAGAAGGGAGATCATAAAGCAAACGCGGAGGCCTTGGATTTAAACCTGGCTTAGTGCTCCCGGATACGTGAGCTTCAGCCTGGCTTCCTCTGCAGCTGTCGTCATTATGTTTGTTTAACCAGCACACTGTAGGCACTAGAAACCCTAAACCTCAAGGTAGAGGGACCAAAGACAGAGGAGGACGATTCTAGGATGGACAGAGTGTAGGGCCCGTTCACACGGACTTTTGAGGCTTTCCTTTCTTTCTTTTAAGTTGTATTTACCCGAAATTAAAGCTTTAGTGGTATTTATTTGCTAAATCCTATAGGGAAAAAAAGGACCAAGCTAAAAGGCACAGCAAGTGCTCAGGCTCATAGAGAAGGGCCTCGAGGGAGCCTGCTGACTGGCTGACTTAGAGGTCAGATCTTCAGGATTCTGAAGCAAGGTGGAAAAATAACACATACTTTTCCATCCCCAGAGGAATGTCTGGAAATTAACCTTGGCCAGCCATGTCCAGTCACTTCCCCGAGGCAGAAGAGCTGGGTAGGTCTTCACCCACACACCTGCTTTGTCACCATTTCTTCACCACAAAAGGCCGGATCAGTGTGACCTTTTGGAGCCAACAGGACCACACTTGTACTGGAATCCTCTTTCTCCATACATGGAAATTTTTATCCCATAGAACTGAGTCATCAAAGATTCCTAACACTGTCAAACTAGAAGAGCCTCCATGCTCCTTTGTCCACCGTCTGGTACTGCTGAGAAGTCTGAGCCCGGAGAATATGTCTGCCCAAAGCCACAGAGCAGGGGCGAGACTGGGGTTGGCCGGGACCCAGTTCTCTCACTAACTTGACTCCACACCATGCTCCTGGACCCAACCTCACCTTCACAAAATTTCGGTGCCTTAAAATTGAAATCAATTCACCAGCACCACGATCTAGAATCGGAGGTGCAAAAGCGCTTTAAATTCTCTACCATGGCATCCCAACTACAACCAAAGAAAAGCTGCAGAGGATTCTGGGACATCTGGAGATTGCGTTTCTCCCCGTGCTCGCTTTGAGAAGCCGATGCAGACGTTACAGAGTCAGGAGACCTAGGTCACAGTTCCATCTGGATGATCAGGTCTTATGCCTCAGTTTCCTCCTCAGAAATGTAACCAACCCTCTTACAGGAATACCATAAGGATGGGTGAGAATGAACACAGCCTACATTGTATTCAAAGGCTGAAAGTTCCAGGTGCCGCCTTGACATCTAAACGCCAGGGAATACTAACAGCCATGAGTTTCCTTGCTTCCTCCAGATATTCCTTGCCCTGTGGGAATCATTCCTCACCTGGCCAGCTCTGCTCACAGCCAGACCAGTGGCTTGACACCTGATTCCCAGCTCAAAAGGCTTCCTTCCCCATCAACGCATGAGGTGATCCGAACATGGCCACGGAATCCTCCTATGGACGCTCATTGCTGCTGTACAGCCTGCCTCTCCCACATTTTACTCAGTGCTGATGGAGGCCTGAGTGCATCCCTGTGTGGCCCTGCACGGAATGTACCATCTTCCAATGCCAGGCTGTGGATGTGTGACTTGCACGCTGCCACCAAATGGATCTGATTGTGAGGCTTAACATATATGCCCATGACGTCATGGCAGACTTGTCTTCATCATATCTCATCATTTGGTGGCCCATGAAGGGCACTCATGGATGCTTCATCCCCTTTCATGCTGGGAATGGAATGACTAGTACAAGGTTATGTAGGCAAAAGAGATGGAACCAAGTGAGTCTTACAACTATTCTTTCAGTGTTGGGGTCAGCCCTGAACTTGTGGCCTCTGGGGCAGTGGTTCTCAACCTTTCTAATGCTGCAGCCCTTTAATACAGTTCCTCATATTGTGGTGACCCCCCACTGTAAGATTATTTTTGATGCTACCTCATAACTGTGATTTTGCTATTGTTGTGAATCTTAATGTAAATCTCTGTGTTTTACGATGGCCTTGGGCTATCCCTGTGAAGGGGTCATTCTACTCCCAAAGGGGAGGTGACCCACAGGTTAAGGACCGCTGCTCTGGGGGAAGCAGAAGCACTGTGTATGAGCACTGCTTCTCTAGGCTGAAATGAAGCTCTCCAGTCCACTTCACCCCCAGAGTGCTCAGGGATGCCGAGGAACTGCAGATCCCCCAAAGCTGCAGAATCCAAAGGCTGGCCACACACGAGACTTGTGCCTCATGGGAGGCCCCACACAGGAAAGTGACAAGGGAGATCTTTCCCCTAGCCACCCGGACCTTGGCTCAGGGTCTTTGGGCTCAGGACTCTAGCTGAAAGAGTGTGGCGTGGCGGTCAGGCTTGTATGCAATCCATCGGTGAGAAGACTCCAAGCTTCAAGAACAAAGTTTAAGATCATTGCCATCCTGCTGTGGAGGCCTTCACTCTGTCCATTATTTAGGGAGCTGGGGAAGGCCAGATAAGGCCAGTGGTTGGGTTTGGGTGGCCTTGGCCAACCTGGAGCTAGCTATTCCTTATCTTTGCCTCCCTGATGCTCTTTCTGACACAGGGAGAGGTGAGACCATGGTTTCTGACTAATGGAGCCCGGGCTTCTCTCTACCAGGAGAGGCTGAGACCCTGGCAAACAGACCCTCATCAGTCAGCAGAAAAGTTACCGCCTGACCTGGATCAGCCCTCCTGAAGCTCCAGGGTGCTCTGGCCTCCCAAGATCCAGGGCATTTTTTGCAAACAAAGACCCAGCTCTTCCAGCTAGATCTCAAGTGCTAATACAGTGTTGGTCAGGCACCCTCAGAACAAGCCAGCTCCCAAACTGTGGGGTCATCTCTAATGCCCCCCACACAGATGGAGAACCCAAGGTTCACCGTGAGGAACATGGGGCTGAGGGGAGCATTGGAGGCCCCTGCTGGGATTAGGGTTCCATCAGTTCTGCTTCCCACCCAGCAGCTGGCCATGACGACCAGACGCTGCCCTGGTTCGTGATGCCTGCAGTCAGACGAGAAGAGCCACAGGATTCCCTCTGTTACCCAGTAGCACACCATGTGCTAGCTTCCAGCACAGCGAGGCCAGCCACCCTCCCTGGCTTCTCCCCGAGGTCCCTGATCTGACTAACCAGAGAAGTCAGGCTTGACCATGGCCACAGACAGATGCTACCCAGCTGGACACGGAGGGAAACCAAGGAGCTAAGGAACTTGAAAAATGGCCATAAATGGGGCTAGGTAGACGACGTTGCTTCAGTACTCCCAGAAGAGTCAGTTTTGGCTGAAAGGCACCAGGGAGTTCACCAACCTTTAGCGACCTTAAGACCTTACTGTTTGCATGCACGTCCATGCTGCCGCTCTTTAACCTGGTCACACATGGCTCCTCGGCCATGAAATGGAACTCATCTTGGAGAATAGCCATTTCCTTGTACCCCAGAACCTGATGAAATGATGAAGGGGTCATAGGAGCTGAGCTGTGAAAAGAAAGAGCCACCACACTGGGGTGGCTTCCACACCTTCCCTGCCTCTCCCTGGAAGCTCGGCAGCAAACAGAACAATGGTGGCTTCAGAGGAAAGGCCGTTTCCTGCCGGCAGTGTGCGTCCCCCCTCCAGGCCCTGGAGCTCCTGCAGGGGGGTGGTCACCTCCCCAAGCCCAGACCTCATTTGGCACTGCTGGCCTTGGCAGCACAAAGGCAACCCCTGGACCTTCCCTGGGTCAGATCTGACAGCGTCGGGCTGATCTTTGCTGCCCGGAGAGGATGCCTAATGAAAAGCGCTGTCTGAAGCTCAGGCGTCCGAAACAGGGCCTGAATGGAAAGAGGTAACTTCTCCCTGCCAGTCCCTGGGCCAGCTGGGGTATCCCACAGGCCCATTTCACCCTTCCTGGAGGAGCTGGGAGGACATGGAGAGTCCTGAACAGGGAGGACAATATCCAGCACTTACTGGTCCTGAACCCAGGGATGGAGTGAGCTTGGGCACTTGCTCCACTTGTGCTGGATGTGTGTGCTGCTCTCCGTGGTTTGCTGAGTGGTCGCAACCTAGGAAGTGTGAGTCGCATAGAACACTGTCACACACGCAAAATTTCTCTCTGGAGACTTCCTGGGAAGCCCAGGGCACACTCTTTACAAGAACCTCCTCGAATGTTATTCCATACAGAGCTCCTGAACCATGACATCACATGAACCCTGTGACCACTGGGAAGGTGCCCTCAGACCCAAGGGGCCTGGATCAGGAAAAGAGTCAAAAGATAGGGGTGTGAGAGTGGGGAGGGCGTGTTTTACGGGCTCCCCATTCCCACCCTTCTGCTTTCAGAAGGCTGGCTTGCCTTATAGGGAGTGGAAATCTTGCTTTATTCGCGTAACAAATTTAAGTTAGAAAGGAGTTCCCAGCTGCCTGACACAGAGGACGCTTGTGTGGCCTGTATGTTGAGAGGTTGGGAGAAGGATCTAGAATTGGGTTCTGGAGCTAGATAGAAGCTGAGAAGTCTCAGGGCGGGAGGGGTAGGCTGGGGTCAGGGGTTGTTCACTCCCAGGCCTGACTCTGGAGTTAGCAGAGGCTGCGCAGGTGCGGGCCTGGAGCTGTCCACGCCGAGGTGCTGAAACCGGAGAGCCCCGGCCTAAAAGGGGGAACCCCCGAGGATGTCGTGGTTCCTTCCGCCACGCGTCAGGGGGTGGGGGTGGGGATAGAAAGGGATTCCCTCTGGACCCCCCTCTTCTACTTATCCTCAAAGAAAGCGCACGAGCGAGTTGGGGCAAGAAAAACAGGCTGAGCTTGGAGAAGTGTGAAGCAATGTGAAGCTGTGGTCAGCCTGGGGAAAGCGGGCCAGGGTGTCCCTGGGAGCAAGGTGCAGTCTGGGCCAACAGTCGGGGACCAGCAGGGAAAGGGCTCCTGCACTCAGGAGCGACGCCACGAAGGCACAGCAAGGAAGGGCACCCGAGGCGTTCCCACGTACACGGGTGGCGCACGGGCCCCCGGGGGTAGGTCCACACACTACATGCACATATCAAACACCAAGCAACGCTGCTCACATCCCCTAAACAGCAGCCCTGGATTCCACCAGGCTGCCAAGGTACCTCTCCAGACTAACATCGCCCTGGCCCGTGTGGCCTGGACGCCCTCCTGCTTTGTGTCTGGGCCTCGGACGGTGACCTCGGACAGTCACAACAGTGAGGAAGCCCCAGTCCTAGCCCCAGGCCAGGGAAGGTGCTGAAGGGGAGCAACCGTCTCTCAGGCCCACGGAGAGGCGGCTTCCAAGACACCCCTCCTTCTTTCCCCGAACGCCCATTTAAGGTGCCAGGACGGTAGAGGAGAGAGGAAGCAAGTGTGTCTCCCTCCCAAGCTGAAGACACCCAGAGGACCAGCGCGTACCTGTGCGTGGGAGGCCCCGCGCGGAGCCTCCTCAGCGAGTCCGGACCTGCTGCCTCCTCGGGCTCCCCTTGGATGGATGTAGGCTAGGAGCGGGGGGTACCCTGTTTCCCTCCACACCGCCTCCTGGGTGTCCGCGGGTAACAGAGAAACTCCGTCCCGGGCGGCAGGAAGTTGCGGGTGTTGGAGCGCAGGGAGGGGGTACCCCGCGGTCTCCGGGCCTGGCCGGGGCTGCTGCGCCCCCGCCCCCGCCGCCCTCACCACCTCGCCGGCACCCTCCCGCCCGCAGACTGCGCGGAGCCCAGAGCCGGAGCCCGCCCGCCCTCCCGGGGAGTCTGCTGCTGACCTGCATTGACGTCATTGCGTCATTAGGTTTCCCCTGGAAACACTGGCTCGCCCAAAATAGTAACACATTAATTCAGGCCGGGGGAGCAGGAGAGAGCGTTTGTAACCCTGCAGCTAACTCCGCGCGCGAGCGAGCGAGCGCGCAGCGGCCCCCACCCCTCCCGCGAGCAGCGCCGGCAGCGCTCACCTACTATTTTGAGAACAAAGGAAGGAAAATTATAGAATCCCAGGGAGAAAGGGAGAGTGCGGGGGACGCCAAGGCTCTCGCGCCTTGCACGCACAGGCACCCGCGGGCACGCACGTGTGCCAGCCACATCTGGATCTAGCTACCCTCCGGTGGGCGGGTCCCGCGTTCAGCCGCCTTCGTGGATCTGCCGAGGTGTGCGCCGGGCCGGGTGCCCAGGATAGGTTCGAGGCAGGATTTGACGTCCTACTGGGTTTGACAAACTAGCTTCCTCCTGCCACCCGCGACTCAGCGCCACAGGCCGGCCCGCCCGCCTTCCTTCCCGGCCAGGGTCCAGCGCGTCCCCGGGGCCAGGGCACGAGGGGCTCCTCCCGCAAGCAGAGACACCCTGCCCTTTCTCTCCTCTAGCTGGGTCTTGCCCTGCAAGTGGAAGGAGCCCTGAGGGATCCATCCTACCATCCGAGCCTCGCCCCACCCCTGGGCGCACTGGCCTGTGGCCTAAGTGGGCGCTCCGCACAGAAGGTCTAACGATTTGGGAAAGTCTGGGGATGCGGTTGCTGCTCCAAATACCAGAATCCTTTGGGCGAAAAAGTGACTGACTCCTCTGAGTCGCCTGCTTCCGACTCCACGTCTGTCACAAGCAAGCAGAAAGAAGCTGGGGGTGGCGGAGCGGGCTAGGAGGGAGCCCCTGACCCGGAAGGTTCTAAGTGTCTCCGCTTCCCAGCCTGAGCCCTTGTTTCGGTGTCCTTCCACCAGATCAACATAGCAGGCGCTAGCCGAGGGCTGTCAGCCGAGCCGGAGAGGTGGCCCGCGGAACCTCAGAGCTCCGCTGCAGCAGAAGGCCGGCTTGCAAATCCGCTGGGGGTTCGGCTGGCTGTGGGTCCTCCGGGCGGTGGTGGGTGGGGAGTGGGCTACCGAAGTGAGCTCACCTTCCCTCTCTCGGAACGGCTCCCAGGGGCTGAGGAAGAGCATCCCAGTCTGTTCAGTTCTGATGTTGCCTCACCTCTGCTCACTCTTACCAGAGAAGTGGCTTGTGCCCAAGGTCCTGTCTGCTCCCCTCTCCCTCTGGACTTTCACACATCACCCGTGTCCTCTTGACCTCAGCTCCCCACTAGCCACAGAAATGGGGGGGTGGGAAGCCCACCTGTCCCTATCAGGCAGGAGTCAGGAGGAACATTTGGAGTAGCCAGGCCTGGTCTGGCGTCCGGGGCTGCGTGTCCCAGCCTTTCCATGCCCCTTCTCTCCCTGGGCCAGGGTGTTCTTCGCTGTAAAATGAGGCCACGTGTCCCCTTGTTTTGGTTACTTTTTTTTTCATTGCTCTGACAGAAGCAGTTTAGGAAAGGAGGGTCTTATATTGGCTCACAGTTTGAAGAAATACAGTCCGTTACAGTAGGGAAAGTATAATAACAGGAGGGGAGGGGTCACGAGTCAGGAAGCAGAGAGTGACAGCTGCTGCTGCTCTGCTGATGTTCCTACTTTTCCTTCTGTCTGGAACCCAGCTCGTGGGACAGTGCAGGTGCCTTACCTCTCAGTTAAACCTCCCTGTTGAAGGTTGGTCTGATGAGTTACTGGCCCTCAAGATCTGGTTACACCCATTCTTGTTTTGTAAACCTGCCTAAGACACGTCTGATTGGTTGATTAAACGGCCTATACTGGCGCAGGGCAGAATGGGGTGAGCGTGGCTGAGGTTCCCAGCCTTGGAGTGGACAGAGACTCACAGGAGACAGACAGGAAGAGAACAGGAAAGAGGACATCGGGATGGGTTCCTGTTATTGGTTATTAACATTTATTATTGATTTATCTTTTAGTTAAACAACAGTTATTCCTAAACCATTTGTATACCCAAATCACCACACAGAGACAGGATTTATTTAATTAACTCAGAGCACAATGCTGGGCAATAGTTACTCCATCCTCAACCTCCAAGCCCACATAGTTTCCTCCCATTCAGATTTCCCACATTATACTTGCTTTCAATCATGTCTTAGGTCTGGTTCATCTTCCTCCTGCTTGCAAGTCCTATCCTGCCATTTCTCCCCTCTGACTCCTCCCACTCCACTTTCTTTTCCCCTCCCGACCAGGATATCCCACCCTATTCTCTCCATCACACAGCATTGGCTGGTGGTTTTATTGACAATACAGAGAACAAATGGTGGCATGTTTACACAAACTTGAGACAGGTGATGCTTAAAATAAACATCACAATGCAGCTGTCTGGATTGAAACCAGAGAGTAGGGCAGAGAAATCAGCATTTGAATGAACAAGGGTTAACTGTATACATTCCACAAGAACATTATACCAACATTTCCCCCTTTAAGTCCAATAAAAGGCTCCTATTCTTTCAACACAACAATAATTATAAAAGTTATGAAAACTATTAGGTAAGATTTACGTGTGCAATGTCCAGTCCATGTGTATTTGGCAACTTAGGAGAAAGTAGTTGATTATCGATCCTATCTTGTCAAGTTTAGAGTTCTATACCTAAATTAACTTTTATCCTTATTGGTGTTACCTATATGAAAACATTTTCTTAAATTCTAAACAACATAAGCTTAATTATGGAACTATAACTATTAGGTCTTCAACCCCACCAGAGACTTGAGAAGGAATAAAATTAGTTACTGAAGTAAATAGAAAGAGCATGTTGGCAGCTTCCGAAAAATAAAAGACTGACAGAGACAGTTTGCTGCCTGAACAATCACCCAAAACTCTCTGTAACGTTGGCGAATCATCCTCAGCCTCTGGCTCAGTATCTCAGTATATGTGACAGACATAACTGTGAAGCAGGAACTATTTAGGACTTGCTTACCCTGTCTTGGCTGAGTTCTGCAGTCAACTTGTCCTGCATTTAAGCTTGCCCATTTTTGGCAGAATTCTGTCTGTCATGAAACAAGGGCATTTTCTTTTGGCCAAGTTGGCTCGTTTACCACATTTGAAGGTAAACAAAAGAACCATTTGGAGATTCTCCGATGCTCATCATCATCTTTGAGGTAGGCGGGTGCTGCCAGGAGATGACCTGTCTCATTGTCAAAGAATCTTTAAAATAATAAAGACATTTTAAAATGCCATATTCTGTAGGTCTCTGAGTTTTCTGAAGACTTACTTAGCTTTATATAATCATATCTATCTGCTAAGCCTAGGATTATATGCCTGTGATAAATTAGACTAGTGTCTGACATGACTATGAGTTGATTAATTAACAATTAACTTGCATTACCTAATGCCCTAAACAATGTATAATAGCAGCTTAAAAATATTGGAATTAACCTTGAATTTGTATCAATATACTAAAATTTACCAATGTATTAAAAATAGACTTATTTTTTGCATTTTTATACAAAATCCTATACGAGAGTTTAAAATAACCTTATTTGAGAATAACAAATAAAGCCTTAAATTGAGTAGATTCAATAACCTACCTTTTGTCTTATTATAAGATTCCCTGTGTTTCCCTTTCTTTCTTTTCAACCCTTTTTCTCCTTATCTAAGAATGAAAGATGGAGAAAAGAAAAAGGAAAAGAGAGAAATTCCTGAGTCTAACCTTATTTTCTCTCTGAATAAGACCATTAATAATTTATAACCATCTCCCAATGACAATAAACATCCATAGCCATAGAAAACAACCAAAACCTATCCAACCTCCCTTAAGGAAAATGGACGTTGTTCTCATAAATTTTTTCTTAGCTGACTTTTTGGACACACAGAAATCCTGTTAGGGAGCCCAAAGGAAATTAGGGAAAATAGTTAATTAAGCAAGCATTAACATTTGTGGGTCCAGTCTTTGAATGTTGGGAAATTTCAGGCTTAATAAAAGTCCTCTTTGGAACAGTTTAAAATGCTGGACCAATTGAAATCAGTAGCTTTCCTCAAAGCTCTCTTGGGAGCAGGCTTTGATGAGAAACAGCAATTGAAGCAGTTGAGGCAGGAACAAACAGAATGCTGAAACATGCAAGACGCTGCTTTGTCAATGTCTGAGCATGCTGGAAAGATGAATTCCTGTCAGGTTTGATCCATGGTCTCTGGTGTCAGGTCCCTTTGTTCTGCAAACATAATATTTCTCACAAGCATTATACAGTTCTAAATTACAAATGTATGACATGTGCAGGATGAAACTAAACTGTAAACTAATTTTATCCATGCCAATTTAAAAAATTGCATAATAAATGTTGAGGTTATTGTAGCCAAGGATTTATTGGCCATGTATTGTTGAAGTTCTGACTGGAGACATTTTTTTTTTATGTCCCAGTCAGTTTCAGACTTGTTCCCATGTGAAGGGATCAGCACTTAATGTTACCTGTTTTGTTTGGTCTTCTTGATTTTTTCTCTTCTTGTGTGTGGCCACGATCTTCAGGTGGTCTTCCTCTGTGAATATATGTTAAACTCTTCCCCAGCATAACACATTCCCGGTTCTCTCTTTTGGAATTAGGACCTTTATTTGCTGCTCTAATTCAGCATTCCTTTCTAAATTCCACTGTGTCTTAGCAGGTGTGCTACTTATTTCCTTTAAACATTTCAAAATTGATAAATCATTATTTAATCTATTTTGAGAAGATATATTTCCCTTTTGTTTTATGACTATCTTTTTTTAAATTACTGATAGGTATTTTCATAATTTTTTGACCTGTAGGATTATAAGTTATATCTGTAATGGGTTTCACGTCATGTCTAAAATATTGCTGAGTTCCAATGGATATACATGCTGAAGCATCATCAGCCCCAATTTGCAAGGGCATCTCCAAAACATTCACCATCTCTAACAAATGTGTAACCTTAGGATCATGCTCTCCAGAATTTAAGGCAAAAGCCCACTGGGATTTTGAATATGAATCTATGACATGGTCTTCAGTTCTCCAAACTCTGTAAAATGCAGCACACCAGCCACTGCATGACCTTGTTCCAAGACAGCACTAAACAGGATCTGCATTTCAGCTTTAGCTTGTAGACCTTTATCCAGTAATTGAACATTAAGAATACGCTTACAATATCCAGTCTGACCAAGTTGGCCTATAGCTGAAGACTTTCTCTCCAGCATCTCAATGGGCGGCCATTTTGCAGTATCTTCAAGCCTCTGTGGACTTTTCTCATGTGGAACCACCTCTTTCAGTGTTATTGTAAGTACCAGATTGGATTGCTCTGAAGGCTCTCTTTTTTGATTCAAAGATTCCCCCAACCTCTGTTCTATGGCTTTTAAATTTTCATTATTTTCTCAGTCTCTTCTTTCTCCAAGTCTGTTTTATCCTCATCTCTCCCAACGAGGATATACAAAACTGAAATTGTCACTGAAAAACTATTTGTTTGCTAAGAGAAACAAACTCAAATGGTGTCCAGAAGCACTGTTATTGTGTCTTCCTCTATTTTCAATATACAAAATTATCTTCTTTAATCTCAAAACCTTTCCCTCAGGACTTTACTGTCTGAGACTTTCAGTTTTCCTTTCAGACTCTACCAGTTCAGATGCTGGAGGCTTCTCAGTCTGTCTCTGGCTCCTGCTTCCAGGGAGAGGTGTATTTTCCTGCCTCCCTCATTGGATCCTGACCACTTCCTCACTCTGGGAAGTTAAGGTCCACAAATGTTTGCTCCTCAGACTGTCAAGAACCTCTTCTCAAAGGAATTTCTCTTTCTGCCTTGGCAAGCAAAGTCTGCTTTGAGAAGCTTCCTTGTTAAAGAGCTACTTTTTTTTTTCTTCCTAAAGAAACTGCCTCTCTGGGGTTTGTATGTATCAAATTTTGTTTTTCTGCAGCCTGCTGGAAGCCTTGTTTCTCTGTGTATGTGGGTGGCGGGGGTCTGTCTAATCAGGAACCCGTGAGCTCCTAGTTTAGGAACTTCCTTTGCTTTGTTTTTAAGGACAGACCTAAAAAACTGCTCTATAGTTTTACTTTCTATGTAAGTTCTTGCTAGATTACTGTAAATTCTCCCCCACATTGGGTGCCATTTCTTTATTATTAATATTTGCTACTTATCTTTTAGTTAAACAGTTAACCTAGAGCACAATGCTGGGCAATAGTTACTCCATCCTCAACCTCCAAGCCCTCATAGTTTCCTCCCATTCACATTTCCCACATTATCCTTGCTTTCAGTCATGTCTTAGGTCAGGTTCATCTTCCTCCTGCTTGCAAGTCCTGTCCTGCCATTTCTCCTCTCTGACTCCTCCCACTCCACTTCCTTCTCCTCCCCTCCGGACCAGGATGTCCCGCCCTATCCTCTCCATTGCTCAGCATTGACTGGTTGTTTTATTGACATACAGAGAACAAATGGTGGCATGTTTACACAAACTTGAGACAGCTGATGCTTAGAATAAACATCACAATGTCTGGATTGACACCAGAGAGTGGGGCAGAGAAATCAGCATTTGAATGCACAAGGGTGAACTGTATACATTCCACAAGAATATTATACCAACAGTTTAGTGTGGAGAAAAAAAACATAAGGGCCAGTCAAGAGGAAGGACTCCAATAAAGATGTGGAAAGGCCCAGATAAAAAATACAAGCAAATTTCATGGGATTATGTATGGAAGGTAGCCCAGATGAGGAGGATTAAGGCAGGGGACATTGGATGGGGGCTAGGAGATGGATGACAAGGATATTGAGCCAGAGTAGGTGAAATATATGCCCCACCCAAGGTAAATAAGGCAATTATAAATCTAACAGGTGTCTGTGTCTTGTTATTTGTGATAGCGGGTTAGATAATGCTGCCATGGTAATCTTAGGGCTAATAATAAACATAATAAAATATAATGGTAATAATATTATATAATAATACACACTATATAATATAATAATATAATTATATAATGTAATTAATAATTAATAATATAATAGCATATAATATTATAATATTATTAATAATAATAAAAACCCAGCACTCATTTTTTATTTACAACAGCACCTCTCTGAAAACACCCTCAAGTCACAGCGTATTTCCTGGATGATTCTAAACGCTGTGAAGTTGGGAGTGACCGTCAGCCTTCACTCCCATTCCACAGGCTGCTCCTACCCAGCAACAGATTCTCTCAGCTATGAGTGAACCTACCTCCTCAACCTCCCTGTCTCCTCCACAGATGACAACGTAGTCTCTCCTTCCAAAGCCTCCGTCAGCCTCCGTCTGACTGCCCCAAAAGCTGCCCGAAGCGGCTCTCATGGTTTCAGATTCAAGGACAGTCGGTGGTAGCAGTGGTGGATGCCTGTGGTGCTGGCTTTCTCTCCCTCTACGCTTGTTTTCCACAAGGCTGGGCACCAAGCCTACCTGGGCATCTGCCCACCACCCTTCCCTTAGCCAGTGCTTCCGTCCCGTTAGGCTGTGGCCTTGGTCTGCTTGTCTACTCCTCACCTGGACCAGCACAGCACCCGTGTGCTACTCCCCTTCTGTTTTCTCCTCCCGGCACAGTACTGGGCACAACAACCAACACCTGTTTGTGAACAGGGATCCGTAGTCCCTTTCGGAACGTCTGTTTCCATCTCCCTCCTCCCCAAAACTTAGATCAAACCCCAGGTCGTGGCCCCATGGCTGTAGGATTTTACGTCGTCATCAGTCTCTGACCGCCAGGAGGGAGCTCCTGCTTTTCATCGTTGGGACTGCCGTTCTCTGAGTGAGGAGGACAGCTTTCTGGGTCAGTCTCCTCAGAGCTGGAGGAGGGGTCTTACCCGCTAGGCCCAAAGCCTGCCGCCCCTCGAGTAGCAGTGCTGCTGAAAACGTCCCAGGAGAATGATGTTGCCAGGTGAACAGAGGGTTGTTGTGGCGTGAGCAGGTGCCTAAGGTGGGCTTCTGATCACCACACGAGGCCACCTCATGAGGCAGGTCTCCTTTAGGGGGCCACCTACCTTGGGCAAGGGCGCCTAGTCCTGGCCAGTTCAAACAGCCTGCATCAGCTCAGAGACTCCACCTTGCTGACTCTCGTGTAAAACCCACTGGCTTTTCTGCCATTTTGCTTCTCCCCCAAGAAATGGCTTTGGCATTTTGATCCCCAATAAACTTTTTTTTTTCTGTCCATGCAGTGGTCCAGTTCAGTGACCTCACTGTGGCCATGGCTTGCATTACCCACCTCCTTGTTCTCTGTGGTTTAGCTATGACAGCGGGCTCACACGGAGTGTGCAGGCAGTGGCTTCCTGGCTGAGCTTTGCAGGCCACACACCACCTGCGTATGGCCTTGCCTAAGAAAGCCGGTGGTGCTGCTGATTGCGTGGGCTTCAGACCCCTCAAACATGGCTATAAGCCAGTGCGAGCTCTTTATTAGCCAGCGTCCGCACTGGAGTTTGGGAGCCCGGTGCAGCACTGAATCTTTCTCGGCACAAAAGCCCCAGGTTGACATACTTCAGTGAACAAGAACAGTCAGCCCGAAGCAGAACTACAGAAGCCAAAAAGCAAGGCTAGCACAGTTAGACTTTCCCAGAACTATGGACTTTGTGAGGTTAGGCCTTTGTTTTAGTTTTGGCAGGTGGTGCTACATGCTGAGTTTTAGAGCCTGGATGATGGTTCCATCATGGAGTCAGTTGGGCTAAGGCCTGTGGTACCTCTGAGGTCCAGGGGCTTGTTACACTGATGATAGCTCTGCAGGCCTATGCTGGGGGAGACCTTCACAGATCTGTAGAATATGCCTCAGGCTGCCCAGCCCCTGGAAGCGATGTTCTAGGACAGCATCTTTCTCACTCTTCTTCTACCTCAAGAGAGACTGCGAAGCGTGTCTGGCAATATGTAAGGACGGTAAAGGTGAAGAGGGAAGAGGCCCACAGTCTGCCCAGTGAGCTGGTGTAGAGCAAGGCCAGTGTTTACAGTCACGGAAAGGACTGGTCCCACACAGGCCCACAGCAGCTGCCGGCACTCCCACACACAGGCCCATCACTGGCTCTTTCTTTTGCCCAGTGTCTCCTGGACACATTGCCCTAAGACTATCTTAGTTTCTACTGCATGTCTCTGAAAGAATCAGACTAACTTTGTAACCTATGTTTCTTTCAATTGCTTTATTATATTTTCAAGTTTTAGGCCCATGTTAATTAAAGCCTCTTAGTGCTTCTCCAGAGAGCCAAGGAATGTAAAAGTTCCTGACATTAGCCATCCATGAGGGCAGAGATAAGGAAGAGAACAAGCAGAGATCTCTACTAAGTGGAGAGAAAATCACTGGCCGGCCCCTGTGATATGAGCTCTGTTTGGAAACTGGGCCAAATGGCCCCAATCCTTCTCCTGAATAGCTCCTGACCTTTGATCCAAAGCCTGTAACCCCCACTCCTCAGAATAGACACAGGATGAGTTAATCATTCTCCCACCTTTAATTGTGGCTATATCTCATATGGCAGGAAATTCCAAACTGACTTGAAAATCAGATATTTGTGACAGGGCTGACTGGACCTGAGGGTGCCCAGAACCAACCAATTATTTTAAAAGTTAAATACTTCATCCAATCATGAATTGCCAAGACAGCAACCCTTGAAAATTCCCCGTGCCTTGTCCTTTAAAAACCCAAGGCCTTTGTCTCCCAGTGCCACTTCCTTGCTGACCAGCAGGGGTGACCCCATTGCGCAATGGTCAAAATAAACCTCTTGCGATTTTGCATCGATGATTAGTCTCGGGTTCTCTTCATACCTTCTTAAAATTAGGCTCATGCTGGGCCTAACATCTCTAGGGGCCTGATGGGTCTTCTGCACTAACACTTCTGAGCCTCCAAGGTGAGGATGGAAGACAGAAGAGGCGGCCCCACTTCACTTTGCCTCTAGAGTGCTACTAGGGCCTTTCTTGCCATTTTAGAGGTGTATGTCAAGGGGCCTCAGTTGATCCTTCCCTGGTAAGTGGGCTGGTTGGAGGAGGCATGGGGATAGAGAAGTTAAGATTCTGGGCATGTGTGCACATGACGAGCATTAAAATGCACTGAGGTGCCTAAAAGGTATTTGGAATACAGGGACCTCTAGTCGCTGACTGGGCTGACTCCGTGGTTGCGGAAGCGGAAATATTTCCGGTCGGAGCACTACTTGGAGTGTTTGCTTCCGGCTCATTCACTCCTGCCACCTTCTGCCTTCCTTGGTGATCCTCCTTTCACATTCACATTCAGAATGACTCAGATTGCAGCTGGGGCACCAGGGCCCCTCACAAGCCCTGGAGCTTTTCGTAGGAAGCAGGGAAGCCAGGAAAAGGGATCCTCTTGCTCCCCTCAGCCCTTGGCCCAAGGCCTGCAAAGGCAAAGTGAGTAAGCAGCAGAGCCAGGAAGAGAAAGGCCCCAATTTGGGATTAGAACTGGCTTCTAATTTCAGCATGGCTTGAATCAAGACAAGGGGTGACTGCTCTCTTCCACCCCAGCTCCAGACTCTTTAACCCCTCTGTTTTATAAACAGCAGATATCAACCTCAGCTTCAGCAGGCATTGGCTCAGGACGACTGAAACATGGGCAACACAGTAGCCCTCTATGCTGAGAGCTGATGGAGTTAGCAGGCTCTCGGTAACCAGAGACCCTCTCCTCCACCCAGACCACCACGGGCAGTTGGCGATTTAAGTGACAGTGGCCCCCAGAGGCCCATATATTTGAGTGCTTGGCCCACAGTTGGTAGAACTGTTTAGGAAGGATTAGGAGGTGCATCCTTGTTGGAGAAGGTGTGTCTCTGGGGGAAAGGATGCTTCAAGGTTTTAATATTTATTTATTTTTATTCATTCACTCACTCATTCATTCATTCATTCACTCACTCATTTGGGTTTCTAGAGATGGTTTCCTTGGCTGTCCTGGAACTCACTCTGTAGAACAGGCCGGCCTCAACTCAGAGATCTTCTGCCTACCTCCAACTCCCAAGTGCTGAGACCACTGCTGCCTCTGCCAACACCATCCAGTTGGGCTTAGGCATTTTAAAGGCTCACAGCTTTCCCAGTTAGCTGCCTCTGCCTCATGCTTACAGAGCAAGGTGCGCTTTCTCTGCTCTGCTCCAGCACCATGCTTGCCTGCTGCCATGCTCATCACGGTGGCCATAGACTCTAAGCCTCTGCAACTGTGAGCTCTAGATTAAACGAGTTCTTTTCTAAGGTATCTTGGTCATGGGGTGTTGTCACAGCAATAGAAAAGTACCAAAGACATGAAAGCTCATCCTTTGTTGTCAGACAGCCTCTCGTGCAGGACCGTCATGGTCCCGGGTTCTTCTCAGCCAGCCAGGAGATATCCATCCATTCTATCAATCTTTAGTTGACTCCATACCATCTCAGCTTAAACCATCCCCTCCTCATTTCCTGGGCCTTGACCACCACCGAATTGCACTATCCTAGGCTCTATTTAGGTTTTGCTCTTCACATCAACCTGCCCACAGTTCCCACTGCATGCCATCATTCTATCACTGTTTTTGTGACTCTCATATTTGCGCCTGCGATCCTGTGAGCCCTGCTTATATCCTGCCCTACCTTCATTCCTCCAGAAGCCCCTGTCCACTAACCACATCCTAACCACATTGCCTAGGATGACCCACTGATTCAAGAACAGCGCTTGGCAAGACCCTGAGCTCGCCTTGCTTTCTGATAGAGGGGCAACTGTGCTTTTGATGTTTGGAGCCAAGGTAGAGGTAGCTGAGTAGCAAATGATGAAACGTGCAAAGTCTGCCAAGGATCCAGAGGCATAAAGCCAAGAGGAGCTGGGTCCAAACCGAAGAGTGGATGGTGCCAGCTGAGCTGGGATGGGCAAGTGGTGCCACCTGCATTTGGGAGAGGGAAGGCGTGGGCAGGTTGGGAAAAGTAGGTCAGGTCTACAGAGAGATGGCATAGACTGAACCCCAGAGGCGAGGACTCATGGGGGCTAAGGAAATGGGAGGAAGGCCCGCGGGGCATCTCGATAAAGCAGTTCTCAAACTGGCTTCTCCTCAGAGCCCCTGAGAGCTAATTTGGCTCAACTTAAAGTGAGTGAGAATATACTCAGACCCTGATTCCCAGAAAATTACACATTCATCAGTTTGGGGTGAGGCCCAGGAATTGATAATATTTAATATTTCACTTGTACTTAGTGATTTGTTGGCAATTTTGTAGCATGCTATTGGAAATTATTTTTAACTTGTAATACAGTTCAAGGAGTTGAGACTTGGAAAGGAGAGAAGTCCTCACTGTTGGAATCTGGCTCCCAACACACTGGCCAGGAAAGACACCCTGAACTTCCTACCTCTTTCTTCCTCTGCTGTAAAATAGTGACTGTAATACTACCAGCATCTTCCAGGGCTGTTTTGTGGGGCTGTGAAATAATGCCTTTGCACTGAGTGCCAACGTACTGGGCATCAGTCCTGTTTTATGACTTCCCAGATGGTTCTAATATATAGCTAGTGCTGAGGACTTGAGCAGAAAGCTTGGGTATAGCCATGCAGAAAAAAACGGCCTGTACTGGGGACAATTATCAGAGGAAGGAGAAACTAGAAATCCAAGTGAAGACTAAATTATGAAATTGTCCTGTAAGCATAAGAAGCCCATGATTGGAGTTGTGAGGTGAAGAATGACATAATGACATGATGACATAATGATATTCAGCAGTCTGGGGCTTGTGCAGTCTTTTTAATCAATTTAGTTATTTTTATTTTATGTACATTGGTGTTTGAGTGCATGTATGTCTGTGTGAGGGTGTCAGATCCCCTGGAACAGGAATTCTAGATGGCTATGAGCTAACGTGGGTACTGGAAATTGAACCCGGGTCCTCTGGAAGAGCAGCCTGTGCTCTTAACCACTAAGCCAGGCCCCTGCTTGTGCAGTCTTGAATGAAGGAAAGATGGTGTTTGGAAAACAGCAAGCTCAAGAGGGCTGTGATTTGGGAAGGTAGAGTTTGAGAGGGATTGTAAAGGAAAACTGAATGAGATTTTGTGTCTTAGTGGATATAAGATCTTAGCGAGACTGAGCAAAAGCTGTTCGAGTTCTGAAGACCAAAGACACCTCCTGTGTTGGTTGGGATTATATTCAACTGAGTAGCAGCATCTTAAACACAATTAAAGTTTGTTTCTTTACGAGTTAAAAGTTTAGATGTAGCTAGGTGACACATTCCTTTAGTCCGAGCAATCAGGAAGTAGAGGCAGGCAGATCTCTGAGTTCAAGGCCAGCCTGGTCTACAGGATAAATTCCAGGACAGAAAAACCCTGTCTTGAACAAACAAACAAGTACAGATATAAACAGTTCAAACGTGTTAGGGTGTTTCGGTTCCACGAAGTCTGTGGAGGTCCAGGCTCCTGCTGTCTCTGTTTTCATGGAGTTAGATACTGGTCTTTGGGGTTCATATGTGGAGAGAGGCCTGGAGGGAGATGGCTAAAGGAGGGTGGGGTGTTGTTAGGTTGAGAGGGTTCTTGTGTAGCACTGTGATGCCCTGGGTTTGCCCTCTCCCACCGCACAGGTGGCATATGGCACCATACACCTGAATCTCCATAATTTGACATAGGCAGGAGGGTGAAGAGTCCAAGATCATGTTTGCTTACATTCTGACATACGTGAGACTCTGAAAAAAACAAAAACAAAAAGACAAGGTCCAGGGTCTCTTGAGAAAGCTCCTATAACCATTCTCATTGTTTATTTATATCCCTTTGCTAAAGAAATACTCTCGTAGCTGTGCCTATTTGCTAGAAAAGCCAGAAAATCTGTCTTCTAAGCAGGCTTGTGTCTGCTAGGACATCTCTGATACCCCTTTTTGCAGAACCTGTTTCTATGAACGAGAGGAATTCAGATGTTAGTGGTCAGATCCTAGGAAGCATCAATATTTTTTTTAATTGGCCTCATTTCTTTAAATGATGGGTGTGAATCATGGAGTCCCTGGGGAAAAACAGTTCTTTAAAAATACCCTGAGCTGGAAAGCTGAGTGCAGAGTAACAGGTTCTGAGATAGAATTCTAAGCTGGCCCTGAGCGCTCTGGCTTCTGCTGACAGGTCTAATCCCCTCCGTGTAGACAGACGTCCGGAACGTGATGTGAGCTCTTGAGGGAACATTCAGGGCAGCATAGAGGAGAAGCAAGGCGATGCTGGCGATTAATGACGACAGACAAGATTCCTTCGGAGGAGGCAGCCAACCACGTGAAGAAACATCTTAGCAGGGTCCTCAGAATCTTCCGTGAAGAGCCTCTGCCTCCCTCTCTACCCTCTGCTGTTGGTCACGTCCCTCATTATCTTGATCCAGCTCCACCCAGCTGCTCCATTCTTGCTGTTTCATCTCCACAACACCTGGCGTGCCCCCTGCCTGTCCCCTTTACAGTCACCTGCTACTCAAGCTCCTGATCTAAATCATACATTGCTTTACCGCTAACCCACAGGACTCTTCGATGTCTCTTCTCTCACATGTCATCCCATGCCTCATGCCATCACGTTTTTAGACTTTCACAATTGATTCTGAGTTTACCTCTCTTGAAAGTGTGCAGACTACCCCCACTCCTGGTGAACAGTGAACCCTCACACATGTGTGCAGCAGATTTCAAAAAGATCCTTCCAGAGTTGGTAATCAAGAGAACACAGGACAAAGGACAGTTACTGTGGGACCGGCAGACAGGATGGGGGACAAATGCAGAGTGGGGCGCCTTGAGTGGGGATTCATTATGACCGGACTCTGCCGTCACCATCCAGTAACGATGGACTCTGGCACTTTTAACAAGCAAGGTCTAGTGAACACTGGCTTAGTGGTGAGTAATGTGATCTTGGGAACTAGGATGATAGGGTATAGGTGAGTCAAGCCAGTATTTCCAATGCAAAATGGCTGAACTCAGAAGAAGAATGAGAAAAACAAAAACAAAAACAAAGGCAATAATAAATCTGGCATTTAATCCATAACTTAGTCTCAAATCTCAGCTGGATTAGGGGCTATCACATTCTAAGTGGGACTCCAGGCTCTTTTCCCTAGGCTTGCTCTCCCAACCCCTGCCCCACTCAATTTCATCTTATTCAGCAAATGTTAATGATTAGCACCCTCCAGAGCACTCTTTTCTACAATGGCCAGGCACTGAGGACGAAGCTGTGAGCAGGAAACATTCTCCTCTCACGGACAGAAGAACCGCTTAGTGGATTCAACCATTCTAAGTGTGTTGGAAGCAGTTAAGGGCGCCGTCTCTGGCCTCTTGGGTCACCGTTGCCCACTACTTCTGATTCCAGCCGTAGCCGCAAGGGACAAGTGTGCCGGATTCATCTCTTGTTGGCAGCATCTCCTTTGGAGCTTAGGTACTCCGGGGGGCATTTGGGGTTATCCTGAGTAGTGATGGGTGGGTGTGGGTGTGTATTTGTGATCGCACCCCAAAAAGCTCGAGTCACAGGTCCGAGGCTCACAGCCCTCACTGGGGGGCCCCAACCAAACACCACATGGTCTCATAGTGTCATGAGAGTTCCCGAGGCTTTCTTAGGAAGGTCTTAGGAAATGTGCTGAAACAGACTCCTGGAGAAGGAGATGGAGGATGGGTGTACATGGGCCTGGTGAGAGCCATGGCTCAGAATCCATGAAATCTAAAAGTCCGCTGGGACTGAAGCAACAGTGATGAGTCGTGGGTACTGAGCAGTCGTGGCTTATGGCTTTGGGAAGATGCTTAGACTTCAAGCTAAGGCAACGGGTAGCAACTGATGGCTTTAAGTGAGGAGGGGACCTGTTTAACTTTCACGAGGTTGTGCTGGCTGCAGCAGGAAAGGTGGGGGAGCAGAGAAGATACGGAGATGGTCCAGGTGTGGAGAAGGAAATAAATATCCCGGGATATGGAGGGAGGGAGGCGGGTCTACTCAAACAGGCTGAACTCGGAACTCGGTTGTTGAGTGAGCCGTGATGGTGAGGGAGCAGGGGGCTGGAGAGATGGGCCAGTGGTTGGCAGTGCACACTGCTCTTGGCGAGGGACCTGAAGTTGGTTTCCAGTGCCACGTCAGTCAGTTTCCAACCACCTGCAACTCCAGCTCCTGGGGATCCGGCTACCTGCACTCAGGAGTTCGTGTGTACCCATGTACACACACGCACACACACTCATAAACACAAGAAATCTAAAAGAAACTGGATGGATATATTTGAAAATACTGGCAAAGGTGTGTATTTGAGGAAACAGACTCGGAATGACATTTTATTATGTTCACTGTCTCCCTGACAGAGACTGAATAGAGAGATCCTGGAGAAGATGGAATGCTGGGATTCCATGGGGGGTGGGAAGAGATGAAATTCCCCTGTGTGGAAAGACACACTTCCTTACCTTTCTTCCCTCATTTTGAGAGCTAGCAGTTTGCTGGCT
Source organism: Meriones unguiculatus (assembly GCF_030254825.1). Lineage (NCBI taxonomy): Eukaryota > Metazoa > Chordata > Mammalia > Rodentia > Muridae > Meriones > Meriones unguiculatus. The sequence continues at coordinate 56,299,669 of NC_083368.1, read as the reverse complement.
TACCAGGTCTGAGTCAGTTTATGGGGACGCAGGCTGGCTGGACCCCCAGGGCCACATCTACCGCCTGCTCTTCCTTGGCCAGGAAGTTTCCAGGTTGCTCGGCTGTGTCTGCCCTCCCCCACAGCGTCTCTATAAATAGGAAACTAAGAGAACACAGTTGCTCCAGCCAAATGGTTCTAGCCTCATCCTGAGATGCCTCCATCAATATCTGTGAATCAGAGTCTAGGAAAGAGACTAAAAAAGCCATCTTTATTTAGGATGGAGAAGAGAAGGAGGGAGAACTGTGAAGTTGCTAGGAATAAAGTGCTGCTTTTGTCTCTTCCTCAGAGGAGGCCAGAGGAGGTGGGCAGGGACTCAGTTACAGAACTGATTCTTCGGGGTGGTGGGTGGGTATCTCCCTTCCTACTCCCACTCCTGGGACGCTCAGCAGTATCGAGGGGCATTTGGGGTTATCCTGAGTAGTGATGGGTGGGTGTGGCTTCTTTCTGGTTCTTGTGGCGAGGTGCCAAGGATGCTGCCACAGGCCTGCAATGCACAGCGTCCACAGACTATCTGAAAGCCACAGTGGGAAGGCGCCATGCCCTGAGTTGGAAGGGTTTCATTTTAGTCTCTTGTGCAGGTGTGAGTCAGTGTGTGTGCGCGTGTGTGCAAGCATGTGTGAGTGGCAACCTTGACTGTTGTTTCTCAGGGCCCACCCACCTTTTTCTTCCTTTCTCACCTGGCCTGGAACCTGGCCAGCAAGCCCGGAGAGTGTCCCTGGGTCCGCCTCCCCAGGGCTGGGCTTCACACATGCCACCATGCTATTTTTGTTTGTGTTGTTCTAGCGTGGATCCTCACGTGTTGGTGGTAAGCGCTCTACCAGCTCGGCCAGCATCGCAAGCCTGTTCCAGTCTGTGTGTGCAGGGTTTGGGGCCTCGTGCAGGGTTTGGGGCCTCGTGCATGGCAACACCTTACCACATCCTTAGCAGAGTCTCTGAAACACACACAAAAGACTCAGCTCCCTTTAAGGGAAAAGATGGTTTTCCTGGTTGGCTGTTGAAGGCTATTGAAGGTGAGGAAGAATTTGCACAGGAACCCAGCTCTCTCATCCAAATATCTTCCTTGTATTTGCCTCTTCTCAATGCTGACTGGAGAAGTCTGAAGGAAGCAGAGCTGAGAAGGTAGCTCAGTCACCAAGACCTGGGCTCCATCCCCCGCGTGCTCTCGGAAAACAACAAGCAAAGGCCTCTAGGACACAGCTTCATGGGCTCCATCACGTCCTCACTGCTCCTGTGGCGTGACCAACGGAGACAAACGGTTTTGTATTGTGGCATTCTGTGGGCTAAACAGCTAGAGGCCATGTTTGCACAAAGAAGGGTGTCAACACCTTCCCCAGCTAGGAGGCTCTGACAAAGGCGACACAAAGGGTTCAAACACCATAACCCGCCTTTGTGGTTCCCTTTCCTCACCAGGAAAAGAGATCATTTTGTGACAAAGGCAGCTAAACACACACAAAGCTATGGTTTTTCCTTTTTATACTTCTAAACTGCACTTTCCTCCGTGAGATCCAGTAGCTGCCTGCATGAGGCGACTCAAGCTTAAATCATTTCAAGTTAAAATAAGGGGCAAGGAGGCTGCAATTTAGAGCCCTCACCTAGCAGCCTAGCATCCATGACGCCCTGGGGTTGAGTCCTGGCATGAGTGTGTGCATGCCCCCCTCAACCACTCCCCCCCACACAAATAAAAATACTCCTGCCCACATGGCAGTAGCTACATTTTCAGAGCCTGGGACTCCAGTGTGGCCCATGGTTCCTGTGCTGGATGTGAACAGAGAACACTTCTGTCGTTACAAATGTGGTAACACACAGCTTCTATGGAAGACAGTACCGGCCATCAGGGAGGCTGGCTGTGGCTGGAAACACATTTTAGGGCAGCCTGAGAAGAAAGCAGAATTCTTTTCTATACCCACAGTCTTCATCGCTTGGACTGGGTGCCGTGCTGTGAGGGACTGCGTTTGCTCCGGCGTTCATGCCTTGGCCAGGCACGTCCCCCAGGGGTGCACGCCTCTGTTCACGGAAGCAGGAGCCTGGAGAATAATTTTACCCAAGGAGGACTGCCGTAACTTACCGCTCACAAGGGTGTTCTTGACGTTTTAAGGGTAAAGAGTGGTCGAGGAGCTAAGAATGAAGCACAGTAAGGTTTTCAAAAGCCAGGACAATAGCTGGCACCTGGGCCTGTGCAGCCCAGACAAGATTGCGCACATCACACACACACACACACACACACACACACGTTTCTGTACCTCATGTGATGAGTCTGGGTGATGAGAAGCATCCTCTGGCCTTCACTGCAGCATCTAACTGCTGATGTGGGGTGTCCAGGGCTCTCTCTCTCCCTCCCTCTGACATAGCCACCAGCAGCAAATGTTCACGATGACCTGTATTCCACCTTCCTGGACCCCTGAGAGGCCACCATGGCTGTTCCCACCTCCGGAGGGAACAGGCCTGTGTTGTATTCAAGCCTTGTTACCTGGGGACTTTATTTTCCCAGCATCCTCTAATCTGTCAGCCCTGTCATCTGCTTCTTGTGTGTTTCCACCCTTACCGCGGAAGCTGCGGTCGATGTTTCCTGCCACTTAAAAGAAAGGCAAATTGAAAGCTTTTAGGTTTGTACCAATCACCAAACTTGGATGCTGGCACAACTTAATCTTTTTACTAGATTGGTGTCCAGGACACTTGAGGATGAAGTCCCTCGCCTGCTGAGAAAGGGAGGGAGACTTCCCTAAACTGGTTAAGTACCAGCTGTCTTCACAGTTCTGTGCAAAACAATCTCAAGGCAGACAGCATTTTTGGAAAAGAAGCTCACATTGATTGGTAACGTCAGCGCGTCCGAGGGGAGAGAAGCCCCTGGGAAAGAATTGGCAGAGTCTCTGCGTCTGTGCTGGCTTGGGAGGCAGAAGTCTGTTACCCTGTTATCGAAATCCACGCACAAAGTTCGATCCAAATAAAAAGGGCTCATTCATTCATTCACAGACGTTCACTGAGCTTCCGGTGTGTGCTCTGCCCGGACCGGGCTCATGCTCAGTTGAATGTCACAGACACCACTTTAAACACGTAGGAGACAAATAAATGAATAAGCAGTCCATTGCCGTGAAGGAAATAAATGAGGATGGCGTGGAATGCGTGGAAGAGAATGGATGGAAGCAGATGGCCTCCTTAAAGAGACAGCATTTGAGTAGAACCTGGTCTGCTTTTGCACTGCTTGGCCAGAATACCTCAGAACAGCAGAAAGGGAGAAGCGTTGCCTTCAGCTCACAGCTTCACCCGTTCCGTCCATCATGGCAAGCAGGGCACAGCAGAATGACTCGCGACAGGGAGGAAGGGCTGAGCAGGCCGTGCTGGTGCCCTGCCTGCTTGCCTTCTCTGCCTTTTTCTTCATCTCGGGGGCGGGGATGCCCACATACAGGCTGAGTGTGCCTTCCTTCGTTGATTCTCTCAGGAAGCACACTCATAGACGTGCTGAGGGCAGTACATACCTCGCCAGTCTCTTAGGTGGCTCTAAACTCAGACGAGCAGCCGCACAGGAGCCTGGGAGGGAAAGGGTTCAAAAGTGGGGTGCGAGGGTAGGGTCCTGCTGACAGGAAGGCACAGCATGGAAGTGACAAATGAGAAGGGGTCCCGAGAGAGTCCGTTAGTTGGGAGTGAGGAAGACTTGGGGAGTCTGGAAGTTGAAGAGGCCATCGGAGGAGAGAGTGAGGGATGAGTCAGCAAAGCCTAGCTGCAAAGGCGCAGCAGGAAGAGTTCCAGCTCGGCAAGCCCCAGGTCCTCCACTGCAACCTCCTGTCTCTGCGGAAGCAAACACCGGCAATGCATGAGCAATGACTGTGGCAGCAGCTGACAAAACCCCACATGTGGACAGCGCAGACCCAATTTCACAATACTTTATGTCACAACACGCTATTCTTCTGCCTTTCCTCCATCATTTCATAGTGTATTTTTTTTTTTAACTTGTGTCCCTGATAGAAAACCAGGCAGCAGCCCAGATGCGGCCTGCAGGGCGTGCTAGGAAGGACCCTAATTTGGAGACCTGATTCAGGAGTTGGGCCAGGGAAGCTGAGAGCCGGTTAAAAGGTTTTCTTGCAAGAAATCTATCAAAAGGTGTTGAAGGCTTGTGGGTGGCTGAGCGGAAGCCGAGGAGATTTCAGGCTGCTGAGCCTGAGAGGAGGTGGGAGTGGCTGCGATCTGGCCCTTCTCTCTGAGGGGACAGCGGAAAGGAGCCATCTCTCCAGAAGATGCCATCTCCCTATTTCTCTGTAAGAAATCTGACTGGTCACCTGCTTCTCTGCATCCAGGAGGACCTGGAGCCCGGCCAGCCAGATGTCTCCTCATCCTGATCCCCCTCCACCCCACCCCAGCCTGTGGTTTCTGCGGTATGTGGGGAAAATCACCGCTGGTCAATCTTCTGCCTGCGTCTGTGGGCAGAACACTTCTGCAGTCAGCGGTGGGGCCAGCAGCATGTCACTGGACTGGCAAGGAAGCCTGTCTGATTTCAGCACCTCTGCCCTCCACCCTGCACCCACTTCGGCCAACTCCAAACCACGTAAAGGCCAGTCTTCAGACTGTGGGCGGAAACAGTGACGTCCAGGCTTTCTAAAACTCCCCTGCAGGCCCCCCGTCCTGTGGCGTCCCCTCTGGGGCAGCAGCCTCCGCCTTCCAGGGGCCTGCCTTCCTTCAAGTTTTCTCCCCTTCTCACAAAGCACATCCCAAAAGCCCTGTCCTGGGCAGGAGGCGAGGGAGACCTTGTGATGGGAGACCTTGTGATGGTGTCATTATCACAGTGTACGCATGGACCCGTGTGTATCAGTTACCTTCTGGCTGCTGTGATGTAACCCTGATGGAAGCAAGTTAAGGGAAAGTTTATTTGGGGCCCTGTCTCAACACACGGCCTGGCTGTCATAGAGTGACTGCAGTTCTGCCGTGGGGGAAGGTAGGAAAAGGGTACAGCAGTTTTCTGTGTACAGGAGTTTTCTGTGAATCCACAAGAACTTCAAAAGGTTTAGTTGACTACAGCACAAACCTTGGAGCTGGCGAGCTCGTTTAGCCGGTGAAGATGCTGAGCCTGAGACTTGAATTTGGTCCTCAGGATCCAGAAGCCGGAAGTGCCACAAACCTCTGTCCTCCACGTCTGTCTGTATGTGTGAAGTTAACTTAAATGGAAAGCTCTCTTGGGTTCTTTAAATGACTTTCTCTGCTTTCATCTACAATAAACATAGATCAATCTGGGCTTGAAAGCAGCACCCTGGGCACACTGTTTGCCTAGCATGTGCAAGGTTGTGGGTTCAAGTCTCAGCCCCATAAAACAGGCAAATCATGAAGGTGCTGGAACCCAGGGGAGACGGCCCAGTGGGCAAACACTCTCTGTACTTGCTACACCCGCTCCCCAAGAAGTGAGTGTGATGGTGAAGGCCTGTAACCCCAGCCCTGGGGGTGGGGAGCTTGTGGAGACAGGAAGATCCCAGAGGGAGGGGGCCTCAATGGCCAGCAGCCTAGCTGAAACAGCAAGCCCCAGCTTCAGTGAGAGATCCTGTCTCAGACATAAATAGGGCACAGAGCAACAGTGAAAGACACCAGATCTCACACACACATTCACAGACATGCACACACCTCAGCTCCAACACTCATGTGCGCGCGCTGACACACACACACACACACACACACACACACACACACACAGCCCAGTTACATAGCCTGTTTACCCAGAATCCAGTCTTGGGAATGGCATTCCTTAGACCCCTGTGTGGAGGAGGCGTGCCAGCGTCCCTAGAACAGGAGCCCCACCGAACAGCAAGTGTGGGAATCTGTGTACAGTTCCCAGTTGTCATCTTGAAGATTTGCGAGGTGCATGAACTGAAAGGTTCAGATAATCCCTGCCATAAACGTGCTGGCGTTGTTGAACTCAGCAGCCTGCTGCGCTGTTATCAGCACCTCATCTGCCCGGGGTCTGAGACAGTGCCTTTGCTGTAAGCTAGCCACACCTGCCCCCCACACACCTGCAGTCCTGTCTCCTCCGCTCAAGTCCAGCCCATCTTCCCTTGGCTATTCTGGGTGGGCTGAAGGCCTAAGCTTCCCCAGGGAGGGAACTAGTATTAGGCTGATTTATGTTCTGGAGTTAATGAGCCATCGAGTGTTATTATGAGATAAACGAGGAGGGAGAAGGGGTTCCTGAGAAGAGAAGGGCTCTGGAAACGGGCTCCTGAGCACTGCGAGCAATATCTAATGCTAGAACTCAAGTAGGACCTGCTCAGAAGCTTGGCTTCCTGGCAGAGGTTGACCCCCCCACTACCTCCCCGAGTGACAGGTCCACCTTCAGCCCACAGCCCTCCACATGACCCTGCCCAGCACAAGAAGAGACTGGCATCTGCGCCACTTTGCAGTGAGATTTTCCCAAGGAGGCTGCTATCAGGTCCACACCTCAGTTACTTTCCTGAGATCGGCAAATACTCGCTGGCTCTCTGATAGCCCTCAGGATAGGTGCTGTGTGCCTGGTTTGAGCTCATAATCTCCCGGAATGGCTCTGTGAAGCAGGACTTAAAACCTTGCCACAGAAAGCACAGGGATAGAAAGATGACATTATTTACGTTTTTATACCCAAGAAGTCACCTCCCGACGACACGTTGGCGTCTTTGCGTTTCTGCTTTATATCTATGTTTACCTCAACAGCTAGGCATAACAAACAAACCTGTTAGGTAACAAGGGATTAACAGCTTTGGGGGCCATTGAGGAAGGAGCTTTCCCTAATGATCAGCTTTGGGTCCCATCTCCCATTTCACTGGTAACTCTAGAAAAAGAAGCATCAAAATTGTCCTCTAAAAATTTAAATTATTATGGTGGGGAACACTTTAATCCTAACACTTGGGAGGCAGAGGTAGGTGGATCTCAGGGTTTGAGGCCAGCCTGGTCTACAGCACATAGTAAGATCCAGGCTAGTGGGGAATACACAGTAAGACTTGTTAAAACAAAACATTGTAATTATCATATGAAAAGGTGGTTTTACTGAGGCCAACTAACAGAACACTGCTTCCTCCTCATCAAAATAACAGAATCTCCCTCCTGGCGCTCTGATTTGTTCCAGAGATTAAAACATCACATGTTATTGTCTCCTCCCTTAAGAGTTAATGAGGGTGAGGCTAGCCTGGTCTACAAAACGAGTCCATGATAACCAAGACAACACCAAGACATAAAAAAAAAAGTTAGCAAAAGACTCGTGATGCCCTAGCACACAAAGGTACTTGCCACCAAACTTGATGGGCCTAGCGTTCATCCCTGCAATCCACACGGCGGAAGGAGTGACAGACGGCTGTCCTCTGACGTCCACATGTGCTCACACAGATAGGTAGGTAGGTAGATGATAGCTAGATAGAGAGGTAGCTAGATAGATGATAGATGGATAGAGGGATTGATGGATTGGTAGGTAGACAGACAGACAGATTTGAAAACAAGACTGCTCAGTGGGTAAAGACACTTGCTGCCCAAGCTGACAACCTGGGTCAAAGGGGCCCAGCTCGTGGACGAAGAGAGCCAACTCCCACAAGGTTTTTTCCTCTGAGCTCCACACTCAAGCTGTAGCTCACTCTCACACACACTGCACACAAATATTCATGAAAAATAAGTTCCAGTCCCAGCACCCACGGAAGAGCTGACTCTTTAACAGTCCCAGGGGGTCTAGCGCCCTCTTCTGGCCTCCAAGGGCACCAAGCATGCCTGTGGCACACAGGGGTGTGGAGGCAAAACACAAAAATTCTTCCAAAACGTTTTAAAAGCTGGGGCAGTGGGGCACGCCTGCAATCCCGGCAGAGGCAGAGGCAGGCGGATCCCGGTGAGTTCCGGGCCAACAAAGCAAGCCCACAAAGCAGGTCAACAAAGCAGGCCAACAAAGCAAGTCCAGGACAGGCAGGGCTCCACAGAGAAACCTTGAAAAAAAAATTTTTTTAAGCTTAAAATGTAAAACAAACGCACAAAAAGTTCATTAAGAGTTAGTCACTTGGCCAGGAGACTCCCCACAGAAAGATATGCTGAGTTTTCCCTCAACGGGAATGTACTTACTCTCTCAGAAGCCCCTTCTTCAGCACCGTGTCCCTCTCCCCCTCCCCCCCAGCTTCCACACAGCGTGGTTAGGCCCGCCCACTCACTGAGCTGTAACTCAGACTACACAATGTTTCCTTGCCTTTCTTGCTCTTCTTTCAGATGCTGACCAAAGCCTGAGCAAGCTTTTCTTCACCCTCTGGGCGTTCTCAGTCTCTTCACCTCCATGCCTACTTTAAATGGCCTGGCTTTCTCTCCATCTCCCTCCTCCCAACAGCCACTGAAAATAAGCTTTCCTGCCCTGCTGTTTGCCCTTAAGTTCTAATAAAATCACCCTTGAGCTTCATTCTGAGTCGGTCTCTAAGTTCTCTTATCAGCAAAACTAAGAACCCAAAAGAGACCCCCAAATTACCTTATAGCACCCCCCGACCTCTCTGCCTGACCTCTCCTCCCTGTCCGTCTCCTCCCAACACCAAGAGCAATGCCATTGTGAACTGCATGATCACTGAAAATGATGATCTTTCTACAAGTCCAAGCTGGTTGCTATTACTGCATGGACACGGGGTGGGGGGTGGGGGATCACGGGGCCCACGCCTCCTGGAGGAGTCATGGCAGCTGATGACCACAGGAGGGGAAGAGATTTTCCTCAGTGGTGGAGTGACAGGCCAGCTGCCCAGTGAATAACACCACAGCCGGGCCTCATGCAAACAACCCTAATTAAACACCCTGGATCCTTCCAAAAGGAAAAGATGAAAGTGGGGCAGAATGGAGCGAAAGGGCACAAGAGAGGGTAATGGGGACTATGACCACAGTACATCACATACATGCCTGGAACGGTCAAAGAATAGATTTGTAACAAAAGAGCTTTTAAGCGATCCTCTTCCAGCTAGAACGCATTTTAGCTGAATGTGGTCCCAGCGAGTGGGAAAGTGGGTGGTTAAGGCAGTAGGATTAAGAGTCCAGAGCTGGAGCTGGAGAGGACCCAGGTTCAATTCTCAGCACCCACATGGCAGCTCACAACTGAAGTAGAAATTTCTGCTTTCTCTGAAGATTCGGTCTTGTCACGTGATGTTTGGCTGTAGGCTGCTGGCCTGTGAGAAGACAGGTGAGGTTTTTCTGTGAGCTCTCTCATGCTCGGGGCTGGGAAGATCCGTGGGTGGACTCTGAGAAGAGGAGACAGACAGAGGCCTGGGCTTCGCTTCTCGTGTGGACGCCACTGCTGAACCTCGCGCTTCCACCCTTGACTTTGCCGATGTCCCAGAGACCTTCCCTGGGCAATCCCACGAGTCTTGCAGCTTTCGCTGACTTGGTGTTGGCCTGCGGACTGGACTGCTGGGGTCCTGACGGCTGAGTTTGGTAATCCCCTAAAGACCCATCCACCCCAATCAGCAGGAAGTAGACAAAGAGGTCGACAGCCCTTTCCCTACTGATGTCCTACTTAAGGTCTGGGGTATTTAAGAACCCTAAATAAAGCCTTGCTGAAAAACCTAAGCCTACACACAACTGTCTGGAACTCCAGTTTCAGGGGATCCAGCACCTTCACACAGACACACATGCAGGCGAAATATGAATGCACACATAATAAAAATAAATAATTAAAAAATAATAACTCAAAGCCAGTCTTGGCTACAAGAGACCCTGCCTCCACCCCGCAAAAACTACGTGTGTAATGTGTCCACAGGAAATGTGTGGCTTTAATCCACGCCTGTCTTTTACTAGTGCCGTCCTCGTCATGCGGGACCTTGCTCTTTTCATGCGTGAATCTCTTTCGAGACCACAAACGTCTGTGCTTCCTGTTCTCATTCACTGCTCACGCCTGCTAGTGAGGGAGAGGCTGGGGCCTGCCGGGCTGGAGGAGTGGTGGGGGCAGGGAGCAATGGTGGCCCTTGCTCTCAACCTCAGGGAGCGGTATTTGCTTTGACAGCTCCTCGTTTCTCACGGCACCTTAAAGGAAGAGCCTCGTTTTGCTTCTGGGTTGTAGGTGCTACTCACGGCGTCCAGGGTCAGTTTCTCAGAGCGAAGGGGGCCTGTGTGTCAGGCGGAGCATGCGCTGTTCATTCGGCCTCCTTGCGGGGACCGGCGTTCCGCGCTGTGCTGTCTCTGCGAGGGGGCGACACGGGTGTGAACGGGCAGCGCGGTCGTCACCAAAAAACCAACCACGGCGCCGATTTCCACCTACTCCTCTCTCGGGATGGCCACATGCTCAAACCCCTTACTTAGCTTTCCCGCTTAGGCAGCTGATTAGGACAACAGTAACATAAAGTAACAAGAAGCTAACAGTCACAGGAACAGACTCTAAGCCGTCCTTTCTCTGCAGCCGACTGAGCGGTGTCTCTGTGGGCCCCCACGCTGTAGCCCTCGGAAGTGCTGAAGAACTGCGCAGCTTCTGGCTTCCTGCAAGAGCCGGGCGTTACAAGATCGAGCTAGACCTCCGACTACTTCTCTGGCCTCCTGCCTTCTCGCTCTCTGCGACCCATCGTGAGGGGATGCCTCCAAGGCACTTCAGCCCATTCCAGGGCCTCTGGGCCTGCATCATGCTGTTTAGACCGACTCCAAAACTGATCTCAACAGACCTTCTCTCTCTGCCAAAAAAGTAACGAAAAGGGACCGTGAATGCTTTCTCTCTGCCCTCTCCTGCACTCATCGCTCAGCACCTCACACCTAGACTCCACTGCAAAAGCCACCGACAGCTATTGCTCCCTCTTACTCCATTTTCCACATAGCTTTAGGGCGCTTTCTCTAAATGAAAAGTAAGAGGAATAATGTAATAAAACACCCCCTGTGCCTGCTTTATTGGCGTTATCAATTTTTAACGTTCTGTCGTGTTTTACTTCCCAACCATGTTTTATACATCTGGTAATCACAGCCATAAACAATAGAAAGAGCCGTTTGCATGGTTTGAAACTTTTTATAAATGGCATCACACAGCATACATTCTTCAGGCACTGCGGAGTTAGACATCTGTGGTGATACATGGGGCCCTTGCTCATTTACTCAGTGTATTCTTTCAGCGGGATCTATCATGATTCATCCATTCTCCCGTGATTCTGCTTGTTCATTATTGCAAACAGTGCTGGGCCAATGCTGGGCACAGCCGTTCCGGGTCTCTTTACGCACATGACAACTTCTCCAGGGAGAGGAAGCGCTGGGTGTCAGGCACATGCATGGCTCTGCTGCATTTTCTTAAATGGCTCCTTAAAACAGTCACACAGCTTTTGCTTCTAAAAGTGCAAACATTTATTAATATTAAATGCCTAATGTCTGGCGATGGTATTTTGGTGGGTATGTAATGTGATTTCTTAATTATAGTCGAGCGGTTTTTCAGATGGATACTGCCCACTGGGGCTTTCCTGGATGCCAAAGCCCTTTGCATCATTTTAAAATCCCTTCCTAATTGTGTCATGTAAGTTTTTTGATTGGTAAAACCTTTCAGTATATTCTAGATGGCAACTCACAGTGTTACAGTTTTCCTTTCTCTAACTTGTATCTAGTCTTTGGCTGTATTTATGGTGTCTTTAGGACCAGGGAGATGGCTCAACCAGGGAAGATGCCTAGCTTGAAGACCTGAGCCTGAGCCTGAGCCCAGGCCCCACACCTTGGAAGGAGAGAGCCAAGGCTCTCTCTGACCTCTGCTATGCTGTGCCCCTCCCACACAATAATAGATGCTACATGAATAAAGAAAGTAAATGTTACAAACTTGATAGTGTCTTTTGTTGCAACAAAAGTTCAATTTTTTTTCTTTTTTTCTTTTTTCTTTTTTTTTTTTTTTTTTTCTTTTTTGTGGAATGAACTGGGTGGCAGCTTTGCAAATGCTGTACATTGATCTCTAAGGCCTGCCAGAGAGTTCTTGACTTAAATGACACTAACTCTTTTTATTTTTTTAGAACTAGAAGTTTTGTATTGTGCTTCTTCTCCTTCCAACTTTAGATCACAAAGATTTTTTTTCTCTTGTCTTCTTGGAAATAGAAAGTTTGGCTTTTCATATTTAATCCATGCACAATTTGATGTGGTCTCTACGGAGATTTATTACCCCAAAGAAGCAACAATTTGGCTCAGCATCACTTATTAAGTAGTCTTTCTTTTCCCCCATGAAAGCAATGCGAGCTCTCTCATACATCAAGTTTCCAAATTGAGTGGGCTTATTTTCCGGGCAGAAGCCCATTCTAATCCATGGGCTACTCTTCTGTCCCTTTGCTAAGAGCACACTAATTTGTCTTCGTCCTTGGCAGGGAAAGCCCCATTCTGCTTCCACAGCTTCATGATTGCTTCCGTGCCTTCTTGCTCTTTCAACATTAATATTAGAACAAGCTGGTCAAGTTCTGCAAAGATCTTGCAGCAATTTTTATTTGTATTGCTTTAAATTTACAGATCAAATTGAGATGAGCTGACATTTTTATGACAGTATCTTCCAGCCCAGGAATACGACCCATGAACATTTAAAACACCGCATTTATCCAGATCTTCAGTGTTCTTCAGCATCTTGTGATTTTGCTCCATAAAAGCTTTGGATGTTAGTTAGATTTAGCACCTTAATGTTCATTGCCATGGTGAATATTTTTCTGATGTATTTTCTAATTGGTAGCCACCAGCTGTGTGCACTGATTTTTTTCTTTATTAACGTGTCTCGGAAACTTTGCTGCATTGTCTTACTAGAGGGTTTCCTCCGCCATGAACTCTTCTCGGTCCTTTTTCTTCTGGAAGTAGATGCTAAGCCACACTGACAAGTCTTGTCATGCTCATGTCTGACCTGCGGGAAACATGGTTCCTCTTGCACAGAGGAGATAGCAGCAAGTAAACGAAATCTCTGAGGGACGGAGTGTGCTGGTACCGAGAGGAGGAAGTCAGACCCACGCCAGCGAGATGAGCTTGCCCTGTGTACAAGCATCCACGCACAAACGCAGCAACAGAAACTTCGCAAAATGAAACGTTGAGAACTGGAGAGCTAGTGCAGTGGTTAGGAGACCTGAATTTGGTTCCTGGCCCCCACGGCACTTGGCTTGAGAAAGCCTGTAAATCCATCTCCAGAGGGATTTAACCACTCTGGCCTCTGAGGACGCCTGTGCTCAAATGCACCTTCCCACACACAGACAACACACACACACAAACACAGACACACACACACACACACAAAATAAAAATAAATCTTAAAAAACAAACAACAAAAACCTAGCTGAACTTTGAGCCAGCATCGAGGAGACTCCTCAGAGGGCAGGTGCGTTAGAGATCAGACATTGAGGTTATCACAGAACCTGACACCCTGAGAAGGGGGAGGGGATCCTCCTTGAAGGAAGTCTTCCTTACAACAGCCAGATACTCCCACAGATTAACAGCTGTCAGTGCGAACTTACAGCCATCACTCACCAGAACCACGAGGGAACAACTCATTGAGGGAGAGCCAGGAGAAGCAACAGAGATGGCCTGAAGGACCTCAGATGGAGGCATCGTCAGAAGCATAAAGTAACCACGTTGGGAACACAGAGAAGGAGAGATTCCGAAGAGAAGTGGGCCCGGAAGGAAAGACTTGCTGAAGCGGCCGGGAAGGACTGACAAACACCGAACAGCGTGTAGAACCTCTCGGGGAGGGACGGCTCCATGGCTAAGAGTGCTTGCTGCTCTCCAGAGGACCTGGGTTCAGCTCCCAGCACCCACCTGAGGTGACTCACCCCTGCCTGTAACTCCAAGGGATCTGACTGACACACTCTCCAGGTTTCTGTGGGCACTCATGCACACACCCACACACAGATGCACATAAACAAAAAAAATTTTAACTCATATGCATTCTATAAATGTAAAAATGGAAAGTTAAAATAGAAGGGGAAGTGGAGAGTGCCAGGGAAATGGCAATTGAAGAGTCAGTTTTCAAGGATGGTGATGTACGCTTTTAACTCTAGCATCTGAGAGGCTGAGACACTTCAAGGCCAGACTGGGCTAATGCAAGGCCTTGCTAAACCACACACACACACAATTTAGAGAGTATTAATGAAATAGAAGATAATCGCACAAATTAAGATGTAAAAACTAGGAATGGGATAGTTTGGTTTGTGTTGAATAATAATTTCAGAGGAAAGAGCAAAGAACTGAAGAGGTAACAGCTAAGAATTTCCCAGAATTGAGGTTAGCTATCAGTCTTCCTTTATTTCAGGCAGAACACAGTAAGAAAATTCTAGGACTGGGCACGGATGGCACACCTTTAACCCCAGTCCTTGAGGGGCAGACGCAGGCAGATCTTTGTGAGCCGAGGCTAGTCTGGTCTATAGAGAGTCCCAAGGCTAGCCAGGGCTATGTAGAGGGCCTGCCTAAGAAAAGAAAAGAAAATTCTACCGTCAGTGGACAAGACAGGCCACTCGTCATCACCTCTCAGAAACACCCCTTCTCCCGGGGTGTGGGCTAGCATTCACGTCTCGTCTCCCACCTCTCAGGTTCCCCCATTCCTTGTCTTGTCTTTTTCCTTCCTTCCTTCCTTCCTTCCTTCCTTCCTTCCTTCCTTCCTTCCTTCCTCCTCCTTCTTGACAGGGTTTTTCTGCGTAGCTCTGGCTGTCCTGGACTCACTTTGTAGACCAGGCTGTCCTTGAACTCACAGAGACGCACTTGCCTCTGCCTCCCAAACGCCGAGATTAAAGGCGTGCGCGTGCGCCACCACCGAATGGCCTTGACCTTTTCATGTCTTCTTAAGAATTTCCTTGTCTGACCCTCCAATTCATTCCTTAGCTTATAATTAGCCTGTTGGTTCACGTTTGTGGTACGGGGTCTTGAACTCACTGCCTGGTGTGTGCTAGGCAAATAGCCTACGGCTGTCCTGCACCACAGCTCTGTTCTGTTTATTTTAATAACTACATTTCCATATCTAATATTTTATTTCCAACCAGGGCATCTTCACTCCCAGCGCTGCATTGCTGCTTGGATCTTTTTGTTTTCATGTTTTTGCTTCTTATTACTAATATCTTTTTTTATCGGCCTGTGTTTATGAAGCTAATTAGGAATTTTGCTCCATCTGTTCTGATGTTGGCGCTTCTGGTAGCTTCTGAAATGCAGCGTGCTGTCTGTCTTTTGGAGTGTTGGCGCTGACTGTGTCTCTGGCCAGCCTCTCAGTGCAGAAGTCCAGCCCTCTGTCACCACTGATCTCAGTTAGCGGGGGCCACAGCACAGGGTGGACGAGATTCGAGAATGAGATTCGAGAATCGCAGTGGAGGGCGCCCACACCCAGAAACCTCAGCGCGGTGGCTTTCACGGTGCAGGCGCCCGCTGTGGAGCCTGCTGTTGGGTAACTGGGGGGCCCACACCACAGAGAGAGAAAGAGAGACCCCTGAAGCTGCCCCTTGGCTTCAGCACGGATCCAGTGCCGTGTCTACACCCACACACCTGCGCATTCACCCTCAAGTAAGTAAAGTGCAGCACACATTTTTAAAGACTGAAGTCCGGGGGCGGGGCAGAGGCGGCTGGAGGGTGGTGGAGGGCCGCTGTCCTCCCAGCTTCTCCCTCCTACAGAGTTCCCCGCTTTCCTCCAGTGCTTTCCTGCTGGTGTCCCCTGGAACTCCAGAGTGGGCGCCGGCTTTGGCCCTGCCCCACCGATCCGTGAGACACCCTGCTCTCAGCTCAGGGACGCTTAGCGGCAGATGTGGTGCAGATGTGGCCTGCTGGCCTAGTGGGGGGTCACCCCCCAAAAAAGCTTGTACCTCCATTCGGCTGCATCACCCCTCTCCTGCTCAGCCTGTTGTAGGTAACAGCTCCACTTTTTTGAATTTTATTATTTTTTAACCTGTGTTAAAGGTTTATTTTTTATTACTTATTTCAGTATGTGGGTGTGTGTCGTGCGCACGCATTTTACACGCTGTAAATTTTGCTCTCTGTCTTCTGCGGTGTTAGAGGCGTTCTTCGGGGGTTCGTGGTCCTTGGTTGTCTGCTTATGGTTCAGATGGGAAGCTGCGAAAGCGTTCAATGGCTCTGAGCCGCGTGAGGTGGGTGGAGGGGGGCCAGCCGAGCGAGCCGCTGTGGGCGTGGATGGGCTGTGGGCTCTACCCCAGTATAACAGCTGATCCTTCTTTCTCATCTGTATGTTTGAGACAGGGTCTCATATAGCCCAGGCTAGCTCATTGTACAGAGGAAGATGACTTTGAACTCCTGATGCCTCTTGCATCCACTCTCCCAGTGCCAGGGTTCCCGTCATGCCCCGTCACAGCCCTCTTTCTTTCTCTTTCTCTTTCTGCCCTCACGTCAGCAGCTGCTCTTTCTTTTTGGGGTCTTGGAGGGCATGAAGACCAAACAGTTTTATTAGTGGAGCGTGCATTAGCTTAAGAATCTTCTCCGTGGCTGTAACCTGCACACCCTCACAGCTGCTTCTTGGGGAGGGGCTGCCATTTCTGATCCAGTTGACCCCAGCTCTCCCTCCCCACCACAGGAGCAGACAGTCCTGCCTGTTCTCTGCCCTCTGAGAACGCTGTGGGCAGACGGGGGCATCCCACCTGGTCGGGGCACCCCACCCAGATGGGGGCATCCCACCCAGACAGGGGCATCCGCCCCCTAACCACTGTCGGTTCGTAGACGCAGCTCCTGGACTTGCCAAGCCAGCAGCTTCCTGCCAGCCTGCTTCCCAGCCTCATCACCTCTCTCTGGTTTTCTTCCTCCTTGTAGACGTGTGTCGAACCTGAGCGGCACAAGCTCGAAATAAAACAAAACTGCAAGATGTCAGTCGAAAAAGACTCCTGACTTTCAAAGGAACAGATACCTCATTTTGTTCAGACTTGGAAATACATCCCTTGGATCCCCCTGTCAGCTTGTTTACGTGAGCTGTTATTTTGAAGACATAGAAGGGAAAATGGACTTAAACTCCTGTCTTCTTCCATACACTCACAGAACAGATCGCTTGTGACACTGGAGGTGGGAGGGGTTTGACACGTCCTAGGCAAAGAAGCCTTCGGTAGACGATGCCAGCCTGATGTCCTCTGAGCCGGGCTCAGTTCTGACAGTATCTACCTAGAGAAACTGTCCATCCTCACATCAGGCTCAGAGGACCTTCCCCGCAACCCCAGCTTCAAATGGGAGGCACAAGCCTTGGGGTTTTTTAACCATTTTTTTTTTCATCAACTGACTGGAAATCAGGGTTTGCTTGAGAGGCTGGCGAGACTCAGAAGTTTATCTTGTCACTGAAACAGTATTAGAAAGGACACGATGGAGACAGGCTCAGGGTGAGGTATGGGGATTAGCCTCTCCAGGTGTCCCTTCCCGGAACCTCCACACACACAGCCACCCTACCCCACCCCTCTGGAAGCTCCTGAACCCAGCACTTCAGCGTTTTCACACAGTCTGTTCACAGCCCTGACTGCTGCAGACCAGACAGGGGAGGGACAGCGAGGCGTGTGCTCTGCGGCCTCTTGGCCTCTTCCCAGCCTTCTTACCTCCAGGGAAGGGCTCAGACCCCACTGGCACCAGGACCTTTTGACCTACTGAGTTTTAGCGGTCTTCTTGGGGGAAGGACTTTTGAGCCAAGAACTGGCAAAAACAAAATTATCCATTTCATAATACGACCAGTTTCAACAGAGGTGCCTTAAAATCTCACAGCATGCCATGCTCCATCAATTCCTTCTGGTAGTTCCTTTCAGTTTTGCTTTATATATGCTGGGGCTGACCTGCAAGATGTTTAACTCTTTGTGCCTTGCTCCTTTGATTATCATGTGATCCTCCTTTAAATTTGCCATATTAGTTGCATTTGCTTGGTATTTTATGGTACATCTTTCCCTGTCTTTGGCTCTTATCTTACTCTATGGTTTTCTTTTAGTGTATTTAGAAATAGAATGGTTCTGGGTTTAAAAAATAGTGACATAAATCTGATCAGCTAGCACTGCTAATCGATGCGCTTGCTTCATGTCCGCCTCACACAGTTACCTGCATTCCCGAACCTTTCTTTGCTCCGTTCGTTTTCCTTTCTTGCTTTCCGTTAGACTGATCAGGGTGTCCGCATTTCCCCTGGCTTGCATGTAAACCTCGTAACTTCTCTTTGAACCGTGGCCTGTCATTTTGGTTTTCTTGTGGGTGTTGAATGCACACGTCCTGTGTGCACTGCCGAGTCCAGGTTTGTGTGGGTTCTGGGATCTAAGCTCCGGTCCCCAGCTTGTGGGGTAGCTGCTTCACCAAGGAGCCATCGCCTCATCTCCAACCTTGACTTTTTGTTTTGGTTTTTGGTTTTTCGAGACACGGTTTCTCTGTGTAGCCTTGGCTGTCCTGGACTCACTTTGTAGACCAGACCGGGCTGTCCTCGAACTCACAGTGATCTACCTGCCTCTACCTCTGCCTCCTTGAGTGGCTGGGATTACAAGCTGCACCACCATGCCAGGCTCAACCTTCACATTTTTAATACACATGCTTAACTACATATTATCTTGGCATTGCCAAAAAATTAATGTTTCTATTGCCCTGTGAATGGTGGCTTATTTTAACCACCAAGTAAATGCCACCCATGCTTCTGTGTCTCTTTCGAGCTTTTATTTTACCCTCCTTTAGTCACAAAACCTTTTCAAAGTTGGCGTTAGTAGTTAGTAAATCCCCTAATGTTCTGTCTGTGTCTGTGCTCGCTGCTGCTTGCTGCATCCCACGTCTTCCTTCCAGGTCCATTTTTCTTCCTCGTGAATTATTTTCTCTTATAATGACATCTGTGGGAGGTAAATTCTCTCAGTCTCTGTGTGTCTTAAAATATCTTTATTTTGTCCTTGTTCCTGAATGATAATTTAGTGGCATGTAAACGCAGGAGTTTCAAAGCTACTCTTCCATTGTTTTCTGGCAGGCATTGTGGCTTTGGGGAAGTGGGCTGACAGTCTAACAGATGAGCCTTTAAGTGTTGTTTATCTTAAGTGTTGTATATCTGTGTGGCTTTTCCCAGTTGTCTAGGCATAGCTTTTGCACAAGTAGACTCATTTTTATTTACTTTACCTTGTTCTTTCAATACACACATCGGAAAAGAGTCGCAGCTTCTTCAGTCAGGGAAATACTCGCTTTATCTTCTAAATACCAATTCTCTGTTCTCTTTTAAGATATTGAAATTTTAATATATTGGTCTAAGATTTTAAAGTCATTCATTTTTGCTAATTAGTCCTTTTTAGTTATTGACTTTTTTATGTGATATAGCCTAGGCTAATTTTTTTCCTACTATCTTCAAATTCAATACTAACTTTTCAATCGATTTTTAGATAAATTTTTCCAGTGCTTTTCACACTGCTAAAGTATTTCCTTCTTGATTTGTTTCTATTTGAATGTATTGTTTCTGAACTTTATAGAAGTTGTTCCTTCTTTATCAGTTTCAGCACCTTAAACATACTTATTTTGAAGTATTTGTTTCAAAAACAAAATAAAAATTATCTTACATATATGTAATTATACGATGTCTTTGTGCCTGCCTGGTGCCTGCAGAGGTCAGAAGACGGCCTCAGATGCCCTGGAACTGGAGTTACAGACAGTTGTGAGCCACATGTGGGTGCTGGAAACTGAACCCCAAGTCCTGTAAACGAGCAGCCAGTGCTCTTAGCCGCTGAGCCGTCTCTGCAGCCCTCCTATTTCACATAATCTGAATGTCATCCGGAAGGATTTGACTTGGTGATAGACTTTTGTTCTCTTTCATTACATAAGAATCCCTCCTTCTTTTCTGGAATCTTCAGTGGGGAATTTAATGGCTTGTCTGCCGAATGTGCCCATCTTTGTCTTTCCCACTTTTTGTTTTGTCATCTCTGGTTGGCACCCCCGGGAGCCACCGGTCCGGAGTAGATTTTAATCAATCCCCACTCCCGCCCTTGTGATGAGTGTATCTTGCTGAGGAAGTGTGTTCAATAAGCACACCCGTAGGGCAAGCAGTAATAATAATGCGAGGTGAAGGACAAGGATTGGGGGGGGCCGGGGGCAGTCATCTGGACAGATCCTGGAAGTGATAAAGCTGTACAGGGCATCTAGGGCAAAGAGAAAGGCAGAGGAGCCAGGAATTTCATGGGGTTTAGAGTATGCCAAGAGCCGCTGTATCACCTGGCTGATTACTTCGGCTAAGCAGTCCAAAGTCCCCACGCAAAACCACGGGTCAGCGTGATGTCCATTGACGGCTCAAGTCTGGGCCTAACTCGCGTGCAGTTCTCAAGAGGCGATGTAGGCCCCCCACAGGGCCCTGCCCACCTCCTCATCCAAACCTGGGTCTGCCAGTAACTGTCATCACCAGCTGAGAAGCCAGGATCCCATCTCCATTCATCCGGAATGGAGAGATGGCTCAGTGGTTAAGGGCGTTTTTTGCTCTTGCCGAGGGAGTTTGCAGCGGGTCCTGGAGTCCACACTGCAGCCTCTGGATGTTGAGTCACCCGCTGGCAGCATCCGGAGGCAGAGACCAGGAAGGAGGGGAAAAGGTGTGACACCCATGGTGACAGAAGAGCCGCTCAGGTAGCCACGGGGCTGGACTCGGGTGGGGAGGGGAAAGAGGTCACCCTAAGGACCTCATCCGGAACCCCGCCCGCCGGGAATGCCTGTCATCCTGACTGCAACTGCCCCAGGGGCCATGTGCCCCAAGCGGGCGCTGGGTCAAACGGCCACGCTCCTGGAAGACTCACGCTCTGGTGATAGAGCCGGGTCCTGGTCCTGGTCCTGGTCCAATGCCTGCTGCGTCCACAGAGAGGCGTGGCACGTGACCCCCCTGTATAGGGGGGCGGATAAGGAGAAGACACCCCACGATCGTAACTCAGCGTGCCCCTTAGCCAGAGACCCCAAGAAAGCTGCACAGGCTGGAGAAAGCTTTGGAGCCTGCTCCATCCGAGCTGTGGTCCAGGGCCAGCGGGCAGGTTGATCCTGGTCCTCACCAGCACCGTGACCCCTCGGTCCCTTCTGGCTCGTGGGGCAGCTAAAACCGTTCCGGTAGGCCCTGGCCTCTCCGGCAGGCTTCCTTTAATATACGCGAGCGTTCGGGTACCCTATGCAGTGGCTGGGACAGGCATTGCACCGTTTTCTCCATACAGGTGGGCACACAGGTCATTCGTTCAACTGGTGAGAACCCGGCAAGCGAACTGCCCTGCTTCGGAGGTAAAAATCCTCCAAAGGCTTCGGTTTGCTCGGTTTGCTGGGGACAGTCTACGGTGGGAACCCGGCCCTCTGGTCCTCCGGCCCGGGGTGCCACAGATACTGAGCTCGCGCGCCCCCTCGTGGTTACCACGAGCGCTGCGGGAGCCGCACCGATGTCAGGACCTTGAGGCTCCGTGTGGGGCCCCAAAAATCTTCGGGACACTTGCCAAGACGTCTTCCACAACCTCTCCGTGTGCTAAAAACCTCGCCCCTCATCTTCCTTCACGCTTAGGCCCCCAGCCTCTCTCTCTCACTCTGCCACCACTTTTTCCAGGTTCATCTGGAACTCGGGTCTCAGGGATCCCCTTTGCATTCACGATTTGTTCTGCGGCTCAGACGCCTGAAGCCCACCATCTTGTGCTTGCTCATGCTGGCACTGAGGCGGAGTGTACTCTCTCTCAGCTGTCTGTGCCTTGGAGGAGGCGCTGCTGGCCGCATTGTGGGCCCTCCCTGGGAGACATAACTCCTAGAACGCTGAAAATGTGTCATTCTAACGGAGGGTTGGCTCTGTAGCCAGATCCAGCAGTGGCTTTAAGCATCACGAGGGTCCCATGCTGTGGAACATAGCTTGACGCAGCCTGGGGAGGGGTCGGGAGTAAATCTGGGGAGAGGGGGGTTGCCATGGCTTGACTGCAGGCCCTGAACTGCCCCCTTGAACGCCAGCCACCGAGCCGCAGGCCACCCCCTTCCCTTCCCCTGCCTCATGACAGGGTTCCAAGCCTATGAACCACTCCACACAACTTCCGGGACAGCAGGGGTCGGGCCTCTTGTTCCCGGGAATAATGGAATAACAGTGGGAATGACGGCAAAGGTCTGGCTGACAGAGAAATGCCTGCGGCAAAAGTTCAGAAGAAAAGGGCCGAGGCCGGCTCCACGGGAAGGAACGGTCAGATGGGCGTGACCCCAGGAGAGTCATGTCTGCTCACAGGACACCCATCAGTGCACCCAAATGTGCCTGCACCAAGGCCTTCACCGTGACTGCAGGGGGGGATCCCCAGATCTCCCATGACTGCAGGGGGGATCCCCAGATCTCCCATGACTGCAGGGGGGATCCCCAGATCTCCCATGACTGCAGGGGGGGATCCCCAGATCTCCCATCTGTGAGGTTCATGCACAAGCGAGTGTGGGAGCACATTCTTGATGATCACTTGTGATGCCTGATTCTTAGCAAGCCTTCCTCCCCCTCCTCCTCCTCTTCCTCCTCCTCCTCCTCTCCTCCTCCTCCTCTTCCTCCTCCTCCTCCTCTCCTCCTCCTCCTCTCCTCCTCCTCATCCTCTTCCTCCTCCTCCTCCTCCTCTTCCTCCTCCTCCTCCTCCTCCTCCTCCTCCTCCTCCCCCTCCTCCTCCTCCTCCTCCTCTTCCTCCTCCTCCTCCTCCTCCTCCTCCCCCTCCTCTCCTCCTCCTCCTCCCCCTCTTCCTCCTCTCCTCCTCCTCCTCCTCTCCTCCTCCTCCTCCTCTCCTCTTCTCCTCCTCCTCCTCCTCTCCTCCTCCTCCTCCTCTCCTCTTCTCCTCCTCCTCCTCCTCTCCTCCTCCTCCTCCTCTCCTCCTCCTCTCCTCTTCCTCCTCCTCCTCCTCCTCCTCCTCTCCTCCTCCTCCTCCTCTCCTCTTCCTCCACCTTCCCTTTTTCCTCCTCATTGTATGTTAATTTGTTTGAGACTGAGTCTCTCTACACAGCCCTGAATATCTGGGACCAGGCTGGCCTCGAACTCAGAGACCAGGTGCCTGTCTCTGCCTCCTGAGTGCTGTGATTAAAGGCCTGGACCACTGCACTGGCCAAAGCCTTCTTTTTAAGAGCACCCAGGAGGGGCTTGTCTGAAGATTAACAAGTCCTTCACTTGTTAAGTTTGCTTCAGCGCTTAGTGTGACATTGGAATCCAAGACTTCAAATGGAGATCAAAAGGATCCAATAAATAGCATCCTCTTCTCTGCCCAAGCTTGGGACAAACTGAAAAGTCAGCCTGGAGTGAGAGGTGATGGTGAAATCAACATTATCTTTCCTGCTGGCCAAGCCCAAACTGAAGGACATGAAGGACATGAAAACCTTCAGACCCAACCTTGGGGGACACAAACATTCTCATGGGGAACTGAACCGAGAGTGTGGAAGAAGCCACTCGTTACACTGATGAAACCTGATCTCTGTGAAAAAGCACTTCCCCATTCTTTAGCATGTTGGTTGGTCCTTCTTGGGAGGTCAGGCATGGGGTGCATGCCTGTAATCCCACATTCAGGAGACTGAAGTACAAAAAAAAACCTGTGTTTGGTGCCAGCCTGGGCTACAAGACCCTGTCTCAAATCAAGCAAGCAAGCAAAACAACAACAAATAGGTAAAACTGTACTTACAACTCTCAAAAGTCTATAAAGGAATAAGATTCTTGTGTCCGCCTGAACTCTGCCAGGAAGTGAGGGAGCCACATGGAACATGGGCAGGAGGAGCTGTCCCTGTGTCCTCCCTCCAAGACGGGCTCCGAAGGCCCACTCTGCAGTGGGTCCACTTCCACGCCTCTCTCCAGGCCCTGCTCTGCAGAGTGGGAAAGCCTCACTTAAACACTTTGACATTAAGCTCTAACGGCTGACAAGCCTTTTCTCCTTCATAATTTAAAGGCAATTGTTAACAGCAGACCAATTCTTGTTAACACCAATGAATATCTAGTTCAAATAGCAGGACTGCGGAGAGCAAACGGCAAAGTGAAAAGCTCCAAGCAGGAAAGAGGAAGGGCTTCGGCCGAAGAAGGATGCTGTGAGCCCACAGGAAGGCTCTGTGGTTCCAGACGGATAAATGATAAACAGGACTGCAAGAAAACAGAGGCTGTGGGGTCTAGAAGCTGTTCCTGGAACAGGGACTCTCTTCTGACACTGTGTGCATGTTTAAGGACCTCTTACTATTGTACGTACACACATAGGCACATGCGCACACACAAGAACAGACACACACATGCATACGTGTGTGCAAAAACCCCTCTTTTGGGCTCTGGTATTTTGAGACTTGATGCCCTGTAGGTGAGGCTATCTTCAGCCTCTCTGTAGAAATGCAGCTGTGCGCCTCCACACATGGCTTTGATTTTGTTGTTGTTGTTTATATTTAATGTTATTTTTTATTTGTATATGTAGAAGGTGTGTGTGTGTGTGTGTGTGTGTGTGTGTGTGTGTGTGATGGGGAGTGTGCACCTGTTACTTTGCAGTGTGGAGACCAGAGGAAAACCTTTGCGGAGTTGGTCTTGGAGATCAAGTCCGAGTCATCAGGCTTGTGCAGCCAACGCCATTACCGATGGAGCCCTCTCGCCAGCCCAAAGTCTCGTCTTTGACAATGCGCAGCTAAACTGACAAGAAGGAAACCCGAAATGACTAAAATGTGCATTTTGGTGTTCAGTGTAGCTTGCCTTGCCTTCCTGAGCTCCGGGGTTTGAGGCTGAGCCCCCAGAATGTAAACACTCATGTAGGCGTGATCCCAAATGCGGGCGCTGGGCTCTGCGGGCGCATTGCACTCCTCCCTGGCTGCCAGTCACGGGGCTGAAGCCCAGGTTTCCCTGGGGCAAATGGGAGGAGAGGAGAGTCTCTTCTCAGGGGAGAGAGCGCCCTTTCTGGAAAGGTGCCGAACAGATCTCCTAAGACAGGGTGGGATGTGACAAGAGGCCTCTCACCGTCCAGGAAGCCTGAGCTTGCGGATTTCTAGAGCTGAACTGACTTTAAAGCGTGATTTGGAAGATTTTAAAATTGCTCCATGTTGGGGGTGTCCCTCCTCTATGTCCAAGGAACAAATGGACAAAAGGCATTTTTCTTTTTCTGTGGAGGAGGGCATGTTAAGCCCAGGCTTAAAACTATCTACACAGATAATGTTTTTAATAAATGATTTTCAGTAATAACTACTCAACTCGCGGGGAAAGAAGATCCAAATCACACTAGCGAAACAGAGATTCCTGATACGATGAGAACGGAACACGGATAGTGTTTTAATGTGTTTAAGTAGTAAGTGGAACGGCTTAAAATAGCACAAAAATTAAACTTTAAACGGCAGAGTAAGACTGGAAGAGTGCAAAATGGATCCCCTAGAAATAAAGTATAATCACTTATTTATATTACATTCAGTGGACAGATTGAGCCAAAGGTTATGCCACAGGCCCCCAGACCTTAGCACCGCTGACTCCATGATGGAAGCTCCGTTCAGGCCACACAGCACCGCCTGCCCAAGTGAAAACCACGACCTAATCTATCGAAGTCCACAGTTCCGGAGAAGACCGCACAGGACAACGGACTCTGCCTTGGTCACCGTTCTCTAAAGGAACGAAGCTGGCAGCATGAACATATACATTTATGGAATGTATACATGTGCATCAAAAGGGAGTTATTGGTCTGGCTGTGGCCCAGGGGTCCGACAACGGCCTCCCCACGGAAAGGCCAAGAATCTGGCAGTTGTTCAGCCCACCACCCTGGACGCCTCGGCACCCCCCATCTGGCGCTGGGGTACTGGGGGGTCCCCAGAGAGCTGCTGGCCTCCAGGCCATCCTGGATTCCTGAGGAAGTAGACTCTAATACCAGTGGAGGACTGCTTCAGCAGCAGAACGGATGAACTGGCCAGGGAGAGCGAGGGCAAGCCGGGAAGGGAAGCGCTTCCTCCTCCGTGTCTTCCCCCGTCAGGGATCCAGTCAAGAAAACCCCCACAGTGGTGCTCAGCTGCTTGGGGTTTTAGTTGATTGACATCCAAGGTCAGCCATCAAGGCATCAAAGGAGAGATTGCTATGGAAATGGAAAAGTTTAAAGTACCTGGAGATGAATGAGAGTTAAGTGCAGCGTGCCAAAAATACGGCTTCAAGATGAGCATTCAGAGGGCTATCTGCAGGCGCAGACCCCTGCATTGCAAGACAAAGGAAAGCTTTTGCTGGGTCCGAGGCAACCCTAGCTACTTGAGACAAAAGCCAGGGATCATAAGTTCAAGGCCTGCCTGGGATACAGAGCTAGTTCAGGGCCAGCCTTCATAACTTGGTGAGACCTCATCGGGAAGAGACTGAGCTTACTCCATCTGCACTGGGCCTGAGTCAACCCTCAGGCAAAGCAGGAGAAGAGGAGGAGGAAGGATGCAAATAAGATTAGAGACAAAAACTGAGGCCTAGAGAGGTGGCTCAGTGGCTAAAAGCACTTTTCGCTCTTTCAGAGGACCAAGGTTCAGTTCCCAGAACCACGCAGTGTCTCACAACCCTCAGTCACTATAGTTCTGGGGGAAGTCAACACCTTCTTCTGGCTTCCACAAGCTCCTGCACACATGTTGTGAATGTGCTTACACTCAGGCACACAAACACTAAAACAGTGGATGAATTAAAAAAAAAAAAAAAAAAACTAGAACAAAATAAGCAAAATAGAAGACAGGAAAAGAATAAAGGGCAGCAATGAAACCAGGAGTTGTTTGAAAATATTCACAAACTTATAGCTAGACTGATTAGAAAAAAAATAAAGATCTAAATAACTGAGATCAGAAGTGAAAATAAGAACATTACTCTCAGCAGGTAACACTTGAATAGCTTTATGAGAACAATTTATATAACATACTCTAAAGACACACATTCCTAGTGTAAGACCTGGAGTCTCACTGCTCAGGATCGTGCCCTTCCCAGGAACTCTCACAGACCACAGCTCCATGCAAGAGCAAGAGGTTTTATTGCTATCACGATAGGGTCGAGAATATGCAAAGCACAGGGTTTTTATACCTGAAAATCAGGTCACTTTTGCTCTATAGTTTACAGCTGGTTGTAGATAGTTTACAGCTGGTTATTTCTCAGAACAGTTCACCCCACCCTTCAACAGCTCTCTGCATCTGGCTTCAATTCAAATAATCACAGTTGTTTTTTCTCATTCCCAGGTGGTCCCTCACTAGAAACACACAAACTATCAACACTGAATTCAGAAGAAATAAAATCTGAACAAACTCATAGCAAATAAAGAAACCGAACCAGCAGGATACAGTGGTGCAGGCCTTTAATCCCAGCACTCTGGGAGGTGAAAGCAGGCAGATCTGATCTTTGTGAGTTCAAGGCCAGCCTGGTCTACAAAGCATGTCCAGGACAGTCAAAGCTACACAAAGAAACCCAGCCTGAAAAAACAAACAAACAAACAATTGAACCAGTAATCAAAAGTTTTCAAAAACTAAAAGCCTCAGACTAATGATGGTGGGTTCCTGCTCTTAAGGACTGAGTCTGGCATTTCAGGACAGCCTCTGAGCTTGGTATAGGATGACAAAGTCCCTTTCTCAGCTGGGTTTCCTCTCCACCTGATCTGGGAAACCCCAGATCCTCCAAGAAGCCCTCAGGGAGATTACAAACCCGACCCTTTCCTGATAAGGAACCCATTCAGCAAGCACTTGAGGATTCCTGGAAACACCCACCCTATGCTAATGAGATCTCTTGGTGACTTGACTCTCAACCAATGACCTTCAACTGTACCTGGAGTCCTTCCCCCGGCCGTAGGGTAATTCAATACTGTTTTTCCCCTCTAAGGATAAAGATTACATTGCATGTAAATGAAGTATCCTGGTGCTTCTAGCCTCAGCCAATCAAACACATTCATCCTCAAACCTCCCCCCCCCCCACTGCTTGTAAGTCCCTGTTTCACAGGAAATAAAAGGGCATCATCTTTTCAATACGACTGTGTGAGACTCATCGTTTACTCTGGGGAAGAATGGGCTCCCCTTCTCCCTGAAGAATTCTGTTGATGGACCCCCTGAGCTTGGCTGCTGGTCAGTCAGCCGCACGCTGCTGGCCACCAAGAGCTTCTGCCATTCACGTCCTTTTTGTAGTCCACTCAGTGCTGACCACAGTGCCCGCCTGCAGGAGCAAACAACTGGCTGTTCTCGAGCAGCCATTTTTATCCGCCCCTGACTCTCTCCGTTTCAGAGCTCCAAGTGAGCCTCCATTACTGGCTGCTCATGAAGCAGCCGCTGGCTTTTCCAAGTGAAGCCAGGCCCTCATGTCGCCCTGGCTCAGGTGTCGGAGCCCTAGGCTCCTTTGGTTTGGGGTTTTCCCCTTTTCTGTCTGCAGAGTGCACTTGTGGTTTCATGGACATGAACACTTGCAAACCTACAAGTCCAGCATTACCCTGACACCAAGCCAGACAACCACAGAACAAGAAACTGCACTCCAGTGTCTCTGCAAAATATACATATAGAAATCATAAAAAAAAAAAAATACTGAGGAGGGCGTCCTGGCAGCACATTAACAACAAAAAGAGGCTTTGTTCCAAGAATTTTAGGGTGGTTCAACATATGGAAACTGAATTATATACATTACATTAACGTATTATGAGAGAATGAAGGAAACTTTCATATCATCTTAGTTGGGAAAAAAAAACCACCAACCAACAGCCATTCATGATTTAAAAAAAAAACAACTCAAAAATCTAGGAATAGAAGGGCGTTTCTTTAACACACACACACACACACACACACACACACACACACACACGAGCCTGTACACAAATCACTGAACACGGAGAGGTCTAGCTGGTGCCCACACAGAGCCTTCCCACCTACCGCCAGTGTCTTTGGCACAGGAAGGTACTCTGCACACTGCCAAAGTCGAAATGCTGGCCACAAACCCTTGATCTGCAATGGCCTCCTGCCTGCCGGTGCAATGGTGGCACAAAGGTTGGGGGAGTGACCACCAATGTCTGATCTGACTCCAAGGCCCCGCCATGGGATGGAAGCATGACCCTGCGTGGGTGGCCACAGACCTGTACTAACAGTACACAGAGTCAACACACGCAGACTAGCTCTGTTTCTACAGGTTAGAAATAGACAGCAGACTCAGCATTCAGAAAACAATTCCACTTCCACTAACATCAACACGATTCTTTAGAATAAGTTTAATCAAGGAAACCTGATTTTTATACCCAAACTATAAAATAGTATTAAAAAAAATCAAGAACTAGTAAGTGGATGCTCACATACCCATGCTTGAGGACAATATTATAAACACTTATCAGGCAGATCTACAAAGTCAGTGAAATCCTATCACCATTTTCTTGTTCTTTTCTACAGAAATGGAAACACTTTTCATGGCTCAGGAAAGAGCCTGGAAAGCCAGATCACCTTGAGAAAGAACCACAAAGCCGGGAGACACAGACTTCCTAACTTCAAACTGTACTAAAAGGCTACAGCATTGACAACAACAATAATAACAGCAATAATAACTACCAGTGTGTAAATACGGACACACTGTAAATACGGTTGACCCATGTCTCCTGGAGCATCCTCAGATGCTCACGGTCCGTTGATTTTAGGTAAAGGTGATAACGTCTCGCAGTGAGGGAAAGGATAAGCCACGGTGTCTTTGACTATCCATGTGCAAACGAATGATATTAACCTTACCTCGAGCACACAAAGTTTAGCTGAACACATGTCATCCCATTGATACATATCACTTAGTTTTTCAACCTAAAATTCAAAAAATTGTAAAATGTTTTTCCATAAATATAACTGCCCAAAAGCTAACAATGTGGTCCCTACCCTGGTTGTTTTATATTGCCCTTTAAAGGGCCCTGAAAAATTGGAAAAAGTGATTAAAATAGCAGTTAAGGACATGATGAAAGTTAAAATTTAGATTCATGTTTTTTTTTAAATAATATACTTTTTCTTTGTATCTGAGATATATTTAGCTGCGGTACATATTTGAAAAGAAATCTGAAGATAAGTAAATTTAGTAGTTGACCATAAAAGAAGTACAAGGACAACTGAGATAGAGATGAACAAATTAACATGGCTCAAGACCAAGCTTAAGATTCAAACTCACAAAACTGCACAAGAGAAAATCTTCATGACCTTGGATTTGGCAATGCCATCTTCAACATAATGCCAAAGGGATAACGCAGAGGAACTGAGCTTTTCCCAAATCAAAAACCTCTGTGCCTGAAAAGACACCATGAAGAAAGCGAAGACAGCTTACAGTTTGGGAGCAAACATTTGCATGTCCTGGATATGACAAAGCCCGGACCCTCTGGTGCTGCAGTCACGGATGCGTGGATGGCCGTGAGCTTCCGCGCGCTGCCGGAACCAAGCACAGACCCGCACTCACAGAATATGCTCAGCCGCTCTCAGACCCGAGGGTGTAAAGAATTCTTACGGGAACACACAAAAAAGGAAGAACACGATGAAAGTGGGTGTGGATCTGCTGGGCAGGGTGGGCCCGTCCTCCCAGCGCTCAGGAGGCAGAGGCACAGGCAGGCGGAACTCTGAGAGTCTGAGGCGGCCTGATCCACATAGCAAATTCTAGAACAGCCAGGACTACATAGTGAGACTGTTTAGATCTTTGAAAATTAAAATAAAAAAGTAAGGACGAGGACTTGTAAAGGCCACCTCTCTTAGGGAGACATCAACCATCCAGGTGCATGAGGGGCTGTTCAATACTATCAGGCATTCATGAAGTACAGACCGAGGCCCGGGTGAGCCAGACCCTCTCCCCTGGGGTGACGGTGATAATAATTTTTGGAGAGGAAAATAACAAGTGCTGGTGAGGACACAGAAAAGACTCCTTAAGTATTGCTGGTGATGATGAAAAATGCCAGGAACGCTGTGAGGAATCAGCCGGCACTTGCTCAAGTTCCTAAATACTTACCCAGCGCCACTGTCCACTCGCAGACTGACCCGTGTATGCTCACAGCAGAGCTATCCAAACTGGCCAATAAATGGATACATCCACACTAGACTATTATTTGGCTGCTAGAAAGAATGAAATCCTGACACGTGTCCATTGTGGAAATACGGGAAGCACAAAAGGTCAGTGCAAAAAGCCATGGTAGGGTGTCATTTATGTGGACTTTCAGAAGAGTTGGAGAGCACACAGTGTCTGTCAAGAGCTTGGTAAACGGGAAATGGGAGTAATGGGTTTGGGGGTTGCTTTAGGGAGAAAGAATGTTCTGGAAGGAGATGGTAGCATTTTGAAGTGGCAGCCCAAACTAAGACAACATAGACAGCCAGATTCACGGCTCCCTAAAGGCCCCTCTACTTGACTCTTTCTCCTGTTTTTCTGAAGTAGTTTATACAGACCTCATGGCATTTCACTCCCATACTCTTATTGAAATATGCTTCTGCACATGAAAAATGCACATTTTCTCACATAATTGCCATGGATTTTCACACTAAGACTATTAGCAAGGATAGCTTGGTAATATCTAATTGAGCTTTGTCTCATTGTCTTAAAAATGTCCTCATTAGTCAGCTTTCAGTGATTACAACGGAGCACCCAGGGCGATTAACTGCTAAAGGGGAAGGCGGTAGATAGTGTTCCGGAGGCTCCAGGATCGGGTACAAACAGCTGCTTTGGGCCACTGGCGGGGTTGCTGGGGGGCAATGACAGAGCACGTCAAAGCCAGAAAATAGAGAGACACGAGGAAACTGAGGCCTCATGGGGGCCCACGGTCTGTTCTTTCCTTTTAAACAGGGTTTTGCTGTATAGCCCTTGCACTCTTCTTGTAGCCCAAGCCGGCCTCCAACTCTCTGTTCTTGAAGTTACTATGTAGCCCAAGCTGGCGTCACACTCTGTGGCCATTATTCTGCCTGGGTCTCCTGAGTGCTGGAGTCATAGGTGCTCTCCCCCATGCCCGGCCTCAGTGATCTTCTGAGGGCATCCCCAGGGATCTGAGGCAAGCTTCTGCACTCCCCAATTGCACCACCTGGGACCAAGCTTCTAACCTGTGAACCTTTGCAGGGACAGTGAGTACCAGAGCCTGTGCTCTCAGAGACAGTTTGCTGGAACTGGGATCAACGCTGGCTTGTTGATCTTCCCTCTTAAACCTCGTTAGAGTAGCCCTTCTCCTCCAACCCTGCCGTTACTCTCTTCTCACTGAAAGCAAAGGAAGGAAAGAAGAAAGGAAGGGAGAGAAGGAGGCAGGGAGGCAGGGAGGGAGGGAGGGAGAAAGGGAAGGAGGGAGGAAGGAAGAAATAAACAAACAAACAAACAAAACAACAACAACAAAGAAACACAGACAAAACAAAATGGAGTGAGTTAAGGTGGTCCCAGCCTGGAGCTCATTTTCTGCAGTTGTTGGTTTCTTGCTCTTGCATTCATTCCTGTACTTTTACTTGATAATCTGATGCCTGGGAGCATGCGTGCATGGGTGCCTGTGTGGGTTAAAAACCTTTCAAACTTAAGGGAATACTTCCTGAGCAGGGGGATGGCTCAGTGTGTGTCTGTGTCGGGTGACCTGAGTTTGATCTTGGGATCCAAATAAAGGCTGGAAGAAGGGAACTGACTCTAACCTCCACGTGTCTGCCACGGCACCTATGCCCGCAACTATGCACACACTG
Organism: Meriones unguiculatus; assembly: GCF_030254825.1. Lineage (NCBI taxonomy): Eukaryota > Metazoa > Chordata > Mammalia > Rodentia > Muridae > Meriones > Meriones unguiculatus. The sequence continues at coordinate 56,267,252 of NC_083368.1, read as the reverse complement.
ATAATAATTCATTTAACTTAAGCTTTTGAATATAGGTTGTTGGTGTCATGCCTTACCGCCCAAGACCATGTTAGTATGTTTTTTGTTTTGTTTTGTTTTGTTTTTTACAAGTGAGGCTATTGTCAGTCACAGCTTGCATGTTTGTGAGCCCAACACTAGGGAGGCTAAGGCAGGAGGACTGCCATAAATTTTAGGTCAGCCTGGTGAGACTCCTGTCTTTAAATGAAAGAAAAAAGAAAGAAAGAAAGGAAGAAAGAAAAAAAGAAAGAAAGAAAGAAAGAAAGAAAGAAAGAAAGAAAGAAAGAAAGAAAGAAAGAAAGAGCTCACTAGGGCTTGCTAACTTCTAGCCCAGCTGAGAAGGGGCAAGTCCCAGGTTCAAGGAGAGACGCTGCCTCAAAAGGAATGGCGGGGGAAGGACAGAGGTGGGCAGCTGACGCCCTCTTCTGGCCGCAGGCACACACGCAAATAAACGCGCCTCGATTTTAAATGGAGAAGGAAGAGTGGAGGCGAACACCAGCCAAGTGAGGCCCTTCGAAATGTGACTGTTGTCTGCCTCGTGTGTTCACTCAGATGTCAGCAGCTGCCTCGGCTATGGCTTTTCTGCTGGCAGTACCCAAGCTGAGGCGGTGATGCTTCATCCCGGTCCTACATCTGGTCTCCTCCAGCACCTGGACCACTTTGTGATTTCAGCCCACTTACGTGGCAGAGCATCCGTCCACTCAGGCTCGTCTGAAGTTTCCTCGGATCACGCTCCGGCTCCGCACCTTCGGGAGGAAGAGAGCAGAAGTGATGCTGAGGCCTGGCAGGAAAGCATGGATTCAATTTGTCCCACACTGATAATGTTAACCTTGATTAGCAGCTTGCGGTGGCTGCTGCGGGGCTTCTCCACGGAAGTCCTCCCTTCCCCTTAGGTAATCAATAACTATTGTGAAGCTCTGTGATACCCCGTCACTCTTCATTTTCCGCTCACTAGTTTTAGTGTCTATGATGTTTCTTAGCTAAGTTAATTATTACAGTAAGGGTTGTCAAATTTTCTGACTCATCAGTCTTTCTGCATTTATTGGTTGGTGTCATAAGGAAAAGCCATAGGTCTGGGATGGTGGCTCAGTGACAGAGTGCTCGCCTAGCCTGTGTGAGGCCCTACGACCTCAGAAACACTGACCAGACATGGCGGTACACGCTTTTAAGTCCCAGCACTTAGAGGCGGGAGGTTATCTGTGAGTTTGAAGTCAGCATGGTCTACAGTTTTAGAAAAGAAAAAGCCTTGCAGTCTTGCTTCCTTTTTCTTTCTCTTAGCATGGGCTTCTGGATTCATGATTCATAACTGAGTTCTAACCTGTTACTGATATTTAATTTGATGATCAAATACATACCAGTGAGAAGCAGTTCAGGTTGGCTTTCTGTGTAGCTGGGCATTCCTTGCTTCCCAGCGTAAGAGACTCCACACATGTCTTACAGTTTTCCTTCCTTACCCTTGAACTGAATTACAGTTCCTTTTATTGGCCAGTGTTAGAAACTACAATTTAAGCCCTTAGTGGGCCCTTTGCTATTTGATGGTAAGGTTATGGGGTTCAAGTAGACAGAGAAAGTCCCTCTGTCTGCCTGTCTCTCTGATAGCTGAGTTGTTATCTGTGTGGTTTCATTCTGTTACTTGATAAAACTCTGACCAAATACAGCACAGGGAGGAAAGGACTTATTTGGCTCACAGTTCGTCACTGAGAGAAGTCAGGGCACGGACCACTGAGGCAGGAACGGTGGAAGGACAGGACTCTCGGCTGCTCACCGGTTCATGCTGGGCCACGTTCCTTACACAGCCCAGGACCGTCTGTGTAGGGATGTGCCGCCCACAGTGGGCTGGGCCCTCCCGCATCAGTTAGAAATCTAGACAGTCTTCCGAGGACTTGTCCAGAGCCAATCTATCTGGCAACTTCTCTGTGGGGACTCTCCTCTCCGACGACTCTAGGCTGTGCCAAGTAACCTCAGTCTCCGTCAGGTCGGCCTTTCGGCATGTCTGTGCGGGGTGGTCTTGGTTACGTTAAGTGACATGGAAGACCTACCCTAAAAGCCAGCGATGTCACCCCTGCACCTGGGTCCTGGAGAGCAGAGCTGGTGAGCACGTGTGCACGCATTCCCTCTGATCTGAACGTGACTAGTTGCCTCAAGTTCCTCAACTGTCTGTCCTCCAATAAGAAATTGCAGCTTGGAATTACAAGCGGAATAAGCTCTCTCTCTAGTTGTTTCTTCCAGACAGGATCTCGCTGTGGAGCCCTGGCTGTTCTGGAACTCACTCTCTAGACCAGGCTGGCCTCAGACTCAGAGATCTGCCGGCCTCTGCTTCCTGAGTGCTGGGATCAAAGGCGTGTGACACTACCACAGGGCAAACTCAAATATATTTAAAAGGTAGTCAACTGATAGGCAACTGAAATCTATCATTTAGGGCTGGAGAGATGGCTCAGCGGTTAAGAGCACTGGCTGCTCTTCTAGAGGACCCGGGTTCAATCCTCAGCACCCACCTGGCAGCTCACAACTGTCTGTAACTCCAGTTCCAGGGGATCCGACATCCTCGCGCAGACAGACATGCAGGCAAAACAGAAACGCACATAAGATAAAAATAAATTATATAAAAAATAAATAGACAAGCCATAACTCGACAGCAAATGGAGAGAAGGAACCTAGTTTTAAAAGAAAAACAAATGCACGGTCCTCAGAAGGACATAATGTACAAACGAGAAAACATAAACGACCCATAAGCACATAGAGAGATTCCGGCCTGGCAGTAGCCAAGAAAAAAATAACGCAAATCAGAACTCAGCGCAAACAGGCCCATCTCACACCACGGGCTCCGGTGTGACTTGATGCTGTGCCTTGAGGGGAAGGTGAATCTTCTGAGGCCCAGGCGCCACGCTGCCCCGTGAGCACTGGGCAGATGTGCAGATGTATGTCACACAGCACGCCCACGAGTGAGCCCACGCGGGATAACAAAAGCGTAGAAGGAGAGAGAAAATATAACGTAGTGCTGAGCTGAAGACGATGCAGACAAAGGCTGTGAAGCCGTCCAAACCCACCGATATCTACGGGTGAGAACACATTACATAGCCGTACTTAGATGTTTCAAACATTTTTGCTCGCTTATTTTTAAGTGGGTTTTTAGGTGTTTCGCCAGCATGGGAGCATGTGTACCCGATGTAGGACCCCAAGAGGGCGCCGGATCCCCTGGGACTGGAGTTAGAGCAGCTGGTTATTTATTCCCGCCGGCGCTGAAGATCGAACCGGGTCCTCTGGAAGAGTAGCCAGTGCTGAGCTAGCTCTCCAACCTTCAGTTTATATTTGTTTCCAAAAAAGCACACACACACTCCTAGCTGGACACAGTGGTGCACGCCTTTAATTACAGCACTCTTAAGCAGAGGGAGGTGGGTTTCTGAGTTCGAGGCCAGCCTGGTCTACATAGGGAATTTAAGGTCAATAGAATGAGAGCTGACTCAGAACGAAACAGGACAAAACAAAGCACCCACCCCAACTAAGAGTTCTTTCTTCAGGTGTAGCTAATAGGTTTGTTTTTGTTTTGTTTTTGAAAGATCCGCAACAATCATAACAGCAGCTAGCTCGGAGGATAAAGGAGAGGTGATCCCCTTAGAGATTTTTTAAAATAATTTAAAAAATGAGGCCCGCTAATTGTTACAGCTATTTGGTCTTTTTAAAATATGTATCTTGCATTTGTTATGAGCATCCCTATGCGCACAGGCGCAGGCGCTCGTGGAGGCCAGAGGGCAGCTGACGCCCTGGAGCCCAGTTACAGGCTGCTTGAGAACCAAACTGCTTTCAGAGCACGGAGAGCGCGCTTAACCCCGAGCCATCTCCTCAGCCCTCAGAGGGTAACTTGCTCAAGCCAGTCCTTTCCTTCTACCATGAGTCTTGGGAATCACATTTAGATCACCAGGCTTGGTACCTTTGCCCCCCGAGCCATCTCCCCAGTCCCGTATGTTCGTTTCTTTGTTTTGTTTTTCCAGACAGGGTTTCTCTGTGTAGCCCTGGCTGTCCTGGACTCACTCTGTAGACCAGGCTGACCTAAAACTCAGAGATCCGCCTGCCTCTGCCTCCCGAGCGCTGGGATCACGCATGCACCACTGTGCCTGGCTCCCAGTCTCACTTCTGATACATCTTAAGATAAAGAGATCTACGTCCAGTCTGTCAGCCTCCCTTACCGATAAGGGGTACATTAAGCCCTCCCTTACCGAAAAGGGGTACATTAAGCCCTCCCTTACCGAAAAGGGGTACACCCAAGACTTCAGGTGGTGTCTGAGGTCAGGAGAGTCTCGGAACCCCGAGCACGCTGCAGCACATTTCTCCTTCTGTATGCACACAACGGCCGACTTTAGTTTCTGAAAGGAGGTGCAGTAAGAGACGAAGAGCCACTTGGTAACCAGAACTCAGAAGGGCTCCCGGCATGAGTGGTGTGTGGGCGTAGCTTCCTGCTCGGCGTCTTCTTGCACGGCCACATTTTCACTCCAAAACAGCGCTCGCAGCCTCTGTGGAATGCGTGACACTCTCTTCTCCACTCGCATGCCCCGTGGCCTTTGCTGTGAACACTGAGCACCACGCCCGTCATTTAGGCTGGTGGCAGGGGGAGCGAAGTGGTGGCCCGGCAGCCTAGGCGCAGGCAGGCTGGGCACCCTGGGCAGAAGGGGGGGTTCGTGTCACGGGCAGCCCAGCAGCAGGTAGCCAGAGACCTAACCACGCTGTCGCCCAAAACCTGTCAGACATTTCCAGTCTACGTGTTTGTGGAACATGGAGGGGGGCGGGGCCTAGGCGTGCCACACGTGTGGCCGTCACAGGACCGCTTCCGGGGACTGGTTCTCCTCTTCCCTCCCGTGAGCCTTGGGGACCGGCCTGGGCTGTGGGGCATGGCAGCCATCCCCCACAGTATTGTTTTGCTGTGCTGTGCACACGGCCTGTGGCCTGCCACGCCTCAGCAAACCGCGCATGGGTCCCACCAGCTTTCAGCAAAGCTCTTCTGCCACCTTCTTATGTGCATGTGTGTTTTGTGTGTGCACTTGTGCGCGCGTGTGAGCACGCAGCGTCACACAGGCCTTGCCTGGGCGAACAGGCGCCCCAAGGCTCACAGCAGCTGCTGGGGAGATTTCCACGGTGCATCCTTCACACTCTCTCTGCCAAAATTCCACAGCACCCTGGGGTGTCTGGCAGCAGAAAGTCCCGGGCCCCCATAAGCACGACCACCGAGGGGCCGCACGTTAGTGCCCTGGGTTCTCGGGTACCTGGGTCCCAAGCATCTGCCACAGCCCAAATCCAAGCCAGGCCAGCTTAGAGGCTTCATTCTCAGGACTGCAGCTCTCGGAGAGCAGGGGCAGGTGGAGAACCTGCAGCCAGGCCCCTTGTAGGGTTGTGTGGCCTGAACAGGGGGCACCCCTCCCCGCCATCCCACCACTTAAGAACCGCGAGTGAGCACAGGCTAGCTCCAGGCTTGCCCCAGAACCTCGGAAAATCCTGCCCAGAATTCCCCCACCCCAGACCACCAGGGAAGGATGGGGCTGGGTGGGGGGAGGGAAGAGGGTGAGGACACAAGAATGCAAAGCCCAAGGTGGGCGCTGTGAGTGGAGGGTGCTGCAGAGAGGAAGGAGCCCGAGGTTCTGGGTTCCAGCAGCTGTGGGCTATGCCGGTCTCTCAACTCCCAGTTTGGCGTCCAGGCTGTCCAGACACGGATGCTCCAGAACATAATTTCTGCTCGATGCCCTTCAGGGGAAAGCAAGCTTTGAGAAGTGAGGGGCATGCCTCTGCTGGGGGAGGGGCCTCACTAGCTCTCCCCCTCCCCCACTCAGCAGAAAGCCTGCCCCTGGGTGAGAGGCAGGAACTGGAGTGGGGACCCCATAGCCAGTCCCTTCCTGTCCATTCCTGTCCTCCTTGGGGTCTCACTCAGGTGACGCAGAGCTCAGCAGAAGGTGGCCGGTTCCCCTACTCATCCCCTCTCATCTCTATAGTGGGGGTTTGAGAGGAATTAGGACTGCTGGGCCCAGCGAGCCCCCTCCCACACCCCCTTTCGGAGCCCATCCCTAGCAGGCTTAATTAACTTCGTAAAACACTCGATAGCCCTGGGTGATGGGAGCTATAAAATTGCAAAGTCTGATTAAAAATAATAATGAGAATGCCTAGTGCCATTAGCCTGTTCCCGAGCCCTTAACAAGGATTAATTAATTAATCAGCTTCTTTGCAGCAAGGGGAGCAGGCCAGGGTTGTGGGCACCCCCTTTAGGAGAGGGGAGCCATAGGTTAGAGATGGTGTGCTCTCTGGAAGGCTTTGCCTGGCCTGTTACATCTATGAGGACTTGCACCTCAGGCAACAGGTCTGCTACAAGGAGGTTTGTTTGAGGGAAGGGAAGCGGGGAGGAGTTAGATTCTGAGTGAACCAGGAGAGCAGAGAGAGAGAGAAGCCGAGAGAGAGAGAGAAGCCGAGAGGCGGGCGGATTCTCACATCCCACGCACCAGGTGCAGCTGTGACATAGGGCGCTGTCAGGACCCTAAAGGCCCCCGAGGGCAGGCCAGTCGAATTGTCTGCACGCCAGCATGACCATACTCTGGACCTTACAAGGAGCCGAGCCATCCTGAGCACCAGGTCCGGCCCGTAGGGCGGCCCCTTTGGGCCAGCCCTCGGCTATGGGTCTTGGAGAGGTGGTCTCCCTGTGCATGCCCTCAGCTTCCTCATCGGGAATACTCAGACGTGATGGTCGCTTTCCAGGACGCCTTCCAGCTTCGGCGAAGGATGTGACTCAAGCGGCCAGAGGGCCACGTGGCCTGATTCTAGCGCCATCTCTCTGGGGAGAGGAGCCAGGGTTTCCATGGGGGAAAAAGTCAGCTTCTGCCTTACAGAAAGAGTTTGGCTTATCACCAAGACAGGAGGTCTCTGGCCGTCAGTCACCTCCTTTTTTTTTTTTTTTTTTTTTTTTTTTTTTAAGACCATTTTTTCTTGCTCACATTTATCTGTGTGAGCATGTGGCGTTCAGAAGACAACCTGCAGGAGCCATTTCTCCCCTGCTCCGTGGGTTCTGGGACTGGACTTAGGCCACGGGGTTTGCTGGCCACCACTTCTCTGTGTGTGTGTGTGTGTCTGTGTGCTTGTGTGCGTGTGTCTGTGTGAGTGTGTGCCTGTGTCTGTGTGAGTGTGTGTGAGGTAAACACGGGCATCTGAGGCGGCCAGAGACGGGGTTGGACCCCCGGAGCTGGGGTTCCAGCTGTGGCCTGCTTGGCGTGGGTGCTGGGAAATGAACCCAGGTCCTCTGGAAGAACAGCAAGTTCTCAGCTGGGCGCGGCCTCTCCCGATTTGCTGCTCTTTTTACATAATATGAAATTTACTGTTGTCTACACTTTGTTCATTTAGCTTTTGCGGTTATAATGTAATTATATAATTTTCCACTTCTCTTTCCCGCTCCAGACTCGCTCACACGCTCGTTCTGTGCAGCCCTCACTACCATCCACATCCGCCACCAAGGAAGCTCTCCCCTTCACCCCCTCCCCACCAGGCCACGTCTTCCGACTTTCTGGGTCTCAGCACATGGCGCAGGCGGAAGGGACGGCGCAGCCCTGTGTGCTGGCTCTGCTGTGCTTAGCACAGTGCCAAGGCTCATCCACCTCACCATGACCTGAGGCCTTCCCACCTTCTGGCTGGGCCGGGAGTTGGTGTGTGGTGCGGTGTTGCCGAGGGCCCGCGGGCCGAGAAGCTGTTTCTCCGGCAGGTGCTGCCAGGCCTTGGCCAAGGGCTCCTGGAAGATAAAGGATGAAGCGCACCACCTCCAGGCCTGTCACTTCTGCTCACTGGTTACCACGGAAAAACGCTGCGCAGGAGAGCAAACAGGGACGAGTTTTGTTGCAGAATACAAAATGCGTATGAATTTTCTCACCCAAAGCTGGGGCTTGGGGAAAATGCTGTGCTTCAGACTCATCATCTTCCAGCCGTGGACCCGAAGGGAACCTGTGGGCAGCTGCGAGGAGGACTCAGCATCCCTGACCCGGCAGGGATCTGGTTTGCTGTGGCCTGAGGGGAGCTGGGCAGACGAGGCCTGCGGTTTAGCTGGTACCCGGCTCCGCACTCCAATTTTAACCTTGAAAAGCCAAAGCACAAGAACACTGTGATCCTCATGAGACCCCTGAACCTTGCTGTGAGCAGTCTGAGAGCGAACTCCAAGCCAAGGGGCCTGGGGCTGTCTGGAGCGACCTAGAGTCTCCGCCTCTCCTGGAGCTTCGTGGCGGAGCAGGAAGAATAAAGGAGGCGAGGGGGTGGGAGAGCTGAGCCAGCCCCTTGGGGCTGGCTCCCTGCCTCGCCCTGCCTAGGAGGACCAGCAGTCTCCCTGGGGCTGAGGGTCACCTCCACTGCTGGCCGCTGGGGGCACCACAGCATCCGCTGCAGCTTGAAAGACTCCACAATAATTTGGCCTGAGAGATGAGCACCGAAAAGTTGCCGGTTTAATTTAATTTATTTCAATTATATTTTAATTTAAGCTGTTTCGGCATTTACTCTCCCAGCTATCTTTTCTCATTCCAAAGTTGTTAAATGATTGCAGCTCTTGAAGAAAGATAAGATTGAAAACGGTCAGATTGCCCGGAGGAGCCAACCCAATCCCAAGGCTCCCCCCCTCCTGCCCCCCACGAGCCCTGTGTGTCCTCTTGGACTCTCAAGGCCAGTTGGAGGGGTGGCAGGGACCGTCGCCTCTGATGGCCTCCTTCACCACCCGGAGGCAAAGAGTAACAGCGCCGACTGTTGACTGACACCTGGCCTGCTCCATGCCTTTCCTCCCTGCTCCTGCACTGCCCAGAACAGCCCGAGGCTCTGAGGCCAGGAGGCAGAGCCAAAGACCCGCAGCCTCCAACTACAAAGAGCTCAAGAACAAGAAGCAACATGGAAAACATGCCCGAAGGCTTGGGCAGCCACGGGGCAGGGGGCTCTGCCGGCACTGGGCTCAGTGGGAAGCCCTGGGCATCCTCCAGCAGAGGGGCTTCCCAGGCGGAGGTTCTCTGGATCTTCTGCCTGAATCTCCAACATCAACTCGGTTTTGAAAGGGCATTTTAATCAGCTGGGGACCACAGTTGCAGCTCTTAGGCGAGCAAGCCTCTCTTAAGCGACAGCTGTGTGTCCTCAAGCAGGGAAGCTGCCAGCTCTGAGCTTCAGTTTCCAAATGCAAATTGGGACCACGGTCTTTCACCATAAAAGGTTTGGATGGCACACAAAGTGACGCATTTCCCCAGCACACTTTCTCGCTGTATTGATTACTTGTTACTGTGACAGTGTAACAAAGATGTGACAGTTAGTTTCCATTGTCAACACTGTGTAGTCACCTGGAAAGGAGTCTCAAGAGCTTCTGTCTAGAAGATGTCCGCCTGAGGCCATGTCTGTAAGGAATTTTTTTCTGTGTTAACTAAGGTGGGAAGAATTTCCCAGGCAGGGGATTCTGAACTTTGTGAGAGCGCTGAGACTCGGGCCTAGAGCGACGGCTCAGCAGTCCAGAGTGCTGGCTGCTCTTCTAGCGGCCCTAGGTTTGATTCCCAGCACCCAAGATGGTGGCTCACAGCTGTCCGTAACGCCAGTCCCAGGAGGACCAACACCCTCTTCTGGCCTATGCAGGGACAGCATGCACACAACAGACAGACAGACAGACATGTGGGCAAAACACCCAAACACATGAAATAAGAATAAAGGAAAGAAATTGAAACAGTGGTAAACTGAGCTAAGCACCAGCATGAAGAACCCACTTGCGCTGCGTCTGCTGATGTGGCCGACTCCCGCAGTCCTGCCCCGTTACTCTGACGGCCTGTAACCAGGAACTGTGAGCACAAATAAATCCTTTCCTGCCAAGGTTGCTTTCATCCTGGTATCTTATACAGCAGCTGGAAAAGAAACTGAGACAGGGGTCCGTTTGTCTGCAGCTTGAGGCTGCCGTCTGTCACAAGGGGGAAGTCACGGCAGCAGGAAGGTGGTGCAGCTGCTCACCCCACATCCGTAGCCGGGAGGCCAGAGAGGTGAACGCTGCCTCCTCCACACTGTCTAGGGCCCCAGTCCATGGGGTGGCATTGCTCACACAACTGAGAGTGGAGGAGCCTCCCCAAGAGCCAGCGGCTCCTTCTGGGGGCAGCCCAGAAAGATAGGAGAAAAAGCTTTTTTTTTTTTTTTTTTACTTTCTACTGGCCTTTGCCTCTTGCTTGCGAGTGCATCTACTTTGCTGATGCTTCTGCCACTGCCAGACTCCTTGCCTAACGTCAGAATCCAGCTTCTTCAGCCTCCCAGCATGGGCTGAAGACCAGTGGCTCTACAGGAATCCTCCTGGCATCCAGTGCCTGACTGGGACTGTTCAGGCATCCCAGAATAGTATATGTATATACTATATATAAGTAACTATATATAACTCTCTCTATATATAACTATATAGTATATATGTACTATTATATGATATATATACTATATACTATATATACTATTATTTATACTATATATACTATTATAGTATATATATATATACAAGTATATATATTCTATTAGTTCTGTTCCTCTAGAGAACCCTGACTAAATACATCTACCTTCTCAGTGAGGCCTTTCTTGTGTATTCTATTTAAAGTTACAGCTCAAATCCCTAACTTCTGGACTCAACCCTTTTTCCTGGCATAGTAACTGTCCCTCATCGTGGTACTTGTGCGACACTGCTCAAGATGTCCAGTGAGGTGTTACAGGTGTGGAGCTCAAGTCTAAGCACAAAACTCGCCTGTGTCTCGTGCGTGCTGTAACGCAGTCAGACCTAAGAAAGTTTGTGTCTATCAAAGCATCAGCCTGGAGGTGTCGTGTTGATGCTTAAAAGCCTATACTCTGGAGCATTTCAGATTTAGAACTGCTGGCTTTGGGACCCTCAGCCTACCTACTGTGTCTGTGTTTATGTGACACTGAGTGTGTGTCTCTGTCTTAGCTATCGGCACCCAGGCAGGAAACACTTGTGCCTTTCAGTTCTGAGGCTTCTGGTCTGGACTCAGGGTCCAAACATAAGCCAGTCTGGTGCTGACTGGCTTCTGTTCTCAGACTGCTCTCCCGCCCATGATGAAGGAGCTAGCTAGATCTCTGACCTCTTCCTAGAATGACACTAATCCTATTTGTGAGGGGCAGACCCTCATGACTCACAGAGGTACACTGGGAATAAGATACCAGCATATAAATTTGGGGTGAGACCAATGACCCCTACCTCAGCCGGCTGCAAGGGTGGGGGCAGGCGTCTGTCTGTTTTGTTTACTGTTGGATCATGAGGCGGACAATAATGCCAGGAACACGTCGGAGATGCAACAAATGTTCCATGACAGAAGGAGATGGGAGCATTTGCTTGTAGGAGATGGAACATGAATGGGTGTGTGGTTGGAGAGGACAGCAAATAGACGATTCTTACTTCGCTGGGGGAAAAAAAGTTTTAAATAAAAGTAAGTTTTAAATTCAAAAAGAAAAGAAAAAGAGGTCATGAATTTGAAAGAGAGTAAGGAGGAGTAATGAGAGGCTTTGGAGGGGGAAGGAAACAATGTAACTACATTATAATCTCAAAAAAAACTGTAGGCATAAGGTTAAAAAGAGAATATTAAATTCTGTAACAGTGTTGGTGGCCCACACCTCCAATCCTAGCGCCCGGGAGGTTTGTCGGAAGAATCAGAGGTTCAAAGGTCCAACTGAAACCTCCGCCACAGCCAAGCAAGTAAATATTAAATTTTAATATAAAACATAGACGCAAATAGCTGTGAAACAGTATAAAGCATGTACATATATTTATTAAACAGATTTAAAATAATGCAACAAAAAGAATATTACCCATTGTGCCAGTCTAGGTTCTTTGGAGGAACAGAGCTGATATGTACGAGTATGTATTCTGTTATATACGTGGGGCAACAAATTATATATACATATTTATATTATATATAATATATATAATGGGAAAACATTACACCCTAATCAAGCGCAGCAGAACGAAAGGGAAAAGCGCAGCAGAATGAAAGGACAGTAGGACGCGGGCTTTATGGGGAAGAAGGGTTGGATGGGAGGGTGAACTGGGTAAGGGAACAGTGGGGATATGACCAAAGTACATGACATACGCCTGAAATGGCCAAATAGTAATAATTATACATGATATTCATTAGAAGTAGGTTCTAACGTCAGACAAAGAATGCCTTAGCAGCAGGATGGATGGATTTGCCCACGAGACTGAGGGCAAGCAGGCGAAAAGCGAAAACCTTCCTGTGCCACCTCCCTTTACGCGGGCAGCCTCCAGGTGTGGTCCAGCGTTAGAGGGTGTCTCAAATGATCCAGTGAAGAGAATTCCTCACAGATGTGCACAGCTGCTTGGGGTGATCATAATATTAACCACTACACCAAGCTAAGTGTGGTGGCAGTGCCTTTACCACCACTTGGGAGACAGAGGCAGGGGGATTTCCATGAGTTTAAGGCCAGCTTGTTCTACACCGTGAGCTCCGGGGCTGCTTATTGAGACCCTTGTATGAAAACAAACTAAAAGCAAAGCAAAACAACCCAGAATGTCACCGCCAGCTAGGAAGAGAAGACAGCCAGGAACCTCATATCCAAAGTGCGGGAGGCAGAGGCGGCGTCTCACACACTCAGCCCTCAGCATCCTACCTCAGCAGCGCTCTGGTATCACACGTCGGGGCCCATGTGCCTTACACCGAGAAAGCGAGTCAGTTCTCAACTTAACAGCATCCCAGATGTTCTACTAAGCCTCCTGTGGAAAACGCCTTTCATGATTAAACAAAGCGTCATCGGGCTCGGATCTTTAAGGAAATGAGTAGTTGTTGGTGGGGCTGGGGGAGTGGGGGGCTGGACCCTCAGCCGAGTGGCAGGGATGGCCTCCAGGTACTCTCTACCTGCTGAGCGTCTTGCTCACATTGACCTTTCCTAGCCGCCCCCCTCAGGGCCGAGGCTGCTGCAACCAGCACAGGTGGCTTGATGGCCTTGGCCCAGCCCTGGAGCTGTGCATGCTGCTGGCCTGTCCCCCCCCGCCCCTTCGAGAGCGTTTTCAGTTGGTCTAACCTGTGTAACGTGAGAGCTCTTAGTGTCGCACTGTGACCGCTAGCTGGCTGGTGCACAGACGCCACAGTTGCGTCGAGGGGACAGTGTGGAACACTTCCGGACATGCCCGGAGGAGGCCTGCTGGGAACGGGCTCTTTCACAGCCCTGTCCACACGTGGTGAGCTTTGGCCACTCCCCACCGCTCCCTGCTTGGCCTTCTCCCCTGGTTTCACACTCCGGAGGATGAGCTTTTGCCGCTGGGCGGGCCTAACACCGGGTGGAGCTGTTGTCCCTCCCTTAGCGGTGGACACAGCCTAGCTGTAGGCCGTGTTGAGCGAGCAGAGTCACAGCACATAAGGACCCTGGCACTGTCTTCTCCAGCAGGCTGCGTGGCGCCTCCCAGCGGGCGAGCGCTAGCCCCGAGCGGGAACTCACTGCGGAACCCTTCCCGGGGAGATGTGGACAGATGTTTATTCGTCTACACAGGGCATCCGTGACCGTCCAATGAAACGATTCCCACCGTGACGAGCTGATGAGTCTGGCTGAGTTTCCTCACGGGGTGTGGGTGAAGGCGCTTACTGTGGCGCTTACAGGCAGTTCCGTCGCAGGAGGGAAATCTCCGTCTCCTAGCAATTACCTACTTAAAATTACGCGTGTATGTGGGTTTCTGTGGAGGTGAGCGCCTGAGTGCAGCTCCAGCGGCAGCCAGGAGAGGGCGCCCAGTCTTCTGGAGCTGAAGTCACAGGCCGTCGTGAGGGTCCAGTTCCGGTGCCGGGAACTGAGCTCAGGTTTTCTGCAAGACCAGTGTATGCTCTAAACTGCTGAACCACCTCTCCTTCTCCCAGCCATTAACTATTTACAGATTCTTGTGGAAGGCAGGGGCCTGGTGAGCTGTGTAAGCCCCACCCCCGCTTTTACTTGGGAATGTTAGCAGGAACCCCCTTTCCTGGAGTGTGTGTGTGTGTGTGCGCGCGTGTGTTGTGTCAGCGTCCCCTGGATCCAGGTCTCTGCGCCTGGTGAGGCTGGAAGGCGGTGCCGGGTGAGCACAGAAGGGATGCTGACTGGCGAGGCACTGCCACTTCCCCGGCTGTCTGCGTCCCGAGGCTGCTGCGACGCTGTCCACACTGATCGTGTGGGCAGTCACATACAAGACTCACCGCCTCGGCTGAGCTCACCGCCACACAGGATGGGCATGAAAAGGGACCTGGGCAATCCCAGCCCCCAGCCCTCAGCTGTACCAGACATGATGAGGCCAGGGCACACGCAGGGTACCAGCCTGGGGTGGGGGCCGCTGTGCCCTGAGCTGTCCAGCCCAAGCTTCTGCCCGCCGGCTCCTGAACGGCAGGCCAGACATGACTCTGCATCCCTGCCTCGCTGTGCCTTCTCTTCAGAGGCCAGGCAGGAAGCCGTGCTTGACGGAGATAGGTCCACTCTACCTAGCTGGAAAGGAACAGTCCCTCTCTCCCGCTGGCCGGCCTGACCCCTCTCAGCCAGCCCGTGAGGCCAGGTCTATAGGCCCCGACAACAGGGGCCTGGGTCTCCATGGAACCCTATGGTGGAGGGGTACCGCCCCGGCTCTTGCCAGCAAGCCTGTTGCACCCGCCTCTCTCACCTGAGAAGGCTGCTGGCTGGACTCTTCTCATGGGTGGGAGCCGAGGTCCGGCTGCGCAAGCTGAGCAGAGCCACGTGCTCTGGGAGGCCACTGTGCAAGCTGAGCAGAGCTGAGGCCTCTGGGGGCAGGCAGGCTGCCTGCAGTCCATTTGTCGCTTCCTATCCATCTGCCTCTCTAGGGTCCTTCCCGTCCCTTCCCTTCAACATCATTCGGAAGGGAACATTTTCCCTCGCTCCAGCGCCCAGCCCCAGTCCCTGGCTTCTCATTGCTCTCAGCTCCACAGGCATCTGCTGGTTTCAGACCATTTAGCCTGCCTCCAAGTGCCTCTCCCTCTCTCTTTCAATTTGCCAGTCCCTTAGTCTTGCCCCTCCCCTCACCCCAAGCCCTTCTGTGCGGATCCACTGAGCAATGCACAACAAAAATGGTTTAGTGAACCCCTAGGCCTCAGCCCATCTCCAGCCTGCCAGTTAGGGGGGTGCGGGTGAAGACTTGGTCAGACAGCTGCAGGATTTACCAGGAGCGCCCATGAAGGAGAACAGGCAGCTTACCAGGGGCTGCAAGCTCGGCCTTGGAGCCAGACTGTAGATCCAGGCATCGCTCTCTACGCTATCAGCAAGGAGAAGAGTCAGCCCAAGAGTGAGGTGTCTGCTTAGAGCAGATGGCAGCCGAGGGGCTGTGGATGTCTCTTCTTCTTCCTCCTCCTTTCTACCTTTGAGGTTGTTTTGGAGTTTCTATCGCTGTGACTGATATGACCACTGGGCACGGTAGCACACACCTGTAATCCCAGCACTGGGGGAGGCAGATGCAGGCAGATATCTGTGAGTTCAAGGCCAGTCTGCTCTACAAAGTGAGTCCAGGACAGCCAAGGCTACATAGAGAAACCCTGTCTCAAAAAAACCAAAACCCAAAACCAAACCAAACCAAAACAAACCAAAACAAAACACCAAGAAAACTTATAAAAGAAAGCATTTCATTTGGGGTTATGTTTTCAGAAGGTGGGATTCCATGATGGCATAGTGAAGGCATAGCAACAGGAAGATTTGAGAGCTCAAGTCGGAAACAGAGAGAAAGAGCTCACAGGGAATGGCTCCGGTCGCTCGAACCTCAAAGCCTGACTTGGTGACAAACTTTCTCCAACCAAGCCATACCTCATAGTCCTTCCCAAACAATGCCACCAACTGGGGACCAGACATTCAAACAGACGAGCCACAGGGGTGCTGGGGATGTGTGTCTCTGCCTCGAGCGAGACCAGGCACCAGGCGGGCTCTCTGGAGAGGCCCAGAGCCCAGGGCCCTGGGGCACAGTAGAGCCATCTGCTCCGTTTACCCTAGCCCAGGCCTTCCTTCTCAGGCTCTCTAGGAGGTTTTGGCATTCTTACAGGATGTCCTGTCTGGAGCTTTGAGAGTTCGCTCAGTCACACTGTGGTTTGTTCAGCTGTTTCCTGGGTCCCTCTGTAGGCCCAGACAGCAGAGAGAATGCAGAAGGCAAGGCTTGCTGGGTACCCACAGTTCCTGAGGTGCAGCTGCTTGGCTCCCACCAACGAGGAGGTGACTGCGGCCCTTGAAGACACTTGTCTGTATCTACAGGCTGGTGGTCTTGGAGGAGGGTGCGGGGACCCGAGGGAGCAGGGAGAGTGGAGGTGTACTCCCACTTCCGCTCCCAGTGCTGGCGTTTGCCAAGCCCGTTCTGAGGTGCCCCTTTCTCCACACACTTTCTGGAAAACATCTGGAGCCATGCTTAACTCTTTGAGAGAAAGCACGGCCTGGCAACCTCCAGCCCAGAAGCTTGGGAGACATGGAGCGCGAGCGGGAACGCCTCTGTAAGCTCCCTCCAAGCTCCCTTTACCAAGCCGTGGGCAGGGAGGAAGCCGCAGATGATGGATAATCCCTCCTAATTATTCGTAATTACTGACAGCAAACACTCCCGGAGCCTCGCTCTGTGCCAGGCAGCAGGCTTGGCTTTATTCTTCCTCCTGATTCTCACAGCAGAGTGGAGAACGATCTTTGCACTCCCCCTCCCCTCCTCTCCCCTTTCTCTGAGACATAGCACTACTCCATTGCTCTTCTCCACCTCCTGGATCCAAGCAGCCCTCCCCTCAGCCTCCGGAATAGCTCAGCTACAGGTGACGCCTCCACACCCCACACTGGGCGCCACCAGGCCTTCGCCACTGAGGGAGACGGCCAGCGGGAGGCTGAATAACTCGGCCAGAGACACAGGCAGAGCTGCAAGCGTCGGGCTTACTGCGCCACCAGCACCCAGACGCCCGCTGCCTGTTTGAGGCTACAAGCCTGGACCCATCGCTCCTGGGGCTCCCTGGACGCAGGTGACCGGGCCACCCGTCAGCACACAATCGTACAGCACGAGAAACCCTCATTCCAAAGCCGCAGTGGCTCGCAACAACGCATCCTGACATCAGGGCGCTGAGGGCTGAGGGCGGCTTGCGCCGGGCCAGGCGAGGGGTCGTGTGTTCTGAAAGCGGGAGCTGCCTTTAACAGAGGTGCAGGGCTATAAAGAGATGGGGCTCATCCGGGAGAGGCAGGTGGCTGGGGCAGGCACCAGATGGCAGGATGGGGGGAAGCAGAGAGACGGCCACAGAGGAGGAAGAGCTGCCCGGGGAGCCCGAGCAGCAGTTGGACCCTTTCAAACGGTAGGTTGAGCTAGCCCGCTCTTTAAGAGCGAGGAGGAGCCGAGTAGAAGGCGCAGAGAGGGTTAGAAGACGGCTCCAGCAGCTGCTCAGGTAAGAGATGTGGCACGCCTGAAGGCCAGGGTGAGGGCGGTGAAGGCTGGTAGGCCACTGAGGGATGGGTGCCCGTTGATGCCAGGACAGGAGAGGACAGCGGGGCCCGCACTCCAGCCGAGTTCACGGAGCCTATGGCCAAAAGGCAATCTAAAGAATTTTTCCATGGGAAAGAAAGTGTGAAAGAGGAATTACTGAAGTGGTTTTTAATCAATAGCAGCCTAATTGAGATAAATCTGAGTCCCAGCACTCAGCCCCCGGTGGAAGCTTCGCTGAGCGCTCCTTAGTCAGCTTCTCAGAACTGAGGGGTACCTGAGGCTGGCACCTCAGAGAGCAGAGGCCAGGGCTGGGAAAGTGTGCGAGCAGGAGGCCCTGAGTGGTTGCCAGCACCCACATAGGAGCTGGGCACTGTGACACACACCTGAAATCCCAGTCCTGACAGGTGGAGCCTGGAGCTCACTGGCCAGGCTGGCTGCACCCACAGGCCTCAGGTTCTGAGAGAGGCTTCGAGCTCCTGGGCCAGAAATAAGGTGGAAGGTGACAGAGAAGGACCCAGCATCGACCTCTGGCCTCTGCGAGCACACACACCAGCACACACGTGCACAGACATGAATAAATGAATGAATGAATGAATGAATGAATGAATCAATCAATCAATCAATCAAAGTCAGGAGTTTTGTCTGGGCTCATGGCTCTGGAGACACCCTGTCCAAACATCAGGGCACTAGAGAGGTTCCCGTTGGGTTTCATCTGCATGGCAGGCTTGTTTGTGATTGTTAGTCTTGGGTCAGTCCTGGTGACCTATTGATGGCCAAGGCCCCACACGGCATGCCTGTGTGGGTTCAGCTTCCACACCCCGCTCTAAGGATTTAGTTATTTTTATGTGTATAAGTATTTGCCTGCATGAACTCTCGTGTGCCATGTGCACGCCTGTGGTGATCTTGAAGGCCAGAAGAAGTGTCAGATCCCCTGGAACAGGAATTGCAAATGGCTGTGAGCCACCATGTGGGTGGGTGCTGGGAACTGAACTCAGGACCTCTGGAAGAGCAGCCAGCGCTCCTGACCGCTGAGCCGTCTCTCCAGGCCCACTTTACTCTCCAACACTTTTAACTTAAGACTGGGAATTCAACTTCTGTGAGAGTCTTGGGGGGTGAACTATATTCAAAGTTACCTAGCATTTCGATATTTTTTTTCCTTTAACTAGTTCTTTCTGCTTTGGTAGACTGATTTTCAGTCTCCAATAGAGGGTTTCAGGCAGGCCAGGCTGATCCTGAACTATCAGTGTAGCTGAAAACGGCCTTGAACGCCTGATCCTCTTCCAGTCCACCTTCCAGGTGCTGGTCTGACAGCAGGTGCCACCACAGATTGCTTCAGTTCATTCTTTCAAGGCAACGCATGTGGCCTGCTCCGTGCCAGCACAGGCCCTCTCAGGAGCTGGAGGCCCTGCTAGGATCCGCCCTGCGCGGGCCACAGGCCACACATTCAAAGAGAACCAGCTCAGGTGAGAACCAGCCCAGGTGAGGCCTGCTTGCTCCCTCAGGTGAAGACAGAGCGGCTCCCAGAGCACAGCTCCAGCACAGTCATGCAGAATCCTTCATCAGTGACAGTCAATGACAGGAAGCAGCCTGGGGCTGACATGGCCAAGCCAGGCCAAGCCAGGAGCCCTTGGGGGCCAGAGGGACCTCACACTTTTCCCTTCTCTTATCTTGCAGCCTGTGCCTTCCCGACACAGGCCGCTCTGGCCACGCCTGAGGCAAGGCCATAGAGCAGACAGACACCTGCCTGGAAGCCCCCTCGGCATACGCAGCGACTCGGCCAGGTCAGGTCGGGAGAGGAAGGCACGGCTGCAGACAGCCTGCTTATTTTTAGCTCTCTTTATTGGCTGGAGCTCTTCAGACCAGGGCTCAGCTTGCACTCACCACTGATGCGGTTATTTCTCCCCATCGGGGCTGGGAATTAGTTTATCTTCCAGGCAGCCACCTCAGCAGATGCCCACTGCAGCATTAGGCCCCGGGCAGGCGGCTGCCTGAGTATTATTTTCCATTGACTATCTTATGGAGCATGAAACCACCTGAAGGGGGGAGGGGGGGCTTGGCACTGCCCTCAGTGCAGCGCAAGAGGTGACTGGAAGTGACTGCTTAGGATGCAGCTGAGAGGACATCCGGGTGGTTCCTGCCAAGGCACTCAGGCTCGCCGGCATTCCCAGACTGCTCCTGTGCAGGAGCTGCAAAAAGCTAGCACCAAGAGGCAAGAGGACCTGGCTTCTAGCCCTGTGTGGCCCTGTCCGACATAGCTGTGGGGCCTGGCCCTTCACGCCCAAGCAATTTCTTTTCTGCAAAATGAGTAGGTCCAGTTGCTCCCTGAGGGAACGCTCTGGGGGGCCAGTCCTCTCTTCCAGCTTCTGGCAACTGCAGGAATTCCTTGGTTCTTGTCTGCCTAAGGCGAGTCCCGCCCCTCTGATGGCCTCTTTGGCAGCTGCTCCTTCCCTGGGGTTCTGTGGCTCTGGGTCTCCGTCCCCTGTCCTTTCTGTTACAGGGCACCAGATCCAGGGCTGCTCAGCGTCCGAGCTGGGCTCATCTCTACTGCCCTCATCTGAATGTTTGTCATTACCCTGCATCCTTCAGCCCTGGCCCCTTATTTGTGTGTGGAAGCTAACCCCATTCGCTGTTGAGGAAGGTGTTGGGAGACAGGGTCTTAAGGGCTCTGAGAAGAGGGTGCTCTGTGAGGACACAGGAAGGGGAGGCCACCCACAGGGCTGAGAGTGGTCTTCACCAAGTGCCACATTATCTAGACATCTGAGCAGTGACGTGCTATTAGATATAAGCCATCGACGTACAGCACCATTGGTCCAACAGCTCAACTAAGCCAAATCCTAATCCAGCTGCGCTTGTCGGGACCCTGTTTCCAGGGCTGAGGACACAGCTCCGCGGTACAGGGCGCTTGCCTGCACACCTGAGGCATGGGCACGCTGCCGGGCACTGCTCAGATGTGGGTGTATCTTTCAGGGGCCATATTCAGGCCACAAGTCTTGATGAACATGCTTCTGGGGCCTCCCCCCTCGAGCAGTGTGACAGAGTCATGAGGTCAGAGGGTGAAAGGGCACAAGGCTTCTAGGAAAAAAACAAAAAACAAAAAAACAGAAAACTGCTTTCCAGAAGGCAGCTTCCCTCCTGGGATACTCACTAGCCATCCTGACATAAAGAAGAAACACGGCCATCGTCTGAGGCAGGAGCATGGCGTGAAGGCGGTTGTCAGGCCTGTTTCCTCCCTCAGTAAATAACAACACAGGATATAAAGAAGTTTGAAGACTATGGGATGTGTGCTGCCTAGGCAGATAAGGGGGACTGGAGAGATGGCTCAGAGGTTAAGAGCACCTGCTGTTTTCCCAAAGGTCCCGAGTTCAATTCCCAGCACCCACACGGCAGCTCACAACCATCTAGAATGAGATCTGCTGCCCTCTTCCGGCCTGCAGCACATGTGCAGGCAGAACACTGTATACATATTTAATAAATAAATCTTTATTTAAAAGGGGGGGGGGGCAATAAACAGGCTGAGCAGAAGGCCTGGAAGCCTCTGAGGTCTGCAGCCCTGCCCCGCTCTGCCTGACCAGGGCAAGGAGCGGGAGGAGGGCCGATCCCTCAGGACCCAGCATCTCCTGGCAAACTAGTGTTTGCCTTCAGCCCACCCCTGTCACCAGCTGGAACTCACATCGTGATGCTCTCCACCGCAGCCAGAGCTGGGCCCTGCCCTGCATCAGTCTCCCTGGGACACCCCCTCCCTTCCCCCTCCCTGGCCTCCTCCCCTCCCGGGATCCTTCCTCTCCCCCTCCCCAGCTCCCTCCTCTCCTCCCCCCCTTCCCTCCCTGGCCCCCTCCTCTCTCCCCCGCCCCCTCTCCTGGGCTTACACAGCTCGCGCACCAGCTCACCCCTTAGGCTTGATGTTCTCAGCTTTCCAGGTGATAGGAGCTAATCAGCCAGACAAACAAACAGAGAGCCGCCTGGGAGTTAATGACGGAAACTGTGGAGACAGCCGCGCACACAGGGGCGGAGGGGCGCGGTTTGCATCTTCAACCAGAGAGGCGGAGAGGCGTTGGTGCGGATGGGGACTCTAAAGGCAGCGAGTTAAATGTTTGACCCGGGGACCTTTATCAGGGCTCCCCTCCGGCGTGGTGCTCCCCTCGCCGTAGTGTGCAGGCGTGTGCCCGCGCCACACACCCCCCCCCCACAAACCCACATGCAAACCCACACCAGCCTGCCGGGAGCCAGCGCCAGGCAGTCCCTGCCCCTGGCCTGTACACATGGGGCCAGAGGCCTCTGTGAAACCTCACCCAGGAGCAAGGCCGCATACACACGCACACATGTGCACGCACACACACGCACACACAGGCACACACACTGCGAGATCCATTTACTACTGTTTCCTCTTAGTTACAGGCTAATATGACAGGCGCGGCCTTGGCAAGGTCTCATGGAGTGATGCTCTGCTGTGGTTGGTGCCCAGGGCCCTTCTCTCCTACTCTTAAGGAGAGAGAGAGTTTGTCTCTGCCAGCCGCCATTGCCTCCTGTCCTTCTCCTTGGTGGACCTTCGTTGTTGTCATGAGCCCAGGCTGGCCCTGGCCCTGTGCTTCTCCTGCCTTGGCCTCCCC
Organism: Meriones unguiculatus; assembly: GCF_030254825.1. Taxonomy (NCBI): domain Eukaryota; kingdom Metazoa; phylum Chordata; class Mammalia; order Rodentia; family Muridae; genus Meriones; species Meriones unguiculatus. The sequence continues at coordinate 56,245,217 of NC_083368.1, read as the reverse complement.
GAACTGAGATTACAGGCCGGAGCTTTTAAATCCACCGCTCTGAAGTGTTTGGGTGCCGGCAAGATGGTGTGTGTGTGGGTTTTCAAGCTGCTCGCCTTGTTCTGGGTCACAGGTCTCGTTCTCTTGCTGCTCAGCGCTGCCTTTGACTCTCCACCTATCCTGAGGAGCCATCTCTCCCGAGGCGCAGGGCCTGCTGGGTTTTGCATCTCATCCTGACTAGCCTCATAGGCGTTGCCCCAACTGCCCCCCCCCACAAAAGCCCTCTCCGCAAGAATCGACACCACGGATGCTCTCGGACCCAGTCCTTTTTGAGACTGCTCACGGGGCTCGGGGGACACAGCCTATCGTGGTGGCGAAGGCGTCGGGGAAGGCAGACCATGGCTGCGCTAGCCAGTGTGGCCATGTCAGCACACCTGAGGCGGTCAGCACCTCCCAAGCCCTGGGGCACAGTGAGCGCACCTAGAGAGCGCTACACTCTCAAGTGTGCAGACGGGTGAGTCTGGAGGGAACAGAGCCCGCAAACCTCAGCAACCACCTTCAGGATTCGTCTCCACCTTGTCGTGCGGGCTCCCTGGTCAGGAAACACCATGTCCTGTCCTACTGTTAAAGCTGACCCTGAGGGTAAGCTCTGGTGAGAAGAGAAAGCCTATGAAGCTGACCTAAAGACATACGCCTGCGTTCCGTTGTCAGCAGACTTCTTTAAATCGGCAGATGTGCAGGCGCTGGGGACAGGAGGAGAGTGCGGTGGGATTTACCTCTGTCAACAGCGCGAGTCTAAAGCTCTTAGGACTTCTCTTCTCAGTTTTGCTTTGCTTTGGTGGCAGCAGCGCCTCTGTCACCGTGAGCTACTGCCCCATCCCTGTTGACTTCCCTAAACTCAGCGAGGTGCACATTCCTCTACTGTAGAGACTGTGTGGCCTGCTTGCCATGGGGACCTGGCTGACGACACAGTGCTGGGCTTTTAAAGCCATGTACAACCACTTCTTGGCATCTTGGCTAAGATGGGGTGTTAAAGGAACACACAAAAACGAGGGGCCAGTCTGGATGACACTTGCGAATAGAGCTAGCTCAAATCCCCGATGGATTAATCCCCAGAGGCAGCTTCCTGAGACACTCATCTGCATAGCGCCTGCTTTGCTTGTGTCTCCAGAGCCTGCCGGCCTCTGGTCAGCACCATGGTCCACTCCGCCTCCGGCTTCTCATTTGGGCTCTTTCAGACCTCTGGTTTCTTCTGCCAGGACTCCGCTGCCTGCATCACAGTGGCCACGGGGTTGTCAGCATGCCCTGACTGTCCTGGATCACGCTCTGTAGACCAGGCTGGCTTTGAACTCACAGTTTTTTTAAAAAAAAACCTCTAAGCCAGGTTTGGGTACCCAGGCTCCGCTTTCAGCGTCTGACACAAAGCAGACTCTCAGAGGGCTTGCAGAGAGGGCTTCCTGGCCCTGCAGTATTTCCCCTGAGCCCACCAACAGCGAACATTTGCCTGTCTCTGACCTGCATGGACCTGTAGTTTGTCCTGCTTTTGGAAGGAGCCAGTGACAGATGCTGGAAGATGCAGGGGACCTGGGGGCCAGAGGTCTGACGCTTTAATTGCATAATTATTTCCACAGCAATGTTGGTGCTGGGGAAGATGAGGCCTGCTGCCTGCAAGATGGATGGCATGAGGAAGAGTGAGTTATATTTTCCCAGATAAAAGCACCGATTGCCTATAAACTCTGATTTTGCCTGATGTAAAAGCCACTTTATTGCACATCCAGAAATTACTACCCGTATAAAAGCACATTATTGTGATGTAAAAATAGATTTTTATATAATTTTTTCATGCCACCACCTTGTAATTCCTCATTTCCAAGCACCCTGAGATTGCACTGAGGTTTATTTTTCTCTTTTAATTGTTTGCCATGGCATGCCAATTTATGGTGAGATATTCTGCCCAAGATCGGAGCAAGGCTAGCGCATAAATTTCAGCCATCACTTTATGACAGGCAGGTTTCTGGCGCACCAAGACGCCATCAGACAAAACCAGGTTCCGTATAGGCCACGGTCTGCAGCGTGGAGGGCCTCCATTTCCTGTTCACCTGAAGTCCTGGGAGGTGGGGCGCGCATGAGAGGGGCCTCTGTTTCCCCCGCCTGGAAACTGCCCTGTGGGAACAATGCAGCCCCGCCTCCTTGGCCCCTGCGTGCTTGAATGCAGCCGAGGCTGCATTCTGGAGGCTCTGGGCTGTGGTTCCGCAGCCACGTTGGCCTGACCCATCTGGCTAGCGAGGCTGCCTGTCTACTGCTTTCTTTCTGAACGGAGACCACACATGCCACAGAAGCCTCTCTGCCGGAACCCTGGCGTGTTCTTTGTCTGGGTCCCCCCCAAAGTTCGGAAGCCTGCACGAGCTCTGTGAGGGAGACGCGGATGCGCGGCCTCCCTCGTCAGAGCCCTGCGTGCGGTTAAGCTGCTCTCTGTTACTGCTCGGCTGCAAAGAGGAATTCTTCAAAAGACCCCGGAGGCCCCTGCTGTTGTGTCCTGCGTGGGTCGGTTATGGCGCGTTGACTGGGGCTCCTCGGGGATGAAGGAGCCACAGACATGTGTGGGACGGCCGGGACCAGGTGGGCTGTGCTTCCTCTGACGGAGGGCACTCATTACCAAACCCCAGGAACTCAGCACAGGGAGGACGGCTTTCAGTGGGGGTCTCTGTCGAGGGTGGTCTCAGGGTAAACATCTGAGAGAAGGAAACTGTGGGTGACAGCTGACACGCTGGTTTCAGCTGAAGGTCAGTCTGTAGCCAACAAATGTCCTTGGACCAGAGGAGGCTTTGCCATCTCTCGGCGTCTCGCCTGGAGAAGGCTTTGCCACTTCCATGGGTCTAAGGGGTTGGGTTTCTTTTCATGGTGTGCTGATATCGACAATAGGCCTTCACTCAGGACTTCAGCCGACCTCCCACCCCTGCCCCTGGCCTCCCAGAGTGTCCTCCTGTGAGGACCAGGAAGGGTTGCTTCCCTCACTGCTGTGAGGGTGGGGACTGAGGCAAAAGCAGGCAGCAGCTTCTCCCCCTGGAGAGCCCTTCCCTTCCATCCACTGCCTGCTTAGTCTGCATCTGAGGCCTACTCTATGGTTCCCGATGCCAAAACTGCACCAACCAACCGAAAGCGACTAGATAATCAGGTGGGGCTTGGGGTGCCCCTCCTCCGCTGGCAGTGCTGGCTGGGCCAGTGAACACACGGAGGAATGGATGCATAGACAGTAGCCCCCAACATTAGCCTGCTCGGAAGTGTCAGGTGGCCCCGAAGGGGTTTCTTGGAAGACCTGGAGTGGGCCCTGAGTGTGATACTTGCCACCTGAGGACCACGCGTTGAGGGCCACTTGCTGAGTTCAGGCCCTTCTATCTGCCAATCGAAATGGGCTGTGTGCAGTGTAGACCAACCGGAAGGCAATCTGGCCCGCATCCCAGTTCTTGGGACTGGGTGAGAGTTGCAATGAGAAAGAACGGTTGGTAGACGTTCCCAGAGACTAAGCAAGGTTAGGACAGAGACCAGGAGCTGTAACAAGCCCGATTCTGCCGCCTCTCTGTAGCAGCCTGGCTACCCAGGGCCGTCAGCCCTCACCCAGGTCAGATCCTGGAGGCCTTGGGCCTCCTCAGCCTGTGGTATGCAACATGCCGCTGTGAAAGGGGAGCAAGAAGCGAATTTTCATGGCGTAGATCGGGTTGGTCCACGCGGCAAGAGATCCGGAGGTGGATGATGGAAGGCTGGGAGCTTCAACAACACCTCCCGGAGACAGGGTTGGGGGGAGCGTGTGTGTGTGTGTGTGTGTGTGTGTGTGTGTGTGTGTAAATAGCATAGTGGTCCAGGGCGATCTCTGGGTTCCCTGTCCCCACCCCCTACTCCCACCCTCACCCCGGGTGCACAGCTAGCCGAGGCTGCAAGGTCCCTCTGGACCAGCACGTGGTCCCTGGTCCCTGGTCCCCCCCAGGGTGCTGAGAACAAGCTCTCGTGGGCAGGATACACCGTGGGAGGAAGAGGCAGGATTCCAGCCCCTCGCTGTCGCTTCCCCTGCTCCATCTGTGAAATGGGAGCTTGGCTGGGGTTGGGGCTTCAGGAACGCTGTCTTCCGGGTGGAAGCTCAGAGGACTATGCTGTGAGAGGGGCAGAGACTCTCACAGACAGTTCAGCCGTGCTCTTTACTAGCAACCCAGCAGCTGGCGCCCTTGGAGGAGACTTCCTTCAGGACTCCCCTCCCTGCTCTGTGGCTCACTACTCTGCTCATCCTACTGCCTCCCCGGAACCTCTAGGAGGCGCTGTCTCCCGAGCGTGGGCGTGGCTGCCTGGCTGCCTGGCTCAGAATGGGGTCTGAGAGCTTGGACCAGCACACCAAGGCAGGCGGCGGCGGGACGAAGGCAGGTGAGGAGGGTGGCGTCATATCCGGCCGTCTCCTTTCTGCAGGACCCCGACCGATCGCACTTACTCACTTACTCATAATGGCTTGCTGAATACTTGCTGACAGACACACTTCCGGCGACGGGATATACTTGTAAAACGGGCAGAGTCTTCCCTTCTAGGAGCTGCCCACCAACGGTTTAGTTCAGTGCCGGGCAGAGACTTTTAGCCGCCATGGCCGTGTGAAGGTTTTAATCCATGAGCTTACGCTAGAACGTCGTTTAGCCGCCACTCTGTGCTGTCCCTGCTCCCCAGGCAGCAGGGCCCTCTCCTACGTGAGGCTGTCTTGCAAAGCCAGGCCAGGATTTCGGCTCTGTGTCGGGGGTTTGCTTGCTCTCAGCCTCCACACTCAGGTCTCGGCTGACCCCAGACTCATGCCGGTACCCCCTTCCTGCTGTGCTTCCAGCACAGCTTCCGTACTGACCCCGTGTTTACCGGGCCATTCCTGGCAAATGCAACATGACAACAGTAACAGGAAGGGCAGCTCACTGGGCTGAGGTTTCCAGCCTCTGTTTCATAAGCCCATGCCTGCTGTCAGGGTGCTGTGTGCTTTCTATTTGGGGAAAAAAAAATCTTGTCACTATATTTCTTTGTGTGGCCATGGGTGCTGCAGCATTTGTATGGGGTCAGAGGGCAACACACAGGAGTCTGTCTGCCTCACACCTGGTGGGTCCTGGGGACTGAACTCAGGTCGGCCAGCCTGAGGCTCAGCGCTTACCACTGAGCCTTCTCCCACCCAGCATGCTGTATTTTGACAGAATCGTGAACCTTCTGTCCATGAACACACAAGGACAAGGACAGCAAATGTATGGGACCCACATGACTGTCCCCCTTCCCTCCGCTCTGGGTAGACATCAATAATTGATGGCAGCTGACTTTCTGGCGTGACCTTCTAGTCCTTTCTCACGGCACCCCAGGGGACCACTATCGACTCATCAGACATGGCACTGCTTGTGATCTCTGCCTCGGGACTCCCTCCCGGGAGCTGCCCTCCACAGATCAGTCCAGATGAGACAAGGCAGTCAGGCTGGAGCCGAAGGGCGCCGTGGCTCCCCACCACCACTGAACTGCCTGTCGTGTACACACAGGAAGGACCTCAGAAGCAACCTTCCCCAGTGGGGCGTCAGCTGGACTCGCCTTTGCCCTCTGTGGGTCACGATCACATGCGTGGTGCAATGCGGGCCTCCACGCAGCTCTCTGTATTCACAGCCAATCTCTTCCCACGCCCCGTGTAAACCCTCACACAGGCACTGACCTCTCCGTGCGCGTTGTCCCGTCAAATAGCGACATTTCAACTATCATGCACTGTGGGGTCTCTCAGCCCCCAGAGTTTTTGAGAGTGAGCACGGCAGAGCAAAAAGTGCCCTAACTCTCGGGTCAACGTTTTCTGCCTGGCATGCTATCTTTTTTGTGCCCGGAGGGGCCCCTTCATACAACTGGAAGGCCATGTCAGAAAGCCAGCTGCCATCAATTATTGATGTCTACCCAGGAGTGTGGGAAAGGGGGACAGTCATGTGGGTCCCTTATGCTTGCTGTCCTTAGATCTGTGCTCCCTTCACAGCCAATGAGGCCTTTGTGTGTGCTGGGGCTCACGTGTGCACTGGATTCCCATGGTGGCTGAGGTAGGAGTGCAGCCTCCAGGTTAGGGCTTTCTTGAGGGCGATGTTCACCTGTGAGGCGCATCATTGCAGATGATCAGGGCTGCTAATGAGAACGGCAGTTCAGCCAGCCCTGGAGTAGCTTGCCCTTTTGCCGGCTGGGTCCAGATTTCACGTTCCAAGAAAGATGTCCACGGGCGAGTTCTGCCTGCTTAGCATCTCTCTCTGCCAAGCAAAGTATGGTTCGTGCTATCACGCGTGTTCCTTCAGCACCTAAGCTGTGCGTGCTGTGTGACTGCCTCAGCAGTCCCAGGTCAGCTAGTGTCCCGGTGGCTCAGCCAAGTGACCGCCTTTCCTAACATTCCGGATCCCATCGGCTTCGGCCACACGGTGCTCTCTGAAGCAGGGGTCTGCTCCTGTGAGTCTGGATTTCATGACATCCCTAGTTCCTCTCACTGGAAGTTCAGGACTGTCCCACCACCCCCTTCCCCCAGGAGGAAGCCAAGGACTGGTCCCCTGGGTGTCAGCAGGAGCACTGCACTGTTTTTCTCAGCCGTGAGTCTCTGCTGGTTCCTGTGCAAAGGGCCTTGCAAGTGTCTCGCCAAATTCTTTGTGTGTGTATGTGTGTGTGTTCATCAGGTAACTTGCGAAGTCTGTTCTCTCCTGGAGACGGAACTCAGGATGCCAAGCATGGTGACAAGCAGGTACCCTTACCCACTGAGCCATCCGGTCCACCCTAAGAAGTCTGTCTTCGGCTTACAGATGAATAAACGGACTTGGGGAGGCTGATTAGCGGGGCAGGTCCTCAGCTAGTGCCTGGCATGCAGAACAGTCTAATCTGTCATCAAAGCCGTGTCCTCGAGCACATGCTGCAAAGCTCCTGCGGCATACCTCCCTTGCAAGCTCTCAGGGAGCGCGAACACGCGTTGTCCTGGCTGACATCTACCTAGATTCTCTGGCCACAGCCCAAGGCTCAGTAAGGCATTCTTTGAAACTCAGATTTCTTGACCACTTGCTGAGTACAGGCTGGAGAGAGGGAGCCTGACAGGAGGCTGACTTGGTCTACAGTGAGACACTCTTGACCGAAACAGAGCTGAGCATGTGATCACACGGCAAAGGCAAACTTGTACCATTCATATTAACAGTAACTTTGGACTCTCCTCCTTCCGCACAGCTGAGAATAGGAAATGTTGGGGAGACAGGATCAGTCCCGGGACCACATCCGTCCGGCCCACACCTACAGTATGTGGCTGGCTGAGCCTGAGACTGCTGGCCTATTTGCTAGATCCCAGCAAATCAGACGGCGCCAAGATGAACACCACCCACTTCCTGCCACAGTCACTGTGCCCAAATGATGACTTCATGGAGCCTGGATGATGATGGATCAAGCGCCCAGGCAGGCCTCAGGGCCTTTGCATCCCGATAGTCTTAATGAAGGCTCCATGATAGTTGGTGAGGCTTGGAGGGGCCCACCTTACCCAGTGCCAATTCCAGCCCCAAGCTCAGGGGCTCTGGCAACTGTCCCCAGAGTGTGATGCCCCCTTACGCCCCTTGGGCTGTTTTAGGGGGAAATGTCTGATCAGGGTTGAAAATCTTGGCAGGGAGCTACTGGGCGCACTCCCTATAGCTTGGCTGGCCAAGGCAGCTTCAGAATACGGCGGTTGAAACCGTGAAGACACACACTTACGATCTGGAGCTCCACCCCAAGCTAAGGGGGCAGGACCTCGCAAGTTCTCCAGCTCCCCCAAGGCGGTTCTCGCTCTACAGGTGAGGCTTTGACAGCTGGTGAAGAAAAGCTCCCTAGCCGCAGTGCACCGTGCTGTGGGCAACCTTCTCGGAAGAGGGCACTTTGTCATGGGTGCTGCAGGCTCACGTCTCCTCCTCGAAGCCTGCCACAGCTCCTCTGAAGTGCTCCTCCCATGAGCAAGCCTTTCCTTTGAGCTCCCATACAGCGCATACCCGGATGACCTGTGTTTGGCCTCGCCAGTCTTCAGGCTATTACCCATGGTACACCTCTGTATGCTCCAGTTTACTCAAGGGCTGCCATGCTTCCTTTCAATCCCAAAGACATCCCAATTTGGACTTCATGTATCTAAGCAACACACTTTTTATTGTTTTTAGTAATGGCGTTAAACGAGATGGAGTCCTCTGACTAGGCCTTACTCAACATTTTAAAGATCTGTCCATGGTGCCACACTGTCATGGCTGTGGTGCCCATCTTTTTGCTGTTGGAGCGAGGCTGCAATGCCCATTCTTGCAGGACTCTTCCGGAGGGAACTTTGGAGGTACCTTGAGCTTAGTGCTTGCTCACCATCAGCCTCTCATCTGTTTTCCCTGAGAGCCCCATGAAGCTAGGGACCTTGTTGTCTACAGCCCTTAGAACAGTACCTGCTTGCAATCAGCAGTTCAAGAGGTGCTAAAACATAGGCAGGCCCATTCCCAACCTCAGGGTAACCCTCCCAGACCTCGCTATTGGCTGGAAGTGAAAGCAGCTGTGGTTTTACACATGAGCTACATGTGTTGTGAACACATGGCCTGTTTGAGGACTCTGGGTCTGCGGCAGGGAGAATGCCTCCTTTGTATATGGACAAGGGGACCCTGGCTTTACCAGCTAAGACCGCAGCTTGTCCTGCAGGTCCCCAGGGGTCAAGGCTGCTGAGATGGACATCCGCCATGCTGTAGAGAAAACGCACAGGCCTGGGGCCAGGAGAGCTACTTTCTATTCCTGGGCCTGCCATTAACACGCTGGGTGACCTTGGCCAAGTCACTGTGCCTTTTCTCATCTTGTACAATGAGTCTGGAGAGGGAGAGCTGAAGCTTGAACTTGGGAACTCATTAGAACCACCAAGGAAGCACGTTGGAAGACTCCCGGGGCCACGCTGCAGCTCAGGGCACTAGTCCTGAGTGACATGGGTCGGCACAATATTTATAGGATAATGAATGCAAACCCCGGGTGAAATGCAGCAGCGCTGGCCACGCCCAGTGGTGCCGTCTACAGGCAGCCACTTCTAATCATCTGTTTCTGATCTTCTGGGGGTCACTATCTTATTGCTAAACAGTACGCCAGCATGCCCATCGTCTTCCCGCCTGGCTGCGGACGTAGCTCCCTCGCCCCACCCCCACTCCCGATAGAGTTCTGACACTATTTTTGGCAGCTGTATTTTAATGAGGACCCCAGGCGATTCTGGCAGAGTTGTCTGCCAGCCATGCTTGGAGAGGAAACCGCCCTGGGACGCTGCTCAGTAGACACCCCTGTTCTCTCACACATCACAGCTGCAGGCTTCTTTCTTTTTTCCTTTTTGCAGTGCTGAGGTTTGAACCAGGGTCTCCTTGTCCTAGGTGAGGATTGCACGGCTGAGCTACACACCCAGCTCTGACCCCCGATTCTGCTTGGCTTCTAGATGCGCTGATCGGTCCTTTTCACTGTCTCTGTATGTTCTCGGAGGCTGGTTGTGGGCATCACACCAGTGACCGTCTCGCTCTGGCGTTGGGTGGGGTGGGCGCCTGCCATGCTCATCACTGTTACCTCTTTTCATCAAGTGTCCCCAGTGCTTCAGGCGCCACTGCTGAGCTCTGCCTTCTTTGTAACAAGCAAGTGTGCATTCAGAGAGCTCAGAGGAGGAGGTAAACACAGACGCTTATGTCCCCTCGTGGGTCTAATACACGGCAAGTTGAAAGAGTGAACGCACAGGATCTATACAATGGGAGTCCACGAAATGAAAACATCACAACGAGGTGGGACTGGGGGGCAGAAGCACGGAGCAGGCAAAGCCCGTCTATCAGGACTGAGGCCGGTGTGTGTGTGGGGGGTGTGGGTGAAGTCGACAAGGGACGAGCTATCGATGGCCCGTGGCTGAGTGTGGCTGTTTGTATGGCTATGTTTGTGTGCTGGGCTGTGCCCTTGTAACTGGTTAAGTTTTCTGAATCTGTTTTTTACGTGTGGCATCTGCAGAACAGGCAAGGAGCAATGCGCAGCAGCTGAGGCCTAGGGATGCCTGCGGCTCTCATGGATCTTCCTGCACAGTGAAGCAGCCTGCTGGGTCAACCAAGCACACACCCGGGGAAGGATGACAAGACACTAGGGGACCAAGACTCACAGTGCCATCTTCCCCACCTGCTAGCCGCCAAACTGCCGGGTAGAGGGTGGTGCACGGGCCCCCAGCCCGCCTCCCCAGGCTGCTGGCCAACCTAGTGTAAATATTATTACACTCCCACGCATCTGAAGGACGTTAATTATTAAAACACATGCCACCCAGGGTAGTGCACTGTAATTAGGTTCAAATTAAATTAGCATCCTCTTGTAATTAGGACATCAATAACCACTCTTGAGGCTCCGGCTCCCCAGCCTCTCCCTATTGCTTCCCAACATGGGCAAATGCAAGAAAAGGGGTCCATTCAACTAACTCTCCCCAGGATGTAGAAATAATCAAACCAATAAATAAGGTGGGGCAGCTGTGGGAGCCCTTCCCTCCACTGCCTGCCTTCTCTGCTGGCCCCGTGTAGCAGAGAGAAGGCGATGGTCACTGAGAAGGGCTTCAAGTTATCAGCGTCTTCCTGTTGGCCCAGGAACTCCCAGTACACAGCCAGAGACGGGCACAACGGGCCTACCATCTTACAGACCAACTGTCTCCGGTTCTCCTGGGAAGTTTCTCCAGCCACTTGGGCCAGGGCCTTAGATCCTTGACACCCTAGGGAACTACTGAGTTTTATTCTTGTCTGGCACTGGCTGCCTCCTTACCTAGCCTCCAGGCTCTGGAGGCTCCGGAGGCTTCAAAATGGCCCTGACACTTGCTGGATCCATGCAGAGCACCTAAGTGCTTTCTGGGCAGTAACCTGTCTAGCAGAGGCAAGAAGGGAATGAACAACTTGGGGGGAGGAGGCGTAACTGAAAAGGCACAGAGAATGGGCAGAATCCACGGTTCCAAAAGGCTGGGCACTCCGGTGCTCCGCTGGTGCTGCTCGCAAGCGTTGCCGTTGGACCAGCAAGGATGGAGACAGCATGGCCGTGCACTCACTCACAGGAGTGCCTCCTTCGGCCCTGTAGCCTCAGCCAGCACCGCTGCAGTCTGCTCTCGGGAGAGTCCTCGGCAGCTCAGCAGATGCGGCAGAGAGAGGCACGGCATGCTGGAGCCTATGGCAGAGCCTGCCTACCTGGTGACTGCTCTGACCTTTGTCTAAACCAGCCTTGGGAGAGAAAGGAAATCAGAAGTGGGAAGGCTCAGGCATAATTTCAGCTGGAAAACTAAGGAAGGCTTATCCTTGTGTGCAGATGTAACCAAGGCAACTGTTACAACAGGGAGATGATTTCAGACCCTTTTACAAAGAGTGGGTTGGCACTCTGCCCTCTGCCGACTGCGCTCACTGTGAGTGCACAGCGCCCTGCCTGTGGCTTTCCTGGGAGCACTGCGGAGGTAAGGAGCAGGCATTCACTTCTCTATGGACAGTGGAGCCAGAGTGAAAGCATGAGTGCCTACTGGGGGCCTCGGTGTCTCCAGGAGTGGGACAGGTGACAGGGTCATGTGACCATCACTCTCACAACTTGGCTGACACCCCCAAGGGCTGCAAAGAGTCCTGGGGATGTGGTTCCCTCGACTGTAAAGGGTCTGAGTCAAGGAGTACAGGTACTTGTTCTCAGCAGCTCTGCGGGGCTCATGAGAGGAAAGCAAGCACAGGGGTCCGAGAGCTGGACGGACTCCATGCTTCTCCCCGACCGTCCTCCTTGTTTCGGTTCTTGTCTTCTTTAAGACGGGCTTTTCCTGCATAGCCCTGCTGTCGGCCTGCCTCTGCCGGGGACTAAAGGTGTGCACCACCAGGATCCAACTACAAGAATCAGTATTTTTTTCAGCTGTGTGTATGTACCTGTGTGGGGGTATATCCATGAGAGTGCTTATCTGTCCGTCTGTCTGTCTGTCTGTCTATCTCTCTATCTAATGGTGTTGGGGATTGAACCTAGGGCCTCACTCATGCTAGGCAAACAACCGTATTAGTAAGCCATAGGCCTGGCCATTTTTAAACTTTCTTTTTGAGACAACATCTACATTGTTCAGGCTTGGCCTTGAAGTTCTCTAGTTCAAGCTGGCCTGGAATTCGTGACCTCCCTGCCTCAGTCTCCTGAAGCTGGGGTACTGCCTGAACTACTAGGCCCCGGCTTGCTCTTAATGCAGTGTGTGCTCACGGGAGGAATTGGAGAGTCCTCCCTTGCTGGGCTCACGCTGCGGAGGACCTGAGGGACATCCCGCACTGCAGGCCGTGCTACTCTGCGGCACGGCCGTGGGCAGTCGAAGGAGACGTCCTCTTCACGGCAGGACGGCTGCAGGACCTACCACCTCGGGGCTGCCTAGAACGAGTGCAGCCTTGCTGTTAGGGACAGTCACCACCCTTCCTGCTGGCTCCACCGTGACGGTAAGGGCTGCAGACAGCAGGTACTAGTTTATTGGGTCTCAAAGGCTTTAAATACAGACCAGGCTGGTGGGGGCGGGGCGATATAGACACACCGTAATTTGAGAATGAACAAATCAGAAGTCACATGATCAACACTTGGACAGGAAGAAGGTGGTGCCAGCTGATAGCTGCCTCCGTGTCACGATTATACCCTTCGCTAAGACAAAGTCTTTCATGGTTCTTTCCTGATTTGAAGACAATTAAAACAAAACAAAACAAACCATCCACAAACCCCCAAATAAAAATACACAATCATCTGGGAGAGACTGGATGGCAGTGCCACTGTGATGGTCAGCCCTCAGCAAGCCTCGGGCTCCCCACCCCCAGCTCCAGCGCTGCCAACCACACAGGAGGTTTCTGTACACTGAAGCAAAGCTGGACCCAATCTATGCTCCCCCAACCAGGTCTGGAGTGGAGAACAGCCTCCTGGCAGAGGGAGAGGGCGAGGGTCTGGCATCAGCGGGGCTGGCTGCCAGGCACTTCTCCTTAGCGGCTGTAGCCAAACTCATCGGCGTCATCAGCTCGGAAGTCTCCATAGCGCCACAGGTTCAGCTGTGAGGGAGACAGAACAGCTCTTCAGGGACACGTGGCCAACGGAAGCCACAGGGCACACCCCTCAAACTCAGCACCCCAGGAAGCCCCAGGCAAGGACTCACCCTGGCACTTTTGGCTGACTCCTGGGCATTCAGGTATTCTGTGATCTGAGGGACACAAGAAGACGGGAAGTGGTCAAGATGGAGGTGTTCGTGAAGGAGTGGCCCTCCAGGGAACCTGGTACTCAGGGCAAACCGGGACTGCTCAGCTCGCACGCGCTCACCACGTGCCTGCACGGCTCCTACCCCCCACACACCAGGAGTTATCCCACCTCTCAGGGCTTCCTCATGCCTCACACAATGACCCATTTAAAAGTGCGCTTTCCGCCCCTGATCCTCTCCAGACCAGACCTCTACTTTCCCCTTTCCACCTCAGTCTGTTTATTCCCCACCACACCACTGCCTTGTTTACTCAGCCTACTTCTGTTCACTGTCTCACGCCGGAATGCAAGTTCCACAGATCTCTTCTCATCACAGACGGGCAAGAGGGAACTCAACTTTGTGATGTGGGCAAAGGGATTTTGGATAGCAGAAACATTAGGGACAGCTGCACGTGAGGACACTGGGCATTCAAGACAGCCAGTGCCTCTGCCCTGCAAACCAACAAGACGCCACGTGGACTTACAGAGTGCGGAACAGAGGCCAAGCCAAAGAAGGACCTGGAAGGGGGATCAATGGGCTGAGTGAAGAGATGCAAAATGGAGAAGCTGGTGCTCGTACACCGTGTTTCTCAGGGGGGAGGAGGCGCGGGCTGACTGCATGTTGTCCAGTTAGTCCCAGCATGCAAGCCGTGGAGCTGAGCGTCCTGTCAGCCCACCTGTCCAGAAGGGTCATCTATTCGCCTCAGCTGGGAGGCAGGCAGGCCGGCAAGGAGGCCATGGCTACTGCTTGCAGGAGGCTAGTAGACACTCAATGCATGGTGCCAAATGGAGGGGCTGCAGGTGATCCAGAACCCACACTTAACAGCCAACAGGTGAGAAGAGTGGGAGAGCTCCACATCTGACTCCGGGGAGCAGCGTGAGCATACAGCCCGCTCTCTCAAGGACGCACCTCCATCTCAGCAACGGGGCTCCCAGTAGGCCGGAAGAGCCTTGAGACAGTCTTTTGGAACATTTATGGCTACCACAAGGCTAAGGGGGGTCCTGGGTAACAGGCTCTGGAGACTGTATGTTTGAGAAGAGGACTGGCAGGTTGTGACCGTCTGTGCCACCCCTGGCAAAGCGCCCCGGCCTGCCGACTGCGGCACATGCACAGGGAAACTTTCTGCTCTAGTTTGCAGCTGCATTCTCAGCCAAACCCGCAGCCAATTAATTTGTGCTTTAATTAGATTTTTTAAAAACCCCAACAAACCCAAATCCATTATCTTTGCCCAGCAGGACCAGGAGGCTGGTGGATCCCCACTTCCTCGGTGGCTCTGGGTGCAGTGGCCAGCCCCTCATCTGGGACACTGCTGACGGGGCCGGGTGTGAGCTCAGGGCCTGCTTCCAGGCCGCTCCGCATCACGTACCACTTTCTGGAACTGCTTCTCCTTGCGCACCTCCACCATGACCAGCCCCTCCTTCACCAGGCCCAGTCCCACGTCGCCTTTGGAGTCTGCGAACTGCAGGGTGACGTGGGGGCAGCTGGCGCTCAGGTGCTCCACATTGAGCAGGCACTGAGTGTTCTGGATGTCCCGCACCACGCTGTCCACAGCGTCTGTGCGTGCGTCCTCCTGCGCAGGAATGAAGCCATGTTTGTGAGGGACGAAGGGCAAACAGCAGCTGCCGGGCTTCAGGGCCTGTGCCTCTCCCTTTACGTCTCTGTGAGGGACAAACACCCTGGACACAAAGGACCCCTTCCTCTATTCCAACCAAATGCATGTAAACCATTCTCATACCCAACTTTTGGGCCCCCACCCGCCTGCCTTTTGTTTCTGAGGAAAAGCGGCTTTTTCTGCCCCAAACCTGACTGTTGCCCTGGCCCACTCTAAACTTGCAGTCTTCTCCAGCATGCTGGCCCTACCACATCCTGGAGACTCATCGCATCCCCCCACCCTCACACACACCCCCAGCTCAATCTGTGGCACTCGCCCACCACATCTTCTGAGCTCTGTTTTCCCTTTGGCACATTTTCTGAAAAGGTAGGAAGTTAGCGGTGACGATGCTAACTTGGGTCTAGTGCCCTGCCCCTGTGAGCATCACTGCCCACGCTGTCCACACACCTCTGCTCTGAGCACCAGGCTCCTCCTTGAAACTAAAGCCTCAGTCTACTTGCTGGAGCTCCCAGGGGAGAGGATGCTGCTGACTGGTTCTCTCTTCCTGGAAATTGGGGGGCTACAAATCTGAGCCCAGGTCCTCCTGTCCTCCCTCACAGTCTCCTCCTATCACATCTTTCACATTACTCTGCACCATCAAATGCCTTCACCGTTCTCATGTTCAAATCCTAATTCTAGGTGTTATCTCCCTCCATCTGACCCTGCTGTGGCACCGTGGAGACCGTAGAAGCCCTTGGCCAAGAGCAACATATCCATGTGTCGGGAATTTAGCAGCGTCTTGGCTTCCTCTGCCTCACCCCACCTCTCTGATATTACCATGTGTCTCTGAGACTTGGTTTCCACTCTCTTTTTCCTAACCCCCCAGAGGGGGTGGGGGTGGCTGCCCTTACCTCCAGCCTAGCCTTTTACGACCACCTCCAATCTCCCCCAACTTATAAAGCTATCAAAACAGATCTGGCCATGCCATACCGGTTCAAAATGCTGCCACTTCCCTCCTTGCCCAAGGTACATGGCAGACAAGACCACATGTCCAGGCCCTAAATTACCTTTCTCGTCTCTCTTGCCACTGGCTACTACTCCGGGCCCAGCTGCGGGGATGGGGTCTTTATTCCAGCGCAGCTAAACTCGGCAGGCCCATGCGCTGCTCAGGGCCTCACTGAGCTGCTAACATGTCATCTTCCCTTTGTTTCTAGGGCCAAAGCTGACCACAACTCCAGTCCCCTCACTAACAACAGAGAGTGCAGCAATGGCTATGTCAACAGTCAGCGCCCGCTGAAGGGACGGCATCTGTACTCACATCCTGGGGCACCTGGATGAAGGCGAAGGCATACTCTGTGGCTTGAGCTGGCAACACACGCGTGCTGAAGGCAGGTGGCAGGGCACCCAGGCGGGTGGATGGCAGGATCTCTCTCTACAGAGGAAGCACCAGAACAGCAACATCACACACCCAGTGACCCCCTGGCCTTAAGGATAACTGCACCAGGCTGCTGGGAACTTCCACTTTGAGTCTCTTTTTCTTGTTCCTTGGCTCAGTTTTGTTTTGCTAGTCTCACAGGCTTCTGTAGTTGGTAAAAGCAACTGTGGGTGGGAAGCTGCTATCCTGTGCCCACTCGCTCTGGGCCCTGCACTGGCATGCCTGTGGGCTCCAGCTAGTTAAGATAATCACGTAGATGCCCAGGTTTGTGTCATTACGCTTCCTTCCTTCCAGTACCTGTCTCTCTGCCCCACAGGCCTCCTGTCCAGCACTCCACAGGGTGCTCATATCAGGAAGGGTCCTGACAGCTGGTCCTGACAGCTGGGTTCTGGCCCAGGCGGGTGGAGTCACTACCTCTTCACTGTGTGCTCCCAGATAACAAGATGAGGATCTGGACCCAGCTCTGGACTTCCTGCTAGCAGATCCTGTCTTATCCTTGAGGGATTAAAGGACAGGGGCCCCGGCCACACCTCAGGAGTGTCAAGTTTTTGCCACATTTACCTGTGTTTCCTAGTTGTTCAGGGAGCCCAGCCTGTTTTCTGAGGAGCAGAGGCCCCCAATGTATATGTCCTATCAGTAAGCTTAGGAGCTGGACTTGAGCAAGGGGCCACTGTGCCTGCCGGCCCCTGCCCCGCCTGCTTTCCACCCCGGTCCCAGCACTCACGTTGCCGTAGTCAATGTAGAAGACGTGCACTCTGGCGGGGGACTCTACTTTTTCCACCCGGGCACGGTACCTGCAACGGCACCACAGTCAGAGCTCACAGGACAGCCCCAGGGATCCGACCTCTCTGGGGACACGGCGTGTTCTGCCCGGGGCCTCTGGCTGTCACAGAGGACAGTTTTTATGCCACCGAGGCCCAGCCCCAGGGAGTGGACAGCATCTACAGGAGCTGGAGTGGAGCTGGGAGCGAGGCAGGGAGAAGGGGAACTTGTGGAGTAGATTAATGTGTCCTTGGGGCATAAAGCAACAAGAGTAATGACTGGATGGATGTCTACTGTTTAAGCCCAGCACACTAAACAGCAGCTGTAATTAGCCGGCAGATCTGTCTGGGAGGCTGGAGCAGGGAACATATCCAAGTCACTTCGTCGCCCTAGGAAGGCCATGGGGCTCTACCCTTGGTGGTTTATGCATGAGTGACCTTCCGGCCTGGAAGTACTACTGCTTGTATCTCAGACAGCAGAGGTGGAGGGCTGGATGGCTGGTCTGTGCTCACTGTGAACAAACCTCCAACTGACTCCTGACATCATTCTTCCTGCTAGCAGAGCCTCACGTCTTATCCTTGAGGGATGAAAGGACAGTTGATAGCCATTGCCAGCTCACTGCGAGGAGTGAGGGCTGGTTGGAGGCCATCAGCTGCCAGCATTGCTCTCCCGGTGTTCTCAGGAGAAAGGGAGTGGCACCACTTTATCCTATGACCCCCAGAGGCTGGTTAGATGACCCCCACCTCGAGGGATACCCAGGAGACCTGGCAGAGGCTGTTACCAACAACCCCACAGAAAGCAGACGCTTGTGCAAATGCAGTTCTGCAGGCCTGTGCCCCAGGGTCCTTCTCCATCCTTAGGCCCCGCTGTCCTGCTGGTTCACGTGGCTCACCATTCTCCATCCACAAATTTGGCAATGCAGAAGTCTCCCCGGCGGGGGGCGTAGGAGCCCTCAACAGGGGGGTGGTTGGAGATATCGTTTCGCATATTCTCCATCAGCTTTTCCAGCTGGGTGCCTGCAGGGAAAGAGAGGGCAGTGAACCACGCTGTGAAGTTCCAGAGGGCTCCACGCACTGGCTACCTCGGCCACGCAGGGCAGTCCTTCGTGGCTCTCACTCAGGAGGCTTCACTCCAGCCACATTCAAAAACATGCTGGCGACTTGCTGTTACCTGCTGTTATCGGGGGCCTTGCATGCACACACTTTTCTGACGTACTGGCCAGGGCCTCAGGAGCCCTGGGAAACGTGCCGGGGTGTTCTAAAGTCTTTTTCAAGGACTGGGGGAAACACAGGGCCTAGGTACACTAGGGAACTATCTTATTACTGAGGTGCATTTCTTGTGGCAGGTCTTGACTAGGGAGGCAGGAAGGAAAACAGACGCTGAGCAAGCTTCTGGAACAAGAGCTGGTATGTAGCCTGGACCCCATTCTTACAAGAGTCAGCTCCTGGGTTGGACTTCATGGTTAGCAGGAACCACTCTGCCCAGATCCTCTTGGGGGTGAAAGGATGGATTGCTTACAACCACAGACAGGAAAGGATCTCAGAATCAGAGCCTTGAAAGGGATTCTCTGAGTGTGGCCCAGAGGGCCTACCTACTCACAGGCACTCTGATGCCAGGCCCCTGTGACACACCTGCTGCAGGTAAACTCTTGCTGCTTACCTAAAGCATCTTGACCAACTCCTTCCCTACCCCCACTTGGCCAGGCATCCGTCCCCTGTGGCCTGTCCTTTCATGGCCCTTCCGGTCCAGATGCCTCCTTACCCTCTTTGCTCCCTTCTGCCTCAGATGCAGAATACACGACTCTTGTAGTTGAACTTGCCACCACCCGCCCTTTACACACCCTTGCCTGTGTTTCTGTTTCTGCCATTACACCATGAACTCCTTCAGGGCACAGACCGTAGCTCACTTGATTGCTTATTTGCTCAGGCCTGGTAGGATCCCCGGTGCACGCGGGGTGCTTAATAATTCAACCATACTGAAGTGATCTCTGCCTATGCAACACATGTCCTCTTCTAGGGCTGCTGTGCACCCACGGCCCTGGCACTCATTCAACCGAGAGGTGAGGCCTCTGGCCTCCTCCAGAGTGCTCCCTGTCCACAGATGCCCAAGATCCCAGGACTGGGAAGCACCCTTTACGTTGGCAGCTGTGCCTGAACTTGCTCTGCTTTTAATTTATTCAATTTTTAGGTTCCTAGGCAACAGAAAGAAACAGGCTTGTGCCTCCTGCCAGCAGCCACAGCCTCCTGGAGGTCCTTATATAGGGTGTGATTGGTCACTTGCAGCTAATATTTTTATCAGACCCCTTGTGAAGATGGGCTTTAATAGAAAGGGGACAGGGTGAGGACATGCCTCGAGGGGTCCACACAGTTTGGAGAGGGAGCTACAGGTCCTGGCTAATTCTCACAGACTGAGAGTTAGCAGAGCCACCTGAGGGTTGCAGAAGCCTCTCCAGTACTTACCACGAGAAGCCAGTGACAACAGTCTAGGAATGCTGGCTTTCTTTAGTCCTTTTCCTTTCCTATTTCTGCTGTGGACACCACTCTTTCCAAATATTTTGGCTTTCTAAAGCAGGCAGAGACAGCATGATGGGGTTCCCCGATGAGGGAGTCTGCCTCTGCACACAGTGGGGCCAGTTCGGGTGGTCCTTTCTAGCTGGAGCCTGAGGGTGGCACTTGTCCCCGGACAGGGACCACGTAGGCCTCCTCCCATAGGCTCAATGGCCATTTTAGCTGTCCCTCTGCTCACTCACAGACCTAATTTCCACTTAGACCCTGTGAGGTAAGAGCCCTTCCCCGGGTTGGAGAGATGGCTCAGAGGTTACGAGAACTGGCCTTTCTTCCAAAGGTCCCGAGTTCAATTCCCAGCAACCACATGGTGGCTCACAACCATCTCTAATCAGATCTGGTGCAGGCAGAATATGTATAAATAATAAATAAATCTTAAAAAATAAAAAAGTCCTTTCCCATCATGCAACCCAAACCCGGAGGCTGGCCGACCTCAGGAGAAACAAATCCCCAAGGCTTATCAACTTCACCCTCCTCCACTTTTTCTCTTCCCAAGCAGTCAGCTCAGGATGAGGAAGACAAGTTCCTTGGTGAAATGACCAAGGAACAAAAGCAGCTGTCTGGGAAATGTCATTAGAAGGGAAGTAGCTGAGACAGACTGTGGCAACTTGGAGTAGGTCTGAGGGTAAGACTGAGGAAGCCAGGCAGCCTGCCATTCCTGGGGCTGCCCAGATCTGCACAACCCTTTGCCAGGATTTGGCTCCTTGCACCCACCCAAAGGACGCTCTAAGAGCTTGTCCCTCTATTCGCAATGAAGCTGCTGCCCACCCAGAGCGGAGTGAAGAGGAGGGAGGCCAGGGAAGTAAGAGCGGCGGATCAGCTTGCTGCCAGAATTGTCTCCACTGAGGTCTCTGGGGGGGGGGGGCTGGCCATCGAGTGGCAGGCTGAGGAGAGGAGACAGGGGAAGGTCCCTCATAAAGACTGCCAGGGGAGAGCTTCCCCTAGAGCCTGCTTGTTGCCATGGAAACTGGCCTTACACTTGTATACTAACCTCTGTAGTAGAAACCCCTGCCAGAGAGAGGGACAGGCTCCCACCCCTCTGGTCCTCCCTAACAAGAGGGCTCTCTGACCACATCAGACAATCTGCTCCATGATTCCTGACACACTCGGGCAACAAATCCTCACACCCGCCCTGCCAGGGGTGTCTGGGAATAAAAGCATTACCTAAGAGTCTCAGCGAACCACTGAGATGAATCTGTAATGTCACCTGTCCTCAGAGGACTCGCCTGGCCTGCTGTATGTCCACTCCAGGGCTCACTTGTGGGTGCCTGAGGTGGTCCTTAGGCCCAGTGAGGTGGAGACAGGGGTCCGTGAGGGCAGCACGCGGGCACTCACCTGTCTCCACGTCCTGCACGTAGAAGTGCAGGTCGTCTGTGATCTCGGTCACGAACACTGGCTTGTAGCTGGCGGAGCGCTCCTTCTCCTCCAGCACGGGTGTCACCTCCTCCACAGGCCTCTCCTCATAGTGGGCCCAGACCTGCAGGTGTGGCAGTGAGGACAAGGCAGCTGGCAAGAGCATCGGTGAGGACACCAACTGGGGGTGCTGGGTAGACGGGGTCACCCTGGGTTAAGTTTGGGGTCACTTCGGGGCCAGTTCTGAGCAGGAGGGGTGGAGTCTCTGGAGTTCCGGGTTAGAGGGTCGCAATTCCGGCAGATATCACACTGGAAGCTTATTTAAAAACAGGCTCCAAGATCTCACCCTTGCTTTATTAAATTAGAATCTAAAAAGTCGGGGGGGAGAGTCAAACCAAGACCAAACCAAGTTCCTGTGACCCCACGCACGGTGGAGCGTGAGGACCCGGCCAGTGAGCTGCCTTGACTCTGGGCTTCCCGCTCAGGCACACTACGTTCAGATCTCCATCTGCCCTCCCACAGTGCTCTGCAAGGTCGTCCTGCAGGTCACTCCTATGGCCGTCCCTGTCCCTGAAGCACTCCAAGGCGCAGCTGGAAGAGGGGTGCTTGTCTGTGTGCAGAGCTGTGTCTCCTTGGCTCTGCGCACCTCACCTCCAGCAGGTTGCCCTGGCCTCAGCTCAGAGGCTGGGCCACCTCTCTCCACCCTTTACTCCCTTCCTTCCTTCCCCATGCCCCGTGCCAGGGCTGCAGCAGCTCAGAAGCTGATTCGACGTGACAGCGCGTCAAGTCCAATCCTGCGGTCAGGAGATTAGCCAAGTAGTGAGGCCTGTCAGAGCAGGGGAGGGAGGTGGCTCTCCAGCTGAGCAGCAGGAAGCTGATGGAGAGCCAGGGGACAGGACCACACATGGCATCATGAAGACATGTACGGTGGAAGAGGGATGGTTATCAGCCAGAAACTGGCACGCTCATTAGCCATGACCCTTCTAAACATTCTCCAAGTATCAATTCATTTGAGCCTCACAGCAACCTTCTAAGCAGGGAAACTGAGGCACACAGGTTTGCAGTCACAAGTAGGTCCGTGGTGCTGGCTGGGTGTCCTGGAGGCAACAGGCAGCACAAGGCTATGGGGAAAGCTCAGAAGGCACGCACCATTCCCTTTATCTTGTGCCTGACTTTAACTAGCCATCTCTGGGTCTACTTCCTTTGATTAGAACATTAGCATACAGTCACTGACATTCTCAGCTAATGAGCAGATTCCTGGGAGGGCCCTGGAAGGAGCTGACGGGCAGGCATGCTGCAATCATGGAGCCTCCCTGGGTCACCCCCACGCCCACACTTCTGCCTTTCATGTGGCATCAGTGTGTGTCTTTCTATCAAAAGGAGAGCCAAGCAATGTGGGCTTTCTGAGTTTAAAGGGCGCCGAGGGGACGGCTAACGGCTAACACCCACCTCAGCCTAAGTTTTCCACCGTGCCACACAGAGAAGTGCCTTCCGCAATGGCCCTGGTAGGGCTGTACTCCGTGGCTGGCTTCCAGCTGCCAACATCTGTCTCCATCACTACTACCAGCGTTCTAGTCCCTTCACCCAGAGACTTGTGACACACGTCAGACCCCAGCCCTGGCTGGCCAGGAGAAGCAGTGGAGTGAGTGTTAATGCGCAGCTGTCTCTGTCCAAGGGCTGGCAGGCCCATACCCCTCTAGCTAGTCAAGTTCCCTGTGAGAGCACTCTATGGGGATAGTCAGGGATGTTTTCAGACAAGGCTCCGGGCTCTTTGTTTTTTGGCTTCTCCGGCTGGAAGGGGTCTACTTGGCCAGTCATTCTTATCGACCGGGCTCCCAAGGCTCTCTAGAGTCCTTGGAGCTCCACAGATCAATAGGGCTCACACTGCCTCTAAGACAGGCCTGTCATCACTGCCTTAAGAGGACTGGCGCTGCCGCCAACCACCTTTCTGACCCTCAAGACTTCCCCTTCCTGCCAGCGCCCATGCTTCTCACCCTCAATCTCTCAGCACCCCAGTGCTTCAGTTGTCTGAGGTAGTCCTTTCCTCCCCTTTCTTGCCCTGCCTACTCTTTTTCAGCTGCCTCCTTTCCTAGCAGCTCGGTGAAGATTTGAGGCGTCTGTGCTGGCTGACAGCGAGGATCCTAGGTCTGGGAGCCATTCAGAGACCCCCCCCCCACACACACACTTCCTGGGCTGTGGCTGTTGGGGAGGGTTCTTCTCAGCCTTGTTGATGAATCTGGAGCATACTGACAGGGTGAGAGCAGAAACTGCTAATGAGTCCTCAAGTGAAAGAGCCTCAGGCGACAGCATCAGGTTCCCTCCCTGGGGAGAGGGGGTGGAGCTCTGTTCCCCACAGGCTCAGGTGGGCAGCAAGCTGAGGCCACTGAAGATGCAATCCAAAGCCTGACAGATCTCCCCTCCTCCAGGTCAGACAGCCCACCTGGCAGGAGGAGAAGGGAGACCATGCTGTCATCTGGGCTGAGAAGTCAATGAAAGCAAGGTGCCTACCTAGGGAATGGCAGGTGCCAGGGGCTGCTAAGAAGCATGCGGTAGAAGAGGGAGAGCTGCCGCTCAGGAAAGGAAACTTGACTCTAAGCGAGGACTCAGCTCTTCCGCTCTCCGGGCACTGAAGCCAGGAGGGTCCTTGTTTCTCCTGGGGGAGGGGCGGCTCTGCCATTCCTTGGGGCTTGGCAGCCGGTGGTCCCAGGCAGCTGGTAAATGCCAAGCATCTTTTTGATGGGATGGATGTGGTCCTCACCCTTAGACCAAACCTCTGCTGGCTCCTGATGCCCTTGTACAGAGCCATCTCAGGAGGAAAGGCAAGATGCTGCCGGATAGGTGCAACTTGGCCACAGCAGAGGGAGGGACTGGGGAGGGAGGGACTGGGAAAAGACCTCTTATGGCCCAGATGTTATCTGAGGTAATGAGTCTGGGGCAGCAGCAGGGCCCAGGCACACGGGCAGCCTATACAGTTAGTCTTCCCTGATCCTGGGCCACTTCTGAGTGCATCAGTATGGAGATGTCTCCCTGAGCTCTGAGTGTGGTAGGGTTTATGGCCAGGCTCAACAACAGCATGTCTTGTGCCTCAAGGCTAGGATCATGGTGAACCTGAACTGGGCCAAGGCGTTGCTGTGACCCTTCACGGCTCTGGCTACAGACCTAGCCCCTTCCCTCCTCTGCTCCTGCTCCAGGCTGTTCTGCCAAGCAAGTTTCTGATTTTCTCAGATTCCTTCTATATCGGGAGCTTTTTAGGGGCCCCTGTTGCTGCAGCTACCACCAGGCAAGGAGCCTATTATTCGGGGCATGGGCATCAAGTCAGAGTGGGTCAGGAGCAGAGGCTGTTTCTTTTCCTGGCTTCTTGCCCTCCATCCTTTCTCTTCTTTGTGCTTCTTCCCAGGGAGCCCCAGACCCTCCTCCTGCCAGGAGAGAGATGTGCACACGGAATCCGCTGGCTGGAGTCCCTCCCATCTAAATCCTATTTAATATCCCTACTCACTGGCTCCAAGGGTGTGACTGGCATGGAGCCAGGGTGGCAGAGGCCTTCAAATGCACAGCAGGGAGGCCAAGCTCAATAAAAACTAATCAATGGTCAATCCAGCCCTGTTCAAGGCCCTGCTGGGATGAGGGAGGGAGGGAAGGAGGGAGAGAGAGAGAGAGACAGACAGACACAGAGACACAGAAAGAGTGTGTGTGTGTGTGCCTCCTCTGACTCCCTCCTCGTACCAGGCTGGAACTCCTAAGTACAGAGGAAGGGGAGTGTCTTATGGGACACAGAGAGTGACTAAATGAGCACAGCAGGGCGGCAGCCAGAGTCTTGAGGAGGCAGCTTCTAGGCTCCTCCAGACAGACAGATGCGTGCACACAGTCACACTGTCCGGATAGTCCTGCACGCATCTGGCCTCACAGTGTCAGCACTGCCTTTCCTGGCTTAGCCTGTATGCACATTTACACCCTCTGAAGGCAGCACGATCTTCCTGAGCAGTGAGGCAGCCCTTGGAAGTCACGGGTGGGACACGCTGAGCACACCTGAGATAGCCAGGTTAGTGTGGCCCAGCTGGTTCCCCTGGATCCTGAGCGGACTGGGATTCGCAGTCTCGGGACTCGGGAACGGCAGCCCAGTACAGAGTGGCGTGCTGCATTTCAACTGGGCTGGCATCAAACCGTGCAGCTCATGTTAGTGATTAATCACTGGTAATTATGCCTTAGCATCATCAAGTGGCACCAGCAGAATGACAGCTCGGGTTCTTTCAGACAAGTCTATGGTGCACGGACTAAGGATGCTTCATGCTGTACCTGGCAGCGAGCTGGCCTTCCCTGCCCTTACCCACGTCCCCCTCGAGTGTCCATTCTGAGCTGACATGCTGGAGGAGGCAGCGTCTAGGCCCAGTGAGTGTTCATGCGTGGGGTAGTGGAGGGCTGCGCATTAGGCACAGGTGCCTGTAATTCACGGCCTGGCCCTCGATGCTGCCATACTAGGCCTCTGTGCGTCTATTCTGAGATGGTTCAACCTGTCACAAGAAGCTGGCTCCATTGGGGTCCAGTCCCTGTCCAGACAGATGATACATGGATCCTTTTTGGGTTTGGTTTTGTTTTTCCAGACAGGTTTCTCTGTGTAGCCCTGGCTGTCCTGGACTCGATTTGTAGACCACGCTGGCCTGGAACTCACAGAGATCCACCTGCCTCTGCCTCCCCCAGTGCTAGGATTACGGGCGTGCACCACCACGGCCGGCTGTGATGGCAGTCTTAAATTTAGCTGTCATAAAGAGTGTAACTGTCTTGTGGAAGCCAAGGCTGTCTGCTTCCCCTACCACTCTCAGGAGACGGGGTTTAAAGTGAGCAGGTGCTAGAGCAGGGAAGACAGGAATAGACAGTCTCTTGTGTCCAGCCTGGGTTTCTGGGCCACATCCTTCTGGAGTCTGTCTACCTGTGTTCTCTTGCCACCAAAGTGTACGACACCTGTCCCAAGTCCCAGAGGCTTACTAAAGACAGAGATCCCTAGGTTGAGTACTGAAAGAGAAGGAGGCCCTGAGGTAGGAGGAGGAATGTGGTGTACTTAGGGGCGTAAAGACCCCAACTCCTATTGGCAGGTTATCTTGGCTTTGGGAAGGGGATCAAGCCAGACGGCTGCCCTATGGGAAGGAAACATTTATTCTTGGAACAATTTATGGTTCAGCATGGCTGTCTCAGGAAACCCTCTTCAAGCCCAGAGGAGCCCTGACAGATTGGTGGCCGGCTGATTTATCCCATTATTAGGCAGGCAGTAAGTCAGGGGA
Organism: Meriones unguiculatus; assembly: GCF_030254825.1. NCBI lineage: Eukaryota > Metazoa > Chordata > Mammalia > Rodentia > Muridae > Meriones > Meriones unguiculatus. The sequence goes on along the minus strand of NC_083368.1, from coordinate 56,219,041 downwards.
GACAGGCTAGCGTGGGAGGGGGCCAGCAGAGCTCCCACCCCTAAGCCACAGAGTTCCTTAATAGTCAATTTGTTTCCAAAAAGCTTCTTTGGATCCACCTCCCTTGTCTCTTCAATGCACTGTCTGCAGAGAGACAGGCCGTAAATCTGCTGTTCTAAGGGCTTCGCACATCTCCCTAGGCTGCTGCCCTCCAGCAGTGGGAAGAGAATTCAGAGGTGAGCGGCCCAGCCCGTTGGTGGGCACTGACAGAGAAGGGCAGGCTGACCCAGGCTCTTCACCAGTGGCGCCTGGGTCACCTTCTAGGCTCTCCAGCTGTAGGTGGGGCAGCCCTGGGAATGCTCCAGGCTGACGGTCCCGGCCCACTGCAGGTGCCTACGCTGCCGCCTTACCCTTGGCGTGTGGGAGGGAGTGGGTAAGGACAAGCATATGCGAGGGCACGGCTGGCACACCGCCACACTTGGTACCTTCTCTTTCCTCTGCTTGGCGGCTTCCTCGGCGGACAGGAGGGGCTTGTAGTAGGCGCTGCGCTCGGCAGTGAAGTGGACTTTGGACAGCGCTTGCTCCACCAGCAAGACAGACAGGTTAGCCCCATCTATGTGCAGCCAGCCGATGAAGTTGCCAGCCTTATCCATGCTCTCCACCTCCACCTCCACCTGGAGACGAAAGACAGAGACGTGTGTCAGCTCTGCATGTCCGGAGGTTGACAAGGGCACCACAACTCGCAAGCCCCAGTCACTTCTACATTCACTCTATGTAGCAGAAGCAGCTAGACCCAGAGAAGTCCTGAGTCAGTGTACTGTTGACATGGCTACAGCCATGTTAGGGATTGCAATGCCTCAGCCTCATGGAAATGACAAAACCTCCCCCAAGTGAGGCTGTGAGGGATGAGGGTGAACGCTGACCATGTGCAGGAAACCTCCACTGTAGCTTTCTCCCGCCCCTTGCCTACAGCCCGAAGACTGCTCCTACTGAGATCAGGTAAACCTGCCTCCTTGTTTGGTTATATGTGAAAATCCTGCCTTCCTGTTTATGTCTGTGATAACCTGGCCTCCCTGCTCAGCTGTATGTAATTAAACACACTGGCTCCAGCTTCTCCATCAGAGAGCCCAGACACCGGAGCCCAGCTTTTCTGTGGTGTGTTTGTCTTTTCTTCACGTCCTCGATGATCGACTTAGGTTAATCCCTGCAGCCGTGCAGAGTGCAGCATTCTAGACTCATCATTCTGCTTTCTCTTCCCCCCTTCCTTTTGGCAGGGAGCTGCTGGGGTGCATTTGACTCAGTCTGGCTGACGAGGCCCTCTGCTTAGCTGTGTGAGAAGCAGACAGGATGCGCCCCACCCTCCCTCATCCACCCCGGCTCTGGTGGGGAACACAGGCGGCTCAGGAGGAAGCTAATCCCTAGGGAGAGGGAGACTAAAAGGATTAGTGTTTAATGGAGGTGACTGAAGACACTTCCAGAAAGCCAGGGGAGGAGAGGACAGGTAAGGCAGGAGGGTGTGGGTGGAGCTGCATTAGCACAGGGTGTAGTTTGGGAAGGAGGGCATCTCTAGAGAAGGCCAGCCTTCCAAAGGGAGAAAGTAGGTAGGTAGGTGGGGCCCTGACACAAGCCCAGACATTGGGTCAGAGTTTGGGGATGTTTTAGACACTTTTCATGGACCCCAGAGTTGGCACAGACTCTGTTCCCCCAAGAGGGTGGCTCAAGGTTGTGGGTTTTGGGGAGGCTGACCTGCCCCTACCTCCGAAAAGCAACGGACCACGATAAATTTCTTTCTTGATTCTCTCTCGACCCTCGTTCTTCCTCAGCTAAAGGGGCCTATAAAAGCCTTTGCTGCTAAAGGTAAAAATTTGTATTAATTTAAATGGCGTCAAGCTCGATTAAGCAATAAAATGAATGTCTAAATACCTGGGAATTCTCAAAGCCTGAGCTGGTGCCAGTGGCAGAGGGCTAGAAGTAATGAGAGTGGGTAGTTGGGAAATGTCTGTGACCTTACCAAAACAAGCAGAGATGCTTGGGATGGGCAGGGGCGGGAACAAGATAACGGGATAAAAGGTAAAGGGGCGCCCAGGGGGGCAGGACGCCTGCAGCTTCATCTGTACCTTGCTTAGTCCTAAGCCCATTCCTAATCCTCTGAAGAGAAACAGCAGTTTAGATTGGGTGTGGCAATGAAGGGGAGATGCAGAGCTCACTAGGTCTGAAGAAAAGAGTGTTGTACAGATTCCCTTTGGCTTCACTGCTGAATCTGTGGACAGAGGTGGAGCTGGACAGAGCACTACCAGGGACTACAGGTGGGCGGCCCGACCTGTCATTTTACACGGCCTCCAGCCGGCTAGGATCACCTTCTCCCTGGCCCCCACAGCCTGTCTCAGGAGCAGTCCTTCCTTCTGCTGAGGTAATCCTGGCCCCTCTACTTAGGACCTTGTAGCTCTTCAGCAGAGCCTACGTGCAGTGGGGAGAGCCAGCAGTTAGTGCCCAGAAGTACAAAGGCCAGCCTTCTCCTTTCTCCGAGTCTAGCAGTTAACTTGCAGAAAAGGACAGTTGGTGCTTAAGGGTTCGATGCTCTGATCCACCCTGCAAATGCCCAGGGCATGGCAAGCTGGAGGGTCCTGTAGGGAGAGGAGCTGAAGAGGCCATTAGGCCTGCAGTGACAGGATAAGCACGGTGGTGGACGTGACGTCACCATGGAAGACCACCTTTCCTAACTTGCCAAGTCTTACCAACAGGCTAAGACCGAGAAGCAGTAGGTCTCAGAGGAGCTCGGGGGCGGCAGTGGGAAGAACAGACAGGCTGTTTGCCTTGTATTTGGAAGCTCAGGGGACACGTGCCCAGCCAAAAGCAAATGGGGCTGGTTCAGTTCCCAGCCAACATGGAGTCCAATCCCACACCAGCTTCCTCCTTCCCTGACCTGTAGTGTTCAACAGTCTTAGTAGCCAAGTTCCCCACCTCCTACAACAGAGGATGGCTCCCCTGCACGGCCACACAGCATCCCTCCAGGCTTGGCAGGCCCCCGGGCAGCTTGCAGTGGGCCAGCGTGGTTTTCTGCAGCGGGTTGGGTTGCTGGCACTGATGTAAGAAGCTCAGAGATGGGTTGCTGAGGCAACCAGGCAGGAACAACCTCTTTCATCCTACACAGTGCCACGCTCAGACCTCACTACACATGGCAAACCCCAATCTGACACCGAGTTTTCTGAAGCCAGGGTCCAGATGCTCTCTCCAGGGCTTGCCAGGAGAACCTGCAGGTAGTGGGCATACTTGTGGCCAGTCCACCCAGGAGCCGTGGGTTCTCCCTGGCAAGCAAGCCCAGACCTCACATGTATCCAGCTCCTTTCTGCCTGCAATCGATGTGCTAACTTGGGCTTGACAAGTCCCTAGGCCCAGCCAGCAGCAGAGGAAAGAAATCTCTGGCCTTGGGCGGTCTGCCGCCATGGGTTCCATCTGGGGTTGTAGAGGGAGATAAAGCTGTCGCCGGCGGGGCTCAGCTTCCTCTTTCATTACAGCTGCCAACGACATAGTAATTTCTCAATCAAACAAAGGCTCCCAGGGGAAGGTGGCTGGGCTACTGTTTCTGCAAGCTCTGAGTTCCTTGGCTCCTGGTCTCTGCAGTCATGTTCCATGCTATAGTTCCACCTTGCCGGATACGCTTTGGACTGGGTAGGTACTGGAAAGGCCTCTTTTCTGGCAGAGAGAATGGTGGGCCTCATGAGCAGAGGTTAAGCGGGGAGTTCCTAGGGTATACTGTAGGTCCAGCCTTCTCCACGTCTCTTCTTTAGACTGACTGCCAGGAATCTGTGGTATAGCTGTAACAAGATCTACACCTTATATAAATTCTAGCTCTCTCCTTAGCTCCAGCTTCTCCCTCCCCCAAAGAGTGAAGGATGGCTGTGTATCTAGTTTTAGATACTTGGAATATTTAGAAGGTTGAGGCAGGATGATCACTTGGGCCCAGGAGTTCAGGGTCTAGCATAGACAACACAGGCAGCTATGTGAAACAGACATGCTCACAGAGAGAATAAGAGGGAGAGCAAAAAAGAGACTACACAGAGACCTTTTTTTGTTCTGAGTCAAGGTCTCATGTAGTCCAGGCTGGCCCCAACCTCACTTTGTTGCTGGGGATGTCCTTGAACTCTGGATCCTCTTCTGTCTGTCTCCCAAGGGCTGGGGTTATAGGAGTGTGCCCTATGCCTGGTTATTCTCTCTTCTTAGAATGCTGGGGATCTATCCAGGGCTATGTGTACACAAGGCTATTCCTTTACCACTGAGTCACAGCCTCAGCCCACACAGCCCCTTCTTGTTATCCATGATACTATAATAAAATGACCATGACACTGCCAGGCATGGTGGTGCATGCCTGTAGTCCCAGCACTCAGAAGGAAGAGACAGATGGATGATCTCTGTGAGTTCAAGGCCAGCCTGGTCTACAAAGTTCCAGGACAGACAGGGTTATATAGCAAAACCCTGTCTTGAAAAAACAAACAAACAAAAAAAAAAAAAAAAAAAAAAAACAAAAACAAAAAGCAAACACAAACAAAAGAAAGTACTGAACCATTATTCTTCCAGAGAATAAATAAATAAATCTGGGAGCCTCTTATTACCTGTTTGTCAAATGATTAGTATGTAATCTCGTTCTAAATGTTTTCCTGTTTAAAGATACATTATTTAATATGTATCATTGATTCATTTACACTGAGCTCTCAGACAGTAGCCCCATTAAGAGGTCAGGACTGAATGACAGTTATGTAACATGTATTTTCTTTTCTTTAAGGTATATATCAGCTTTCTTGAAGCATTCTCGCTTAGAACCATTTCTGTGACAAAAATCTCAAAGAAAAAGCATTGCCTGCCCCACCAAACTCAAGACACTGAACAGATCACAAAGAAAACAATTATTTGTCCCCTGAGAGCTAAAACAAGAAAGTGGAATTACCCAGGCATACTACATTGCCTGCACCTCTGATCTCCGCGCTTGGGAGGCAGAGGTAGGCAGATCTCTGAGTCGTAGGTCACCCTAGTCTGCAAAAAGAGTTCCAGGCCTGCTAGGGCTACATGGCGAGACTCCAATCTAAAAATAAACAGACAAATAAAAGTCTCAACGTGCTATGAATTGTGGTCTAGGGATCCTAGTAGTCAGAAGGGAAGGTGCATGAAGGGGAACCAGGAGTTCAAGGCCTCCCTCCCCCCTCCCATGAAAGCCTCCGTCAAAAGAAAGGCAACAGAACTGCCTTGTTCCACCTGAGCTGTCAATGTGCCTGCCAAGTAGCTCCAGCTTCTTGCCACTCTGCATGTTTACAAATGACTGCAAAAGCACAGGGATCGGTCTTGGCATTAGTGAGCATTCAATTTGCGAACACCAAGCCTGCAATAAGGAGGACTGACCACATAGAGGTCTGCCTAGGGAGGGCTATTCCTTACAAGTGCCTCAAGTCACAGACAGTAGCTACTGGAGATTTATTCTTGTGAAATATACAAGAAACTTCTTCTTGCCCAACTGGCGATGGCGAGCATTAACCGAGAGCTTGCCCACAGAGTGCTGTGTAAACTGCAAAGAAAGCTATCTGACAGTCTCTTCAGCCTCTTAGGGTGTTTCTGAAGTGGTTTTGACTCTGGTTTCTGTGGGAGGACTCCTACAATACAGGTGACATCAAGCAGCCGAGACCTTGGGACTGGACTGCCGTCCTCTGGAGGCGGGCATCTGCTGTTTACACACGTGGGTGGTCACCGTCCTGGAGGCACCTCAGGGTGTGCGTATGTCCGTACGAGCAGACAGATGGTGGCTCTCCACTCTCTCATTGGGTGTGTGGAAGCGCTAACAGCTAAGGAGACATGGTACTGGGAGACGCGAGAACTTCCTGACAGACTCTAAGGGCAGGTGGCGCCACCCTGAAGCAGTGGCTTGGGGTAAGGGGTTAAGGCAGAGGTGGGCAGCTCAGGACACTTCAGGGTTGTCTTGTTCTGGCAGCACCTCTGGGCCTCCGCCCTTGATGGTGACAGAGTGACTGTGGGTCTTGTGGCTGTGGGAGCTTTTCTGCTTGGTTTTCTGGCACCACCTGCGAAAGGCCACCCTATGAACATGTGAGGGATCATTTTGCTTCTTCTGGTTCGGGAGCTAAGTGTCTCACAGAGATTGAGAATGTGGACTGTGGAGACAGGTTGCCCGAGTTCAGATCTACTCTCTCCCTGTTTGCACTCTGTGAACCACTTAACCCCCTGGGCTTTTTTTCTTCTTTTAACCTTGCCAGAAACTTGAGGTTGCAGCAGTCCCTACCATAGAGGGTTTGGTATTACCATTAAGTGAGTCCAGTGCGAATGCGCTATATGTGCAGAGTGTGGTAAATAAACGTTTCTTCGTGACCACTGTCATCACTATTTTCTTTGCTGCCAGCAGGAGCACTCATTTCAAGGATCTTCGTCTTGTAGCTAGAATGCGGGTTCCACCAGGGAATGATGCTGTTTTATAGGGGAGACTTCTTCAGAGCTTGGGAGCACCTACTGCTCAGCGTGCGAGGGACTGGACAGACGCACGCTAGGGATCTGAAGGGCTGTGCCTCAATCCTTAGCACTGGCTGTGAGCTCTGGGGCAGCCAAATGAGGAGAGGGAGCTCTGTGCACTAGCTGCTTCTTCTCCGTCGCTGATACCGGAAGCTCACGGGCTGGTTCTGCATCCAGGAAGGTTACATGCTTGGTCAGGCTGTGCACTGGGCTCTGCACACTTGGGGACCAATCCCTGCTAAATGAGTCCTGTGGTTCTCTGCCCCAAGAAACCTAGGGTTTTTTATCCTAGGGGTCAATACTCAGGTATGGGTGATTGTCCTCAAATCCACCTGCATAGACAGATTCCTACCTGCTGAGTGTGTGTGCTCCCTAACCATCAAGCTAAAGGGGGTGGGAGCTGAGAGCCAACCATGCCCAGGGGGACAAGATGCTGGACACACTGGACCTGGCCTGCCTGTGGGCTGGGCCAGGCAGAGGGACCTTCTGCCTCACAGTGGGACACACCCTCCTGCTCCCAAGCACATTAATGTGCCACTAATGAAATTGTTCTGGCTTATTTATCAAATTATTAAAACCACTCAGGCTGTTAATCTGCATGTCTCCTAATTACTGAGGAAGAGCTCCTGGTGCCCAGGCAACACACATACCTCAGTGCCCACCCAGCTGGGCTGTGGGCTTCTTTCTAGATGAGGCTGTTAAGGAAGGCAAGAGGAGGGAGGATGAGAAGGGGGAGGAGGAGCAGGAGCAGGAGAATGGGAGCGACCACCAGTGCTTGGAGCAGAGGGAGGATGGTGGTGGCCAGCAATCGGTGTCATTTCTATGGCTTCTCTCTCAGTGGCCTCTGTGCCCTCACTTCCAGAAATATATACTCAGTTTCTGTCTCCGCCTCCAAATTGTACCCCTTTCCCCTCTTGTCTGGATCCTGTCCAGCTCCTTAACACAGGAACTACTTCAATCAGACAGGCAGAGGGGCTGAGTCATTCTCCTGCTCTAAGCGGGAACATACTCCCTGCCTGGGGTGCAATGCAGGCTGGGGAGCCACTTGGGGTTTGCCAAGGGTGTGGAGGAAGGGAAAGAAGACAAAGCCAGGCAAGGCTGATGGTTTCATAAATGCTAACATCTTCTCTTAACTTCTGACCTTCCTAGCCATTTAGCTTCCAGATTCTGAAATCGCTCCTGATGTAAAGGAGGGGTGATATGAACGTGTGTGTGTGTGTGTGTGTGTGTGTGTGTGTGTGTGTGTATCTCCTGGGTGGGAGACAGTATAAAGCTGCTCAGGTATTAAACCACAAAGGCAGCTCTGGGCTCAGCCTGCTCTGGGGGGTTTGGTGTGTGACCTAACTTGTACTGCAGATGCTGATCTGGATGTCTGGTGTTACTAAAGGGCAAAGGTAGCCATATCCTCTTCCCGAGGCTCTTCTCCATGGGACTGGTGCAGTGGGGACATGGGAAGAAACAAAGTATGCATTAGAGATTGCCTCTGAAAAAAAAAAAAAAGAGATTGCCTCTGCTGAGGTAAGTAAGGTAGCTAGAGCACCAAGGGCAAAAGGCATACCAGGGAAGGACAGCAAGGGAAATCCATGTTCCGTGCAATGAATGCAGGCAGCCAAAGGAGATGGTCCACATGGGAGTTACTGGCTGTGGGCAGAGGACCACACACACATACACACCAGCCTTTCCTCTGTTTGCCAAGATGGAGAACAGTAGTCCTTCCCCAAACCCAGTGCACTGGCATAGCCTATGCAGCATGCCTAAGGCAGCAGAGAAAATGACTGAGCTCCAGGGGTTGGGAGCCCACAGAATGCCTGGAACACAGCCCTGGGCTTGTCCCAAGCCAGCCCCAGGGCACCTGGAACGGAAGACTGTGCACATGGTTGTGTGCTGATGCAGGCTTCTCCAGAGGGTAGGCCAGGAGCCCTTGGGGCTGGCTCTGGGGAGATCATGTTTGGGTCCAATGACAGGCTTTAGCGGTAGAGACCCCCATCATCCCCACACTGATCACAGTCATGCTTTCAACTCCCTCAGGCCATCAGTGACAGGCAGGATAGGAGGCCCAGATAACCAGCAAGGGCTAGAGAAATGCTTTAGTTTCCATCGGTCAATGAAGCTCAGTCTCCTGTTGGCTGATGTTTCATACCTGTTTTGGGCTCAGGGAACTGAGAGTTGAACCATTTCTGAGGTTCTATTTGGTCTGAATTTTCTGAGGCTGTGGTAAGGGAGCACATAAAAAAGGCAAAGAGTGTCAAGAGAAGAAAAGCCATGAGTTACACAAGAAAGGAGGGCAGGCAGGGAAGCTTTGCTTGCTAATCATGTCCCGGAGGAGAAATGATGGGAGGAAAGGGGAAAGGGGGAAAGATTGATTACATGAAAACGTGAGCTCTGGGACACATTTCTTCTTCTATGGCTTAGCTGTGGTTTGTTGCCAATAGGTTGACATGGTGCAACCTTGGTCTAAGCCTGGCAGGACCCTAAGTATGGTGGTTTGAGAAGTGAGAAATCCTTACACGTAGGCTAGAATGGGCATGGTAGGACTACATGTAACCTAAGAACTCTGGAGGTTGAGGTGGGAAGATCGTGAGTCTAGCTTGGTTTACACAATGAGATCGTGTCTCAAACAATTACCACCATGACCAAAGCAATCACCAACCAACCAACCAACCAACCAACCAACCAACCAACCAACCAACAACAAAACAAATGAACCAAAAAATCCCCCAGACAAACTAATATAACAACAAACCATCTAGTGTCACTTATTTCGTTATAGTAACAACAGACAGTCAAAGACTCCAACCCCCTCATTCTGCCCAGCTTTTTGTGAGAATGTGAGAAGAATCCCAGGGCAACCAGAGCACAACTGAGATCCTTTTATGACACAGAGAGCGAGCCATGCCACGGAGCTGGGCTTTCCACTGTCACTGATGCTGCATGAAAGCTGTAGTGCCGCTGCCATGGCCAGAGTGTGAACGCGAAGAGACACCTCACCTTAATATAGTAGCAGTTTAACACGGCACGGCCAACTCATGGCCTCCCCTCGCGGCCACACACACACACCAACTTTTTTCAGAGCTGATGAACATTAACGCAATGCAGTTAATAATTCAACGGTCTGGGAGCTGGGAGCCTGTGCCTGCGAAAGGCCTCCTGGGTCTCATTACCAGCGCCGTGGGGAGTGGGCTGCAGCAAGCTCTTTCCCGTGCTTGTGGCGCAGTGTGGCTCTGTCCCCAACGATGCCTCCTCGAGGTGCCCTTTCACGTCTAACTCATTGATAACTGCTTTTCCAAACAATCTCTTTTCTGACATCTTAGCACTGAGCCATGCCAGGGCCCTAGGAATGCCCAGAAGTCCAGCCAATAGCAAAAGGGGCCAAGCAGCTACTGGAAATGCAGGGAAAGCCTGGGCAGCAAGTGAGATGACTGGGCGAGACGGGCTTCCTTCTCTCCTACCTCTATGGTGAGGGATAGGATGGCGAGAGGGTGGGAATATACTTTCCATCCTGCCTGAGGCAGAGAGGCAGAAGCCGAGGCGATCAGCATCGCTGGAGTCTGCTGGGAAATGGAAACCTGCTGACTCCAGGCCTTCGCAAGCGGTAACACAGTTTACAAACTGACGCAATCTGTTCCTTTGGTGCAGACAATAAGGAAAGCAGACTGTTCATCTTCCCAGGAAAACCCCAGGCTGGAGGCCGGAGGGGAAGTTAACTCTCTCTTCCCCAAGCTTTGTGCAGGAAATGGGACGGAACTGGGAGGTGATTGTACCATTCTTCACGGAACAAGAGGTAGGCTTCGAGATCCTCTAAATGGCCATGACCCTTCCAGTGCTTGCTAGCTGGTGTGGAGGTGTGAAGACTGCTTCCTACCTGGTGCCTCCAGACAGCACTGTCTACTAGAGTCCTTGGCTTGGGCCATGAGAGCACACTGAATGGTCCTGCCCAAGCCTAGTCGGTGTATTCTCTGGTTTCAAAGTTATACCTGCCGTGAAGGTACAGAGCTAGGCTTCAGCCTATTTTTATAGAAGGAAAATCAATGTGTGTATGATCTATTTGCTGTCTGAGGCTAGCAAATCTCTCTAATGAACTATAAGTAACTGTATGTTCTATCAGGCCATTTTCAAATGGCAGTTTTCCACTGCAGACCCTAATTCTCAAACTCCTTTAGCTGACCACGGCGGGCCATGTCACTGAGAGCATCTATACTTTGCTTAGAATGAAGAACCATTTTGACTGGCATCCGTGGCTGTTTCTCTCCCTTCCATCCGTTTTGGAGGGAGAGAGATCATTCAGGCACTAGAGCTCACACTCTTTCTGCTGCCTTAGACACCTGCTCCTGCCACTTATCTTCTCCACTGCCCATCTGGTTGCTTCCACCACGGCCTGCTCAGTCTTATCTCTTAGGAAACCGGCCTGGCCACCTTTTCTCTCTATCCCAGGAGCTTCCTGCATTTGCCCACTGTCTCCCTTCTACTTTCTCCTGCAGCCAATTCCCACACTCACTATTTTCACTTGTCACTATTACTTCAAAAGGTCACTCAGGACCTCTTAATTGCCATTTTAATAATTTCTTTGCAGACTTCATCATTTCTGACCTTTCAAATGATCTGACCAAGCTAAGCAACCCCTATCTTTTTGGAACTGCGTTTAGGTCTCTGATTCTCAATCTTGGCCTTTTCTCCATCTCAGCTGAGAATTCTTCCCCAACAGCACGGCCTTTGAATATAGATATTGCCAGGGTGCATTCCCAGCTGTGGACAGTTCCCTCGTTCTATTATCCTGAGTGACCAGAAATACCGACAGCCTAGGCCTCGCTATCACATTCCACCCCACCAGGTAGAAATACATGGAGTGAGTCCAGCTCTCGCCTTTGCTGTGATGGGTGGCAGCAAGGGACACATCTTGGGCTCCGTGCACTGTCACAAATGACCTCCACTCGCACTGATTCTATTTAATGGGCTTCCTCCTCCTTTTATCACTCTTACTGTCCCACACTTTAGGTTGTGTCTTCGCTGTAAGTAACAACCTTTCTGTGAACCCTGTCAGTGTTCTCAGAGTGTGGCTTATTCTAGGCAGTGTAGTACAATGGTTAGATGCAGGCTCTGAAGTCAGATTACCAGCTGCAAATCTTGTTTTACTGACTAGCAAATGGATAAACATAATTTATTTAATTATTATGGGCTTAGAACATCCTCTGTGTCAAATGAGCATGATGAACGAGGGCCACCTCTGAGGGCTTTGACAAAGAATATGGCTTATAGGAAGTACTCAAGACACGCTGTTAATTTTTTTTTTTAAATCTGTATCTATCACCATTCTGCCAAAGTTCTTTCTCTGTTCTCTGCTGAAGTTCAAGTTTAACACATAGTACAGTGTGTTAAGTCCCTTCCTAACTGGGGTTTGCTGGATCCTACAGCCCTCGCTGTTTTAATCTGATCATGCCAAATGCCTATTCCTCACGTGCCCTGCGCTTCCCAACCTCAGCACATGCTATTCTCCTCGGTCAGAACATTCCCTCCTACTACTTCAGCTGCGCTAGTCCCGATCTGAGCACGTGAGCGTCGTGTCACCTGAACCGTGACACGCAGGCTCACGTCTCACTACCACAGCACAAGAATGGGAGCTTCTTACTGGTCCCTGGTAACATTCAGTCCATAGATGGAAGGCAAAGGAGGCTGGTCTCAGCTCACCGGCAGACTGGGAGAGAGTACTCACCACTGTATCCACACGGAGGCACGGAAATGATGAGAGGCGCCTGTCTGAGACACTCTCTGCCACAGGGGCTGGCCCACAGCTGCCCTGTTGTAGCAGACCTGCCCATGGGAGCCCAGCGGGCCGAAGCCTGGCCATGGTCAGGGCAGTCAGCGCTGATGACTCAGAGGCAGCCCAGACACAGCGAGCAGAAGGGGCTCTTCTGTGCTTGGCTTTGTCTGGGCTGACTATAACTGGGGCGAGGATGGGTGCCTCTGTTTATCCAGGCATGAGTGCAGGCAGCAGCTGCGCGTGCCTCCTCCCGGTCTCTTACACATCCATCGCCTCCTGGCTACTGATCCCTCAGCAAGGAAGGGGTGCCGAGCAAAGCAGACATGACACAGGAGGAGCACAGCGCAGGAGCTAAGAGGCTGGAACAGACGTCGGAGAGGCCAGTGCTGAATCTTCCGAGCGAGGAGTCAGGTGGTAGAGGTCAGACCTGTGTCACCTGGGGACAAGGACTGAGACAGCTTTATGCTACAGGGCCACCTGTGAGTGCCAGAGGCCTCAAGATCCAGGGGGAATGCAGGAAACCTGGACTGTGGCCACAGGGTCTGCTTACAAACTATTGGGGCATTTTCTGTCCTATAAAACGGCAGATCATAAAAGGGCCAGAGCAAAAGGCTTGAATGGACAGAAACGCTACACTTTCAGCAGCTGCCTGCTTCCCTTTTCTCCTGTCCTTGCAGATCACCTTGAGGAAGACCCGGCCATGCATTTGTCTCTGCCATCCTCAATCCATCCTGCCCCTGTATGCCACGCACTTGCATGCTACGTACAGGGAAGGCAGCCTTCACTCATCTGTGCTTGGTACTATTGTGGGCTGCAAGCAATTCTGCTAATTTCCAGTCCAGGAAAGCACACAAAAGAACAGAAAGTCCTAGGCTCTCCCTGGACCCCATTAAGGAGTTGCTTTTAGACCTAGGAAAGAGGAGATGTGAGCATTTTTTTGGGCTCTGCTCCTGTCTGCCACTTGCTTCCCAACCGTTTCAAATCCCTACCACAGAGAAGAGGGAACATCCTTTGAGATGATGCTGAGCCTGGGAGACTGCGCTAGAGGGCTGTTCTGTGTCCACCCTCCTGCACGGGGAATGACTCGATTCTTGCTTTCTGTGACCCAAGGGGTGCATGATCTCTCTGGCATCTCAGTAATGCACAGAAAAGCCCATGGGTAAAAGTCACCCATTACAAGGTTTGCACATGTACAGATGGAATAAGGATAAATGCGGCCTGCCAGAGGCCAGATTGGCCTGGTTAATGGTGGGGCCTGCCCTCCTCTATGTGGTGAGCTTGGGCTTCCTTGCTGCTGACTTTTTATTGTTAACGACAATTAAAATATGGCATCACTTACCCTCTCAGATTGGAGGACTAATTGGCTATAAAGCCTTGCAAACACTTAGTGTAGGGCTGGAGTTTACATTAAGACACTTCTGGATGGCGGTTATCAATCTTGCCCTGAGCTCTGCCTGCCTTATTCTGCGGCAGGTCCCAGGGGTCCCTGCCCACAGAGGGGGACGGAACAACAGGCAGGGACATGCAGAGTGTAGAAACGTATTCTTCCTTCCCTTTACTCACAGCCCATGTTACAGGCTTTCATATTCTTCCTGGACCTATTACTCAGCTTCTGAAAATTTTCAGGTCACTACAGATTAAATGCAGAACTGAGTAACTGTTAGGAATGGGAGACCACCTACAGAGTCACAGCTTGGCTCTTGAGGGACTCTATCTTCTTGACAGGAACCAGTGTTACATTAGTCTCCATTTTTTCCTTCCCTCTAATCTCAACAAAATGTCCCAAATATGATTCAGTGTAACAAAGTTCCAGGAGCCAGCTGGTGGTCCCTTTGCCCTAACACATCTGCTCAGGCTGACCCTGCACTGCCCTGAGACGGGGATAGCTGGCCTCATTCACTCTGCTCCACCTCCCTGCTCTGCCGCACAAGGCAGAGCCCCATAGCCACGTGCTCGCTGCTTTCTGTGCAGGGGAGTGCCCCTGAGGCAGGTGTGTTCTGAAACTGCAGAGGAAATGAGGATGCTCAGTGTCTCCTAAGATCACCCAGAAGTCACAATTAGCATCTGAATCCTTTTGACCTGAAGGAGGAACAGTGAACTGACCTGGCAGTAGTTGAGCTGCCTCTCCTGGCAGAGGACACTTGGATGCAGCTGCTACTGTCGACACAGCTTTTCCCACTATGGCCTTCCTGCCACAGTGCCCTCGGACAAGGCTTTGAGACTCCTGCCACCGCCCCACTGCTCAGTGTAAATACCATTTAAGCAATCTGATTTCTTTCAATGCCTTCTGGGGGTGCTCCCTGCCACCCCCTGCTCTGGAGCTGCTCCCTAGAGCCAGCGGGCATGGAAGTGCAGAGGGAGGGTCAGAGGCAGCAAGCAAGAAAGAAAAGGCCAGTCCTAATCTCCTTCCAAACAGGGGTGTACTGAGATGCTGCAGAACAACAGGAAGAACAAAGAGTTTCAGCATCCTTTACTTTGCGAAGACGAAGCACATTAGATGGGCCGACGCACCCACTCTATGAGCCTCTTTTCTTCCGCTATTTCTTCACGGACCCTCTATTCTGGGTCAGCTGGTTTGCAGGCTGTGAGAGCTACCCATTCTCACCTCCTACAACCCTTCCCCTCTCAGGGCCATGTGCCTACATCAGGACCGTGATGGGTGGGCCAGGAGTCTCCTTGCACAGCTAAAACTCATTTTGAGGAGACTATCCATTTGCTGGTAAGGAACAGTATAGCTGTTCTGGAAGGCGCTGTCCAGAATCTAGAATGAAACTATGGGCAGTAGTTTCCAAGATGCAACCTATAGCTCCTTAGTCTTCCAGGGGGCTTCTCTTCACCCACTGTTCCTGAACACTAGTTCCACCTAGGTATGTGGATCTGCCCTGTATCAATTTCCTCGCGCTTTCCATGCCCTTTTGTGGATGTGTCTGCCCTCTGAAGGAAGTGGTTGTTTTCCTGTTTCTGGTCAACCCATTTGGGTCCTCAGAGCTTGCACAAGTACAGCAGGACTCTAGGCAGTGCTGGAAGGAGCTTCAGGAAGGAGGACCCTGAACTCCTTGGGGAGAGACTATGCTTGCCCGGGCTCTTTAGCTTCTGGGCAGCGCTTTCCATGTGGCTATATTCCTGGTTGTTATCCAGAGCTCAACACAGAGAGCTTCCAAGGCGAGGCAGGCAGCAGAAAACACAGGTTCATACTGTGACAGGGGCCTGGGTCTACTTCAAGGAAGGATCAGCATGGCTAGGGAAGATGCAGCAGAATTGCAGAAGCACCAGGAATGCCCAGCTGACAGTGATAATAGGCAACAATGACTCCAGGGCTTCAAAATGGGAAGACAAATGCCAAGGAAACAGGACCGTATAAAAACCATCAAGGACCTGCGAGGAGGCTGGGGGCTCACTGTAATCAACAACCAACCAGGGAAAAGTCACTTGGCATCTGTGAGGTAGAAGAGCATGGCCCAGGACACTGCAGCCGATCTACGGGGGCGAGGGATACAAGAGCCTGAGGTTTAGCTGAGAAGACACAATGAAGTCACATCATGTCAATTAGTGACAAAGCATCATGTAAAACACATAACAACTCACTAATATGACAGCGAGTACTGGACGGGTTCAGAGGAGAGGCCGAGTCAGCTTTGAGGGAGGGATGAGGAGTCAGGTCACTCTTTAGAAAGGGGGTGGGCTTTAAAGGAGGGTGTGACTTCTGAGAGAGGATAGACAAGCCTGCTGCAGTAAAAGGAACAGCTTTGAAAGCCATGTGTAACGGGCCGGGAAAGAAGGCGATGACAAGACCAGTGAAGATGAAGCATTAGCATGAGGAGTGAGATGCTGGGAAGAACAGGGACCAGGAACAAGTGTAAGCAGACTGGAACCCAAGATATGGAGGGCTGCCCTTGAGAGGAAGTGCGGGCATGTTGGAATCTAACACCCTTCTGATACGGATCTGACAAGCACGGCTCAGGGGCTGGATCTGGATGCCCTTAAGAAGGCAGGAAGGAAAGAAGGACGGGGACCAGAACAAGGTGCACAGAAGTCTTGCTATAGCCCTGACTTGGGGGCCAAAGAATGAGAAGCAATGAAAATACGCTGTGGTAGCTTGCTACTAGACTGTGGGTACTCTCACCCCATGTCAAAGCGTGCAGAGAAAGCTCAAAGAAGACAGAGGGAAGAACATAATCAAGCAGGGCTAAAGGCTCGGGCACTGGTGGGCCGAGGTGCCAGCACAGTCTCCCTTTCTTCCCTGCAGGACATACAAGCACTGTGCTTCGGCTCCATCCCTCAGAGTTCTGTCTTTGATTCTGGGGACACTTACTGACTGCACTGGTTATCAGTGACAGCAGCGCAGCCAGACTACGTGGGTTCAAATTCAGCCTCTGCCATTTATAAACTATAAGAAAGGCATTTTAAATCTTTGCTTACACTTATTCAAGCTGTGACATGGGAGTAAGGAAGTGGAAAGTCTCCTTCATAAGGATTAAGAGAGCTAAAATATATTAAGCTCTTAGAACCAAGTCTAACATACAGTAACTGATTAACAACCGCTGGCTTTTCTTACCGGGCTGCGCACACATAGTAAGAGCAGAAACTTTACTCCGATGTATAAAGTAACCATGTTCTATAGCTTTCCATGAAAAATTTCTTGGCTTCTGGCCAGCGTGTGGCCTAGCTTGCTTGCTTTGGGCCTTGGCTTCTAGAATATGGAAGGACTCTCCCCACCCCCAGGGTGTGCCCTGGAGGTGATGTTTTCTGAATTAGCAAGGCTTAGCAGGAGGGGTGGGCTGAGGTGCTTCTCCAGTCTCACTTCTCCCACTGCCTACCCCTTCATGTCATGTGGACCTGATCTGGCCCTAGACAGACCCTGCAGTTCTGCACCGTTATGTCCTGCTGTCCGTGGTAGAGATTTCCCAACAGTCTCTCCTCCTGCATTTTTATCCTTGTTATCTCGGGCATTCACTTGGTCAGCTCCAAGATTATAGTTCCCAGGCTCTTCTCTCTCTGGTAACACGAGTGAGAGTTAGTAGAAATCCTGAAGCAAGACCTGTACTTGCTATCTTCGCGCTTTCTCCCTGACTGCCCAGCTAAGAGAAGCTGAGTGGCTGTGGCCCTTTGGGAACTTTCTATCTTGAGAATGGAGGGCGGGAGCTAGGAACAGCAGAGTGGGGTAGGGGGCTCTCTCACACGTAGGAGCGCTGTGGACACTGGGGGACTCTGTGCTGGTGCCGGGCCACCGACCTGTGAGCTTCTCTCATGAGAGCCAAGAAAAGTTCCCTCGTATAAGCCTGAGAGATGCACGGTGGTCAGATGCAGGTCTCACTTTTCTCTGGAATGTGCGCCCTTCTCTCACCCCTGAGTTAACACCTATGTGTCCTCACTGACAGCTTCAGGATCCTGGACCCTGTGGACCCAACTCCTGCATGGTCTGATGCACACAGTAGGTCGATTCAGGTAAGATGAGTGGGATGGGAAGGACTTGTGTGTCATGGGCACTTGTTAATCTGTCTCTCTTTGCTCTTAAAGAAGGTCTGCCTTGAAGAACAGAAGCAGACAGTCTCACAGAAACAAGGCTCTTTTTTATGAACTGACAGGAACACAGGGCCAGGCCCACAGTCTGGCTCATTAAGGCTGCTTCTGGACTGCAGGCTTTGTCTTCCAGCGGGGCCTGGCAGGGCTGGATCATCACTGTTCTGGGTAAGAGCTGTCAAGCCCACAGCTGAAGGGAAGAGCGGGGAAAGTGAAGGGAATCAACACTTTTTGACTTGTGGCTATGAGACCCATTCACGGAAGAGTATCCAATACATCTGACACAAACTTAGTCCTCACGCCCGTCTGTAAGATGTTTCCCATGGCCCCATTCTACTGACAAGGAGCCTCATGATCTAAACAACTTGTGAAGTAAGACTGAATTCTGGGTACTGCTGGGCTGGGGATCATGTTCCATGGTAGAACATACGCCTAGCAGGTACAAAGCTTTGTGTTAGATCCCCAGCGCCACAGATAAATAAACAAAGAAGAGGGAGGAAAGGGAAGGAAAGGAAGGACACTCTAAGGGCGCCGTCATAGAAGCAGAAAGTTCTAGCATGCTCTTGCATAGCAGGATGAATACAGACGATAATGATGTACATCTCAGAGAGGATAGGAGAAAAGACTCGGTCAGCTCTCTCCATAAAGTGATGCTTGAAGTTGGTCCTGGTGGTGCACCCCTTTAAATTCAATACTTGGGAGACAAAGGTGGACCTCTGTGAGTTCAAGGCCCATCTGGTTTATATAGTGAGTTCTAGGACGGCCAGGGCCACGTACAGACACCTTGTCTCAAAAAACCAAGCTCTCCTCCAATAAATAAAAATCTATGTGATGTTTACATTGATTTAAATCTGCTTACATTGATTTAAAGGCAATATAGTGTATACTGTATGGAAATATCACATGGTGCCCTATTAATATGTAGTGGTTAAATCTAATTAAATGTAGATTAAAGGGAAAAAGAAGATGAATCTGCCCAAGGTCATTTGGTAAGTGTAGAGGTCAGAATTTGAACTTAATTCTGTTTACTTTTAGAACCTAGCCCTTGTCATTAACCTTCGGGCAGAATGATTCTGTGGGCATCTGGAAGCATCAGACTCCCAAATGCCTAAATTTCCTGAAGGAATTGAGGTGGTGGCTCTGGCCAGGATACGGGAATGAAGGCAAATTGAGAGAGGCCAGGAAGCAGCCCTGGGGAGAGGCATCTGTCTTCCTGCTGGCCTGGCTGCTCGGCTCTTGGCCTGGGTGCTTTGTCAGTGGGAGGGGAAGGTCATTAGGAGAGGCGGCTCCCTCGTCAGGACCTGCTTGAGCAGCCACCCAGGACCCCTGCTGTGCGCTGCACTCAGCAGCTCTGGGCTCATTACCCTCTGGGACTCTCCCTGTCTATTCTCTGCTGGCTGCTCAGCATGGAAATGCAGTCACCTCCTTCTTGAGTGCCTAGGAGCCACCGCAGCAGCCTTTTCTAGGGCTTCCTAGAAAAGGTGGCCAGCCAGGACGTCCCCTTCCCCGGGCTCCCATTTCATTTCTGCCCAGCTTTTCTGCCTCTGTTGAAGCAAGCCCCGGAGAGGGGCTTAACCTTGGTAAGTCCAAACCTCTGAAGCAACAGGGACTCCTTTATATCCCTGTGGGGACACCGAACTGACAGGAGCAAAGAAAACTGGCCCACAGTGCTGCCTGGGGAAGGACACAGCCTGCTGAGGAGGGGAGAAGGGGCTCAGGCTCAGCCTGCATGCCTCCTTGCCTCCCCAGACCACACTGGGACAGCCACTTTTAACCTTGACCAAAACAAAATTCTTCCGGCTTCCCCAGCTGAGAAAAAGTGAGTTTATAATTGAAAAGCCTGGAGAATTTATTGCTGTAGGGATGAGGAAATTTAAAACTCATAACTACCCTGCAGGCTGATACATCAGGCAGATATCCATCCTATTAGAACAACTCGGCACTGTAGATATCCGTCTTATTACACTAAATGGTTAAGAAAGCCTGGCCTCACATCATGGAGATGCTCCATATCGTTTTCTGCTCACTTTCCTGAGTACATTCATCAGCCCGTTTTGTCTCCTCTGCTGAGATCGGCCTCAGAATTACAAACTGCTGAGAGGCAGCAGAAGTTTTAAATTAAGCATTCATGGGCGTAGGTGAGCTTGAGAAATGATGGTGGGGGTCACAAGGCAAGCAGTCAAGATTTAGTGCCTCGTGTGCGTGTGTGTGTGTGTAAGCAGAGGCTCATCAACAAGTCTGGATCATGTCTAGGGACAAAAGAGCCAGGGAGAGGAGAGAAGGGGCCAGGGAGAGGAATTTAAAAGCTCTCTGGTCAAAGGGCCAGGCATGCTGCATGACACAATGAAAATCATTGGAGACTGTGAATCACTGCTAATGCCATCTTCTGCGTGAGGCATAAATATGTGCTGTTCAGACAGTGCGCGTGTGGGGGGACCTGGGTAGAACAGCCAGCCAGGGCCAAGGCCCTCTACTCCGGCCTGTCCAGGCTACACCTCTTTCTATGAGTTTTTGACCAGCACTTGCCACAGATACAGCAGAGCTTTGGTGGCTTTATGGTCAGTGACCTCTGTCCCAGCTGACCCTCCCTTGGGCAGGACTCCTTTCCTCCTCCCTGCCCTTCTGTCTAATATCTTCTAGTGAGGCTGAACCCTGGAGGGTCTGCCCAGCCCAGTCTGTCCGCCTGCACGAGCCCTCCTGTGTGCACGCCGCAGCAGCTACTCCTGCTGACCACTGGAAAGGAGGCCTGGGGGAGTCACAGATGCCTCCGTGACAACCACCTTAAAGGTGATGGGTGGTGGTGGGGAGACAGTCAGCAGCAGGCCCAGTTCTCGGGGGGTGGGGGGCGCTGCCCCCTGCACTAGCCATTCCCATTACCTTGTTTTATTTTCTTTTATTGCAGAGAGGCTCCGGCATGTGGGCAATAAAGCTTTGACTGCTGCACTCCACAGGCCTGGGGTGAGGAGAGCTCAGCTTGACAAAGTAGGGCAGTGTGGAGGGGAGGCCCAAGCAGGGGCCCGCACCAGCACGTGAATCCCTAGCCCCTCCAGGGCTACCAGAGAGCCCTTCCCTGATCTGAACGGCCCTTTGAGGGCTGGCAGAGAAAGGAGCCCTCTGGAACCCAGCTCTTGTGGGTTTTGTGAGGCAGCCCTTCTCCACCAGAGAAGCACCACCTCTCTTAGCTGCTGTGATCCACCCCCCTGCTCCCGGACTGACCTCTTTCCTCTGCTGCCCACATAGCCAGCCCACTTGTGTCTTTCGAACAATTTTGTGCTCTGCTCTTCCAAGGAGGGAGGAAAAATACCACCTTGCTAAGAGCCATGCTGCCTGCTGCATTTTCCTCCTGGGTCCTAAGAACTGCTCAGACCCTGATGGGAGGGGAGGCGAATGGACAGAGCCACTGGCTTAGCTTCAGACAGGTGGGACGGGCCCTGCAGCTCTTCACTGAAGAGTCAGTGGAGCAGCCCTGGGATATGGGAGTGCTGGAGTGGCTGAGGGCTGGTGAGGGCTCCTTGAGGGTTCAGGTACAGGCTTGTAGGGGATAAAAGAGGCTTTAGGGAAAGAGAGAGGCAGCAGCTGGCTGGCTGCCAAGACACAGGGTGGCAGAGCTTTCTGCAGTCCCAAATGGTTTACAAACATAGAACCTCTGCCAAAGTGTGTCCCTGTCAATTCTGAAAACCCTAAAGACCCATAATTGCCTCTGTAATGAGACTCTCCAAAGCGCCCCTTTCTTACCAACTGTCTACGACCTTTACTTTAGCTATGGCCTACTCAATATACACTTGCATGAAACTCCTTTATGGCTTATCTTGTACCAGTTTGGGATGCTAATGTGTCAGCTTTTATGCTCTGGACCTATACCATGATACAATGACACTAGCAATAAAGGGAAGGTGCTACAGGGAGGAGGCTAGGAGTATTGGTCCCCACACACAATTTTCATTGACTGCAATTCTCCTACCCATGGGACTCACCGATAGAATACTGAAATTTCAAGACCCACGATTTTTAGAGCATAAATGTGGGATGGGATACAGGACTGGCATTCCAGGCACAGCCCATCGGGCCATGCTTTGGACAAGAAGATGGATTTTGTCTGATTTCCCTTGACGGACGAGCTGTGTTCAGCAAACAGCCCGGCATGCAGCTGTCACTCTGATGCTGAGCTCTGACAGGCATCGATCAGGCTGCAGTGTGAGCATGCAGACCTACACAGCCTCATCAACATGCCTGCCTGGAAGACAGCTGTGTCTGAGCCAGGATGTCTATGCCCTAGCCTTCCTCCAGTGGATGCTGGTGACAAGGAGGGAGCCTGTACCAACGGAGGGAAGAAGGGGAAAGGACGTCTTCAGAAAACCCACACTTAGGTGGCAAGACAAGCTGTGGAATTAAAAACGGGAGGAGGGGCGACGCATCCTTGACAGACAAGCTGCCAGAGGGATGAGCAAACGGGCGGTAGGCTAAAGCTGGGCACAAATGGCCTGTAATCTGCAAGCGTAAGCGGGGGGAAAAGGAACTGCTGGCAGCTCTGGTCCTCTCTTCCTGCCTGGCCGCTATGCTTCATGTCAGCTTCTTAAGGTCTTACGGACTTCCAGAACATTCTGCTGGAACCAGAGGTCCCTTTAGCTCCCCTTCCTCCCCATAACCTCTGACAGATCAGTTTCTACGAAGAGGTTCAGTGCCGAGTGCTTTCTTCTAGAAGAGGCCATCTTGCTGTTAGGCCACATCCTCCTTCACACCCTCTCTAGTCCGGATTCCTCACGGTCTAAGTTTTGTACTCCAGCACAATCTAGGACAAACAGGATTTCCCTTTTCTTATTATCTGGATAAGTTCCCTGAGTTCCGAGAGCTGCTTTTAGGACAGGAGAAAACACATGGAGCGGTAACCACAGCCCAGGACGCACAGAACCGCACACGCGAACATGCGCACGCGCACGCACACGCACACGGCGTGCTCCTGCCCCGTCTTCTACTGCAGAGCCACACCCCGAGAGTGTTTGTTCTGCTCCTTCTTTCCCTCCCCAGGATTTCCAGTCTGTGACCGAATCCTGTACGTTACATCACTCAAGCCCCGTCCTCGGAATGTCCTGAGTGTTTCAAGAACCCTCCAGAAGGAAGGGGGGCTGAGGAGGTGCCAGTGGTTGAGAACACATACTGCTCCCACAGAGGGCCCACAGTCAATCCCCAGCCAAAACTGCCTGTAATTCCAGGAGGATTGGGTGTCTCTGGCCCCTGCTGCTACTGGCACTCATATATCTCCAAACACAGACCCACACACAGACCCACAGCGATAAATAAATAAATAAATAAATAATCATAAAATAAATCTTAAAAAAAAAAAAAAGAACCTTTAGGGCTGGTGAGATGGCCCTGAGGCTTACTTGCACAAGCCTCAAGATTTGATTGAGTTCCATCCCCAAAACCCAAACAGAAGGAGGGAACTGGCTTCACGAATCTGTCCCCTGATCTCCACAGGCATGTGTGGCACCCACCTGTCTCCCATCTCATACTATCTCTCTGTGTGTCTCCTTCCATCTCTGTCTGCTTCTCCGTTTCTCTTTCTCTCCCAATTATAACAGCAGCAGCAGCAGCGGCGAGCAACGAGGAAGCAGGTCCCCGACTTGGCAGCGGGGAATAACTGCCTCCTTCAATCCACACTGTTCCTCTGCCAGTACAATTTCTACCAGTCACTTCAGAGTGCTGTCGGTACAGTCTGTGGCACCCCAAACCCCCGGAGTAATTTTCAGATGAAGTGCTGTCAAGCCGGGTCACCTTTATCTTGTAATTGTGTAACTGATTTCTGAACTTAAACACAGAATTTGGCATTTGTTACAACTGGCAAATTATGTTTCACATGTATGTAAGTTGTAGTCTATCTCTCTCCATCCTTGAAAGAAACTTCAAAGCTCAGTTTTCTGTCTGAAAGAAAATGATCAAAAAAAAAAGAAAAAGAAAAAAAAAAAAAAAGAAAATGATCTTGTTAGTTTCAAGTGACCTTCTAGGCCTCTACCCAAGTCTTTACAAGGGTAGGCCCAGGGGCAGAAATTTGCATGGTGGCTCCAAGATGCTCCACGCAGAAGGACCTGGTGTCCTGGTGAAAGGACCTTAGTACTGGAGGTCTGTGTACAGAGCAGAGCAGACAGGGCAGGACTAGAAGGGCCAGGCTGTACTCAGTACAGCCACTGCTCCCCAGAGACCTAAAGATGCACCCGTTGAGTTCATTCCTACACCCGAGGTGACACAGAGCAGCTCAGATGTATCTAGGAGGCCTTCCTCAGGTTGGGAAGAGTGACATGCAACCTGTCTCCCGCCTCCTGCATCCTTTCCACACCAGAACTACCCACACACTGGTTCTCTCAAATTAAAATAGGAGCTTTCTGGGGAAGGCTGGCTGGGTCACTGGTAGATGATGTGGGAATGAGGAAAAGCATAGAAGCTAGATTTACAGGTGACACGATAAATGGGAGACAGTGGGAGGCAGCAGGGATATTGAGACAGGAAGGATGAAAAACGCAGCCAGGACCTAGAGGCCGAAGCAAGGTTTGCAATGATGGTTGCAGAGATCAAAACTGCTGGGAATCTGGGTGGAACATGGACTTCACAGGCAGTTGCGCAGCCTATGTGGGGGAGGGGTGCAGAATCCCCCTTGCCTCAGTGCTCTAGAATGAGGAACTGGTGAGGATGGAGCTTGCAGAGATCAGTGCTGTACGGGATGATCTGCACATACTCGAGGAGAAATGCTAGGGAGGACTCCGCTGGGATGTTCTCCATTCAAGACCTCTTTGATCATACTGATCGCATCTGTTCAAAATCATGAAAAAACAGAGGCAAAATGTCAAAAACACATTATTTCAGCCAAAAAATTGTCTTTAGACAGGTGTTCAAACATGGAAAAAAAAAGGAAGAGAAAGAAAAGGAAAAACAAGGTGAATAGTGCTCCAGTCCTTTTCTTTTAGTCTCTCTCTTGTACTCCACCCCACCCCTGGGTCGGCCTTTTTATGAAATCCAGTGGGAGTCATCCTGTGGTCCCTAAGGTCATGGACTACAGAATGCTGACAGGACCTAGGCTTCTTGGTTCAGAAAGCAGTACTGCCTGGGACACGTTTCCCTGATACGCTCATCCTGCCTTCTCCCATTCAGCTAGGCTTTCATGTGAAGATGCCCAGACGATGAAGCACCCTTTTATCCATCGCTTTGCCCTGAGACCCGCCACGCCTTGGACCTTCCTACTGCGTCCCTCCCTGTCAGCATCCCTGTGCTGTGGGTGGACCTGGCCCTGAGAAGTGCGCTGCCTGAGGCCTGAGACTGCAGAGCTGGTGAGGAGATGCCAGGGCTAGAATTCAAGGCACAAACCCGACTCCATGTCTGCAGAGTCAGAGTGGCATGCCACCCCGATGAATGGCCTGTTCCCACTGCTAACCTCAAAGCTCCGCAGTCCTCCCACAGAGGACTGAATGATAGAACCATGGTGGTGGTGGGGGGCAGGTGACAACTGTGACAGTGACATACGGACAGTGAGAACCATGGTGGTGGTGGGGGGGGCAGATGACAAATTTGACAATGACATGTTGGGACAGTAAGGACAGAGAAAGATGGAGAGGTTGGCCTAGTGCCCGAGTGATACCTGAAAAGAAAACTGCTCTCCCTGGGAAGGCTGGGGAGGGGCAGAAGGAGCATCCTTGTTTCTTTTGGCAAGAGCGGAAGAAGACATGCTTGGGGACTTGACAGAGTGACACATCAATCATGGAATTCTCTACAATGCTGAAATGCAGGCTGGGTAAGAAGGGAAAGAAAAAGTCTTCAGATTGAAATGGTCTTTGTTTTGTTACTACAAGGGCAGCAAAGACAAAAGGAAGTGCGAAAGAGGAGGGTGAGGCTGTGCACGCCTTGGCCACACGTGAGTCCCAGACACTACCCTGGGCATCGGCGCAAGGGCAGCGTGTCTGCAGTTTCCTGTGAGAAGAGTCAAAAGACTCCGTGATGGCTGCAGTGTCCCCCCAAGCTTCTGCTCTTTGGTAGGCAGAAGACCATGGAACAAATAACGCGTGGACAGCTGCGAGAAGCTGCAAAGCAGAGGCATTGTCTACAGCAGGGAGCGTGCTGTGCTGCTCTGGCAAGGCAGTGAAGGCACAGGGGACAGAGGACTATTTGGAGAGTGACGTTCTCGCAGCAGGGAGGACACGCACACACCTCACCTCATGAGAACCGGATGGTAGTCTCCTCTAAAGGCTTTCTGCTCCCTGTCTGGCCCCAGGCAAAAGACGGCTCTGGGGAACACTGTCTCTTAGCCATGCAGCTAGCATGCCACCAACTGCTCCTAAGGGGAGGAGCATTACCTCCTCTGTTCCCAAGGCTGCTACCAAATACGCTGTGGGTTTCCCAAGCTTATCCCGCTCTTTCCAATCACAGCTAATTGAACCACTTAGCTTAGAGATAGTAACATTTGTCGGCGTGAACCATTAAGAAATGTTTCTCAACTGAGATGTTATACGCGAGGCCTGCTCCAGGCTGACAGCACGCACATACACACGAACACGCACACCAAGGCCTGCGGGCA
Source organism: Meriones unguiculatus (assembly GCF_030254825.1). Classification (NCBI taxonomy): domain Eukaryota; kingdom Metazoa; phylum Chordata; class Mammalia; order Rodentia; family Muridae; genus Meriones; species Meriones unguiculatus. The sequence continues at coordinate 56,192,726 of NC_083368.1, read as the reverse complement.
CGCTCACCATGTAAACACATACACAACTAACAGCCCGAGAAGAAATTCTGTAAAAGTGCAGACAGCCAGTGTCAATTGGCCTTTCTCTATAGGGCGGCTGAGTTAAAAACAACACGGCGTAACATGGCCAGTTCTCACTCGGGGCCCAGAAGTACAACTGTGCTGTCACTCCCTCCCCACAAACGCTTTTGATCCCTGAGGTCAGAAAAAATCTAAGGAACGAGAACTGACTTCGCCTTCACCCCCGTCTGTAAGGTGTTTCTGATGGCAATCTAGTAGAGAGGGGAGCAGGACCCCCTCCCCACCTCATGGTGGCAGGGTCTCCACTCCATCTGCTAGATGCAGACCAGGAGGGCAGGAAGCACAGGGCCAAACAGACGCCTGCTCCTGCAGAACAGCCCCACCAGGCCCTGGAGGGAGAAGTCAGGGTGCAGGGGAAGTGTGGCTAAGGAAAGGACTAGGGGCCCACATGTTTGCTGCCTTAACCTCCCTCAGCCATAACCAAGAAGGGTAGAGTGGGAAGATGGAGGGATGGTTTTAGTGCTTCGGCAGAAAGACAAGAGGTCTTCAACAATGAGTGGAAACAGCTTCAGGCAGCCGTGGCCCTGCCACTGCTTTATGCTATGTGACTTGAAGGGAAGCCACTTAAGCCCTCTGTGCTTGCCATACCTCACGTCCGGCTGGGGGACGGGACTGCGCCCCACTTCGTCCAGCTCCCAAGGGCCCTGCTCTAATCCTGGCCCCCGCACTCTGAAGCTGCATGTCCAGTGCCAACCCATCCAGAACCCATCCAGTGCTGTTTCCTGTGGGGTGAAGGCGATGGTGCATGCTGGGTTCCCTCAGCTTTTGGAACTCTAGGGCTGTTCCACAAAGACTGCAAGTCCCTTCAAGTCCCACCCAGTAGCATCGGCCCCTTCAATTAGCCAGTAGTGCTGCATCACAGCTGACATGCGCTGCAGGGGCCACAGTGATCAGAAGGGAGACTGTTAGAAGGAGAGAGTCAAATGTTAGTTTGACTGTTAAAAGGGAAAAAGTGTGTGGGGGAAGCGAAGTTAGGAAAGGCATTCTGAGTCAGAGGTGAGGAAGCTTCAAGTCTGCCCCTAACCAAATTCTGGAGCTGGTAACAGAAACAGGTTGAAGCACGTAGAAGATAAAAGTATCATTAAAGACACAATTCATGTAGATAAAAAATAAGCCCTGCTGATCTCCGAGGTGGGTGGGTGTGGGGGTCACTACCAGTTAAGACAAGGAGCCGATCATAAACCTGCCTTTGCCCACACACTGAATTATCTTAGGTAGGTCAATGACAGGGCACTAAACGGAGAACCACAAACTGAGTTATTCCATTTTCAATTATCTCTCAGCTCTGATTATATTAAGGAGCAAGTCCCAGTGTGCTGCTAATCTGTCTTTTGCATCTCCTTAACAAAAGAGGGGCAGAGCCTGGAGGGCAACCGGGATCGCCAGGATTCAGTAATGCGCTTCTTGATTCTGTGCACTCTATTTGCTTTTCTAAAAAAGGTTTCCTTCCATTTATGGCTAAGTGTTGCTTTCCCATTTAAGGAAATAAAGACCATTTTAGAAAGACTGGAGCGGTTTTAACTGAAAACATCAAGGATTGAACAGGTGGTGGCAGAGAGAGGACTCAGCAGCGCCACGTGGAGTCCACCGGTCCACTCTCCCACTGGTCCCGTGAGTGCGGGCCAGGGCAATGCTCACTGGCTCTGCTGTATGCCATGTCTGGAGAGAACAGCTTAGTGTGACCTATGGATTTTTAGCACAGTTACATATGCTCTTTTCAACCCTGGAAACAAAGCGAAACCACTGGGTCCCCTAATGGGAGCAGCAGGGGTTGGACCCCATCTCCATCCTTCCAGTCTGTCAGGCTCTGCAGTGCAGAGCGGAAGGTCTGTCTAATGAGCACTGACAAGGTGGAGGCCACAGGACTGCTGATGACAGGGACAGCTCTTCCAGAGAACCTGCCAAAGTGCTGGCGCTCAGCTCAGGGGCAGCTGCTGAGGGTGGGGGCGAAGAGGGGGGGGACTTCTTGGCAGAGTTCTGAGGGCACGTGGCAGTCGGCAAGGTTTCAGGTTCCTAACTGGTTCTGATCCAAATGTCAATGCAGGCGCCACTCCAGGTCTTCCTAAGAGCGCCTTTTTCCTAGTTGCTCCCCAGCAGCCTGTATCTGCCCTTGTTCCCTTCCTATCAGTGTGCAAATTTCTCAATTCGTAGCCATAAATCAGATAGAAAGCTTGGAGAAGGCATCAGACAGACCCTATAATCTCTGTTAATCCTGTAATCGGGAGCTAAACCCAGGACACAAATGGATTTGCAAAATAAGGATTTCAGAAACTCAAATGGCATTAGCAGGCCTCTGAGACAAATGCACACAACAGCCGAATGAGATCCATCAATACAGACACAGCAGAGTCCACACCTAACACCTGGAAAAATAAAGACACGGATGCATGACAGAGGCTGCTGGCATGACTCCTCAAAGCTGCCCTCTGACCTCTGCGAGCTCTCCATGGCATGCATGCCTGTACACACACACACACACTCACTACGTGCAAACAAACACACTATGTGTTAGTGTGAACCACAGCCACTCTACCGTGAAGCAGAGCCTTGCACTTACTCAGCCGCTGTGACTGTCCCCACCCCAACACGGCTCCTTTGGAAAGTTGTCCTCAGTTGTTTGGGAATGGAAGAGCGGGGTGTAAAAACAATGAGTGACTCCAGCAAGGTGAAAACAAGGGAGGGGTTTGAGGGCTGTGTTATAAACTCAGGGGGCCCATGCAGAAAATCCTGCAGAAACAGGCTTTCAGATTTGCTGCACCTGCTCTAGTACGGGGACAAAGGCCTCGAGGAAGCAGTGGGCTGGCTTACTCTGCAAAGTCTGCGTCTGTAGAGCCCCTGCACCTGTGTGCGCGGACCTGAACACACTTCTATTTATTATTTATTTATTTTGCTGTGCTCATCTGTGCTGCAAAGATGCCTGCCCATATGGGGCAGAGGCACTGAAACACACAGATTTTTTTTTAAAGATTTATTTATTTATTATGTATGCAATGTGCTGCCTGTATACAGGCCTGCACACCAGAAGAGGGCACCAGATCTCATTACAGATGGTTGTGAGCCACCATGTGGTGGCTTGGAATTGAACTCAGGACCTCTTGAAAAGCAGCCAGTGCTCTTAACCTCTGAGCCATCTCTCCAACACACAGATCTTAAATGCCAGGAGCTGAGTATGGACCAGCTACTTTCTGCAGCCAAAGGGAAACATTTCTTGGGTTTTCTCCTCCAAGTACCGTGATGTGAAAGCAATAGTACAAGGAATGCCCTTGACTAGGGTGGCACAGACACCGCTCAGGAGACACACACAAGCCAGTGCGGGGAGCCCTATTCTGTCAGCTCCCATTACAGGACAGGCTATCTCAGGTTTGCCATCTTCCCTCCACTTTGCTCTACTCTACTCTTGGTGGCTTCAAGAAGAAAATAAGGGCGGTTGGTCTGGCAGAAGGGAGGAAGTCTTGTCTGATGACACTGTCCTATTCAATGCCCATTAGTCCACTGACACGCCACGTTGCTCACTGTGGACCATGAATCCTTTCTCCAAGTAGGGTGTGTGTATATGTGCTCTTCTATGCAGTGAGTGTGAAAGCCCAAGGTTGGCTGATGTTAGCTGCCCTCCGTGATTGCTCTCCACCTTCTCCACTGAGACAAGGCTCTCATCCAGCCTGAAGCTCAGCCACTTCACCAGTCTGGTTAGCCAGCATGCTCGGGGGATCTCTTTGCTTTTTACACTGAGATTAGTCGCTACGACACTGAAACACACAGGTGTTAGGTGGCTCTGGGGACCCAAGCTTGGGTCCTCATGCCTGCACAGCGGTCCTCTGCCCACTGAGCCGCCCGCCTTTCCAGCTCACTCGTGTTCACCTGGACTTGTGTCTCCAGTTGGACACCTGCATCTTTGATGACCATATTCAAAATAATCAGGGCAAATGAGATATATGGAGATAGCAAGTTGTGAAAGGTGAGGCCTGTACGAGAATCCAGAAATCTGAGGTGGAGGTTCAGGGACAGCTGTGCCGGCTGGGAGGTGGGTCACCTGAGCAGACCAAGCGCAGCAGCCACCTTCTGGCCACTCAGGAAGAGGCCAGATAGACGGAGGGGGATGAGCGAGCAGCAGGAGGCCAGTCGCTCAGAGCCACCCCGCACCTGCCAGTCCTCCTGTCTTCTAGGCTCGTATGTGAGTGCGAGGCAGTAGAAAATTCTTCAACACCCACTTAATTCTTTTCCCTCCTAGAAAACAGTACTTAATGAGAGTGGTCTCGCTCACTGAAGCAAGCGAGTCAAGTTTATGTGCTCAGAAAACTCAATAATATCAACGACTATCTGAGAAGATGGTGCCAGGTGGGGACGGCAGCGGGAGGAGCCGGGTCCTTAAGAGGCATTAGGCAAGGGGCTAGGTGGTCACTGGTGTCTGAGCCTGGCTATGCTTGGCTCCTGTCGGCACCAGGACACCTCTTGGTATTAGTCTGATGGAGCCTTATTCTGCAGCTGTCAGCTATGCAGGCACAAAGGGTCTTCCTCCCTTCCTCTTGCAGGCGTGGGGACAAAGGGTGGCTTCAGTTATTAGATCGAATGGCGTAGGTCCTGTTGGAGGGCGTGCTGGGCAACACAGAAGGAAGCTCATATGCAGTGGGGCTCGAAGCCCCCTGGGGCCTGGTGCTCAGTTACCTCCTTCCTGACTTCCCGCCCCTCATCTATGCATAGACACAGCCCAGAACGGATCCTACTGCCGGGCACTACCATGGAGGCAGACTGCCAGGGCCTGGGCAGCAAGGACAGAGCTCAAGTTGCTCTGTGTGTCTGGGATCCCAAGATGGCGTGCTTTTGGGGAGGGATCCCCAAGTGCTCTGTGCCAGAGTCAAAGCACTACCACGTTGGCTGGCCAGAGAGGACACTGGCGGGGGAGGGAGAGAGCCCTGTCCAGCTCACACACCGCTCATTTGCACAAAGAGCCCTTTCAGAGTTATTGGCTGGCAGCGCTCCTCCTGGGCTTTTGTCAGTGCTTGTGCACAGAATAGCAATCAAACCAGCTCACTGGCCGCCGCACAAGCTAGCCACAGTTACCAAGAGCATGCCCCAGACCCTCCAACGGGTGGGGCTCCGCTGCCTTCACTAGAAGCAGAAGCACCTCAGTCTGGTGTCCTGTACTGAAAGATTCCACATGGTCCAGGACAAGCAGCTCCTAAGCGCTCCTCACCTGCAGCACCTTTGGCTGGTCGTGACATAAAAACGGAAAGATGAGGGTTTATGGTGGGGTATTCTGAGGTGGGGGAGAATACATCTCAAAAAACTCATGATAGCCTTGATTAAAGAGAAATACATCTATCTATTGGCTCCAGTCAAACACAGAAATTGTGATGAGGCAGTAAGAAAAAAAGGGAAAAAAACCATACACGTAAAAAGCCCAGCTAACCAACCAACTAGGGAACTCCAAACTGTGGAAACAGGAATGAGCAGCTGAGGACCCTAGTCCCCTTACTTCATGCCTATCAACACACACACACACACACACCCTTCAGAGATAAGGTGAACCCCAGTGGCAGCATCTACAGGTAAAAGCTTAATCTGAAAATCGGGACCAAGAGCAGACTGAATGCTGAACAAATCTAACTCCCCCAATAGCTCATATCATAATAAAGGACAGAGCAGCCAGGAACCTGGGTGCCAGCCAACCCACCCGTAGCTCATTGGATGACTCATGGGGAAGCCAGTGGTGTGGCTGGTCCTGGCATCCCCAGTGCCACACTCCCCCCTCCCCACCTCTGGGCACCAACACTCCGCCTGTGGTTGAGGATGCAGAGAGGGTGGTCACCCAGAGGCCGAGAGATCACTCCAGCTCCATGGTGTGTGTCCTCTGATTCTCCCCTGAAGGCTCTTGGATGGCCAATGAATGCATGGTGGAGGAGGCCAAGTTGCTAAATCAGGACGGGATCAGGACCATTTGGAACTAGGAAAATCCTAGCCATACCTAGAGCTGGCAGTTGTGGACTGAAAACAATCGATGAATTATATAATTCATGATGGCCAGAATGATGATCTATCTACAAAAAAAGCAAACCAATCTAGGAGGCTGGCAGAGAGAAGGCAGCGACAACATGGCGGTCCTCTATAAACTGAAGGGCTAAGACTGGCCTGGGAGGTTGTTGAAGAGTTGCAGGAAACCATGTCAGAGGATGCAGCAGGCCAAAATGAAGAAATTAAAAACAGAAGTTGCAGATTTGATCAGACCTCTTAAAATTAGCCCCAAATTGCAGAGTGGATGTAGAAAGTATGCTTGCACCACTTACACATCCTAAATACTGATTTCTCAGTCAGGGTCCCTAGGGCGGTACCTTGGGCGTACTGACTTTGTTTTCCTTAAAACAACAACAACACCCAGGCTGGAGGGAACAAAATGAAACATCTTCCCTTGGGCAAAGGAAAAGAAAGTCAAAGGCAACACAGGAGGACCCAGGAGGCCTGGGTTCCTAGTCAGATTTGATCCTCAGTTGTTTGGTACCTCCTCTGGAGTGTTTTAAGTTAAATTAAGAGTTTGTTTATGGAACTGTTTGTTCTGTTGTCTTGCAAATTTTAGGGACCGACAGCTATTAGAGAAGGGACAGAAGGAGACAGAAGCTAGGGGCCCCTCTTCACCAGCCCCAACTGTGCTTACGCTTAGGAGCCCAGTGGGGTATTTATAGCCGCCTTTAAATTTACCCAACTCGCCACAGATAGAGGTAATGGGGCGCCCTTTACTGCTGCTAGTGGTGATTGTCCTAACATTCTTTAATTAGCAAAAAGCGTTGGCACAGCCACTTTCAAAGCATTTGATCTCACTGTCCTGGTGTTCTCTATTTCAGGCTCAACAGCCCTCACTCCCTTAGCAGAAAATGCACTTTAGCAAAATTGAAAAATGACGGGCATATGCAGATGTGAGCGCAGGTATGTCTGCACACCTGTGTCTACTCTTCAGCCCACTCCTCCCACTCACAACTACCAGAACCTGCATGTCTTCATGCTGCCTCCATAAAACCGTCTCTCGGAAATTTGCCAGCAGTAGCTGAGAACTGGAAAAAAATCTTGAGATCGCTAGGACCCTCTTCACTTTTTTCTTGTCTCAAACAAACAAACAACAACAACAACAACAAAAACAAAGCCAACAAAACTTCTATTACCCTTTCAGAGTCTATAGTGGAGCAGAGTTAGAACGGATGACATCCATGGGGTGAGGGGTCTAAGCACAGTTTTTGTTCTGAGATAATTATTCACTACTAAGGTGAAGGGATGAAAACCAGGCCAATGTTGTGCTTCCATGGGGGTGTACAATAAACACATACACAAACACACAAACAAGATCATCTCTGGAGATAGTACGAGGTAAACAGGCCGGTTAAGGTGATAACGACTGGTGTCTGCTGGGAGACCCGCTCAGGAAGGGCCCAACGGATGCAGGAAAGAACAGCCAGGGCAGAGGCTGAAGGGAAGGGGTGACGGCTGAGGAGCTGTGGTAAGCAGGCTGACTGCTCTTCAACTCACAAGGCGGACAGGAGTCAGTCAGTAACGTAACTTGATGTAAAGTCACCAAGATCACTTTAGTCGCTATGGAGAACAGATTATAGGTGGCATGGGGACAAACAGACGCCAACAAAGACCACTTTAGCCGTTCTGAATATACGTTCTGTGGCCAGGTGAGACGCTGACAGGCTGGTAAGCTAGGCAGAGGCAGGGAGATCTGCCTAAGTCTGAGGCCAGCCTGAGGTCTACACGCTGAGTTCTAGGTCAGCCAAGGTGATAGAGTGAGATCATGTCTCAAAAAAGTGTTAACTGTTAGAAATAGAAAAACCACTTTATACCTTGAATGAAGAATTAAATTAGGAGCAATAGCAAGAGCAAGTGATCCTATATAATAAAAACATAATGGAAGGAGAATTCACTCAAAATCCGACTAAACAAAACAATTCTTTTCTATACCAGCTCCCATATTGAAACTAGCTCTGTGAGGTGGTGGAGGCAGCAGCACAGGCCTTTGATCTCAGCCCTGGGGAGGCAGACGCAGGCGGGTCTACAGAGCGTGTTCCAGGACAGCTAGAGCTACAGAGAACCTGTCTCCAAAGAAACAAACACCCACACCAACATCCCCCACAACAACAACAAACAAAAAACAAAGCAAAACTGTGGGTGTGGTGGCACACACCTGTAATCCCAGCTCTCTGGAGGCAGAGGCAGGCAGATCTCTGTGAGTTCAAGGCCAGCCTGGTCTACAAAGCAATTACAGGACAGCTAGGGCTACACAGAGAAACCTGTCTCAAAAAACCAAAACCCAAAATAAAAAAACAAAACAAAACAAAACAAAAAACCAACCAACCAAAAAAACCTCAACCCCCCCCCCCCAAGGAAACAATAGATGTTATTGTTACTATTTGCTGAGACCAGTTATAAATTCCAAAATTTGCTTGTGGTCCAATAAGTAAGTTAACAACTTTATACAAGAAGAACCTGAGCTTAAAGAGTTACAAATGTGTAGAACCTCAGAAGCAGATCTGAAGTTTAAGCCCAAGTTCGTCTGACTCCAGAGACACTTCACAGCCACCTCTGTGCTCTAATGCTTGTAAGCATGCACATGCACACGTCCACCCTGTGTGCGATGCAGTTCCGGTACACATGTCGCTGTGAAGTAAGTGTGGGTCCTGACTCAAGGCCCAGTTTGTACCTGGGGCACTTGATTTACCTTGCTGGGCTCTAAACCCAACCAGATGTGTCCCTCTAAATTACAAAGAGAAGAGAGAAGAGAATGAGACAGTGTAACCACCGAGGCAGAGCCTGAGCTTCGAGCTTCAGCAAGAGGATGTTGGCCGTAGTCGCTGACCACGTGCTGATGTTTTATAACAGCCACTCATTGCTCCTGTAACCACGACAAACTTCTTATATCTACCTGCAACATGGAGAAATGTAATGGCTTCCAGCTTACAGAGCTGAATGTGCTAACAGCCTCAGTACCCATCAACACCCAGAAAACATTACGAAGGTTATCATTGCTATGTGCAGGTGATTAAAGAAGGTAAACCTGGATGAGCCAGTGAGCCCTGCAAGGGGGATGGTGTTTAAAGCCATTTCCTCGGACCTCTTTGATTGCTGGCCAGCTGTGACAGGAATGGCGTCCCAAGTTCACTTTCTCAAGAAAGGAAGAGGAAGCTAACAGTCGGGGGGCCCGTCTCTTCACTCCAGCTTGGGAGCCTCCCCACAAAGAAGCCACCAGCCCTGGCGGGACTAGTCCCAGTAGAAAAAGAGGCCTTTGCTTTTTGTATAGCTCCTGGTACTTTCCCTCCCTCCCTCCCTTTCTTTTTCTGGAGACAGGGTTTCATATGTTCCACGCTGGCCTCAAACTTGCAGCTGAGGATGACCCTTGAACTCCTGAACGCTGTGGTTATAGCGCCCTGCTCAGCTCCAACATACCTGGTTAATGCAGTGCTGGGGAGGGAATCCAGAGCTTTCGTTTATGCTAGGGAGGTCTGAGCTACACCACATGCTACGTTTTATAACTGTTACTAGCCACCTTGTCTTTTTTCAGACTATGGAGGGCCCTCACCCCCAACCCCTGCCACTGGGGACTGAATCCAAGGCATTAGGCATGCCACGTGAAGAGATCTACTACCAAGCTGTATTCCTAGCTACTTCCTGACTTCCTCCTTCTGAGATTTTAGAGAAAATCTCTGGGGCACTAGGGAAAACAGGTAACTTTCTGAGCATCTGTGCTGCTCAGAACGATCCAGGCAAGGGCAGTAACAGCCTAGCCTCGTTGTGAGATAACAAGCAATTAAAGGAGTGTCCTCTGATAAAGAACAGAAACCTGACGACTGCAAGATCCTGGAGAGTATTTGCATGGGGGCAGATGTGAGAGGCACAGGATCCCATGTGCTCCCTGCACTGCATAGGAGGGGTGACTGCTTCTATGCAGAACACTTCTGAAGTTTTTTTTTTTTTTTTAAATCATTACAACTTCATCAGCCAATACCTTCCCTTGTCTCTTCAGAGAGCAATTTTCATGTTATTTTTCCTCCCTTCATCCTGTCTCTGAAATCCCCTCCTTTTCTTTGTCCTTACTCTGATTCTGCTCCTGTTGTACCTTCCCGAAAGGGACCCAAAGGCCTTTGGAAGCAAGATGGTACCTGGCTATCCCTGCAAACCCCACGAGGCACCATGGACATCTAGTGGCTGCTTCGGATAGTGCTCAGGGACAGAGGTGTTACCAACACAGGGAGTGGGCTGGCCTGACAGTCCCGGGACCTCCGCACGACCAGGCCTTTGACTGCTGACTGGAGCTCCAGGTCGTCCCGAATGGCAGTCAGCACTCTCAGAAGCTGCCCTTATCCCTAAAGTAGCAGACTGTGTCTGCTCCCAGAGAACACAGGGCAGGCATTTGGTGAGGGCGTCAAGCCCAGGTTAAAGGCCAGTTGGTCCTATCAGCAGAAGGACCAGGCTCAGAGGCGCAGACTTTGTTGTTAACTAGTCACCGTGCCTCGCTGAGCTTCCTTCGCATCAAGAAGGTGGGAGGACAAATCAACCGCTCTCTTAAGGCTCTTTAAGATTTGAGCACTCTGATCTAGGAGCCCTTTCAGTGGACAGCTCTGCCCCAGTCCCGTGGGTATCTAGACCAAACTGAAGGGAGCATTCTCCTCTTCGATTCATGGCCCATCTTCAAGGCTGGGCGACCATCCCAAAGCTGCCTGTCTGAGAGGGAGTGAGAAACATGAACTGAGAATTAAGAGACTTTTTAGTCTGTTTCCTTGATTTTATAAATGAAAAAAATCAAGATTTACTTTATGATTCATCATGTCTAATCAGTGACAGAAAAATCAACCAGAACCCAACCTCAGGGCAAGGCCCACTCTTCAAAACTGGCATGCCGACCCAGGCCTTGTACAGCCTTTTGAACTTTCTTCGGCACTCCTGTAACAGTGTCTATGTGATTTAAGTGAGCTGCACCGTTTTTGGTGGCACCGTTCCAAATCGGGGCACCGACCAGCCATCAGCTGTGAGGGGCAAAATGCTACAGGGAAGTCCGTTCCTCAAGAGTGGAGTTTTTGGGGCCACTTAAAGTCAGGATTGTGCACTGCGGGTGCCATGCCACGGCCTCTTCCTTAGCCCACTCTGGGGGTTCAAGTCCACTCGGAGCTCCACCCACAGAGGGGACATTTGCCTTCATGGACGGCGGCCACATTGACTGTGGGATAAGCTCATTCCTATGCAGTGTCTTAATCCTACTCGGCCCACCCTGCCATCTACCTTCACAGTGCGGGGGCAGCCGCTGTCATTTGCGGGGCCTGAAGCTTAGCAGATGGGCCCGAGTTTGCCCACACAGGCAGGAAACCAGTTCAGGCAGAGCCCCTCTTCTGCCCAAGGAAGGAGAGGCGCCAGACTCCAGTGAGCCACCCAGACTCCGGTCACCCCCCTTCTCCTCCCCCAACAGCACAGCTCTCTCACGCTGATCGGCAGCAGCTGAGTCAAGGACAGAAGTGTTCCCCACAGATCGTTGGTGTCCATAAGACATTTTGCTTCCGTGTGGCCTTTAAAGAAGGACTGGAGGAACATGGAGGCTCACGCCTGGAATTCCAGCACTTGAGAGGCTGAGGCTGGAGGATTACCATGAGTTCAAGGGCAGTCTAAGCTTTAAAATAAAACTCTGTCCCTAAGTGGGAGTGGGGGTGGGGGTGGGGGAGGAGGAGCCCCTACAGTACCAAATGGAATCAGACCTTAGCAGGGGGTGTGACTCAGCTCACTTTCTTAGTCCACCTCACACAAGTTTACAAGGCTAATTTTCTCAGTTCCTCCTCTCAAACTCTGCTTCCTGAACAGTCAGGAATGTTCAGTCTCTCCCCACCCATGCCACCGTCACTGGCCTGTGCAGTGGATACAGTGGATATTTTGTTGGTGGTGAACAGACACGGAAGCACACAAACACCGTAACAAGGCCTGGGGAGAGTCTGACTTTGAGGAACCATCTCCACACCCAAGTTCCCTGACACCAATCTGTGTGAGGCCTGTCAGGGTTCAAGTCCTGATGCCACAACTTACTGTATGTGCCCTACTCAGGCTGGTACTTTACCCATTCATACGATGAACCATAAAGACAGGTCTTCAAAGATACTATGTTTGTTTTTCCTAGGCAGCGAATGTGAGCTTAGAGGTCTCGGTGAAGGACAGGACTGCCGGCACTGGAACCTGCCAGGACTTGAAGAAGGTTTAGATTTTGGGGGCAGCAGATGATGAGATTAGGACTGTGGTGGAGCTCAGGAAGTTGGGAAATCCTGGGCTTGCTCAAGCTTAAGCAACAGCCCACCCGGGAGCACCGGAGTTAAACAAGTAGGCTTGTTAGGTAACAGGGATGAAGCTGGGAGGAGGAGATAGTGAGCCCATGTCCTAGTCTACTAGACCTACATCGCAGAGCTGACCGACGGACTGTTCACCATCACACCGGGAGAAAGGAGGTTCTTCTAAGAGGGAAGGGGTTGGCAAGTGCGGACCTCCGCTTTCACCTTAGCCTGTCAAAGCCGGGTCCAGAACTCCCTTTCCGGCAAGCGGCTAACGCCCTGCTCAGGGAGTCCGGAGAGAGGCCGGTGCAGCTCAAGGGGCAGAAGGCATAAAGCACCTACTGGTCCCTGCGCCCAGTGGAGGGAAAGGGGGCGACAGGGAGGCAGGGCTGCAGCTCCATGAATGAACCATGGGTTGCGCCATGAGTTCTGGAAGCCTCATCTCAATCCTTCCTTCCCAGGTTGTCATTCCCCCAGCTCCTCGAATTTGGTCTTTCTTTCCACCGTTTCCCGCCCCCACAGCCCTCATTAAGAAAACCGTCATCTAAAGCCCTAGTTACAGCAGGGAGGGTGTGTGTGTTTGGGGTCGGGGGAGAGCAGGCAAGAAAGTGTGCGAGGGAGGGGACTGGAAGGACAGGCAGAGTGAGGCGACCATTAGGCTCCTAGTCGTCTGACTCAACTCGGCCGTGCGTCCACTCGGCTGCCTGCCCCCGAGTCCCCACCGTCCTGCAGATCCAAACTCCTGGCCGCGTGGCCAGGCACCCGTCAGCGTTCGGCGGGGGTGCGGGGGGGTGCGGATGACGCGGCCGCTAGCAGGAGGCCGGCCAACTGCTGCAGCCCACCGGGGGCGGCCGCACTCGGGCCCCTGGGCCCCGCGGTCCAGGGCTGGAGGGTGCTGGGTGGCCCCATGTGGGGCCGCGCGGTCTCCCGTTGCAGCCCCGCACCGCTCCAGCCTATCAGCGGCCATGCAGCCGATCGCTCCGACCTGACCAAAATAGCTGCGAACGCCTGCGACTAGCGCGCAGCCCCTCACTAGACGCTCTCACTCCGACTCACTCGCTCGCCCTCCCGGGCCGCTCCGATCTTCTGGAGGGGGCGGGGAGGAAGCTGCCGGGAGGTGGGAGGGGGGAGGGGAGCAAGCAGGAAGGGAGGAAGGAAGGAAGGAAGGAGGGAAGGAAGGAAGGAGCGAGGAAGGCAGGCAGCCCTCCGCGAGTCGGGGCTGCGCGGCGCGGGCCGGCGCGCGCTGGAAGGCGCGGCGTTAACCCCTTGAGGGCAGGCGGCGGAGGGGGAGCGGTGTTAAGACATAAGAGCACTGCATCACGCTAATCTTCTCCCCAGAACAGTATGCGTCAGCAGTACATTCACGTTCTGACTGAAGGACAAAAGGATGAGAGCGCAGTCTGCGTGGCTGCCGCCTGCAACACCGCGAGCCCGGCGCGAGGAGGAGACGGTGGGCGCCGAGCGCAGGGGCCCCGCGGCTGCCTCCGCCGCCGCTAGCCAGCGGGGACCATGTTCTCGGGCTCCGGGGCGCTCCCCGCAGCCGCGACCCCCACTGCTTCGGCCGCCGCCGCAGCCCGCCGGCAGCTCGGCCGCTGAAAGCTCCGGGAGCGCCAGCGGCCAACTCGCGCTCCCCGCACAAAGCCGGGGCCGGCGGCGCGCCGGGAGCCGGGCAGCGGCGGGCGGCGGCGGGCGCTTGCGCGCTGCCGGGGGCTGCGGCCGCCGCCGCCGCCGCCGGACCCGCGCCCGCCCCCGGACTCCCTGAAGGGGCCTGCGGTGCGGGCGCGACCGCGGGCGCCGCGCGCTCCTCCGCTCGCGGACTGGGTCCGACGCCGCGGCCACGCCGCTGCCCCTCCGGGGCCGGACGGATTACCGCTCCTCGCGCCAGCAGCCGGCGGGACCGGAGAACTGAGCCCGGTTTTTGTCTTTTTAACCCCTCCGAGGACGGACGAGGAGAAAAGGGGGTGTGTGCCGAGGGAGGGCCAAGGCGCAGCGAGCACCGCTTAACTCTCGCAGCCCCGCGAGCTCACGACTGCAATCAGCTGCCGCCGGCTCGGGGCGGCCGACGCCGGGAGAGCGGAGTGGAGAGCAAGCGCAGCAGCCGGCGAGCGCGGCCTGGGCGGCTTCGGGGCGCCCCCGCACCCTCATCCCCCCGCGGCGGCCCGGGGAGAGGGCTGGGGGCGCCGGAGACACACTTTGGCGATGAAGCGCCTTCCCCCGCGGCTGGAGAGAGCTGGTGCCAGGGTCCAAGGACAAAGCAGGGAAGCGCTGGTGGCGCCGCTCCCCGGGCTCTCGGGGGGGCATGCACCTGCATAGCCCGCCGGGCCTTGGCTCTCCCCGGCGCGCCTCAACTCCGCGGCTTCGCCGGCTCCGGATTTACTAGAAGCCATTTTGTCTCCCCCACCCCTCCCCTCCCCTCCCCTCCCCTCTGCCCTCCCTGCCCCCACCACTTCCCCCTTTGTTAATTAAAACTAAAGTCAGAATGGGAGCGCCGAGCCCGGCTCCCGTGGAGAAAGCCTAAGGACACACGGCGCTGGTTCTTCCCTGCTTTCCTTCCGAGGTAGGTGCCGGCGAACTGGGTGGGGATGGCGGCAACGTGGGAGAGCCTTAGCTTTCCACGGGCTGGCCTCGAGGGTGGGCTGGCGGATGAGGGGCCGCTCGGTAGTTTGGCAGGGTTTTTCTAGGCCGATCTGCTCGTCTCTAATCGCCCCCTCCCCACCTCCTTCTCCAGATGGAAAGAGGAGCTCCTAGCTCACTTAAGCCGGGGTAAGGCTGGTTCTCTTTTCCAAGCCCAAATCCCAGGCGATGGTGAATTATGAACGTGCCACACCATGAAGCTCTTGTGGCAGGTAACTGTGCACCACACCTGGAATGCCGTCCTGCTTCCCGTCGTCTACCTCACGGCGCAAGTGTGGATTCTGTACGCAGCCGTCGCTGCGGCCGCTTCAGCCGGGCCCCAGAACTGCCCCTCCGTCTGTTCGTGCAGTAACCAGTTCAGCAAGGTGGTGTGCACCCGCCGGGGCCTCTCTGAGGTCCCGCAGGGCATTCCTTCCAACACCCGGTATCTCAACCTCATGGAAAACAACATCCAGATGATTCAGGCCGACACCTTCAGGCACCTCCACCACCTGGAGGTCCTGCAGCTGGGCAGGAACTCCATCAGGCAGATCGAGGTGGGGGCCTTCAACGGCCTGGCCAGCCTCAACACCCTGGAGCTGTTCGACAACTGGCTGACTGTCATCCCCAGCGGGGCCTTCGAGTACCTGTCCAAGCTGCGGGAGCTCTGGCTGCGGAACAACCCCATCGAGAGCATCCCCTCGTACGCCTTCAACCGCGTGCCCTCGCTCATGCGCCTGGACCTGGGCGAGCTCAAGAAGCTGGAGTACATCTCGGAGGGGGCTTTCGAGGGGCTCTTCAACCTCAAGTACCTGAACCTGGGCATGTGCAACATTAAGGACATGCCCAACCTCACGCCCCTGGTGGGGCTGGAGGAGCTGGAGATGTCGGGGAATCACTTTCCGGAGATCAGGCCTGGGTCCTTCCACGGCCTCAGCTCCCTCAAAAAGCTGTGGGTGATGAACTCCCAGGTCAGCCTGATTGAACGCAACGCTTTCGATGGGCTGGCTTCCCTCGTGGAACTCAACCTGGCCCACAATAACCTCTCCTCTTTGCCCCACGACCTCTTCACCCCCCTGCGCTACCTGGTGGAGCTGCACCTGCACCACAACCCCTGGAGCTGCGACTGCGATATTCTGTGGCTGGCCTGGTGGCTTCGGGAGTACATACCCACCAACTCCACGTGCTGTGGCCGCTGCCACGCTCCCGTGCACATGCGCGGCCGGTACCTGGTGGAGGTGGACCAGGCCTCCTTTCAGTGCTCTGCCCCCTTCATCATGGACGCACCCCGGGACCTCAACATTTCTGAGGACCGGATGGCAGAACTCAAGTGTCGGACTCCCCCTATGTCCGCTGTCAAGTGGTTGCTGCCCAACGGGACCGTGCTCAGCCACGCCTCCCGGCACCCACGGATCTCCGTCCTCAATGATGGCACCTTGAACTTTTCTCGCGTGCTGCTCATAGACACTGGTGTGTACACATGCATGGTCACCAATGTGGCAGGCAACTCCAACGCCTCGGCCTACCTCAACGTGAGCTCGGCCGAGCTCAACACCCCCAACTTCAGCTTCTTCACCACAGTGACTGTGGAGACCACGGAGGTCTCGCCCGAGGACATAACGCGGAAGTACAAGCCTGTTCCCACCGCATCCACTGGTTACCAGCCGGCATATACCACCTCTACCACGGTGCTCATTCAGACCACCCGTGTGCCCAAGCAGGT
The DNA here is from genome assembly GCF_030254825.1 of Meriones unguiculatus. NCBI lineage: Eukaryota > Metazoa > Chordata > Mammalia > Rodentia > Muridae > Meriones > Meriones unguiculatus. The sequence continues at coordinate 56,176,028 of NC_083368.1, read as the reverse complement.
GCCAGTACCCTCGACAGACACCACTGACAAGATGCAGACCAGCCTGGATGAAGTCATGAGGACCACCAAGATCATCATCGGCTGCTTTGTGGCGGTGACGCTCCTCGCAGCTGCCATGTTGATAGTCTTCTACAAACTTCGCAAGCGGCACCAGCAGCGGAGTACAGTCACAGCTGCCAGGACAGTAGAGATCATCCAGGTGGACGAAGACATCCCGGCAGCAGCATCTGCGGCAGCGGCAGCAGCTCCGGCCGGTGTATCAGGTGAGGGGGCGGTGGTGCTGCCCACAATACATGACCACATTAACTACAACACCTACAAACCAGCACACGGGGCCCACTGGACAGAAAACAGCCTGGGGAACTCGCTTCACCCCACAGTCACCACTATCTCTGAACCTTACATAATTCAGACCCACACCAAGGACAAGGTACAGGAAACTCAAATATGACTCCCCTCCCTCAAAAAACTTATAAAATGCAATAGAATGCACAAAAAGAGCAACTTTTGTACAGAGTGGGGAGAGACTTTTTCTTGTATATGCTTATATATTAAATCTATGGGCTGGTTAAAACAGATTATATTAAAATTTAAAAACAAAAAAGCAAAACAAAACTATTTTCTAACTTGTAAGTTCTATTTAAAGGGGGAGGGAAGGGAGTCTTGGCGATGTTGTGGGTAGGAGCCTCGAGTCAACTGGTGCAAGGTGGAAACTGCTCAGATAAAACAAGCTCAACCAACCAACACCCCGAAGGAGGCAGGTGTGGGCTACCGGGGTAGGAAGGACAGACTGCATCTGTCCATTTTTAGAAGATGCTTCACAGGAGATAGGAATACCATTTCTACAGACATCTTTCTTAAGCTGAGAGCTGTCTTTACAGATCTATCTTATTAAAAAAATAATTTAAAAAAACCATCACAAATTTGTACTATGCCAAAATGTTGAGAGGCAATTTTTTTTTTTTCCTTCCTTCAGAGGCAACGGGGAAGACAGATCTGTAAATACATTTTAGGCAGGAAAACCACCAACATTCCAGCGAATCCTTAAAGGAGCTGTTTCTTTGCCCTGTGCACAAGTCCTCTGGGTTTGTGCCCTAGACTGGCATGTGTCTCCCGACAGTGCTTCAGGACAGCTTAGCAGGAAGGGAGCTGGCGTGGCTCTCAGTCAAATGCTTTCACACTGCACCAGATTCCTGCAGTTGGGCATAGCCCACTCTGCAAGGCATGTGTCTATTCAGGGTTTCCCGGGTGGAGGCGGCCTGAAGGGGGTGCGGCACTGGGGAAGGAGGGAAGCAGAGCAGGAGAGGGAATGATTCACAGGAGGCCATAAATTAGCATTGTGCCGTGTCCACCTGTTGTTCCGGGTATCTGACAAATGATTGTAGACAATGACATTTTATGATTTTTCAAAAAAGATCTTGTTTGTTTTAAGGTGAAAAAGGAGGAGAGGCTGGGAGCGAGGGGGGGGAGCTTGGGGGAGTGGAAGCTTTTCTCATGCTTGGGATTTAGTGACTATTCTAAATGCTGATTCATTAGGGATTATTACAGCTGATGCCAACTGGTTGTGGTGATAGAGTGGGGGCAGAACATGAGTAGGGAGGAAAAAAGAGGAGAGCTAAAAAGGGCACAGGCTCAATTCAAAGAAGCCTTTGCCAACCAGGATGTTTTGGGGTGGGGGTGAGGGGATGGACATGTGAACTGCACAGTTTAAACAGAAATGACCAGCAGCACACACGGATGAGTTCTGCGTGGAGTCCTGCCGAATGGGCACCATGGAGGGAAGCTTCCCTCCCCTCGGCCTACCTCCAGTAGAGTTATGAGCAGGGGGCAAGATCTGTTATTTTGGTCCATTTAATGATGTAACTTTCAGTTATTATTTTAGCTTTAAGAGGAAAAAAGGGTTCAGATTTGAGAGGGGGTGGTATGGGTGGGGGGAATGCCAACAAAAGAACTCTGATTGTAATGTGAGAAAAGTGTATTTTTGTATTTTAATAAATATTGTTCAATTTTTAATTCAATGTCCCCAAAGGGTTAAATTGAGTAAGACCCTGAACCTACACAGTCTTATAAGCACTGACCGAGTCATTTATATTTAAATAAAGGGGGGTGGAGTGGGGAGGGAGGAGGCACAACCCTGGGAGGGAGACAATGTTAATCTTCAAGTGTGGGAAAATGGTAAAAGCTGTCAACCACCGTTCTTTAGTTTAAATAAATGCACCCCAACTCCAGGGCGTCTTCCACGAGCTAAGTGTGTTAGTCCCTGGCTTTGTTGGGGAGATAACCAGACTCCCCACACCCTGGGAAAGCAGGGGAAATGGGTCAGCTTCAGCTCCTGGGACCTGGCCAGGAGTGAAACGCCACCTCAGCAGAACCTGCTGGCCAGGCAGTACCAGCTCAACCCAAGGACCCTGGGAGGCTTGGATTTAAGAGGGCTGCAGTGATGTGGTTTGGCTGCAAATTCCCACAGGCAGCGTTGCTTCCCCCAGCGCTGAACAGTCAGATGTGTTTTGGAGGAGGTGGGGGTCTGGCTCTTGAGGCTCACAGAGCCGTGGCTTCCAGGGAGGTTCCATGAACAAGGACCCCCTGTTTCTTCAGCTCATATTTATACTAATGCAGGGAATGAGGGCTGAGTGGGTGTGATCTATCTGGCACTGAGAAGGAAAAGAGGCAGGCAGCACTTTGCAGCAGTTGGCTAAGAAATGGCCAATTTTGAATCTTCCTAGGTATACAGACCATCCCTGGCTCTCAGTGTCTATGGCAGCACGTACATGCTGGTATGCGCTTATAATGCAGGCAACGACGGTTGGCTTTCTGTACTTTTACTACTCTACCCCTAATAAAGAAAGAAAACTGCAGCAGAGCAAAGGAAGGGTGGGACTTGGCTAGGATCTGATGAAAATCCAAGAAATGACTGTTTTCTAATGCCACAGAACACATCTCAGGCAGCTGCGAACAGCTTCCTGGGCATACAGTCTGAGGCAAGTGGGGACGAAGTTGCTGCCTCAGCACACAAGGTGGGGAGGCGCTGATTTCCTAACACCCCCTTCTTTTTGGCCAGTTGTCTGAGGGACTGCAGTGACAAAGGGTCTTGGGTAAACAAAGGTCTGACAACAGAGGTAGAGAAATGGGAACGCCTTTGTCCCGGAACCTGAAGGGATGAGGGTGGGTCGATAAGAGGGCCCTCAGCAAGCGTCCTTGGCACTTCAAGCTCTTTCCCTGGTGGGCTTCTCCTCTGGCCTGGCATGCTCTGGCAGTTAGAGAAGTAGCTCTTTTGCCATACATCTGGGGGCAGATGCTCCCCTAACCAGGAGCTTGGGATGGCTTTCCAGAAGAGCCCATGGGCACTGAAGTGAGCCTCTAAGGCTGTGCTACTGACTCATTCTCAGGCCTGGCCAAGCAGTAAGGCTGGTTACCTGGGAATGGAACGAGGGTTGGTAGCTCTTCGGGGTAGTTATAGCAACACAGTAGAGGACCGCGGCTGAGTATATGGAATTGCACAATTTTCATTATAGAATTTTTAAGGTCATAAAAATTACTTAGCCTAATTTTCCAAAATATTTTTCTGGTCAAGGAAACTGAGTGTGACAGAACTGAGAAGGCATACCCAAGGTCATAATGACGATGGAAGAGTGAGACTAAAGCCCGGTCTCCTTACTCCCAAGCCAAATGTGTTTTTTTTCCCATACTAATAATATGCAACTAAAATGGGACTTCCTACAGATACTTCTATGTTCTCTTCTTCCACAAAAAGCTACTCACTTTTCATCCTAGCCAGCTCAGAGCCTGAAAGGTCTGACCACAGCTCTGACATCAGGAGCTCCCTGTGTGCGTACGGGGCTGGAGTCTCAGGAGTGCACATACAGCTTGTTGGTTTGTAGGCCCAATGGCAGACACAGCAACTGCAGAATCCCAGAGAGTGACAGCTACAGGAGAAAGATGAAAGTAGGCGGGATGGTATGGCTTCCTCCCAACCACAGACTGGAAAGCTTTGCAAAGCAGATGACTGACAAGGTCTTAAAGTTCCCATTAGAGAGAGTCTCCACAGGGAGAGGTGCCTGCTTATTTGTCCCAACAATGAGACTGGGCCGGGAGAGCAGGGATGGTTCCTCTCATCGACTGTACGTACCTACCTAGTCTTAGCTCTTTTAAAATGTTCACATCTGCGTATTTAGTGCGAGTGAGGGGGCATGTGTGGCGTTCAGTGGACAATCTGTGAGAGTTGGTTCTTTCCTCCCTCATGTGTGATGAGGCTTAGTAAGGAGAGAGGGCCTTTTCCTACTGAGCCATTTAGCTCTTCAAACGCCACACTGTGGTGACCACTGGTATAATCTACTACAGGACTTCTTACCCCCCTTTGATGGAATGCTGCACCCTACCATCAATGAAGGTAGGCAGGCTAGTCTGTAAGGCCTGGAGGCATCAGCTCTGTCATGGCTCTTCAACATGTACTAGGCCAAAAACTTGCTGGGTGGAACTACATGCAGAGCCCCTCCTGAGGACAGGCGAAAGAGTCAACGGCCTCTGGCTTCCTTCAATGGCCGATGAGTAGGGAGGGACTGCAAGAGGACTCGGTGGGTCTTTCTACCTCAAGAGGGTTGAGCTCACCATTTAGGGTCTACCACAGAGCAGCAAGGGCTTGAAGTCAGGAGAGAAAGGAGAGAGAGCATTTATATCTAAATATATGTCTGATTTTATCTCCTCTGCCAGCACTCTGCACACCATGCCAGCGCCTAATGCAGGAGCTCTTCATGCCATTCCTAAAGCCTGCTTCAGCTAAACTGCAAGGCAGCTTTTGGCTCAAAGTGACTCTCTTTGGTCTCCATCCATCCAGAAAGCACCCTTTCCTCTGCAGGGGCAAGGATAGCTTGGGTACTGGATTGTTTCCATCTTTTCTCTAAATTAAAATAAGTAAACTGCATCTTGAGCAGGTTTCAGGAGTTAAAAAAGTAGGTCAGTATTGTTCCCCCCCTGCACGCACACATAGAGGGGGGGGTGATTGCAAATAGACCCTGGAGCCGAGTTGAAATCCAGCTCCCTCACTTCCTAGTTCTGTGACTTACCAAGTAGTCACAGGTGAAGACACTATTAATTAGTATGTGTTTCACTACGTCATAGGCTGACGGTGTACAGTAGGCACTTTATAGTTGGCAGTCATTTGATGGCATAAAGTATGTACACCAAAAGACCAGTGCCCATCATTGCCTCTATTCTTGAACTCTGTGTCTACTCTCACCGTTCCAGAGAGAGAAAGGTCTATGTAGGAGCCGGAGACAATGCTACCTAACCTATACACCCAAACATGGAGGAAAAGATGTTATATTTTGTTTTGTGTTCTGTGCCTAACCCTGCAGCTGGCCCCCAACACTCTCACTTTTTTCTGAAGGTGCGTTTGCTAATGATGATGTAGAAACTGAGGGCCAGAACAGGACATGTCTGTCTAGAAAGTCTTCGTCTTTAACAAGATGGCAAGCTTCCTAGACTCTTCATCTGTCTGTGGTTCTCCATCAGGGGGCAACTGAACCAACATTATCCAGGTCAGTGAGAAAAATACTTCTTTGTAAGGCCTCACCAGACCCTGGAGGTGGGAAGGAGGAAACACCAAGATGGAGAAGGTCCTTGACACAGGGAGATCCTGGGCTCTTGGAGAAAGAGAGTCAGCACCATGACTTTAGCAAGCGAGAGAAAATGAAGTTTACAATGTAGTTAAGAAGGAACGGCAGAGAATTGCTGTCGTTGTTTTTAGTTTAGTAAGCAAGATGCTTTTTGGACCCTGGATGGCAGAGGACTGTTGTGTGACGCTGATGTGTGAAGCAGAGGAAATGAAAAGCAGGGAAGTCAGCCAGCTTTCCAAGGGAGGCTGAAAACAGTGCATTTTGCTTTCCTAATGAGAATCTAGAATTGGGCTTAAGGGTGGTCATAGGTTCTATCCACTGGTACATGCCAACTTTGCTGCCAGGACATGGGCCAAACCCCAGTTTCCCACAACAGTCCCTGCTTCCTCTCTTGCAGGCTGTCCAGAGTCTTCAGGTTAAGGTGGACTCACAGCTTTCTTGGGTCTGCTGTGAGCCCACCTCCTCATTTCCATTAAGTCACCGTAGGGGAAATGGAGGGCACAGTTTAGTACTGACCCATAAGGGAAGGTATTAAGACATTATGACGACTGAGCTCTGCGTATGAGTACCTGTGGTGAGTCAGAGAGGAGGCTAAGGCCTGTGGGGGAGAGCCTGGAGAAGCACTTGACAGGAAAGCTACATTTCAGGGAACCTGGGACCTCTGTCTAGGAAGCACTGAGTTGAGAGGCCACTCTAGCACTAGGTTGGAGGGCTGCTGGCCCACACAGGAAGACGCAGCTCTTCAGGCTCACTCATTCTGTGTATCCAGTTATGGTAGAGCAGTTACTAATGGCCACACCGATAACGGGGCAGTCCTTGATCCATCTGTTTCTTAAGTATCCACTTACCTTCTTATATACGCACTAATGAAGACAGCCTTCAGTTATTACACTGCCTCTTCTTTCATAGTCTCTATCTGAGTCTACTCATCTCCATGATAGGACTTTAGAAATCCTGAGCGATCCTTCCATGCAGGAATGATGGCTCTTTCTTACCTCTAATATTTGCATGCTACTCCCTCTCCAAGGCAGCTTCTTACAGTTCCTTTAAGGTCTCAACTCCGGTCTTCCCTGTCTCTGAGCGGGTGGTATTTTAGTCATTAGACAGTCACTCTACCTGCTCAGTGAGTCAGAAAGCAGAGAGAAAAGTTTGCTTTTCTAGCCTCAGGCTATTTCTCCCCAGTCTCGAGGCCTGGATTTCTTCCCTCATCACCCACTCCCTGGGTTCATTAATACCATTCAGACAGTTGCTGGGACCCAGGGAGCCCCCTTCTCCAATAGGTAAATTGAATGAGTTATGGAGAATTCTCTGCATAGGCAGAGAACCATGCCAGGAACCATGTGACAGTCTTGGGTCCTACCTGGAGGAATGCTCAGTGCATCCCTCATAAGAGCTCAAGAGAGAGAGCTGAGGCTTCAGACACTAGCAGCCTGCTCCTGCAGCCTGGCAGCCACAGTGCTTACAAGTGGTAATCTATTACCATTCCAAGAAGACTTAATTTCTGGACTTAAAGGAAGTCGGATAATACTTTATCCTATTAGTGTCTGCCTTGTGAACTGACAATGGCTTCCTTCTGACATGACAACATATTCTTCTAGTTCATCTCTTTAAGGTTGGGGAGAGGGAAGCCTGGACTATGAAAGGAAGGAGGAAAAGAAAACCACAAGAGACTGCTAGAGGGACCAGGGAAAGGAAGACAATTTCTTCCCTAGTAAAAACAAGGATGGGGGCTGGAGAGGTGGCTCAGAGGTTAAGAGCACTGGCTATTCTCCCAAAGGTCCTGAGTTCAATTCCAGCAACCACAATGGTGGCTCACAACCATCTATAATGAGATTTGGTAAAAACAAGGACAAGGTAGTCAGGACATGACGGAGTTCTCTGAAAACATATCTATATCTGGTATATGTACTTCACATTGGCTCTGAAGCTACAGAAATAAGACTCTAACAAGACCGAAGTGCTGGCCTATTCAAATGTTTCTTATTTAACTCCACTGTGTCAACACATAGCTTTCTCCTTCCTCAATCCCTCTTCTTCCTTTTGTCCAAGTATATATATCAACTCCAGGTGGAATCATGTCACCTTTCCAACATGAGGGTTTTGTCAAGGCTAGCTAACCGTGGGGTGACAGTGGACACTGAGATAGACCAGGGATGATGTGAACATTGCCAAGAGAACCCTCCAAATTCATTAGAGAACTTGGTTGAGCTACCCCAATTCGTTTATGAAGAAGATGAGACCCAGTGGAATGTGATTTGCTAGTATCACGTAGACAATCTCTGGTCAATGCAGCAGGGTCACCATAATGTTTGACTTCAAGGGCTGCCACGTGTGGAATGGTAAAGTAACTAGTGACTCTTGGAGCTTGTAATTTTGCGCAGTCTCTCATAGTTCCTGTGCAGAGGAGGGAGGAAGGACTTGCCTACCAGTTCTCTGCCTTACGCTTAATGCTGAAACCAATGGTATCCACTCGATTTCATCCAGTTCAGAGTGCAGAAACCAGGCAACTTTCCTTTCTTTTAACAGCTTTAAATGTTCCAGGGCATGTGGGTTTAGTGGCAGTACAAAACAGATGATCAAGAGGGGCCTCTGTTGTTGAGTATTCTGCCCTTCTCTCTGGACTGCTGGAGGGCAGTAGGCCAACACCTGCCTCTGTTGAGGGAAGGGTAGATCATTCCTGGTCATCAGCCTAGACTTTGATGGCTAGCCATCTCTCTAGCCCAGGAAGACTAAATCACATTAGAGGTGTGTCAAGGTCATGAAGACCACTGGAGAAGCAGAACAGTTGGTAGTCCTGCTCCTCCTCCCCACCCCCCCCACCCCCGGCCTTCATTGGTGTTGTGTAGCAATGAGGTCCTCAGAGGGAATGCGCACGCTGTCCTGGGGACCTACGCTGAAGCGTGAGGCCAATAATCCTCTCTTGGGAAACAGAACGGTCCTAGCTATAATTTTATCATATATATTTAATCACATTGTGCCTCCTTCATGCTGGTTTCTCATGGAGTCCCAGTAGAAACATTCTAAAGAACAGATGCTTTCAGCAAAGGCTCTCTCTTGACCAAGTTAATTTAGCAGACATTTGCTGTCTTGGATAGGGTGGGGTTGCTTCTCTTTTCAACTTCAAAGCTGAGAAGAGCAGGGAGGTGGGGAATGCAGGGAAATAAAGAGGAGGGCGGGGGCTTCAAGCAAATGAGTTTCCATCTATTAAGGAGTGGTAATTTCTGCTAGTTCCCCTAGAGACTGGTCCCCTTCAATAATGGCCTGACTCTAATGATTCCCACTCTTAAGCAACAGCCTGTGTTATGCTGGTGTTGTGACAAACTGTGCCAGAGAATTCCCCTTCTCTCGGAGGAGCTGCTATCATTATGCAGGAGAGATTAGCCAGCAAGGAGGATGTGTTCTTGATACTGAGCGAGGAAGACAAGCAAAGACAAGGTGCTTCTCTAGAAGGCTGGATACAGTTGACTAGGAGGGAAGCCCCACCAGAAGTGTTCCCTGTGATGGTCAGATCAGTGGACCAGGGGAGGTGGCCAGTGCAGAGCCGATGAACCCCATGTGAGGGAGGCACTGGCTGATTGGCTAGGAGGTACAGGCAGGTGTTTGGGGTGTGGTGTAAGTACAGGCACAATGGGTAAAAACTCATGAGTCCATGAGTTATGAATTTTGGGAAGAAGATTTTTAGAGCAAGGGAATCATTTTCGGGTCCCTGGTGAGCACTCCCAGAGCAGATGCACATGGATGTATGTGGTCTCAGAGCTCTGAGGTTGGGGTTATGGCTGTCACTGATGCCGTAGAGACAGTGAAGGTGTGTGAGCTCACCTCTAGTCTAACAGACTGGAATCTGGTGAGAGCTAGAGTGGCCCTAGCCATTGTGGAAACCACTGCCAGCTGGTCTGGACTAGGGGAGTAGGGAGTCCCCCTTCCTTTGCCCTACTGGCTTTCCTGTGATGGAGACGGACTGCTTCCACAGGCTGCCTCGCCAGATGTGTCAGCAGGCAGCCTGGCCAGAGAGCCTGCAGTGTGGGCAGATGCCCTGGGCTATATTCAGGATGGCAAGACCCTTTATGGTACTGCAGTTCAGCTCTGGGACAGTGCCAGAGAGGCAGGGTAATCTTCCTCAGCCAGATCCATTGCCCCCAAACCTCTCCAAATATGTGGGCTATGGAGGGAGGCACATTTAATTAAATTACTGTGTCATGGACTGCCCTTCCTGGGCAAGGGCTAAAAATGGGCTCCTGCTGACACACAAACCCATCTGTGTGCTTCAAGCATGGATTTCTGCGTGTTGGCTGTCGGCAGCTGGAAGGGGCTGGATAGTTAGCTGGCCCCCTTTGCTGCAGTAAGGCAGAGTCAGCAATCTGACCTGGGCCTCATACAGCTCCACTGACCTTTTCCTCTTCCTTTCGATGACTGGCACCCCGCTCCTTTCTGCATCAACTCATTTCTCCTCAGACACCTCTGTTGTTGGCACTCGGCACTTTCCCGTGAGGCTGTGTCCTGCCCTGTGCTGTGAGACAGGCACAAGGCTGCCGGGAGCTACAATTCATGAGTGCACAGGCAGGTTTGTTTGACTTGGCAGGAGACAGAGGGGTCTCCCGGGCGACTCTCAGAGTGCTACTTCAGCAGTTCCCTACTGGCAATGGCTTGCTGGATAGAGAAATCTTGTCAGGTGCTGGAGTACAGCACAAAGTTCCCCTCTCCTTTGCATGCAAAAGCGCCTCTGTGGGCTTAAGGCCTGAGCTTCAAAGTCAAGGCATACTGGGTACTCAACACATGGAAGTCACCAACCAAAGCAAGTGATGGCCGGGCCGGGCCCGTCAACCCTGTAGTCACTTCATTTCTGTCCTGAAGGGCAGGCCTCGCTGCTCCAGTCTGTATACTCCATATACACAAAGGCTGGAGCGGATGGGGGCATCCCTGCTCATGGGAACCAGTCTGTGTTGGAATCTGTGTGGAAGGGTAAAGGCAGACATAAGGCAGCACAGTGGCTTTTCCAATGCAGCCAAGACAAGAGTCAGCTGGGGGATCTTTTCTCCACTTTCCCCAAGAGAAAATGGAGCTGTCTCAGCTCTGAAACACTGTGGGGTTACGCGCTTGGAGCCCGAGGGGCGGACCTGTATTAGGCCACTGGGAAATCTTCCTGGGAGACTAGTAGTTGTATGCACATCTCCTCTCTCTTGTCCAGGGCACTGCGTTCAGTGGCAGGCTCTGTGGTCCCTTCAAGGCAGACATACAGAATTCTTTGTGACAAGAGAGGAAGAGCCTCTCCACCCTGGGCCAGAAGCCTCTAAAAATGGCAAGGGAAGAAGGCAGTAACGCTCCTGAAGACTTGCTGTCCTGACACTGCACTGAGCATCCCAGACTATTCCCTGGGACATTACGGAGCTGAGACTAGGAGGATGGGTGGAGACGGTATATCTGCTACATGTGTTGCTGGCTGACGGTGTGGCTGTGAATCTGATGGTGCCTCCCAGGACCATGACAAATCCTGTCTTAGGATCCACCCCAAGAACCTGGACTATGGCTGTAGGCTGTCCAGCATTTCCACACGACCAGACTTGATGGATGACAAAGAACCAGTACAGTACGATTCCTATGGTTAAGAAGTGAAGTAACTACTGTAGCAGGAAGAGAAAGTGGCCTCTAATTCTAGATAATGAGGCCTAAGCAGTCATAAGGACACAGAAACCACCACACTGGTGACATCTACTATGTGGCTTTGCGGAAAGAAGGCGGCTCCTGGGTGTTCTCCTGTGACAAAGAATACTTTCTCTGCACCAAATGACAGACTGTGGCCCTCAGCTGCAGGTAACCATGGCACTGTAGCAGAACAAGGCCCATTAACCCATCCCACAGTGCAACCTCATTCCACTCAGACCGAGAGTGCACAAGTTGGGACACAGGCACAGGCCTCGCCAGGCCTTTGTCTTTTTCAGTCAGGATGTCATTGGTCACTGGACACCCAAATAGTTTACCATTACCAATGGCCAAACTCTCCTTACCCTGCAGCAAGCACAGCAAGCTGTACAGAGTAGAACAGATCTTTCCTGATGTCCCCGCAGCAGAGTTTGCTTGAGGGTTTCTGTTCCTCCTTACTTAAGCAGCCTGGACTGGAAGAGTCTCCAGTGCACAGCAGCTGCTACGGCCTCCCTCCCTGAGCAGGCGATTCCCAGAGGTGACGGTGGGGTGTCACTCAGGGCCCCTATGTAGTTTTTGGCCCTGCTGGCCAGCAGAGAGCTACCTAGAGGAAAGGTTGAGGGCTGTCCTGAGGCTGCTGCCACATTTCTTCCTCCAAAAGGTCAGCCACACCCCTCCTCACACTTGTCATCAGTGACTTAATTTCTATAAGGTAAAGAGAAACGAATTGATCGCAAGTGCAACAGCATACTGCTACCTTTACCACATTACGGCGCACTGAGAACATGAGCAGTGTTCTGTCTGTAATGACTGGGAAAGGAGGAGGAGGAGGAAGAACTGTTTCTAATACTTAACTCTTCCCTGGATTCTCTTCCAGCTTCCACTAACACTTAGGAAGCAGAGTGGGCGCTGCTGAGGCTGTTTGCGATTATAGGTTAGTTAGCGCTCATACAAGCTAGAACGCATCTCCTACACTGTGAACTTGAACCTTGCCCTGTTCTTTGTCTCCTGGGGTCAGTTCATTTTGTCTTTAAAGCCATGCAAGAAGCTTAATGTGCTGGAAGATGAACCGACGATGTGGTGTCTCCATCTTGGCCCAGGCTGACCTGCAGGCAAGTCTGGCTCAGCCTGCCCCCTCATCTCAGGAAAACAGGGCAGGAGAGGGGATAGGAGTGGCAGCCGGCTCTGGGTGCGGCTGGGGCCATCTGTACTACTGAGAATCAAGGTTGGCTCAGACAGAAGGCGCGAGGGAGGAGGTGCAGCTGCTGATGGCTCAGACAGCTTGGACCTGTCCAGGCCAACAAGCCGCTCAAGAGCAAGAACAGCCAAGCAGGCAGAGCACAAACAGGGACTTAACGGCTGAAATCTCAGCAGCGCCTGGCCTTGCCTGTCTCTCGGTGCGGTGGCAGGTTCTTCTGCTGCTCACGGGTGGGATGTGAGGCTTGGGAACTAGGAGTTGCGCTCAATTTAAAACTGTCATTCTGGGGTGGTCGAGTTACCTCTGGGTTATTCTTTCTCATCAGTGTCTCTGAAAACAAAATTAAACTCTAGTGTTCAAGGCTCAGCAGTGGGTACTGGGTATGCTGGTGTCTACCTGCCATACCGCTAGCCACAGTGTGAGGGACCTGTCTCAGCTGAGGAGAGAATACGGGGGTACTCTGTTCACTGTGTGGAGGGGGCCAACAGTAGGCCATTTGGGGAGTGAGGCACTATTTTGGTTCCCTCTACTGAAGACTCTTGAGGCAATGCTTCCTTCTCTCAGGTGCACGTTAGCTTCACTGGGAGAATCACTAGGTACCAGTGTTCAGGTATTTTTCTCTTGGAGCCTCTCCTCAGAATTTTTCCTCACTTGCCTTTAATCTACCTGTGCTATGAAAAGAAGAAAATTACTAGCACTTAAACTTTAGGTCACACTACAGTCTCTAGGGGTGGCAATTGGTTCTTTGTTATTTTTAAACCATCCAGGAGATGAGAAACCTCTGCTCTAGATTTGGGAAGGCAAGGGGAAAACTGGTCAGACTGGGAGCCAAGTCAGCCTAGCCACTGGTTGCAGAAGCCTTCCTGAGGTCCAGCAGGGGTCACTTCTGAGACAGCTAGCCGGTGTCAACGACTGTCCTGGAAGATGAGGGCTCGCCCCCCTACAAGTGCCACCCTTCTTCCGGGGCCACGCCAAGGAGGAAAGGTGGCTAGGACCCAGGGTCAGCAGATCTGAGAAAAGGAGTCAGACTACGCTTGTCCCAAAGCAGGGAGGAGAGCCAAACAGCGCGCTTCTCTGGAACTGTGACACACAGGAGCCTTCCTGTGAGCACAGGGCAACTCCAGATTGCCCCATGGTATAGGCTCACAGGCCCAAGTGAAGATGGACCAGTTTTCAAGTGTGGCTTCGGGCTCAGTGCAGTTGCACTCCTGGACTTAGCTCCTCCTTGGTGTCCTTGTTTGCTTTCCTATTGCTATGATAAACACTGTGAGTGACCTAAGACAGATCAGGTGAGGAGAGAGTTTATTTGCTTATGCTTCCAAGTCACAGCGCATCGCTGAGGAAGGCAGGACAGGAGCTGGAGGCAGGAGCTGAAATAGGGACCACGGAAGAATGCTGCTGACAGACAAACTGCCTAATGCTCGCTCAGCACGCTTCTTATCCACCCCAGGACCACCCGCCCACGATGGTGCTGCTCCTAGTGGCCTGGGCCTTCCCGCATTAATCTGTGATTAGAAAGTGCCCCCAGACGCACCCACAAGACAGGGTGATGTGGCAGTGCCTCAGCTGAAAGGCCTTTCCAGAGAGGCTTGGTTTTGTGTCCGGGTGACAAGAGCTGGCCAGCTCACCTGGCTGATCTGTTTGTTCACGCGCTTTCGTGGAACCAGCACTGGTCAGGGAAAGGCCAAGTGCAAGAGAACAATCAAGACTGGTCCATGCCCTTGAGGGTTGTGGCACACCTGGGATGGCGAGGCTGGGAGGGTGACAGCAGGGGTGGGGCCTGGGCGCACATAAGTGTGCTTAGAGCATGCCAGAAGCAGGAGAGATCTCGGCTTCCATCTGCTGAGAGTTCTATGGAGAAACGGTGCAGGGCAAACAACGGGCCTGCCCATACCCACTGTGGTGTATTTAAGAGGACAGGAGAAATTTCACCCAGTTTGGATTGTGAACACAGGTAATATGAGTGTATTGTTAGGGTCAAGACTGCCTTTCAACTCTGCAGGGAGCCAAAGATGCCCCAGTCCTTTGGCACAGGCGCAGGGTGGGTAGATGACCTCAACACTTCTCAGGCAGGCATCTGCTCAAAGGATGCCCTGGGAGCTGGAGGCTTGGCAGCCGTGCTCTCAGTAAATACTTTGGTGAGTCTGTATTCATTCTAGTCTGATAAGTGACCTAGATCTTCTGTAGTCTCACCCCCTCTGTAGGGGGTACCCTGCAGCAACACCAAGATTAGCTTAATGTTTAGGTGTAGGTCACAAAGGCCCCCTGAATAAAGATTAGCCAACAGCTTGCCTCTGAATGAAGAGGTGCTTAGCCAGGGTCCTAAGCAAGGCCAGGGTGCACATGTAGGCTAGAAGCTCCAGCCTCCTCCAGAACGCCATTTAATGTGGCCACACGAGCTGCTGTTGGTGTCTCTCACCTGCTAAGCAGCCAGAAGAAAACAGCACTTGGGAGCTGGAACAATGCTGGGGACACAAGGAGTGCATCTCTCTTTCTCTCTCACACACACACAGACAAAGAGACAGAGACACAGAAACAGAGACAGCTGAGAGTGTGTGGACTTCTGGGAATGGAGGTGGATACAAATTTCAGGTCACACCAGCAGTAGCCAAACACCACGGGTAAAATGTTCCATGGAAATGAGGATTTCCTCTGCCGTGTGTCCGAGTGTCCCTGCTTTCCTTCCCTGATGTAGCTGGAAGTTCTCAGGAAGGAGCTTGCAGCACTGGCAAGGATAAGACAGGCGAACCCCAAGGCACGGCAGCTCTCCACGATGGTTGTACGGAACACAGAAAACATGGCGCTGTCTACTCCTGAACGAGAAGCTAGAGGTAGAACTTAGTTGTTCTTTGTGTCCATCCTGTTCCTAGGTGTGCACTGGAGAGATCAAGTTTATGCTAAGAGAAATCCAAAGTCATGAAATCAGCTAGGGCATGGTGGTTCAAATTTAATCTCTAAATAAGTCAGTAGTTCATAACCTTAGGTGCATATTGGAATTGTTAGGGGGAATTTTGAAAAAAATCTTAAAAAACATTTTAATTACACATAAACTCCTGTGAAATTAAAAATCTGAACCACTGAAAGTAGAATATTAATGAGTACCCCATAAACCTGTCCTGTAGATTCAATTAAGTCTTCACCATGCCTCTATCTCTCCCCCTTTTCTCTGCTTCAGCATTTTAGAGTATACCCTAGATATGATGTCACTTCAGCTTCAGATACTTCTGTGTGCATCTCTAAAAATATGCGGTCATTTTCTTACATCACCTACCAAATTAACAGAGCGTTCCCTTGGTATCAGCTAACGCACCTGAGGTACTTGGGGGGGGGGGAGGGACCAAACCGGTGGTTGGTGAAGCGAGATGCTCTAGAGGGAGGTTCAAGCGTTTATAGCTTTCCTATGCCTTCCCTACCATGTGTGTTGTCAGTGATTTGGTGACAAATCACTGGCGTGGTCAATCCAGGGTCCTGCATGTGCTGAAGCAAATACTGTGACTATCTTCTATTTCTTTGTCAATGAAACCCCATAACTGAAACGTCAAAAAATTAAACACACACCCAAACCAAACCAAACCAAACCAAAAGACAAGGAAAGCAGGCAAAGTCACAGATAGGATAAAGACAAGGAAAATAAAAGCATAAAGCAAAACAACAACCCCTGACCCCCTGCCCCCACTCCCAAAGCCCAGCAAACTACAGTCTGGAACTTTGGGCAGCACAAGAGAGCCTTCTGCTCAGGAGTTGAGGCCCACTCACTGGACACATCAGCTACATCAAAGGCCCAAGCAGCCTGAAAGGAGGGTGGTTCCCCGCTGCCCACGTTGCTTGCAGAGCCCTCAGCACCTCGACACCAGGCCAGACTGCAGGATGTGTCCCCTCTTTGCTAGCTTCTCTTGCCTGTGTCTGTGTGCTCTCTCTAATCTTCTGACTAATGCTGTGCCCCAGCACCTGGGTCTTAGGGAGAATTAATTACATAGGCTGTGGTGAGGGGGTGCGCCAAAACTTCTTGGGTGTTGGCACTGGGGTAAAAGTAGTACAGTCTTCAGTTTTACTTATTTATTTTATTTGAGGAAATAACCAAACAAAACATCCTGCAAAAAGATGAGGCTGTATCACTGTAGCTAAAAATACCTCCACTGAAGGCGGCCGCTCACCAGCTCCTCAATTAGAGATGCTACAGGGCCCTTTGTGAGCTGTGCAGTGTTGGCAGCTCCACAGGGGCTCTGGGCGGCCAGGGACAATCTCTGGAGCAGTGACTCTACCGCTGGGTGGAGAGGCTAACTAACAGCCACTGAGTCAGCATGGAGACCTGGATACTGCAGGTGACTTCTATAGCCTTCTTGCTTCATGGACCTATGCCAATAATAAGCCCAAACGATAAACCGAGAATGACCCAAAGTAATCAGTCTGTTCTTGACTTCCTTGATGGTTGCATGTGTCCCATTCTCAAAGGAGGCAACAATGCCATCCAGCTTGTCTCGGGACATTTGGGTGCTGGACAGCGATTTGGGAGTTTGTTTCAGGGATACGAAAGACGAAATCCCGGTAAAGCCTCTTGGAGGAGCCTGAGGCGAGGGCTGCTTTCAGTGCAAAGGGACACTGCAGTGCAAAGGGTCAGGGCTGCACAAGTTTCTCTCTCTCTCTCTGAATTTCTTTACTTTATTGTCTCAATGTGTACAAGTCATTTTGTCCAACACAGTCATTTTTACTGGGGAGGCCCCAGGCGGTGAGTGGAACAGCCACGGACCTCTTTCTGATTCTGAGTCTAGGGTTGCACTACATTGTATCACCCCAACCAATGGACTCAATAACTTTCGAAAGTGCCCAAGAGCTATGGGAAAGGGTATCTGCAGTTCAGCTGCCAAAAGGACCAATGAGTGTGAGTGCTCCCTAATGACCTGCACCCCAAAGGTCTGGGGAAACACAAAATCAGATGCAGCAACGGAGTCAGATGTGTTCGGTGGGTATCACGGTGACTCTGTAGGCCTGTGTGCGGCTCTCAGCCCAAGTTCTGTGGCCATTCCCTATTTGTTCCTGGGAGAGCAGCGAACACCTGGTGGAGGTGTAACTGGTGTTTGTCAGGAGAAATGGGGCAAAGGCAAAGGCGAGGCTTCTCATTTCTTGATATTGAAAGATGCTCTCAAAGTTAAGGGTATGAGGAGAGGGCTGGAGCGGTTAAGAGCACTTGCTGCTCTTGCAGAGGACCCAGATCAATTCCTAGCACCGCCGTGGCAGCTCACAACTGCTTGTAACCCCAGTTCCGGGGGATCTGATGCTCTCTTCTGTCCTCCCCAGCCACCAGATATGCATGTGCTGTACATACATACATTTTAGAAAATCTTTCAAAAGAAGACCATGAGGAGAAAGGGATTTTAAAAGCTGCCGAGGAAACACAGCGGGCAGTCTGGGCAAGGGGCACATCTGTGGCGCCCAGTTCTAGGGTCCTGCACCGTCCAGCATTGTGAACACTAGCCACATTCCACTACTAAAACTTAGCTGAAGATTCTGTCTCTCAGGTGAAGGTGAAGGTGTGTGTGTGTGTGTGTGAGTGTCCCACATGTTCAGGGTCTACATGTGCCTAGTGGCCACAGACCTGGACAGCACAGATAAAGAACCTTTAAAGTACGGAACACTGTGCTAGCATCCCTTGACTGTGGCAGTCTACCTCATCTCTTGCTGGCAAGCAGTAGCTTCTGAAACTTCTACGAAGCAAGAACTGAGTATAGGAAAGCTAATGGGCTCCAAATTCACTTTCCAGCAAACCCAATAATCCTGGGCCCTTGGAGAAGCCAGTAGCTGACCACACAAGTCCACCAGGGCAGCAGGCTCCCTGGGTCCTGACCCCCGTATCCTAGCCTGTGTACATGCTTACAGCTACTCTGACCTTTGCATCTTTTGCTCAGTTGCTATTTCACACTATTTTAATTGATGTTTAATATAGCTTAACTCCGCATGGTGTTCCAAGCCCCTCACCAGGGGGCCGCTCACAGGCAGAGTCACAATTAATAGCATTCCCCAGAAAATTATGCCCTGTATCAAAGTTGTCATTGCACTGTATAAATGCTTATTATTACTATTGAATTCTCCAGCCTGACACCTCCCTGTGTTTACTAGGTAGCAGATAAACCTCTGTGCTTGCGCCTTTTCTACTCTGCCACACCATCAGGACTAAATATAGTCCTTGTGTGTATGTTTAGCTCTGTTTAGCTATGCTTTGGGCAGGGGGGGAGGGGGGATTAGCTAATAAAATTAAATTGTTGGAAATGTGATTTGTAACTCCCCAACTTTAAAGACAAACAAGACAAATCCCTTACAACATGAAGACTGAGAAGCTGGGGTGCACCTCAACACAAAGACCCTGACAATGTGGCTTGGCTCTCCAGAGGCCTTTTGTGAGGACGGAGGAGCAAGACCCTGAACACATGGTGCTGGGGCAAGGATAACGCTGTGGGTCAAACCCGTGTCAGGGTCTTTAAAGACAATCTCAGCTGGGCAAGCTGAACTTTCTCCAGTCTCTTAGAGGAAAACCCAAATTAAACAGTATGCCCTTCCTCCCCAAGGGACAAAAGCTGCTGTCAACTGGCAGCAGTTCAGTGCTCCTTAGCTGTTTCCTTTGGTTGTATCTGAAGTTCAGAGTTTGGCCTGGACAGCAGCTTTTCTACAACTGTTCAGCAGAACTGATGAAGAACCCCCCAGTTCAGACGGCTGTCTGCCTCCTCTCCTCGGTCATGTGCTCTGTGTGCCCTGGCCCAGGTGGGCAGACTCTCCTACAGCACTGAGGATGTTCACCCAGGGGAGTTCTCTGTGGACTTAGTCTCCTGGCTGTGCCTCACTACAGCAATGCAATCTGACGAGAAGGCACTTGTTTACCTCTGTCTGCTTCAGTCACACACACCCACTCCTCTTCCGACAACGCTGCCACATTCTTATGGCATCACAGGTTCTGTGGAAACTTGAGCTCTACCCTACCTCACCATAGGAATGCGCTCAAGTGACCAACTCATGCCTCAGTTTTCTGCCTGTAACAAATGCTTGGCTTGGCCCCTACAACCTCCACCATTCCAGCTACAAAATGCTCTAACTTAGTATTACGAAGCCTGTGCTCAAGTGCTAGGAACTGGACGGTCATCCTTACTTCTATTTATAATTTTTTTTTTTGCACTCAATGCACTATGGAGAAATGTAGATTTCTATTCTAAATTTTTTCTAGCCAACAAAGGAAAAGCTCTATTTTAGTTTGTTTGACATGGAAATGTCTATAATGAGATTGAATTTCCTGTATTATATTTGCTTTGCCTTCTTCCATCTTTGCCTAAGAATGGAGTTTCTAAAAAACCAGAAATGCTTTCTGTATTCAGGCCTAGCAGGAATGGGGCTGCCTTGGCTGGAGGAAGAAGATGGTGTGAGCCTAAAACCCCAGTGGAGCAAGACGATGTGCCATCTGCTGTGTCTCCAAAGCATGCCCAGCCTGTGGTCTGCTGCCGTTTCAGGAGCTGGGCCACCAGCATTTCCCACCCGTGGCAAGCCTTGAACCTTTGTACTGTGGCTGCCAAGATGATGTGAAAGCATGGGGCTACTTTCCAGATTAGTACAAAACACATTAAAGGAAAAACAGTCTTCTCGTCATCTCCAGCCATTTATAAAGCAAAGCTGTCGACCAAAGCTGAGGAAGATGATGGAACTATCAGGCGCTCCCCGACGACTCCATGCAAGACATTAATCATTTATTAATGATTCATGGGAAAGGAACAATCATCCCGCTAGCAGCTTCCCAGAGAGCTGGCTGCCTTTTACAGAGCAAGCACCCAGAAGTACCTGACACAGGCACATGGGGCTCCGGTGACACCTCCCTGCTGGAAGAGGGATGTTTAAAATAGTGCCCTCAACCCACTAGGCACTCAGAAGTCCGAGGGAGACGGCAGTGCCCTTCTGGAGAAGCCTGGCTGAGTGCTGGGCTAACACAAAAGACTGCAGCCCCTGACAGCAACAAGCAGCCAGCCATTGGACCAGCATTCCACACTGGCTGCCATTAACCACGTACTCAGGTAAGTGGCCCAGCAGCACCATCTGCCAGGAAGCTCCTCCCCCATACGACTTCTCCACCGAAACTCAACCAAAGAAGATGTTTCTGAGAATTAGCCTTCTTTGCATGCCAGCAGTGAACCTCAGCGTGGATACAAAGGAATACTGACGAGCTTGAGCGAGAATTCTGGGTAAGAAGCAATAAAATTCTTATCTTCATCTATCTGAGACGCAGCAGTGGGCTTAGCCAATCTGGCTCTGTAGTCAGTGCGAACTTCCCTCTGTAGAGTCCTGGGATTAAAAACTAGTCTTTCCTAAGGCGAGTTGCTATTTGCAACACTGTACTAAGGTGAGTGCTCTGTTGTGGAATGGTGTTAGTTGTACATTTAAAACCGTTCTCCACCACAAGCGACAGCAGATAGGGCTAGTGAGGGTGAACAGCACACATCTGTCCACACATACTCCTTCCACGCTTATTTCTAAGATCAAGAAAGCTGATAAGAACTGCCTGTGTTTATCCCTAGGAGGACACAATACCCCTTAACCATAAGGAGCCTTCCTTCATGTCCCCAGCCTCCCTAGATGCAACCCTGGCCGTGGAGAAATGATAAGCCGTAACTTCAGCAAAATGGAGCCATATAGAGGGGTCACGGTCTTTGCATTCACCACATTCAATTTACATTCTGTAGAGAAACAGACAATAAAAGAACGCCACACACTTCTGGAAAAATGAGAGGGGGTACTGCCGAGAGTGACAGAGCAATGTTGACTAACTGATGCCAAGCTGGCTGTCTTCGATGGCACAGCACATGTGGTGAGTCCTTCAGATAAGCCATGAAGCCAAAGAACAATTTTACTCATCATCTATCTCCCTCCCACCCTATCTCCTATCACGCTAGCCCTATCTGCTGTCGCTTGTGGTGATCTACCTATCACCCTATCTATCTGTCTATCTCTCTATCTATCTGTCTGTCTGTCTACCTCCCTATCTGTGCATCTTAGTTATTGTTTTTTTCCACCTGTGATTGAAGAGCCAGACTTGGTGGCTCCTTCATTTCCATCCTAGAAACAGAAGCAATACTACTTGCAGATCAGCAACCCGACAGGCGGTCAAGTCAGTGGTGGCTCAGTAGAAAATGGATAGCTTATGATAAATGTTGCTACTGCCTGCCATTTTTCCTTGCTATCACTGTAATCAATAAGGGAAAAGGTGAATTGCTATCGATCTCTTTAACACTCCTGAACGATACTGTACAAATTACAGAAACACAAGGAGCAGATGAAGAGCTGAAGAGAGGAAGGACAGACTCATGTAAGCCTGGGCCAAGTGAAGCTGCTGTATTTTTCTGGAGTGGTCTTTTAATCACTGGGCAGGCATGCTTGGGGGCCCTGTGACGGTCATGAATAGCCCCTGGGCTCACACCTTCATGGCTAGCACAAAGCATCTCTGTGCCTCCACCCGCTTTTCACATGCTGCTGTGCTTCTGCACGGCCCTGGGCTCCCTAAGCCACACAGCTGCCCTTGAGAGAAGGCTAGAAGCCACGCACCGAGACTTGAGAGGGCTCTGAAGTCTCATGATTTCCAAGTTGCCATACTTGAGTGGTGTTGAGCTGGCCCATCTCAGCCACTGACTACAATTTTGTATGGATAACAAGAATCCACAGCGTCAAGGACATTCTCTAGCAAGACCTTATTAACCCTTTCTAGGTCACATGCTAAAAAAACATAAATAGGTAATCAAAAATGTGAAACTTGTACTCACTAAGAACAAATATCGTGGCTCCAGGTTGAACGGCATGATATAAAGATCAGGGGTCTTGGTTAAAATGTTATAGACCTTTTCTTAATTCTGAAGGAAACCGACCACATTCACACAGGGAAGAAGACAGATGTGCAAATACGATCTTATTCAGACAACCAGGAAGAAGGAGTGTTAGATTCATGGGCATAGCAACAAGAAACAGGAAGATAACATACTCAGTGTCTGTTCTCATCTTCGACTCAGAGCCTCATCCAACAAGTCAATTACAAAGAGGACTGTGAGAGCTGCTAAGTCCTGTGGATTAGGTCCTGCTAAGATACCTTGCTTAGTAGGACCTGACATGTAGAAACTGCTAACACATCACATATTTGATGTCAGAGAAGGGGAGTACACCCCCCCCCCACTATATATCTATCTGTATCTATATAAAGTTTAATGCAATAGGGTATAGAATTATCTGCAGTTCTGGATCACAGTTCTGTCAATTAGCCCTGATTACTGAGAAGCTGGTGAGAAAACAAAACAAAAACCCCTGCGTGGTCAGCATTCCCGTTTGAGGCCACATAACAGTCTCAGGTATCAGCTGGGGCCTATCAGTATCAGTCTCCTCCGGAAACTCCCCACCTTGTGTGAGCACCCCCTTTACTTGACATTCTTAAAGCAGAAGAGAGCTTTAGTACCCCGATCTTGCAGAGTGTAAAACCAGGGCAGGCGGTCAACGTACAACATGAAACAGAATCCAGACTTAAAACTGGCATGTGAAAACAGCAAGCGCCCTCAGGATGTTCCTGGCAGTCTTGCTTAAATGGTTCTCCAGAGACAGTGACTGGGTGTGACTGCATACCTTTGAAAACTGTGACCCACAGTTCACCAGGAACCCCACCTTCCTCCCACAAATACCTGAAAGCCCAAAACATTGAGCAAACTTAAATGCAAGTTACAAAGCTGCTGATGTGCTGAGTGGAAGTGCTGAGACTAGGAGGAGGCAGCGCTCAAGTGCACCCCAGACATTTGGAAATGCCCCCGTCTGCAGCCTGGACGCTGAGGGGGAGCTCTCTCTGCCAGGCAGGCTGAGAACCGGCCATCTACTCAGGAGATGGGGCACATGGCAATAAGAAACAACTAGTCCCGCCCTACAAGGAATCTTCCTATTCTGAAAGTGACCCTATTCTAAAATTACCAAGTGGCAGGTGGCCAGACCAAAAATCCATATCCAATCAGTGGTAATGGACTGTTTGTTGCATTTCCTCATACAAGGTTACAGTGCTGCCATAAAAGGCCCAGATCAGTGGTTTTGGAGTGTGCCGGAGAGGGAGCAGCCCCTCATACCACAAGCTGTAGACTGCAGAGCTCTCACCTGGCAAATGGATGCAGATGTGGCCCTCTGGGAAGACATGGAGGGTATGTGGTGCCTGCACCATATTCCACCTCAGCGAGCCTCTTTCTTTACTACTAAAAACAAGTCCACCGCATCACAAGACAGGAAAGGAAGCATGATGCTAATTTGGGAAGAGAAAGGACAAGGGAAAGGGGCTTGCGTCTCTCTTTCATTCCTACTTGAGCCATCACTCCAGTAAGGAAGGCTCCAAACAAAGTCCCCTGCCCCTTTCCGGCCTGGGTAACACCTACATCTTTCCTTAGGGCTCCTGCTGGCATCTGCGAGTTTCCAAGTCCTCCAACTTAGTACACACCAATGACAAACATACGGTGATCTTAGACTGCTGACTGTAGAAAGAAAGGAAAGCACCGTGGCTCCATTTTGAGAACAAGGAAGCCTGGGCTGCCCGGAGTCTAGAAGGCCATTCCTCTCTCACTCAAGTTGCTGTGACCCGAGGGACCACACGTGGCCATGATTCGTGTGTCAGTAGAGAGAAGCAGGGGACAATGGTAGCTTAGGCAGTAAAGGTACTTGGCCATTATTTCTCAGACACCTACAATGTGGCTTTCCCTTCTTGTAGTGGTAGCTGGCCTTATCAGTTCATAGTCAAGTGGAGAAAAGCCTTCTTGCAAAGGTTAACACTCTTGGGAAGGCCTTTGCTTTTCAAAGTGGCACTCCTTCAAAGGAAGTAGTTTTGATGTCTGGGACACGAAGAACCAATGGCAAAATGACCCCTGTCTTATCATACTCAGAAAAGACTGGCTGATACCCAAAGATATTTAAGGGCTTGTTTGAGAACTTAGACCAAGGATGGCAAATGGGTTTCTATCTAAATGCCAAATCCATCCAATTGGTAGGAGCATTAACTCCCCCCCCCAAAAAAAAAACCCAAAAGAAAAAACAAAACCAAAAGAAAACAAACAAACAAACAAAAACTTCTTTTTCTTTCAGAGACAGGGTCTTATATATAGATAGCCCTTGCTGATCCGAATAAACCATGCTGGTCTCTAGTTCAAGAGATCTGCCTATCTCAGCCTACTGCATGCTGGGATTAGAGATACATTCCACCATAATCAGCTCAACTGTTAGCAGCTTTGATGAACACGAGAAGGCTCAGAGCCCTGGGACAAAGTATGTCATGTTAACCGCAGTGTAAGCCTGGAAGAGGGGCAGGAAGCGCATTTCTCCTGCCGATGCCGACCCACACAGGCCTGGGGCTGAGGTAGTGAACCACCATCGCTTTTGTGGACCCTGACATGAATCCTGGTCACTGCGTACGCGTGCACCTGTGTTAAGTCTATCACCCGCTGTGGTGCGGTGCTTTATCCACGCTGCGGCTGGAGCCCATGTCAGCAAGACCAGCGGGGAATCAGTGTCACTAAGGAGGTGATGCTGCACACTGTGCTCAGGGAGTGCCCAGGAACCGGCAGGCCCTGTGGCGAGCATTTACGTAGACATGCCATCTTCACAGTAACCTCACGGAGAAGGCACGTTCTTTATGCAACCAGGGCGGTCAGAGGCAGCGGGGCTACCACACAGCACAACAGGAACACGGCTCAAGTGAGCCGCAGTGCACAGTGAGACCGGCCTGGCTCTGAGGTGGAGGGTTGTGTCCAAGGCCGGGCAGGAAACGGAAATCAGGAGCCAGGGCTGATTCTTCACATTACTAACTTTTCCTTCTGTGACCAAGAAGTGAGAGATGTCCTTACACTGCAGTGAAGATGAGTCTGGGAATGAGCTGTCCCCTGTGGCTATGACACTCTGCTGTTTGGGCCAGGTTTAGGCTATCTCCACTGTCACTTCTCAACCTTGCTCATAATCTTAATTCATGCACAAAAGCATCTTATAACAGACCATTGGTCACTTTCACTTTCAAAATCCGTTTAGGTTCAGCTAACCAGAAACTGTCACGGGTGGAGTGGCACGTGGGAAGTTCATCGGCAGAGCTGTGTTTGGAGCACAGAGGCTGCTTAGTCCTTGGTAACAGACCGAGGGAGTGGGTGAAAGGAAGGCAGAATTAAGGTCAGCTCAGCCACCACGACGGTCACGCCTGTGTCCTTGGGGGAGTCACACGCAGAAGAGCAGAATGTTAGTGCTACCTGGAGAGCAAAGGCAATCTGCAATCTGCTTGTCCTTTGCTGGCGGTTCAGGCAGCCTTGCTCGGATATATTATGAGCTGTGCTCTAAAAAGGCATCAATTGAATTATGCAATACCAAAGAGGCGGGGGACATTCAGGCAGTGGGTGTGGCTTAGAGTGTTTGGGACAAAGAAAACGGGAAGACACTAGGACTGAAGACTCTAAACATGCCACCATGACTGTGGGTGCTGCAAGTGCAGGCAAAGTGTTGGGGTCCTGCATGGAACTCTTCTGACAAGCAAGGGGCAGGTGTGTATGAGGTCATCCTTTCTCACCTCTGACAGCCCCACCAGTGGACATTTACAATGACCAATCAGGAAAGGAGAAGCCAGGAACTCTGCCTCAGGAGCCTCGACTCCACCTCAATTAAAACACATTGGGGGCATTTAGCAGTCCTTTCTTCTTGATAACACTTTTCCATTTGTTCTGGGTCACAAGGCCTTCATAGCTCCCGGTAGCCCAGGAAAATGAACATGCCCAGCAACAGCTGCTGCCCACAGGGACTACCCGTAATGAACACGTCTGTCAGAACACGTCTGTCAGAACACGTCTGTCAGAAATCTGGTGAGGGGAGGGACTCTGCTTGGTGTGTCTCTGTGTGAAGGGTTTTCAGGACCCTGTGTCTACACTAATGCTCTTAGAGCCAGCAAGTGCACAGGCCTTCTTAAGGCCTCACTTTAAAGGACATTCAAATGAGTACTGTGGATCATTTTGGTGGAAAAACGCAAGAAGAAATCATGTTTGAGTCTTTCCATCTTCACCCTGGGACTGATCTGGGTCAGGACTAAAGATGAAGAGTGTGCCAGGATTGTCTTGGCATTGCCAAGGGTGCTGCTGCTTCTACTTGGGGAAGGAAAGTACAACTTCAGGTCCAAGCACTATATTTCTTACTTAATTTCTGATGGAACAACAGTACAAGAAACAAGCTGACCTGGCAGAGAAAAATCCAAGTCTCTCAGAGCAGAGTTTGCGACAGTGGAGACCAGTTCCTAAGGGAGTGGGAGGGCGCTTCTGCTGAATAGGATGTTCTTCCTGGGGACAGAATCACACCTCTGAGACCCTCTTCCATGCCCCATAGAGGCACACCTCTTCTGTTCCACACCATGCCTGTCCCACCCTCATTTCCTACAGCAGAGGGGAACAAGGTATGGACACTTTTCTGGAGGGCACTGAGGCCTATCATTTAGACAGCCCCTATGACACACAGGTAATAGGACCTCAGCCAAGCCAATGACAAATTAGCCCTAGCAGCTATTTCAGAAGAATGGATGTAATTCTATGCTTGACTGGCTATGAAAGTTCTCAGCAGAAGAACAGAGGAATAGCAGAGCTGAGCCAGCAGCTCTGCAGAGAGGAACCCCACTGGAGCCAGCATGCAGGCTAAACTTGCTGAGGAAGGCCACTGGAAGCTGTCCTAGGAGTTAAATCTGACAGGGAGACCCAGGAGGCCAGGGGAAGGAGAAAAAAAATGAGCATTGTTGTAGCAGCACCCATTTGAAACTTTTACTGTAAGCCCCCAATCCTTCTTGAGATGAGGGCTCACCGTGGGCTGGCCTTGAACCGGAGGCAGCCTGCCTGTGTCTCCTCAGTGCTCCAACTGAAGGTGCACTGCCACCTGGCTTCCTGACACCTTATGGTGCTATCTTCATTTATAGGCTTGGGATGGGGCTGGAGGTCTCTTCTCCCTGGGGATTGCAAAGAACCTGGAAAGAGCTTCGA
The DNA here is from genome assembly GCF_030254825.1 of Meriones unguiculatus. Taxonomy (NCBI): domain Eukaryota; kingdom Metazoa; phylum Chordata; class Mammalia; order Rodentia; family Muridae; genus Meriones; species Meriones unguiculatus. Next base: position 56,148,561 of record NC_083368.1, on the reverse strand, counting down.
GCCCAAGAGGAACGGGTCAGATAGCAGTTTGACATTCACATAGTGTTTACAACTCAACTTGGGATAGGCACTTGTGGGGGCCTAACCTTTAAAATGATCCCTTGGGCTAACAGTCTGATCAGCAAAAGCAGAGGACAAAAACCTACAAGAAAGGGAGACAAGAAAACGTACTGGAAAACTGAATGTTTAGACGACCACAGTTTTTTTTCAAAGCCTGAAGCTTTTTCTTTGACACCAAACCTTTGTGTCCTTTGTGTAGGCGTATGGTTAGGGTGATGGGGAAAGGCAGAGAGGAAAGTCTGCAGGGAGTGCACAGAAAGGTCAAGTTTATAGGAGCTCCTCAGCTGGAAGCCACACATTCTGCCTTAGAACTCTAACGCCTTCCTTCCTCTCCCACTTTGTGTAGAGCTTCCCAGAGAAGCATAAATAACAACAGAGCAGGTCTTCTTCCTAAGCCCCAAAGCTGGAGAGGAACAGATACCTCGCTCTGGAGGAGCCTGAGCATCCCGTGTGTACTAATACTGAACCATGGGCTCCACAGGGCTGTTCTGACAACGTGCAGATAGGAAACCAATGATGAGACCCAAGGCTGGGCAGTGGCCAAATTGATGTGTAAGTTAGAGGCGACACTTTATCCAGAAGCAAACAGATGCCTGTCTAGAGTGAGGCTTGCCTCCTAGGAAAAAGACTAAAGAAATAGGAATGTGGGGATCCATTACCAGATGGAGGGAGACGTTCACGCAGAAAGCAAGTCCCAGAGCAGCTGAACAGCACATGAAGCAACGAGTCAGACATTCAAAAGATGGAAGAACTACACCAGAGCAGAGAAAATACCCTGGGAGCCAGGGCCACAGCAAACCCCTTAGCCCAAGAACAGAATCAGAATGGAATGTTTCATGGAACAGTGTCAGCAAATTTTGATCTCCGGGAAAATCCTTTAGTTTTAGATACTCTGGAGTTGAAAAAAAAAAAAAAGATAAAAGTGATTCCTGTTTGATAGCAGAATTAGCAGTATTTTTGCGGAGCAAAGTGCTTGATGGTGAGTGCAGATATTTCTATTTTAGTATCTGTCTTACTACTAGCTTTGAGAGGAACAGGTGTAACTTCGTTTCCTTGACTGCGAGACTGGGATAACAATTTCTGCACACATTTGTTGTGAAGCGTATAAAGGGATTAAAAAAAAAACATAGAAAACACAATAAAATGAAGGTCCCTTTTGTTGAGTCCCTCTCTATGAAAACAACAGTGAACTATGAACAAACTGAACTTGCAAACCATCACTGGTGTGTGCTGGAGTGTCAAAGGTGGGTTAGAAAAACCTTTCTCTCCCAACAGAAAGCTCTTAAGCACCTGTAGGGGAAGAGCCATTTAGAGAAGGCTGCACACATATCCCCCTTTCTCCGGGATGATGCCTATGATAATCTAGAATAAAGTGACCTCTGCACAGAAATGAAACACAGCTAAGCAGCCTGCTTACTTTTCTAGCAGGCAGTTACTGGCTCAGTGAGGATTCCTAGTGGACATGGCAATCAGCATGTGTGAGAGCAGGCTTCACTGGAGTCACCCCGGCCAGGTGAACTGCAGCCTCTTAGATTCTCCAGGACTGAATCTCCCTCTTCCTCGCTCTCTTCCTTCCATGACTCCCTGGCAGCGAGAAGGCTACCTGAGCAGATGGACTGGAGGCCTAGAGAGCACGATGCACAGTGCTGGTGGGGCACTCTGGGGCTCAGCCAGAGGATGTAGGAAAGGCCCTGGGTTAGAGCAACCTTCAACCCCCTTTCACACAAGAGGCACTCTAACATGAATCCTAAGTGCAGGAGACGGGCCCGTTTTTGTTTTTATGCCAGGCTTTCTTCCCTAGGCAGACCGCACCCCTCCTTAGATAGATCTAGGAATCAGGGTAGGGCCACACTCTTCCAACAGGCATTTTCTTCCCCCAGCAGCCGCAGTGGCTTATAATGCTTTAGTCTTTGCCTTTTAAAAACTCAAGGGTTAGGGGCCAGCGGACAACTAGGGCTGTGCCAGGGTTACTAAAGCTGCAGAGTGAGTTCCCTAGGGGGAAATTTTCTCTTCTGATGCCAGCAGGAAGAGGGTAAATAGGTCAGGGCCATAGCCTGAGTGTTCAGCTGGAGCTGTCCAGCATGAGGGTGTTATTATCCAGGCATCATCAAGGGAACAATTTTGAGGTCTTAGAGATGATGAAGGGGTCCTCAAAATACACTGTGAGCCCCTGTAGACTCTTCCTCCAAAGCCGTATCTAGTACAGCCTGGAACTAGGAGGGAGTTAAATTGTAAAGGTAGGAGGATCATGAGCTCCAAATCGGACTGGGCTAAAGCACAAGGACCAGTCTCAAGCAAAGATGCGACACTGAGTTTTTATTAATATCTTACATCTCCTTCTTTTAAAGTTCAGGTTTCTCCAACAGGACAACAGCTGGCGTGCTGGCACAGCGACGGGTCGGTGAGTATGTGCTGGCTGGCCTTCTGGGAGACAACGTCAGAGGAGCACGAGTGACCTGTACTCATGACAAATGCCTCAAAGGGCTCTTGGATGGTTGGATTGCTAGATCAATCTTTTAGACAGAAATACCAAGGCAAGGCAGCAAGAAAATCATATTCTCAGGACCACATGATAACTGGAGTGTGAAGTCCTAGGAGTTTGCACTTTTAAGCCGGTTATCCACCCATTAGCTAATGCTGTCTCTCATCACTACTTCTGGGAAGATGCTAGCAACAAGTGCAATTCCCTGTCTGGGAAACTGCACCAGATCTTCCTGTCCTTGGCAGTGCTGCAGGGAGTTGCTTTAAAAAGGCAGCTGTACGGTGGGGGCGGGAGAAAGAGGATGAAATATGTCACGAAGCACATGCTAGCCAATGGGACCCAGCAGTTACACTCACATAAAACAACAATTTTATGTTGTGTGGCTCACAAACAGCCCAGCGCCTCAAGGTCAAAGACTTCTTGAAACCCCACATGGCTACCATGAGCTATTTAACCCAATTTAGCACAGTCTGTATTACAGAGACTGTAAGCAAACTTGTCTGCAGCCCATATGACTTCTGACATCATTACTCCACTCCATTACACTGACTTATGGTGTAAAAGCAGTCATAGACAAACCAAAAAGAATCACCATGTATATATTTCAACAAAACTTTATTTGCACAAAGCTGGCAGAGGGCCAGATTTGCCCATTTTGGTGAGGCTGGGAAGGATGTGGAGGGCTTTGGATTTCCCTTGACTAAATTTAAATCCCCGGGTAGGCCCTGGGCTGCTCTGAGCCGTAGCTCAGGGAACCAGGTGATAACCCGCCTTGGGGTTGGCAGCTCCACCTGCTTTCCAGACCACTGCCCAGGACCAGACTTTCTAGCTTTAAGAAGACCAAGCCAAAGGAATCAACAGCTGATGAAGCACCAGGCAGAAGACAGAAAAAAATAAGTGGTAAAAGGGGCAGGAGACACACCTAAGAACATGGGACTGAATGGTGGCTGGGAATGTCAGCAGTGCTGTGCTCATAAGGAGAGCATGGCAGTCAGGTCTCAGGATATGAAGAACATCTGAGACGTAGAGAAAAGCCTTGTCTGCTCCACGTGGGCTCCACACAGGGAATGAGATGGAAAGGCAAGCACTTTTCTATTCGCTCAAAGCAGAGGGGAGGCAGGCGAGTATCTGTGACCTGCTCATCCAAGGCCAGGAGAACAGACTGAGCAAACAGGGCACTATTTCAGTGTCAGCATCCTGAAAGCCAGCTTCCCAGCCTTTCCTTGACTGCCTGGTGACAGTGGCCATGATACTTTTTCTCTCATTCTAGATCGTTCTCTGGTCATGCTGTGTGCTTCCTCCTATGGGGAATCCAGTAAAAACTCTGAAATGTGACCTGAGTTTTTTTTCCCCCTTAATAATACAGATTTATAGCATCTAGGGGAAAGCAGGCCAAGGCAGAGAAATCGTGGGCCCAAATGAGATAGCGTGAACAAAGGTTTGAAAACTTAAAAGGAAAGATGGGGCAGAGCCAAGGACAGTCAGATCTTCAAAATGCCCACTTATGTTAGAATATCAAAGAAGAGGCACGAGCCCAAAACTGGAGCTCAGCTAAGTGGCAGCCCGGCTCCTGGAGCCCACAAGGCGCAGGTCCACGTGGCCCAAGGAGCCTTCTCGCTGGCTCCCGGGCAGTCCCATTTCTTTTTCAACAGGATGGGCACCAGCACACGGGACTTCCCTCCTTTATGTCTGTGGAGGTGTGGAAAGGCAAGAACTCTGTTCTCTAAGATGTCTTATGGAGTAGGTGAAGTTAGTACGCAGGGAATAGTAAATAAATACCCTTGATAAATGAAGACCTTCCTTGACTCTTACCATTCAGAGAACAGTTTTCATCTATTCTATAAAGGGAAATGCTGGGGAGAGTTGGCTACAGCTGGCTCCTTTAGTCAACATCCTAAGTTATTTGAAGTTTAGGCCATACTCCCATTTCCTCTGGATAATGACCTTTCAAAACAGTTTGACCAAGTAATCATATCAGCTGCTAAGACCATGCTGAATGTTCATTATAGACAGACCCTAAACAAAGGGCTATGAGAGACTGGGCCACTACAATAAAGAAAGACAAATATCAACTCTGCATTAGACTAAGGTTCTGCAAACTCATACGGCAGAGGCATCGGTGAAAGTGGAGAAAAACGCCACCTTTCCCCACCGGTAAGTATTAAAAATACACAGAGAATGGTACAACCACAATGACCAGGAGGCAGCGAGAGCTGTTGGCCATTACTTTTAGCTGTCATCTGGGGACCAATGGCCAGGAAGAAAAGTAGCAGGGCAAACAAGAGGTGAAAAGAAAGTGTCACTTTAGGACAGGGGTTCTCATCCTATGGGTTGTGATCCCTTTGAGGGTTGAATGACCCTTTCATGGGAGAGGGGTCACCTGAGACCATCAGAAAACACAGATACTTACATTGTGATTCTTATAGTAGCAAAGTTACAGTTATGACGTAGCAACAAAAATAATTTTATGGTTGGGGTCACCACAACATGAGGAAGTGTATTAACGGGTCGCAGCATTGGGAAGAGTGAGAGCCACTGATTTAAGGAGGAAGATCCAGGTGAGACGTGATGCAGTTCAGCTTCTCACAAGTATCTCAGTGTTTCCTCCCCATGTGAGCACAAGAAGCCAGCAAGAATCTGCTGTTATTCCAGACTAGTGGTTTGCACCTTTAATCCCAGCACTTGGGAGGCAGAGGCAGGCAGATCTCTTGAGGCCAGCCTGGTTGACATAATGAGTTCCAGGACAGCCAGGACTACACAGTGAGACCCTGTCTCAAAACAAACAAACAAAGCAACAAACAAAGAAAGGAAAGAGAAGGGAAAGCATCTGCTACTACTTCCTCTGTGACACCTGCAGGTCACAGACTGCCACGCACTCACCCGCTTTCCCAGTTCCTGTTTAGTGCAGTACTGAAAGGTCCACAGGATCAGAAGGAAAGTCCACAACATGAGCCCCTTCCACCTTATCTTCAAACACTAGTGGAGGGCAGGGTGGGCACTGCTATCCTTAAGTGATAAAAAGTCAAGCTAGACTGTGTAGTGACAAGACGTCTGTACAGGTGTCACTGTCAAGGACTTCCACTTTTCAAGGAGAAGGGTATCATAACAGAGAGAAGGGACAGCAACGCAAGGCTGATGAGCTGTTAAGCGCAGCCCAGCCCGGCCACTGGATGGCCAGAGGCAGCATGACCCAGGCAGCAGCAGCAGCTGATGTTTGGGAGGTGGAACAATACCTCTTGAATAGAGGAGTCAAGATTCTCTGGCCAAATTAATTTCTTTTACTAAAACAAGAAGACAAGTGTTAGGGAAATCCCCAAGTGGTGGCTATGGACAGGAACAGCAGTGCTGAGTTTAAAAAAAAAAAAAATAGTGGACCTCTCAGAGCCTGGGTAGCCCAGCATTAGAGCTGACCTGTACTTCCACAGCCCCCAATGTTGACGTAATGGCTGATGGGTCAAAGGAAGTGAGATGCTGAAGTTGCTGCCCAGGGTTGTCCAGCACTTACTATCTTGAAGCCCACACGTGTGCTCTCAGGGATCTGGAGAGTCACGGGAAAGCCTAGAGAAAAACACAATCCCCAAACTGCGCACTGTCCCTGCAGAGCCCTGGGACTCTGACTAAGGAGGAGGGGTACACAGGCCCCACTCCTATCTGTGAGGAGATGTGCTTCCCACGGTTCCCTCCTTGTGCTCACTCAGCAGCGTGAACGGTTGCACACGCCTGTCTGCCAAGGAAGAATGGAGTAAAAGTAGCAGGTAAAAGGGCACCATGGCAGCAGAGAGCCTAACTCCTGCCTGCAAGACTCAGCCCAACAGGCAGATACAGAAGTACAATTAAATTAAGTCAGAAAACCCGCTACAGAAAATGCAATTACTCAAAGATACAAATAAATGTTCAAAGAAAATTGGCCCCTGACAGGGTTAGTCAAGCTTCTAAATCCAGCTGGAGGCAGGCGGCTCAGGCTAATTCGCCAAGGAGGAGGCCTGCAAAGCTTAAGCTGTCTGCATCAGGATCCCAGTCGGGCTGGCCTCATGTGCCAGGTAACCAGTGAGGAGGAACAATTTGGGGGTGGCCAAGGAAACAAGACGTGGGCAGACACAGGAATGGCTCATGGTCGGCAAGGCTGAGCAAAGGAAATGGCAACAGACTCATCTCTGACATGACAGGAAACTGAGGCCTGAGAGCAGGACTGTGTGCCCCTCCCACACAGGAAGCTGCCAGAAGCCGCCCTACCTCTCGCTGCAGCACTAGTTCCTTGGTGAAAAGAGTGGCTTCCTCGCTGAACGGCTCTCCCTCCTGCACCAAGCCTGGGAGGTTTCGGGCTCCCCTGGGACATTCAATGCCTGTATCAGGAAAAAAGGAAAACGTGTGAGAAAGTGTGCAGAAACACTTCCCACCCCAACACTCTCAACCTGGGCGGGATCTTCATGATGCTCCCCCTGGCCCTTCCAGACCCTCCCACCCCGACACTCTCAACCTGGGCGGAATCTTCATGATGCTCCCCCTGGCCCTTCCAGACCCTCCCACCCCGACACTCTCAACCTGGGCGGAATCTTCATGATGCTCCCCCTGGCCCTTCCAGACCCTCCCACCCCGACACTCTCAACCTGGGCGGAATCTTCATGGTGCTCCCCTTGGCCCTTCCAGACCCTCAGCCTAACAGCGTTAGCCACTGCTTATGTAACGAGCTTTCCTCACCTAAAGTACACTGGCAGCCCAGCCACGTGCCACCGGAGAACAACTGCAGCTGGCTTCCCGACGTTTTCTCATTATTTGACTTTATGCCAGAACCCAAAGTGTTAATTCAGTGTCACTTTCCTTTTCAAATAAACACCCCCTCTGTCCTCAGGCTGTGCTTTGTACACTAGGACCATCAGTGGCAGAAGAAAACAGAATACTGACAAAACAGGAGTTGTCTGGAGCCAGAGACAATGGCTTCTCAGCCTAGTCTAGCATTTGTGATCTTCATGGCCCTGGCTAAGTAAATGAACAAAGGCTCAACTCCTTGTTTGTAGACGAGACATAACACATCTTCTCTGTTTAAAGGTGCTATGTTAGCTCAGGAGAGATTATGGAGTAAGATCTTAGAACAATGCTGGTTCCTTCAGCGATCACCATCATCTCCATTACTATCATTACCAGTCTTAGCAACTCTCATGTTTAAAATCTCAAGATTTTCTTGACCCCCATAGCAAGCCTGTAAGATTCATGAGCACAGAAACCTCTCCTGCACACTTGTTTATTTCCAGTGATGGTACTTTGTACAAAATATACAACCACTGAACAACCTAGACTGCCTTTTCTGTCTTCGATTCAATCACTCATTCTGAAGATGTATTTATTACTAATAGTGGTCATATGTGATAGGCCATAAAGCAGGCTGCATTTTGATGTCTGGGTAAGACATAAATATTTCAAAGTGATTCAGACTGCAACTATAATAATGAAGGAAAAACTTGAGCCAGGCTAGAGGCAGACAGGAAAAGCTATGGCAATTCCAGAACAGAAAAGTGGTGAAAATCCGTGCCTCCGTTTCTGACCTCTGCTGGCTGCTGGTTCGGTAACACTCTAGGAAATAGAGGTCCACATGTGATGAGCAAGGCTGAGTGGCTGTTCACATTTCTAGTGTAGACCCAGAAGAAAAGGAAAAGGCTCCACGTCTGGTTCTCGGCAGACACAGAACACAGCTTTCTCTCTGAGCTGCTAGGCCAGCAGCGGAACAGATTATGCAAGATGAAGTTTTAGGTGGTGGTGGTGGTGGGGGCACAGGAACAAGCAGGCAGCTTTGGCTGGAGGCAACCAACACCCTCTCACCCTCGCACAGATCAGCCAGCTGAAGGCTCTTTGCAAGTCTTATGGCTGGAAGACCAACAGGGCTGCTTTTCCCGCTCTTCAGTGACTACCAGAGGTGGAGAACTCCATTTTCTAAAAGACAGCAAGAACTCTTGGGGCCAAGAACCTGAGATTAACCCTGAAGGGAGAGCCACGGCTAGAGCAAAATGCAATGAAAGATAGCCTGTGTTTTACACAACATCAATAGCCAAAAACACTTTTCATTTCAGATCTGCAAACTAAGCAAGAGGAGAATTGCCAGGGAGAAAAATGAACGATTCTGTTGAACTATTTTGCCACATACCCATAGATAAAGCATTGCTGCAGAGACAAGAATAAAGCAAAAACAAGTGTTTGGTCTGTTCCTGAGCCTCACAGCAGAACTGGGGTGCTGTTGGGTGGTCTGCTAAGCACTGGTAACCAGAGCTTGTACCAGAGAGGTAAAACAGTGAGGGTGTGAAGGAATGTCTTTCTAGAAGAGTACCCTAGGTCTCAGAGTCTCAACAGTGAAGTGCCAGCTTTGGCTCATGTCACTTTTTTTGGTATTCTGAAATAGCAAGAGAGAGGTCAAGCCGCCAGGACCTCAGGAACACCCTATGGGATCTCACCAGATGGTAAAGCTGCGGAAGCATGGCAGCTCAGTGGACCCAGGCAGTCAAGCAGACCAAACAGACCTGCATCGGAAAAGGCTTCCTCGGACCCTGAGACAAGTCCACTCATTCTCCGTGGACAAAAGAGAAAGCTCTTCTCCAGCTCCAGCAGCCAGGCTTGAGCGTATCTAGAGGGAAAAGCCTGATCTGGGTGTTTTACTACCACTTTTAATGAAACAAATAAAACATCCACACCAGTGCCTACAAGACATGGGCCAAGGAAGGAAGAGATCTTTCTTGAACTCATTTCCCTTGCCAAGGGACAAGGGGGCCCTAAGTGGAATGCCAAACAAGAAGCAGATGGGAGGAGCAGAACATGCGACTGGGGCGAGATCTGTAGGCAGGCAGGGTAGGAGAGCACCAACAGTCTTGCAGCAGTGACACCTGCAGACAAAGGCCAGTGTAGGATGGTTCAGAGAGGAAAGAAAAGACACTTGCTGCCAAGCCTCATACCCTGCATTCAACCTCCGTGGCCTACACAGGCACAGCAGAGATGTGTGCACACACTGTCCTTTGACTCTACACTCATGCTATGGTGTATGAGTGTGTGCACATGTGACACACGTGTACACAGATAAATCAATGTGGAGGTCAGAGGTCAACCTAAAGGAATCGGCTTGGTGGCAGGTACCGTCAGCCACTGGGCCATCTCAGCAGCCCCATACACGTATCTGCATATAGGCTTATATCCTTACACATAACTAAATCACCGCACTGCTTAAACTTGACTAGATGCACCAAATGATAGTGTATTGTACTGTAGCTGGCTTTGGCACTGGATCGAAGACTTGAGTGGGTGGCCCTACACAGCGAACCAAAACTGGAAGTGAGAGACAGGCGTGGAAGGTGGGCAGACTCTCATGGTCTGGAGCACCCAAACCCAGGGGTTCATGAGATTCCAACTTTGCTTTCTGTGTCCAAAGGGATCAAGAAACAAGGGCTGTTCATCTGGTGATGAACAGGACAGGGTCCCGATTTTCACCCACAGGAGTCAGAAAGGAAGTGCTCTGCAGCCCCTTCTGTCCAGGTCCGTGGAGCAGGACAGGCCACAGTGCACTGTCCCTTGCTGGGCTACTACCCCAGCTGTGCCACTTTCTCACCAATGAAAAGGAGAAAGAAAATAGACAGCAAGAAAGGTTGTGTTTCAATAATGCTGCAGCAGCCGGACTGTGCCTGGTGACCAGGAGAAACAGAGTTCCAAGCTGTGGAGGGCCTAAGAGTGGAGATAGGGAGAGAGCCCTAGACATTCTGGCCAGCGTCCATAGTTCTGGACACTACACTTCGCCATTAAATGCTGCCTTTTCTGATACAAGCTGAAGTAGGACTGCAGGCTGATAAGGATGTATGGACTCAGCTGTGCCTCCAAAGTCACAGGCACAGAGTAAGCCTGGCTGATCAATGTTTCCTGACGTGCTGGGGCAATGACATGAGACTTGTGTAATCTCCTATCTCACATCTGGGAGAAGCTGGTGAGCCATGCACTTTCCCTCCAGCTCATAAGAACCTTAAGGCCTATCTGCCTAAAGGTAAAAATCATTGTTTTTCCTGGCTTTCTTGTGCTTTCAAGTATATAAATGGTTGAAGAAAACAACTTATGCTTTCACAGCATAACAGAACACGTGCTTGATGGATGGAGGGTTAGGAGGAGAAGTGAAGTCAGGGCATTGTAACTCCGGCTTCTGCTTTGCCACTAGGAACTGCTAGCTGTCACTGGGCTCACAGTCCCTGTCCCTGACAGGAAGGTCTACGAGGTCTAGCACGGCCATAAATCCTACAATTTTGTATGTCCTTTTCAGAACCCAAGGCTTGAGTCTTGGAGTGTAGAGTGCTTTCTTTGAAATTTAAAAGGCTGGTTGTGGAGCAATCTATTAAAAAATTACATAGTTACAGACACTGACTAACTGGCTCAATTAACAAAAAACACTTTGGTCAGTCAGCTTTGGAGCAAGAAGAACAAATTCTTGCTAATGACACGATAATGGCTGTATAAGAGATTCTATTGATGGTCAAATAAAGGTTACGCATCACTGTGAATATTTCAGAACGTATGCTGAATTTTGCAATAATTAAGCTTCAGGACTCAGGGTGCGTCTGCTCTTTCCTGCACTGCACAGTGGGACTAAGGGGAAACATGGCCAATTTGCGCTGCCTAGAAGTGACAGCTTCCCAATGTCCATTAGTCCAGCAAACAAGGCAGGCATTATCAGAAGGGAAGAGAGTGAGTGGGAACAAAAACCAATCTGAAAGATTAGTCGGTGGTGCTCACTGCTTGTCCACTGTGCTCGCACTGCGGCCCCTGCCATCAGAGGAAGAGAGCAGAGGCACGCAGCAGAACCTCCTCTGTGTGCTCGAAACACTAACACAATCTCAACGTTCTCTCAAGCCTTCCTCCCTCTGTTTCACCAATGCCACCTAGCCCTGGCCAGGCACACTTGGGAAGGTAGGGTTATCAGGATGAGAAAGACTTCATGCTGCATGGGCTTCCTAGAACTTGTCGACTGTTAATACCTGAGAGGAGACAACTGGAGTATAGTAGGTAGACAAATGCACGCTCATCTGCGAGACTGTAACAGGCCGAATGCTGTGGCTGAGCCAGTGGAGGGGCGCACCAGGCCCAAGCAGCGATGCTTTCCCACTCACGATGCTGGTGTTTGTTCTCACCCTTCCACAGCTGGGAATGGGAAGGAAGAGCAGAAGTGGGGTAGTGAAGAGGGATGGATAGCTGTGGCCATGCCAGTCTGATCCTTTCTGGAACTGGATCTGCATGTACCACATGTAAAACACAAGCCTACTGAGGAACCACAGGCAGGAAGCAATAAACAGACATGTACCTGAGGTTTCCTCACACTTATCTTCCAGGTCCTAGGATCTGCGAGATGTGACCCTGCTTAGAATCCTTAAAATGGCTCTCACTGACATGCCTCTAAACCACCCTCTGCTTTCACTGTCACCATGAGTTATGGGAACCTAGTATTTCCAAGCGGGGAGGGGGGGACGACTCTGAAACTAACATAGGACTTGCTTTTGAGGGTGGGAACTGTGTCATACTTAGATATTTTTTTTTACACCAGACACCCAATAGACTGTCAAGCAACAAGGTAAATTCTCGGAAGTGTTGAGTGAACAGGAGTGAAAACACTGACGCTAATACATCTTCGATAGTACCAGGGGAAGCTTTCCAACTGGCGACTGCCCTCCTGAGCACAGTCTTTCCACACAGAGCCGCCCCCTTTCCACACAGCTGTCTGTAATGGAATAGACAGCAGTAGTGAATGGAGGGATGAAGGCTTAGGTAGCGGTGACCCATCTGGAAGACAGAGGTAGGTGTTTCATGGAAGCACCAGAAAAGTTGACACTCTCCCATGGTTACATAACAGCTCAAGATGAGACACACGGCACAGCCACACCTATGTACGTCACTGGTCTCTGCAGTGTCACATTGGGAACACAGTTCAAGGTCAGAGATAAAGTAATCAAGTGTGAGCGGCAGTGTCTGAGACATCAGGGCACAACTGAGGTGTTCAGTCTCCAACACAATGGGGCAGAAAATGCTCCCCATGTATGATCAGCACTGGAAGCCACTGTGGCCACATGGAAACACAGAAAACTGGAGCACCCTTAAAGAGAGCCGGAGAAAATGACTCAGGGCGGGAAGGCCTGCCTTTGGAGGGAAGATAAAAGGTGCTAAATCTGTACAGCTCAGCTAGGCCGTGACTAAGAGGGTGACAGGATAACAATCTGCAAATATTTGAAAGGTGTAAACACAGAAAGGAGGGACGCTTAGCGGAGAGCAGGGCTATAATTATTAGGAAGGAGAATCTGGACAAAGTATCGGAAAACAGTGTGGAGATAACTACTGGGCTATAAATAAGTTTCCCGACGGCAACGAGAGCGTTGTCATTGGAGCCCGAAGCTGAAAGGTGCTCAGCCACCCCCTCTGCTGACAACCCAAGACATGCACACCAGGCAACTGTGCCTTCATTGCCTACATTTTAGGAACAGATCTTAAGAATAACTCAACTCTAAGTACTTCTGATTTAAGTACTACTGGTCCGTGAAATTGACATACAGTTTTTGTTGATCTAGTCACAGAGGAGACAGAACAGCAGTTCTAGTGTGATTTTTACAACAACAAAACAAAACAACAACAACAACAACAGAAAAGGCTTTATCTGCTGGCAACATGCCTAGTAAGCAATTAAAGCAGGTTTGGGACAGACACTAGGACAGGAAGAGCGGACTGTGGGGTCACCCTCCTCTCTAGTTTCTAGTCCTGTAGGCAGGGCTGCTTTTGAGTTTTCCAGATGGGAAAGTGTGGATCCTCTCCCTCCTTTTATGTACACAGCCCCCTGGAGGAATCATCAAGGACAAGGCAAGGCAAGAGAGAACACCAAAATAAGCTTCCTGTCACACTGATTGCACTCCAATACCTTTGCCTGAGTTCCTGCTGCTGCAGCTACTCAATTTATAATCCACAGGCTCTCTGCAGTTTTTACCCCCAGATTCAATTAGTTCCATTTCTGTACCTTCCTTGCTACCTTTCTCCCTGCCAACAGGCAAGAGTGAAAAAGCCCCACTATATACAGAGAGCACGGCGCGTCAATTATGCATCCAGACCTGGGTGTGGGGAAAGATGGCAGGACGCTTAGACAGTGAGTCCCTCAATCCTTCACAGAGAGAGGAGGCAGGCAGGCTACCTGCTCAGTCTTAAGGAATGCACTTATCACTTAAAATTCGAATCAGTTCAAGCTGTTGGTTCTCAGCACTGTTAACACCGCACGCACCAAGGCTTCCTCTCCAGCTCTGCTCATAGGTGTGCGAGCGATCCAGAGGCCTTATGCGGCAACACTGCTGCCGACAGCCCCGGAACTGAGAACCAAGAGACACACTTGGACCGTTCCTAAGGTGGTCCAGAAAGAAAGGTAAGTCAGGGGAGCCACTGGCCCTAAGAGCTAGTTCTGTGTGGTTTCAGGCCTCACTTTATATTAAAAAGTTCAGAAATAAAATAAGGATTTTACATTGTCTCAAATTCTTTATTCTCTCCCTTGTTCTCTAAAGCTCTACCTTGTTTCCTCAGGGGAAGCTAGAATCTTGTGGGCCAACTTTGGAACATGCCACTGCTAAAGCTTTCTCAATGATCAGAATAAAGGGATAAAAGAAGAGTGAAGGGATCCTAATTAAAGGGATCAAACATCTCAGGTAATTGTAGTCAAGGGAGCCAGAAGTGGGCAAGAGCTAAAAATGAATGCTTTTAGCTTAGAGTTTTTAAGGACAGATTTTATTAGGTTGTGCTGGTTTTGTGATGTTTGATGCATCTGTTGAAAGACTGGGGGCCTGAGTTAATTGGGTGCTGGAACAATAAGGCTGAGGCTCCACGCTGCAGAGCGAACTGCAGCCAGCCAGCTCTGAAGTAAGAGGGGTAAGGAAGAAGGTAGCTGAGGTCGGTGCTGCAGAGCAGGGCTGTTAAACATACTTTACACTTCTCTGGTAAAAGTCAGAATAGATGCCATTAGTCTCTTACTATATCCCCATTCTGTCGTCACTGAGGAGAGGGAGCTGTCCTTCCGCCCAGTGCATGGCACATGGTAGCAGCTCAGTAATTGCTTTGACCAGGATTGCCAGGAGGAAAGAATCTAGGAGAAATAATGTAACAACCCTGTTACAGAAATCCCCATTCCTGAGTTTGTGTGCATCAGAGTTGATACTTGTAGAATTAAAGAGAAATTCCAGCGACACTTATTTCCAGGATTTCAAGGTGAGCGTGTACTAAATACAAATCACTGGTTATGGAAGTGGAAGAGGCAAGGAAGGGCTGGAGTAGCAGCTTGACACTGGATCTCTCATCCTCAGTTTAGCTGGGCAGCACACAGAACCTGCTCCTCCAAACCTGATTTACAACCAGCATCAGACACCGAACAATCACTCCCCAAAGGGAGAAGAGCTTTTCAGATGGAGTTGGCATAGTAGGTAATAATCAAGCCTGCACCAGATCAACCTTTTTGGATCAACCTTTTATAATTCTACCAATTGCACAGCAAGATCAAAAAACAGTGAGTTTTAAAGAGGAAAAAAAATCTCCCTGATTAATGAGCCCTTTCCCTTCCTGTGGTACCCTAAGAGCATAGCTATTAAAAAAAAATAGTGGCAGGCCATCTCTGAGGGGTTTGAGGAAGGGGCTGGCTGTGGCAGGCTCCCAGGCTGCGTGGGGGGTTGCTATGAGCAGCAGCTGCAGTGGTGTCCCGTCAAGTTGTGGTAGACTAGAACAACTGGGCACGGGATGACCTGGCACCCCCCAGCACGTCCCTCCTGGAGTCTCCCCTCATCATCACATCACACAATAGCCCATGCTTGACCAGCAGGCAGAAAATGAAGAGCTCTGCGCCTTTCTGGTGACAGCAGGCCTCCTACAAGGTGCTGGCTTTTACGTAACAGGCTGTGGAGACAGCCTCTCGCCAGAACAAACACCCTGCGCCTCAGCAAGAAGGGGGAGCCAGCTTCTATGAGAAACTCAACTTTGCTTTTACTGACTTATTTTAAATGTAGAACTTTATCTTGGAATCAAACAGAACTTAGATTTGTTTTTCCTCTTTTTCATTTCTGGTGCTAAAGGGTTTCCTGTCTTGGTTTCTTTTATTCTATGCTAATGAATAAAGAGAAAAATCTGAATCTACCATCCAGACTCCAAAAGCGATTGGCTTCACTGTAGGGAAAAAGCCACAGGAAATACCCATGTGGATCTTGCAAGTACACGCTTCCAGAAGGTATTCTGGCACACACCTGGCAGCCAAATGTAAAAGCTACTTACTTGCATAAATTTAGAGTGACTTCTTCTAAACCAAGCTGGGTTGTGTTATTTGAACAAAATGGTTTTGAGATGTGTTCAGTGTACTTCCAAACTACTGCCTTTCTTGAGCTTTCACTCAAAGTAAATTGCTTTGGAATCCTCCTCCTGAGGAGGAAAGTGAATTCCAAATATCTAGAATTTAGCACACTCAGCTTACAAAATCGAGGAAGAAGAAAAACAGCTAGTGTCAGAAATACTAAGGCCCATGAATAGTGAGCATGGATTAAAAAAAGAAATCTGAGAGCTGAGAGTCCTTCCCTACTAACTTTAAAGAAACAAGGAAAAGAAGAAAATGAAGCGTCACCAGCCAGGAAGTGGCAAAGCAAAGGCATCTGAGGAAACAGTGCTCTCAAGGAGCATAGGTTCCTCTCAGACACACACACACACACACTTCCTGGTAAGTGAAGCAGCTTGAATTTGGAGGTGTGGGTAAAGAATGACACTCTCTTCCCGTCCACCTTCTGCTTTGATTTTTCTCTTGAGTGGCTCCTTATGTAGCCCAGGCTGGCCTGGAATTCATAAGCTCCCTGGCTCTACCTCCTAAATGCTGGGATTACAGGCTTTGTGTCTGGGAACCCTCCTCCTCCCACCCCACGTTTTTTTTTTTTTTTTTTTTTTTTTTTTTTTTTTGCGGGGGGAGGTTTATCACACTCTGAAGCAGGACTCAACAGACAATGTTCTAAGAACAAAGCTTGCCCGCCATCTGTTCTGGTTTGTTTTTCCCCCAGATACAGTCTTACTATGTGTCCCTGACCAGCCTAGAACCTGATAAGTGCAACATTCTGTATAGCTCACAGATTAACACAAGGCTTTACACTTTCGGTGGCAGAGAGAAAAAAAAAAACAAATCAGAAGAATACATTTTGGGGTATTTGAGAAGCATGAGATTCAGATTTCAGTGTCCATAGTGAAACTTTGCCGGAAAATGGCCATATTCACCTATAGCCATTTTTATGGTACAAAGATAGCTGAACAGTATGGCAGAGACTGCAAGCCCCAAGTAGCCTAAATAATTTACTGTCTGGCCCTTTACAGAAAAGTTTGCCAACATTTATTCTTGAGAATGTCATTTGCTATAGAAACAACCATGAGGCCGGAGTTCACCTACGACCAGAACAGCAGAAGCAGCACACACCATAAGAACTACATACTGTACACCACTAGGACAAGATACCCACATTCACACAATCTACAAAGAGAGCAGGAGGACACAGTCTGGGCTCTGTGTACCCCTTCACTGCTCTTTCCTAGCCTCTGCCTGTGCCTGCCATCACTGTTCCCTTACTCAGGATTCAGATTTCCCCATGCAAAACATGTACCCTGTAAGTTCAGGCCTCGAGCAAATATTCCCATAAACACTTGCTTTCTCTGACAGAGACTTCTTGGGTCTCTAATACCTCAAATTCAGTGCATTTAAGCTCAATTCTTCTTTGGCTGCTTCTCATCCTGTACTCCCTGCTCTAGTTTAATCACCCTCTTCCCATGCTTATTCATTACTTGTTGCTTCTTTCCTTCTCTCCCCACATGAGCCAGGGCATGCTTCACCCTAACAATTCTTTTACTTAATCTTCACAGCTCTTGCCCTCAGTATTCAACACAACTCTCCCTGTTCAGACTGCTGAATTCTGGCCTGCCTGCCATCCATTTTCCTCTATAGAGATTCTCCATACACACGGCTACCAGAATAATCTTCTAAAGCACATGCTTTGCTCAAAACCCTTGAGTGGCATCCTGTATTTCACCAAATAATATCAGAATTCAATAATCTGACATCTCAGGCCCTCTAAGACTGTGTGTAATTCCCTGGGACCATATAAAACCTCTACTACCCATCTGACATCTTTCAAATATTTGAAGACACATCATCTATTTTTTCTCATCCTTACGTCTTATTTTCTCTAGGCTAAACATTCTCAGGATCCTCATGAGACAAGAGTTTGGATTTCCTACCAACTCATTCTTTTCCCTTTTTAAACCTATATAATATGAAGAGTCTTCCATCTAGAAATACCTTTCTGGTTGATTTAATTAAAAAGGTCTAAAGGGGCGTGGAGTGTACAGTGGGGAGCATTTTCCTTTCTCACTACTGAGAGTCAAGTTCAGCTCAGAGATGTGTTGCTTTAGGGCAGACTGGGGGTGGGGTGGAGATGGTGACTAGGCCTTCAGAAGTCTACTCTGGCAGAAAGAGCAGGAGTTAGAGAGCTGAGGAAAAGCCATCCCTAGAGGTGGGTGGTGGGCTGGCCTCTCAGGGGCTTCCTGCCTCCACCAGCCCGCTTTCCATGCTCATCTCTCAGCAGCCCAAGGCACACAGAGACCCTGGTGGATGGTGACAAGCAGCCTGTTCATTTCCTTCTCCCAATCCAGTGCTCCGGGGATAAAAAGGAACTGCAAATCCACACCACTGCCCAGAATCCACTTTGCAGAATTCAGGGGAAAACTGCTCTACTGAAGCAAATCATATTCCCTTGGAAGACCTGAGGGAAGAAAAGGCTCTCCTTCAGCTCTCACTTGATACCACAGCACTGCAGTGGAGACACTGCAGGCACACTGTGGCCAGCACTCAGGAAGTACAGTGTGCCCTTAGCAAGGTGTTTAGCTCTTGTCATATGCGAACAACAGGGCACAAAAGGCCAGGATTTGTGCTCTGACACTGAACAGAAAGTTTCAACTGAAAAATGGGAGGAGAAACCAGATCCCAGAAAGAGCAGCTTCCTGAGACACACCTGAGCCAGTAGTCTGTGCCTGTCTATCCAGAAGAACACACACCAGTGCTAATGGGGAGTGGCCTGGGTAGAGACCTGCTCCAAACCAGGACACACAAGCAGAGTGTGTGTGTGATGGGGGCTTGGGGCAGGCAGCAAAAACTGGCAGTAGCGTGCTTAGGACAGAAGGGAGAGCAAACGCTCCTGAACACAGTGCTCAGTACAGCTCACCCTCTGGTAATGATGCCGGTGCAAAACCACAGGCAAAGAGTGCAGGTATGGGGCAGGGCAGGGGAAGGACAGCATGAAAGCACTCACACATGAATGTGCGAGCTCTTTATCCAAGGAAAGAGGACAGAGGAGGGGAAGGAGATGAGGGAGAGGAGAGGGGCTGAAGCAGCAGGATTGGCCTGTTCTAAGGCTGAAGTCACATGCAGAAACCTACCATGGGCTATGGTGACTGGCACACTGTCCCCAGTCACTCGGGGAGCTTGACACCGGGCAGTGTCTACCAAACACAGGCCCAGCAGGGGCACCTGCAGGACAGTGGAGCAGGACAGCCATAGCTGGACCTTTCAACCTTGCTCACCTTGCTCATACCTGGTCATCATTCCTAGCAGAAAGGTTACTTTCTTCTAGGTACACCCTTCTGGTCCCCTCCAAAGTCCCATATATAATGCCTGCTCCTTTTCACATTCCTGCACACCTCAGTAGATGCTGGCTTTCTCTCTACCTCTCTATCAAGGAAGCCAGTGAGCTCATTGCTTCTTCTGAGCTGTGCCACAATCCATGTCTTTTCTACTATGCCTAAGGCTGAAGCACATGCAAGAGGCTGGTAACAAGACCCTTAAATTATAAGAGAAGTATAGGGCCACAAGTCTTTATGGAACCTTGGGGGATCTGGGAGGATGTATGCTTTGTGGTTATCGATTTGATAAAATAAGAAATATTATTTATGCCCATAGGTTTTGTCATTAAGACAACTAACTGTATGTCCTCTTTGAATATAAAGCAAAGCAAAATCAAAGTGGCTAGTCCTGGACAGGTACTTTTCTGGGCTTTGTCTTCCACAATGTATAAGTGCCTGGCCATCCCATGGCCCACAAACAGATCTGTCTAGATTAGAAGGCAATTAGACACGAGAACATGAGATGGGGACGCTAGGGCTATATGACCATGCATGTACCAGCATTTCCACCCCAGGCTGCCTTTCTAGGAGGCACTAGCTCCTGCATGGCAAAGAGGACAGATGTCAGTAAAGGGTGACCATGGAAGCAAATTCCACAGCACAACAGCCATAAGGGAAACATCCCTTGTCCTGTGGTTCCCCCAGGCTGGAGGCAGGAGGACAGGTGATGTATGGTGGGGCATCTTCTAGCCCGCCAGGAGCTCCAAGCGTAGTCAGTAACGACGGAAGTGTTCTGGGCTGCCAGAATATGGACTCACTCACCTACAGAATAAAACAACACCCTGTTCCTGAGGCAGCCTGCTGAACCCCACGGAAGTGCACTAGGGATGCGCAGGGTAGGCGGGGATAAGGACACAGTTTGAGAAACTCCGAGGGATCACGATGGATGGAAACCACTGAAGTGACCTTGTGTGTTCGGACAGAGTTGGCATTTATAATTTGTAGGGCCTTTAACATTCTTATTTCCCCTGTACCAATGCTCTGGCAGAGATGATGCAACATATTAATCTTTGCAGTTGAGTGATACAGTTTAAAATACTGCAGGCTTGGCTGACATTCCCTCCCCTGGGGTCTCAACTCCACACAAATCATCTTTACTAAACACTCATTCCGCAGCTCTTCTCTGCTAGCACACACATCCTACGCAAGGGAAGAAGCTGCCCAGCTTGCTGGAAGACCGTGGCACTCCCAGAGAGGCAACAGTATTTGCCGTCCTCGGCAGAGCTGGGTTTCCAAAGCAGCACAGTTTGGTGGCCTAGCCCAAGCTTCCTCAGTGAGAGGACAGCCAAGAAGGCTGAGGCGAGAAGATTGCCCAGTTCACAACTGCCTGACAAATGCAACGCAGCCATTTAGTGACCTCTTACTACAGAGAACGTCTCCTCAGCTAGATTTGGGAGAGTAATGAGGAGAGAAGCTAATGCAGGCTTTCATTAGAATCTCCACAGTTCACTATGGAAAATAGGTGCAAATCTGAGGAAGCCAAAGAGAACTTGGAGAACAGGGCAATGAATGGGGGCTCAGCTGCAGAGCTTCAACACCCCTCCACAGGTAGATAAAACTGGCCAGGTTCACATTCATCTGGCCCATGCCTATAGTATATGGCTGGCTAACGGAGGAGGCCTGAGACAGCTGGACTATTTGCTAGATCCCAGCAAATCAGATGGCGCCTACAGACTGAGATCACCCACTTCCTGGTTTGCAGCAACAACATCCACTTCCTGGCACAATCAGTGTATTCAAGACCCCAAATAATCAGTTTACGGTGTCTGCCTGATATATCTGCACTGCCAGACCTCCAGGCACACGTCAGGGTCCTGTGTCCTGAATGTTAGTCTTGACCAGGGTCCAGCTTGGTGAAGCTCTGAGGTTCCATCTTGCCCAGTGTTAATGGAGCAAAGCTGAGGGGCTGTGACAAAGGGCCCCAGAAACTGAGATTCCCCTACTTTCCTCAGAACTGTTTTAGGGGGAAACACGTAGCTTCAAAGCCCTCACATCTCAAGGCTAGACAGAATGTCACATGTGGGAAAACCACACAGGCTGCTTTGTTACTCCTTTTTCTTGGTTCTCCCAGCCCCTCGGCCCCAGGTCTCTGCTCTCTAATCCTTTCTCTCGACTTTCTGAAGAGCTGGAGCTAGCTCATTCTTGGCTACATTTATGCCAATCTCTGTCATTACTGAGCAATCAGAGATGTACAACTGGGCTTCAATTTCAGTATTACCTGAAGGTCACCCAAGAACTGATGTTCATTTCTGAATTCACCTCTACCTAACACAAAAGCTTTCAACACTAACCTCTGAAAACCCTTTATCACCAACGTCCCACAGGTTCAAACACCACTGGGCCAGTCTTGGGTCAGTTCCACCCTGCTCTCTCCCAATCATAGTCATAGCCCACCTCCATTCGCTCATGCTTGCTCAGGGCTTCTGAAAGCTACACTGTAGTCAAAGTGATCTCAAAAAGCACAGTGCTGTGAAAAGAAGAACCGTTGCTGTATCTAGTAACACAGAGGACTCATAGGCAAAAGGTGGTAAGTGTTTAATCTGATTTTAGTTTTGAAGTTCAAAATAGAGAAAACTAAGCCATGATTGAAGAGGTCAGAACACTGATTATGTCTGAGAGGACAGCCACAAGGGAGCATTCTAGGATACTAGAAAGAGTCTGTATTTTCATGGCAGTGTTACTGGGGATACGCACACAAATAAAAATTCAACAAGCTACATACTTAAGACTCTTATGTGATACCTAAAACAAATAAAAAATTACATACTGCCCCAGCCGTCTTTTACTGATTCTTTTAAGTTTTCTCATGAGCTCCTACATTAGAAGTCAGGGGCGGGCTGGTGGGGGCAGGAGTGGGAGACTATCATTAGTGGACCCAATGAACCTACATGACAATCTACACGTGTGCATCAATTTCACGAAGCAAAGATAGTGTTTTCCCATTAATCCCTGAGAATGGCCATGAGTTAAAGTCATCAGTAACTGATCTACGAGGCACAATCCAAACACAGGCCCTTCTGAGACTGTGCCTCTAAAAGCAGTCAGCCCACCAGCCACACTAAACTATGTGTGCTTTTGAATAATAATGCTTTTTCATGCTTTTTCTGTCCATTTCGGTCACCAACCACTCTTTCCTTTTTAAAATCTATCAAGGGAGAAAGCCTACAACTTTTTAAGATCTGTAAAGCAAAGCAAACACGTGGAATAGCAAAGAGAAGGAACACAATCAGCGAAAGAGGCTGGGAAACTGGAGGAGGCCACGGGACGCCTGTGGAACATGTCTGCTGCACCCATGAGAGCTCAGGTCCAGCAGACATGGCTGTCATTCTTTGGAATCGCAGCACCCGAGAGCACGGGCAGGTAGGTCCCAGGGGCTTGCTCTCCTGAGTCTAGCCCACAAGGCCGTTCAGGAAGAGACTGTCTCTGAAAGTACGGCAGAGAAAGAATCCAGGAAGACGTGATGTCAGACGTCAACCCTGCCTCCACGTACACCTGCGCCCCAGACACAAAGCACGGTACTGCTCCCCAAACCAAACCAGACCAAACCAAAGCAGCTGCTGACGGAATGAATTAATCTGAGCACTAGAATCAACTATTCTTGTGATTCTATTCAAATGTGATGACAGTCCACACTCAGGTGAAGGATTTGAAGATCCACTCTGGAAATGTATAACACATAAGCTTGTAAAGAAGAAGAGAAAAGGTAAGATAAAGTCAGCGAATACAAAGTTGAAAAGGTGTAACAGCAAATGTTTAACAATGTTCAGGCAATTTACGTAGAAAGGACTTACACCTGAGTTGCCTGATACTCAGAACCTTCGGGCTGACTTGAGAAAACAGCAATGCTTAGGTTTCTTTCCCAGATTATTAAATAAATAAATGGCAGCACAGGCATCATCACCATCAACTACACATTCACGGAACCACAAAATTTTACAGCTGGGAAGAACCTTACAAATGCTTTAGCCCGAATTCCTTATTTTACTAGAGAAGCGCACTAGAACTTAGAGCAGGTCAATGACCTGTACAAGCTCACATGACAATCGGGCACAGACTAGCTGTGCGAGGCAGCTTTTCCAAGGGATCCTGTTGGTTCAAGCTGAATGCACTTCATCTTTTTTTGGGTTGACCCGAGTCCCGATTTATTGTATAGAATTCTGACGGTGGGTATCTTTTCCTGAATCAACAGACAGTCTGATATTGTGTACTTTTCAAGAAACACTTTAGGCATTACAGCTAGGCTCACATGTAATTTAAAAAGTTCCAAAGTACAAGAAGAGACCAGACAGCATATTTAAGAAGAAATGTTACAACACTGTGAATGTCCGCTTGGGCACTGGATCAAGTGTTTTTGAAAAACATGTACCTTGCTATTTAGTGTTTGGGCTGTTACATGAGAAAAATACGACAACACAGGTTAGATGATGGAGGGACCCGTAAATCAAGCCTGTGCTGGTTATTCTAAATCGCAGGTTTATGGTGAACGGCGCCGAACAGCCTCCCTCAACATGCGACGGAGAACCTACGAAGATGGAGTTCTTTAGACACTTACTTACTTTATTCCAACTTCCTCATTCACATTCGATGAAACGGAACCAGGAGCAAATGGAGCACCACACCAACCACACCACAGCACACCACACCACACCACAGCACACCACACCACACCACAGCACACCACACCACACCACAGCACACCACACCACAGCACACCATACCACACCACACCACCGGCTTCCTGCTACAGAGCATGTTTCTTCATGAGTGCTCAGGAGAACACAAAGCAGGGTGGCTGTCCAGCCGTACCCGACTATGCTTGAAGAACGCTTATTCTATCATGGTATTCTGAACCCTTGGGCCTTAGTGTGGGTGCAGCATGATCATGCCATCACCATTTACCTACGCACCAACTATTTATCAAGTTTCTACTGTGTTCCAACGGTAGAACTCCCAACAAAGCAGCTCACGCATAGATGGAGGCAGTATGTGAGCTTCAGGGAAGCAGAGAACAGAGCAGCTGGAGGGACGTGCTCAAGCACTGCCATGGTAGGGGTTTGTAGATGCCAGTGATATTCCCAGTGACAGAAAGACAGTCTGACATTTGGGGTGCAGGACAAAAGTAGGGAAAACTCAAGAATCTCCCATGTTAATTCTCAGAGAGTTACCAAAGTGGCCTTCGAGGCGGGAAGCCTCCTCCATGTGGAAGCTGCCTGGTGACGTGCTGGACTCTTGGTGTCTTAGCTGCCCTTGAACGCCATAGAATCATTGGGAGCACAACAGGTCACTCTCACTGTCTACTCTGCTCCTTTTGGGAAGGCACAGGAGTTCATTCTGTTATTCTCTTGCTTCTATACCTTAGAAAGGCACTGACCCCAGAAAACAAAACAAAACAAACAAAAACCATCTGTATCCCATGCATGTTCTTCCCAACACATTCTGTTGTAATTTCAGACATAAAAATGATTATTTCACCTGTGTACAAGCACTATTTAAACACAGATTTTCAGGTTATCAGACTTAGTTTTAATTAAAAGTCTGAGCTATCTCAGAACCATTATCACAGCATTCTCCTTTCCTTTGCTGGTGTCTTGTCATCAAACCTTCTGAGCGGAAATTCAAAGGGAACTAAGGGCTAGAAGGGGACTATCGTGGGCTGCTGAGATGGCGCAGTCGTTAAGAGCACTGGCTGCTCTTCCAGAGGACCCATAGTCAATCCTAGCACCTACATGGTGGCCCAAAAAAACCTTCCATAATTCCAAGGGTTCCAAAGTCCCCATACAGACATACATGCAGGTAAAACACCAATGCACGTAAGATTAAACAATAAAAAGTAGGTTATCTTATAATTACCCACATCTTACAATAATCTTTAACTTACAACTCATAGGTAAATGGCTTTTACTATATTACCTATGCACATCAAATAATATAGGCCACAGTTTCTGCTGTTGAGATAACGTCTAAAGCGGAGGAGAATGGGTTAAAGAGAGATGGATATACATGATTGACAGGAGGTCATAATTCATTGGTAGAAGAATAAAGAACTTGTTTCAATGGAAGATTGGAATTGAAAAGCTTAAAATATTCATTTTAAAAAAGAAACATTGTTTTGACATACAAAAAGGACAAATCAAATTGTTCTCCTCCCTCTGTCCCTGAAGAGGAAAGGCAGGAAGTGTGGGTTCCAGGCCTAGTGAAGTTGTGTGACCTTGACTAAGCAACAGCTTCACTGAGCCTCCGATTTTCACTTGTTAAATGCTAACAGCAGCCCTTCTTGGAAGTTGCCATAATAAACACCCAAGGGGACACAGAAGGAGACATGGGGAAACAGCACGAGAAGAAAGTGCTGTTACATAAAGGAACCCTCATGGAGAAGTTTCCTTCCTGAACCATGGTCCAAACCACTGTCTGAAAATGGCCACATTAGGGATGGGTGAGCTCATGATCTCACTAAATTCAAGAGCTACTTCATGGAAATATTTCTTGGGAAATGAAGAGTGACCGCATTTCAATGTAAAAGCAGAACACACCAAGAAGTAAATATGGACGAGAATAGTACAGTAAGAGGAAACTTAACTAAAGGGGGTGGCAAGCAAGAGTAGATACACCAGGGTATGGTAGGGTGATGAACAGGAGAGGAAGCAGGGCCTGCATCCAGCACCCAGGAAGCACCCCTGCCTGAGACCTGTGAAGCATGAAGAGCACACAACGGCTGGGGACTCAGGGAGTGGAGCACGCTGCCGTTCCTGGTGCTCCTGGACACACACTGCACAAGTGCAGTTACACGGACGCACACATAATGTCCCTTGCTGATTTTCTCCATCATCATTTTGGCAAACCTAATGTTTTCCCCACCCTCATCCCTGGCAGCATCATTTCTGCACCCGTGTGACAGAGCTGTCTCCCTGGAAGCCACAGTCAGGAAATCTGATCCTACTGAAAATGGGAGTGTGGCTTTTCTCACCTGGATCAGCTTTGCAGAACCCCTCCTTTAGACTTCCTGACCCACAAGAGATCTGCTGCACAAGCCAGGAAAGAGCTGTGAGGCTGAGCAGCTGATGCTCTCAGTGTTTCTGGCGGCAGAAGGGTCCCATAGCTTATGGGGCATCCCTCAGAAGGGCAACTGCTTCTCCTCAAACATCACCACGTCCTCTGGAGAAATCTGTGGCTTTAGGCTTACCTTCTCTTCCTCCCCCATCTACAATGCTCCAAACGGACACCTTGCCTCTGGCTCCCTAAGGCACCTGCATCCCCCCCACATACATGCACGCACACCTGTACATAGTTAAAAATGATAAATAAAAGTCAAAAAATACCTTGCTCCAACCTCCTTCTTGGGATCAGAACATAATGGTCTTGTCCTAGGGCTACTTAGCAACTTAAGGAAAAACAGAACGGTTAGAGCACTATCAAAATAAATGAGAAAGCAGCCGCTGTTTTGACTTGAGGTCAAATATGTTTTACTCTAGTTTCCTACATTCTCTGAGAGATTAGAGCTGTGGTGGAACTGATACTCTCTACAGCGTTGGTTCTGAGGTGAGAGCTATCAGTTTAACAAAGGCAAGTTAAGAACATTTTATGCTAGTACACAAAACGTTGAGCTGATACTCCACTGCAGCGGTTTTCAACCTGCGGGTTGTGAGCCCTCTGGCAAATATCTATCTTCAAAAATATTTACATTACGAGTCATAACAGTAGCAAACCGACAGTTACGAAGCAATGAAAATAACTTTATGGTTGAGGATCACCATAACATAAGGAACTGTACTTCTTTTTAATCTTTTTTTTTTTTTTTACTTTATTTTTTATTTCTATTTTCACTTCACACCCTGATTGCAGTGCCCTCCCTCTTCTCCTCAGGGTCTCACCCTTCAAGCCTCTTCCCCTATCCGCTTTCTTCTTCTCTAAGCAAAGAGCAAGCTTGGACTGGACCTGGGCCTCCTGCACACATGTAACTGATGGGCAGCTTGATCTTCATGTAGGTCCCCTAGTAAGTTGAGGGGGTGCTGTCTATGACATGGACTCTGTTACTTGACCTGCTTCTGATCACTTCCCCCTAACGGGGCTGCCTTGCTGGCCTCAGCGGATGAGGATGAGCTCGGTCCTGATGGGACTTGATACGCTGGGGTGGGCTGGAGGAGGCGCTCCCCGTTTCTGAGGAGCTACTTTAACAGAAGGTTGAAAGCCACTACTCCAGTGGCTGAAGTCTCTGCTTATGTTACTAACAGCTTGTGACTGGGACAAGGCCACTTCTTTTTACTGTCCCTGTTTTCTCACTTACAAAAGGGCTAAGCAAACTGCAACACTCACATCAGAGAGGCCGTCAGGGCTGCTTATGGGGCAGCTGCATGGGGTAAACACACTGGGGTGGCCCGACACGTTCCCTACGCGACCCACTCTTCCGGGATTAATATATGGAAAACAGAAAAGCCGTAAGAAACTTCTCTCACATACCACTTATGTGTATGAACACACACACACACACACACACAAAGCTGTGAGTAGCTTTGTATATATCTGATGAAAGTTATCCTTTGCCATGCGGCAAAACATGTTCAGTGTTTTTCTTCATGGAAGGTTGCTGCTCTTTGCCAAACAAGTCTGCAACCAAGGGAAACGCAACAACTCTCTGCACATTTCAAGAGAAATACACACATATGTACAAAGAGTCTCATTTCGTTCAGCCTCAACTAAGCTCATGTATTCCTCAGCAAACAGTTCTCTGTTTGATTTGTAGTCAGCTTGGTTACCCAGCACTGTTTGGGTTTCAAGGCTTAATTTATTTGATTATATTCACTCCCGCTCCCCATCTTCCTTCCAGCACAGCAATTCCAAGTAGTGAGAGAATCCATCATGCTCCCTTATGCAAAGAGTTTTTCAGCTTTATGCCAGCACTCTCTGGAATTACCTTTCCTTCTTAATAGCAGTAAGAAAAGGCACACCGTATGTACACCAGTGTAGCTATCATGTTAAAACACTATCGCTATTTCCTGAGTTACGCAGTCTTCTATTAATATGCTTAAAGGATCGGTTTCCACTCCCCACAGCAGCTGCTGAGACAGGTCAGGCCGAGCAGTTTCTATTGAGGTGGGCAGTCGTCATACCTCACTTGGTAAAATGTACCTCTCTGCTTCCATGCAGGCCTCAAAGCATGGACACTGGTGTTTGTGCGAACTGTTGTGGTTGGGAAAATGGGAGTGAAGTTTGTTCCAACCCAGGCACTCTTTCTGCTTTCATAAGCCTACGAAGAAGCTAAAACGGAAGCATCAGAACAAACAGAAGCTGATGACAGCAAGAGAAGAAAAAGAGGTTGATGAGATGATCTCACACGGCATAAGCAGTATCCAAATTTTGGTTGCTTTGGCTCTAGACTTTGCTTTCTTCCCTCCCTCCTCTCTCAAAACTGAGTGTTTGTGCACTTTTGAACACTAGCAAACAATCAAGAATTTATTTTGTTTTGCTATCCTCTTAAGGTTTCTCCTGTTTTCACGCTTGCTTCCCATGTAGCTCTGAATGAAGCCGTCTAAATCTAGACCCTAGCATCACGTGGCACCATGTGTAAAGAATACGTAAGCAAATGCCCTTTGCCCCTCCTGTCTGAAAACCTGCTCGCTGTTTTAAAAGTGCAGTTAGGTAGCAATGTTCCCCACTCAGCCACAGCTTCAGTTACCCACAGTCAGCTGCAGTCCAAATACATTCGATAAAAATCTCAGAAACAACTCCTAGGCTTTACACAGCGTAACTGTCCGGTAGTGTGCTGCCCATGGTCACTTGGCAGCCATCACAGTAACCAGGCTTGACTGCTGTGGTGCTGCAGCGCTATGTCCAAGTAGCTCTTGTTTACTTAACAAAGGCCACAAAGTACAAGAATGTTGATGCTGGCAACTCAGATAGGCCACAGAGATGTAGTAAAGGGCTTCCTTCAGATGAAAAAGTCAAAGTAAAAGAAGACATTGAGAGAAAAGAGGGAGGGAGGATTAGAGAGAGATGAGTCCACATTCATGCCACATTCAGGATAGCAAATCCTTTTTAATATTCTATTTTATAACTAGTTATTGGCATTAATCTCATTATTCCTGGTTTATAAATCAGACTTCATCATAAGTAGTTATGTAAAGAAAAGAGTGAGTATACATGGAGTTTGGTACTATTTCCAGTTTCACTTATCCACTAAGGGCCTTAGGACGTGCTCCTTGTGGACAAAGGGAGACTACTGCCTGTTAGAACATTACTTCACTACAGTAACCAAGTAGTTTTCATTGTGTAACATAGGTAAATATATATTTTTAATTATCTACAGATTTAAGATACTATCTGAAAAAACGTAATCGAGTCTCCATATACACAAGTGGGTTTCTGTGGTCCAATTAAGGCTCTTTTCTCACCAGGAAGAGAGAAGGCTGACATTCCAGAGTTTGGGGTTCTACTCTCAAACCACTACCAAAGACCTGACAATGCCACAATTTCACGCGGGAAAGAAGGGGCAGGCACAGGAGGCACTACAGAAATCTCCTCCCGCAGACCTAACTTCCCCAGGGACTGCCCAGCTTCATCTCAGGACGTTCAGGGCATCCGGCAGGCAAGCACTACAACCCAGAGCTTGGGCTTTCATCCCAATCTCACTGCAACACTGCCACAGCATCCGATCCCTTAAAGACTCAGAGTCTAGCCCTAATCTCCCACTAAAGCTTCATGCAGAGGAGATCTGAATGCAGATGAAACCTGGTCCATTTAAATTTTACAGATCATCACAGGAAGACCACGTGAATATAGATTTAATGCCTATTGTCTCAGCTACAAATGTCCCTGGGCTATAGATCGTAAGGGAATTAGAAAAAGTCATATAATCAGATTGGCTGGACTTCATTATTCACTCATTGTTAATTAACCTCAGCTAGGCCTTACTGCTAAACAAAATGTGTATGCCCCTCTTTTCCTGACATCAGCGATGAGATGCGTTATTGTGCTACAGAGGAGTAGTTCTTACGAGGAGGGAGAGGCTGTATCAACTTCCAAAAGAGTGTCAGAGAGTATGTGTTGCAATAGTGGTTGCTACTAATGTGTTTTGGTAAGGAGGGAGAGTGATACCAAGGCTCCCAGTATGGCTAGGACATCAATGACAGCTTGTTCTAGAAACCTGAGAAAAACGGGTGCCTATGTCAGCAACTGTAATACTGGCCTCCATATTGTTTCATGGACCCAGGAAAAAAGTGGTGAAGGCAGAGGTGCCACACTGACCCCTTTCTATCACCCCACCCAGACTCCATGGGTTGAATGGGTAGCAGCCAAGATAGCAATCTTCTGCCCCTTTCTCACCTACGTGAGGACAGACAGATGAGTGGAAGCAAGAAATGAGCTGGGAAGAAGCGGGGAACACAAATGGACTCTTGATGCTTGTCAAGTAGTAAGAAGAAACAAAAGCCCACACTTCGGACATCCTTGTCCATATTTTCATACTATACGGGACTATAATGAATACTGAGTAGCAAAGTAGCACTGAACACTCTCAAGAGCAAATATTTAAGAAGTCCTACCTACTGTGGGCCAATCTTTTTCTATATGTTCAATAGAACTTATGTTCAAACAAAGTATTTGCTTTCCTACATACCTTGTTAGGTAGTCAAAGCCCGGCAGATGGCGGGGCTGGGGTGGGGGCTGGGGGATTAAACATGGCAGGGTGCTGAGGCCTGTTTTGCAATTCTGAAGAGGGATCAAAGAGACTTTATGAAAAACTGAGCTATTCAGAGGAAAGTGTGCAAAGTGCAAAGGTCTCAGCTCAGGAGTAGACAGTAGAGTGGGAGGAACAGATGAGGTGAGAGAGAGGAAACACAGGGAGGGGTCTGCAGGCCAGAGTAAGAACTAGCTCACACTATGCCTGGAATGGAGAGCCATTGTCAGCATGGCATTCGAGGATGAATAATTATATAGACAGCTACGTGTGTGGGCAGAAGAGTGACTGTGCTAGAGTGTGTGGGGAAAATGCCTAGTGGCATCCCTAGGGCCCACGGAGATCTGTTAGGCCATACTGCAGAGCCCCGGGGGCTGCTACCCTATCTAGCTGTGCCTTACTCCACGTGTTCAGAGTGAAGACACAGGGCACACAGCAATGCCTGGGAAAGCTCTGCCGAAGAATCGCCCCACCTTCTCCTGAACTCGTGGGCTGCTGCTATCACCATCACTGCCATCCTAGGTTGGTGTTAAATTAGCCAATTTAACAACAGCAACAAAAAGCCCCACACAAATGTAGCTTCTGATGGCATATTCATTTTTATTAATTGGCTAATTGGGCACCGCCTTAGACCTGCACTCGGGTGGTAATGAGCGAGCAAAGCAGCATGCTGCAAGCTCCCCCTCAGCATCCCTGCACTCTCATCTCAGGCCGCATCTCCAACGTGAATGGAGGCAGAGAAGGCGCCGCCCCTGCTCAGTCTTCACACCTAATGCGCCTAACACTGTCTGGAGGGTTACTCTTCTGTGGCTCGCCCTTATTGTTTTGCATTCTGCAGAGGCTCCAGGGAAAAAAAGGAGATGGTTGCTGTCAAGGAGAGCTCCACTTGATTTTTTTCCAAATGCAGGAGGCAGAGCTCCATAGAGAACGAGCAAACACTGAGCAGACGCACAGCTGAAAACAAGGCAAAGCATCACGTGAAGAAGAGATGGCATACTTTAGGGGCTTCAGCTACTTTTGCAAACAAAATTGGCTTTCTATTGGGAACCTGAATCCCAGTCCTTCAAGATTCTACTATTAATATCCCTGCTACCTTTGTACTCAAATACAAAGTGTCAGGGTCTATCCTAGGTCTATGTTTCAGGGCCATCATGTATAGCTATGACTGAGCTGTTTTCTCAATAAAATAAGTAAATTAAAATGAAAACAGAATAGTACAAGTATAAAATTATTCATTGCAAAGCATGTGAAAGCATTAGAGAACACTGACTATCTACTGAAGTAATTCACAAGAATTTCATCCTAAACTACTGGGCTGCAAAGACCATGTGATCAGACAGGGATGGAGTTTTTAGTAGCTGAACTGAAACTTGAATTTGGATGGATCTTTAATTTTTGTTCAGGAGAGTCTACTGTGATGGTGAGGATGAGAATGGCTCTTGTAGGTGCATATATCTGAATACTTGGTCCCCAGTTGGTAGAACTGTTCAGGAAGGATTAAGAGCTATGGCCTTGTTGGAGGAGTTGTGTCAAGTCACTCAGGGCAGGTTTCAAAAAACTCCTGAAATTCCCATGCTTGCTCTCTCTCTGCCTTGTGGCTGTGGATCAAGATATGAGCTCTCAGAGAAAGAACTGTCAAGCCTAATGCTTCCCAGAATGCCCGCTAAAAGGTATGTCTAGAGGCCATGCCATCAGTCCCTGTTTTGAATAAACAAGAAGGCAGCTGTGGCTTCCTAGGAACAAGGAGGGGAGAGGTTTATACCTCACAGGTGCTCTCCCAATGGTCTGGCCACTCAACTGTCATGATCCCCCAGGGCAGGTGTTCCTCAGGAAGCTGAGACCCTGCAGGGTTCCTAGGCACAAGGGCTGCTACCGCTGCCTCTACAGGATTCTGAGTGGTTCCCACACTGCCACCTCTCTGTTCCACAGCTTAAAAGAGACAGGGACATCTTGGCAAGACACCACAGAAGAAAACTTATTTTCTAGGGAAGCTAGGTATAAAACTACAGGAACACGTGGTTTCATTCTTTGTTGTCCCACTGCTCACTCAACTTTGAAGAGCAGGCTGAGCGATGCTAGGTTTCTGTGAGTCCTCCCAAGATGACCCCGTTCAGGAAAATGTTAACTATAGATTAGATACCTACTGCTTCCCAAGCCAAGCCTGAGGGAGCCTGCCTCCACAGCCTGGAATTTTGAGGAGGAAGACACACTAAGCAAGTACATTACACAGTGTTGTAGAATGTGACAGCCACAGAAGCTGTTCAAGAATGAACCATGCATGAACACTGATGACTACACCCAGTCACCACCACGCTTGAACAGCAGTCCTCAGGCCTGGGGTGACCAGGAGCTGATCTGTTCTTGACTGGGATTTGGAGCTCAGTAGCAGGCTGGCAGTAATGGTTGGCAGAACCAGAAACAGCTCTCAGACTCTCTTAACCACTTTTCACTTGCTTCACACCTGAAGTTCTGGAGATAGGGACACCCACCTGTCTTCAGAAGCTCATTACGTTGGCTAACGTGATTCAACAAGCAGCCTCTTACCTGAGACCTGGTCCTGCAGAAAGTATTTACCTACCACTGCACATGCTGTCTGAAGCATCTTTCTGACAGGCTACACACAGCGGGGAGACTGAGGGAAGTGGAGTATGGGGGTCCTGATCTCAGAAAGCATGCAGAGCCACATAGTTGGGGATTACCCCATGGGTTTCTGTCTAGTTAGCCTTCTCAAGAGCAGGACTTGCAGTGAGACACACACTACCAAAAGGGTTGAACGTATGGAAAAGGCACAATGAACAAACAGATTCTACAAAATGCATGGATTCCTGAGAATATGCCAGAGGCGTCCAGACAGGGCACCTGGAGAAGAGCCTATTAAGAGCTGTTTGTTTTGTTTTGGTTTTTTGCACCCTACTATTTTAAGTCCTAGATAATTTTACTACCAAAGCCCCCGTTGTACAGCCATGCACACCACTTCCCTCCCGTCAGTCAGACCCCTGTCTAGGAGGTGAACAGGAGGTGAAATGGTTTCCCACTGGTGGCCTGCTGCCGAGATGAGTTATGGTGCACTCTCCTCTCTCTCAAGACAAGGTGCAGCTCTCTGTGGGAGATGCAGGCAGATATATATCAGCGCCCTAAGCAACAGAGATAAATGTCATAACTCCAGCCCCTGTCCATAAATACTCAGCGGCGGGACAACCTCAAGCAGCTCACTGTGCCCAGAGAGGCAGGGTTTAGTGGGCTTCGGTACTTGCTCATGTGCTGAAAAAGCGCGTTTAGGAGAGTGTTAAATAGGCACATTACGCAAGCTCCTAGACCCAAAATAAATAAGGCTTCCTCCTCCCGTGGACACCACCCACACGGAGAGGCTACACGTAGCAGCAGGGAGAAGAGGAGACTTTCCAGAACTGCCAGAGCCTGCTCTTGAGCCAGTGAGTGACCTTCAAACTGGTGGGTGTGGCAAGGGGGCAGAGAGGCGCCTCTCCGTGGATGTGCCCCTGTGCCAGGAGGTTCACTCTGAAGCAGCGGTGCTGGAACAACATGGCGTGCTGCTGGCTGTCACCCGCTACCATGCACCGCCTAGAGACTGGCCGCTTCTGAGGTGTGTCTTTTATGATCAGGGTGGCTGTACGTCACTGGCACTTCCCCTTTCTGATAAGGACAGCTTGGCTTTTTAGACCAAGCTCCACTCCTAAACAAATGTCTGGCTCATCTCTTCAGATCAATGAGGCTCTCCAGCTCCCTGGAGACGGATATATTAAGTATCAATCATGCACACTATTTCACAATATAATTACTCTGACAATTAATCCACAAGAAATATTGCTCTCCAGACCCTAACTTCTGCCAACACAAATACAAAACTCTTGGAGAGTGGTCACATGGGAGAAGACTAAGCTCCCATGGGTAGAGAGACCTGGCTACAACATTCAAAGCTGAGGGCCTAAGAGAGAAAATAGCAGATGGCCTTGCCCAAGTCTCTGTCAATCCTGTTTCAGAAACCTGCAGGGCCATGTTTAACCAGAGAACTATAACCAGGTAGAAATGGGAGGAGGGGCAGCCTCTCCCCTCAGCAGGCAACAAAGGCTTCTGCAGCAGGAGGTCTACAGAGCATTCTGGAGAGCGTGGTAGATCCAGATAAGATCTTCAGCACAGACCTCCACAGAACACCCCACCGTTAACTTTCTGAAGGTGCCGTCCTGGGGAGTCAGGCCTCCAGGACAGTGTAGAATCGATAAATACTTGCCGGAGAAGGAAAGGTGGCTGTGTTAGGTCACATCACTGCCTGCCACCCCAAGCACCTTCCAGTCAGCATCACTTGGTTAATCCATTTTGGTCTAGAGTGCTCATAGGGAGAGTTGACTTAAAAATTAATTTTCAAAGTCTGCTTCTTTGTTGGTGCTGAGTTTTGAACCTAGTGTCTCAGGCATGCCAAGTCCCTCTGCTCCTCAGCGGTGACCCCATCCCAGACAGTGGTGTGACCCCATCCCAGACAGCAGCATTATTTTTAAAGCCAATACTGTTTCTGAAACCTAAATGCTGCCCATATAAATTATAAATTTACAAATTGCCTCATAATCACTGACTGATGAAATTAAATCTGTGTCCTCCCCTCCTCCCTCCTGGTGGCAAGTGGGGGAGCAGTGAAAAAGCTGAGATAAGAGTAGCAGCAGGAGAGACCAGAGGAAATGATAACTGCCAAATTGGATAAGCAGCTGCCGAAGAAACAAAAATTAACAAGAGCTGTTTTCCAAGAGCTCCCAACCTAAGTAAAAAGAACCTGCAGACTGAATAGAGGGAAAAGATGCCACTGCACCAGAAGCACTTTCCACTGCACTTTCCTTTTACTGACAATAAATTAACTGAGGGGTGCTGTGAGAGCTAAGGGAGATGAAAGGAGTAATCCACGCAAAAGCTTTGAGCCCAAAGACTGTTCAGGGCACATATAAAAAAAACCACCTAACTAATTCTGGCTGTGGTACTTAGTGGCAGAGTGAAAGCCAAGTACGCACAAGTATGAAGGGCCATGATTCTGATCTGCAGAACCTCCCCAAGGTTTACTCCTTACCTACCTGTTTCCAACTAGCGAGGACGGGGGTAACAGGGGCAAAAAAGCAAGAATGAATGTAATAAGTAAAGAGGAAATATGCTTAAACCAAGCAACCTGGAAGAGAAGTGGGACCTGGGAGTGCTCGTGAGGAGGGGAAGCCTTGGCCCAGGGCTTCTGCTCCCACTAGCTCATCCTGGGTGTTAGGCAGGCAGCCAGCTCTTGCCCAGTGACACCCTTCTCTACCAACAGTTTGCTTTTCTTAAAGCGTGCTAGAGTTATCCAGCCTAGGAAAAATGGTCAAGAGTCTGTTGACACAGCAAAGATGTTTTACAGGCATCTACATAAGTAAAAATGTCCCAGCTAATTACTGGTCTCAAAATATCGGGTATCTGACACTTTCCATTTTGATAAGCAACTTCAGAAAGCAAATCTACATTTTTGTAAACTGTCATGTCAAAAGCTAACACAGAAAGCTATGTGAACGGCCATAAGATGTAGCACAGCTGCTTTCTTCCACGGCTGATGGATCTGCTCAGGGATCTCCGAGGCCGAGAAGGCCACAGGGCAAGAAAAAGAAGAGAACTAAGAGTTAATTGTCTGCCTAAAGCTGATAGTGTCACACAAGTTTGTTTGCTCCTGTTCCCAAGTTGGTCTATCAATCTGTACCCTGTGTGCCCTTTTAAAAATCAGTCATGGTGTCTACTTTGGGTTAGTCTTCATTTCTGCAGGCAGAACAACAGCCTTGGGAGACTTAGAAATCCACGTAGGTGCAACAAATACATCTTCAGAGCCAAAGTACTCAGGAAAGGACAGCCAACAGAAACCAAGACTGAAAAATGGGCGTGGTGGTGCAGGCCTTTTAATTCCAGCACTCTCAAGGCAGAGGCAGGCAGACCTCTCTGAGCTTGAGACCAGCCTGGTCTATATATCAAGAACCACAGACAGGGTCTCATTATGAGATCCCCTCTCAAAACAAAAGACACCAAGACCAAAGCGGCAGCTTTTTACCAGTGAACCTGCAGGTAAGAACATGCATAACATTTTTTGCTTCTTACTTTGTTTTTGGTTGAGAGCTTAGCCTTTACTG
Source organism: Meriones unguiculatus (assembly GCF_030254825.1). Classification (NCBI taxonomy): domain Eukaryota; kingdom Metazoa; phylum Chordata; class Mammalia; order Rodentia; family Muridae; genus Meriones; species Meriones unguiculatus. The sequence continues at coordinate 56,111,498 of NC_083368.1, read as the reverse complement.
GCTGAGCGAGCTCTCCAGACCTTGCTTTCTATTGAAAATTTGGTGCCTTCAAAAATCAGTAGACTCTCTAATACATGCCTGTAATCTGTAAGGTCAGTCAGCAAATTGTAAGTTCCAGGATAGCCTGGGCTATTCAGTAAAACCCTTGCTTTAAACAACAACAACAACAAAGTAGGTAAATTTACACGCACTTGGTAACATAATTATTAAGTATTGATTATAAGCCAGGGGCTGTTAGGCTGGGAGCAAACACACACCAGGAATTTAAGGTCTGTTAGAAAAGGCCTACATTAAGTAAGCAATGTCTGACTGGTGGGAGAAGTTCAGGAATGCTGATGCACAGACAATGGGGAAGGGTTAGCGTTTACTAGGAGTCAGAAGAGCGCACAGGAGAAAGGGCACATACATAGAGACTAAAGACTCAATAGGAGCTACTGCCTTCACTGTGGCAAAAGTGGATTCTTTAACCCAGGAAAGGAAATAAAGGCTCCCTGGCTAAAAGGACAGGCCTTGGCCTTCCCAGGGTACCTGGTGCCATGTGAGGGTCCTATACTATCGTAGAAGAGCCTAGACAAGGGTTATAAAAGCTTCTCAGGAAGCCTTTACCCATGAGTCCCACACGCTCATTTCCTGCTTTTAATCCCAGCTGCTGTTCCACACATATTATCCTTAGGTCCTAGAAGGAATCCTATAGCTAATCCAGCTCATGCAATGACTCCTTTAGAGACATGTCTCTCTACACACCCTAAGCTGTGGTCATCCTGCCCCAGCCTCTGGAGAACTGGGGTCACAGAAACACCGTGGGACTATGGTACCTCCCCCGGCTCTCGACTCCTCTTTGTATGGGATAAGGACATTTAATGTGATATCTGGGAACACAGCATGGCACTGCCAACAACGGGCACATGCCGTGTGACAGATATGGAGGACCCTGTTCACCCCATAACTGAACTCGGGAGCTGGTGAGTGCAGCCACCCAGCTCGCCCTACTTTAAGCATTTCGCAGTCTCTACCCACTCTACTCTGCTGTTACGTTTGGCTATTTTACCCACAGATTGATGTAAGCATGTAGTTATTTATCCTCTAGCAACTGACTGGTCTATTTCATCCAGCATAATGACCTGAAGGTTGGTCCATCTAGCTGTGGTTAATGGCAGGATTCCCTCCCACTAAAAGGCTACATAACATTCCTTTGCATGCCTCTACCATACTTTTTGTATCCATGTCTTGGCTAATAATAACAGTTTTGCAGTGGATATGGAGGTATAAGTATTTCCTGAGATACTGATTTTATATCTAGTGTATACCTACAAGTCTGATTGACAGACCATAGTTCTATCTTTGAGGTTTTTGAGGACTTGGATGGATGTGGTAGTACACACTTGTGCCCCCAGGGCAGAGGGTTGGCTCAGTTGAATGTCAGCTCGGGGTAGGAGGTGAGCCCGAGCTAGCAGTATGAGTCCCTACATTAAAAAAAAAAAAAAGCATTCAAAATTTGAGGAATCTCCCTATCGTTTTACACAGTATCTGGAGCATTTTACAATTTACCAACAATTCACTAGGTTCCATTCTCTCCACACCTTTTTTCCAACATTTATTATTATCTTTGGTTCTTTGATAGCATCCACCATAATTGGTCAGATTCTTTTAAGAGTCTGTAATCTTCTCTATATCTGAGATTGAATCAGCAGGCCGCCGCCACAGAGAGCACCGCCTGAATACCCTTCGGGGTGGCAAGCTAACCGGCCCATTCTGCTGCTGCACACAGACCACTGACTACAGGCACGAAGGAAGGAAGGAAGGAAGCTTCCGTCACAGCTCACCAAGGTGTTGTCAGAACGACAGAGCAGCCCAGAATACTTCGAAAAGAGCGCTGCAAAGAGCCCCCGTATTTTTTTTTTTTTTACTATGGAAATTAAGGTTTTTCAAATGATAAGTAGGAAAGTCCAAACTACTGTGAATAGGCAGGCTCACCAATGTCTGTGGATGACTGTGTAATATTTTATAATTTCCAAATCCAGAAGAAGAAAGTGCAGTAGGGGAGGGAAGACCATTCTAGAGTGGTCTGAGTGATGACCGTTCACCTGACTAGAAATTTGTCAGGAGTGCCCCACTCCTGACACACAAGAAGACAAAGCTAAGACAGGGCCTTCCAGGATACCAGAACTCACTGGGGAGGCCAGTCCCTCCAAGCTTTCACCCCACAATGGAAGCCAAGAAGTCCTCACTCAGCATTCTATTTGTCTTTCAAGCACAGCTAGGATTAGAAGGGGGGGAACAGTCTCTTTATTTTCCATTCAGCATAAAAGGTGGCCCAGTAAGTAACAAGGGACAGAAAAACAGTGACGGAGCACCAAACACAGCTGGCATTAGCGCTGACGAAGGCTTAGAGAAGCACCTTGTCCTCCTTCGAGGATCTAACCTGCATTTAACCCTGCGCTGGCGCCAGATCCGGACACAGGAGGGAGGTCAGGCGAAGGAGTCGGGAACTTGACTTGTGAAACAAGTGCAGCCGATTCCTGAGCCCCCAGTGAGGAGTGTTTTTCTAACTCAGGATGTCACAGACAGGCACATGTTGGGGATGAGATGTTTTTTTGCCCACTCCCCATCCCCACCCCGAAACAACAACAAAAGGAAAGCCAGGTAGGTTTCCTCCCTGGGTTGTAGCTCCTCAGTGCTCCTGGGAGGCGTGGTTCCGTTTTTAAATGTAAAGTACTTTCTTACTGTGTACGCACATCTCATTTCCATGCAAACATTAAGAGATTAAAACGCTCCTCCTTTAAACTTGGCTCATTAAAGGCAATCTCCCAGCTAAGCACTGAACTTGAACTGCTTTTAAGTTTGATGCAAATAAAGGTCAAATTATTTTACTTCCTTCTGAAGGATTTAGAGAAACAAACTTGCAGGAGGTGGGAAAGCTGAATGAACAGAGAGTTAACACTCCAAGTGGTTTAAGGGAAATCAGGGAGTCATTTCATTGCCAGCTCTGTCTTCTCATCCCTTTACTTCAGATCTCGCCACAATCGCATTGTTCATGTAAAATGAGTCAGGGAATGTGAGAGGTAAGGTTCTCATGGCAACTGTTGGCCCCATGATGCACACAGCAGTTCTGCCAATTACTAATTGGGCTGTTACTAAAAGGTGAAGCCTTAATCCTTAATATACTGTGTGTGTGAAGTGGGTGAAACACCATCCTAAAGAACTTTAAAACCTTTCTTTCTTATGCGTTTAAATCTAAAGCCTTAAAGATAAAGAAAACCAAAACTCTCGGCTGGGCAGTGGTAGTGCCTTTAATCCCAATACTTGGGAGGCAAAGGCAGGTAGATCTGAGTTCGAGGACAGCCTGCTCTACCCAGAGAGAGTTCTAGGACAGCCAGGGCTGCACAGAGAAACAGTCTCAAAAACAAAAACAACAAAAGACAAAACAGAAAACCTCACCCAAACCCAAAACTCCAATGTGAGAAACGTCTGCTTTTTTCCTATCAAATGAAGCTAGCTTGGTAAGGGCCAATATTCCACAATTTCCCCAACCTGATTAAGACTATTATTTACCACCCACCAACTACAACTTGATGGCCTGGAGCAGTCAATCTCTCTCTTTATTTTATTTTTAAATGTAGCCTCAGCTGGCCTTGAACTCACAGAGATTCACTTGCCTCTGCCTCTTAGAGCTGAGATTAAAAGTGTGTACCATCAGCCTAGATAGACTATGAGGATAGACACCAGCCAAAGGAAGAAAAACACCACACCACCTGCATTGGCATAAAAACCAAGTACAGGCCTTGCTTGGTGTGCTAGCCAGGTATGGTTCATGGCACAGTACCCCCTCCCCCAATGAATTTGCTTGCTTAACTTCTTTTGCTTTGTTCTGGTACTGAGATTATTCTTGGCTTGTTTCTACCACAAATAAACCAACAGTACAACAAAACTATAATTCCAGCAAACGAAGAAGCAGGAACGTTAGGGCGGGTGGGCTGTGGTGCAGAGAGTGTACCTAACTGATCAGCTTGCCCCAGGGATGCTGGTGAGAAAGGCCAGCACAGCCTCTCAGCTTCTCACAGTCCTCATCTCCTTAGGGCCCTAACTGCTCTTCTGAGGAACTGGATCGATGACATTAGCATTAGCCCTTGGCTAGCTCACCTCTGAGCTCAGGACACTTTAGAACTGAGCTCTGTCATCCAATTAGAGTGTTGATCTGATGAAGTAAGGAAAGACACAGGCTGTCATCTCCTACTCATGCAGATTACATTTATGCCAGGGCTAAAATGTAATCAACTCAATTTACTCATCAGCTGACTTGATTTCAAACTCAAAATGTAAGAGTAAGGAGAAGAGTTCATAAGATCATAGCCTTGAAGGAACATCAGCTACTACTTAATATATTCCAGAGTGACACAGCTAGGGCTAGAACCTGCACTTAATGATTGTGGGGGTAGAGCCCACAAAAGTGCAGACAATGAGATGGGCCGAGAGAAAGGAGCGTGAACGCTGCACACGGCTATTAGGAAGCAGTGGAAGAGGAACGAGATACACACTCTTCCATTTTCTTACCCACCACTCTGACCTTTACTAACCCTCTTTCTCCCCTCTCACCTGCTTTATACCTTAAGAGTTAGCGTTCTATCAACTCTACTCTGTGGAATAGTGACCGCTGCAGTGGAACGATGGCCAGCATCCCCACGGGCTCACTGAGCAATGGCTGCTGAGGGGTGGGACTGCGAGACAGATGCTGGGGACCATGAGATGACTCAAGCAGCAAAAGCATTTCCACCCACGCTGATAACCCACGTTCGATTCCTTGGATACCATAAGGTGTCAAGAAAGAACTGGCTTCTGAGAGCTGTCCTTTGACCTTCGTGTGTGACCTCCCCCATTAAATCAATGTTCCTGGAGGTAGATGTTAATGGTGTTTTCAATATTTCTTGGTATGGGACCAAGATCATTCTGAGGAATGAGAAGAAAGCATAGCTGAAGAAATATAAAGATATTTTAAGAAGTAAAAGATACAAACATAATTGATGAAGATGAGTATACATTCCAATATGGTATTAGTTTCAGCAAAAATTCTGGAAGATATAGCATGCAATGAGCTAGAAGAACAAAAATGACAGACTGTGCAAAGTTGGAAAAAAAGTCTTGTGTTTAATATCTTGTGCCATAAAATTCTAGACTGGGAGTCTAGGGTCCTGGGATATAACTGCCATTTGTGCCTTTAAAAATTATCACTGTCTGTGTGTGTCAAAGCACACAAGTGGAGGACAACTTTATAGAGTTGCTTCCCCTTCAATAATCATAGGACTTTTGAGGATTGAGCGTGGGTCAGGCTGGGACCCAAGCGCTTTACCCTGTGCTGGCTTCCGGTCCTGCCTTTGTGGACATGCTGGGGGGAAGTAGACTCGATACTCTTCTTTCTCCGGTCAGCTACAGCTGTCAGCAGTTTAGAACCCTGCTTTCCATGGTCATCAAAAATCCCAGAGGTTTTTGGAATTCCAGTAAACAACAGGCTCCGGGTTCAGTTGCAGGTAAAGGAATCATTTTGCACACTTCTAACCCCTTATTCGTTGAAATATAGAGATTATAAACCCACTACCATACCTAGTGGCAGCACACGATCACTCAGAGAGCAAACGTGTGGCTATCTAGGACATGGACACTCAACCCACTTCCAGATGAGCTGGTAACTACCTTCTTCACATATTAGTATCTTTCACCCTGTGAACACCCAGGGCTAAAAAGCCGAAAGCTGCTGGTAAGCACGGCAATTGTGAAGTATGGACCATGGAAAGGGGAAAAAAGCCAAACCAAACCAAACCAAACCAGACCAGACCAAACCAGACCAGACCAGACCAGACCAGACCAGACCAGACCAGACCAGACCAGACCAGACCAGACCAAACCAAACCAAACCCTTTCTTCCCCTTTCTTATGGAGTTGAGCAGCAATCACACCTAGATCTTCTGATTTACAAACACAGATAACAGATGGGCCAGTGTGTTAACAATACAATAATGAATAAATGAAGAAACTGTGCTTATTTTTTTTAACTTTTCTTTCAAAACCATATAAAAATAAAGAGATGCAGGAGTCTGTAGGGAAAGCGCCTCCAGGTGATCTAGAGCCGCATCTTCGGTGTTCGGTGAGAACCGTGTCCAGCGTGCAGGACGCCAGGATGGCTCAGCAGCGTGGACGGCGCCTTGTCAGTCAGCACTGCTAGCGTTTTCACGCCACTTTATGTATGCTTGCAGCAAACCACTACTCGAGGCCATCTGTTTAACCCTTCTGCCACCAAGTCACAAAAGAGGGCTCCCTTGTGCTCAGCAGATCCTCTGTCCCTCTAACCTATTCTCAGCTATCCACTTAAATACCGCCAGGACCAGGCAAGTTGCTTGGCCTTTTATTAGTAAAGCAGCTGAATAATTTATAAAGGTTGCACAGGGCCCATTAGAAGTGTCCTGGCAGTAATAACTGGCTTAGGACTTTGCTTACTCAGGGCTAAAGTTAATTTGACCATAAACACCCCAGCTCATAACCCATCCCACAGGTCTGACCTACGCTCTCCACAATCTCACGTCCTGGCCGTGCTCTCATCTTAGGTGTCACCTCTTGGGCCACGGAAACAAATCCAACCCTCAAATGATGACTAAAATGTTATATCTCCATTACTCCATTTCCCCGGAGGGGCGGTGCTTATCCTCTCCTTTCTAAGTGTTGCTTTTGGTTATGCTACAGGAAAGGCACATGGTTGCTACAGGGTTGGCTTCTCACCAGCAAGGGCACAGGCAGACGCAGTACGTGAGCGAAGACTGGGGAACTCCTTGCTGCCTACAGAAACACGAGCGGTGAGGTCTGGGAACTGCTAATACGGGTCCTTGCTGCCTACAGAAACACGAGCGGTGAGGTCTGGGAACTGCTAATACATACGGGTCCTTGCTGCCTACAGAAACACGAGCGGTGAGGTCTGGTAACCGCTCACTGCTAATATGGGCCCTACGTTCCTGCTGAGAGCATATAAAGCAAGAGTAAGAAAATGTGTTGTTATTCAGCAGGTTAATACAGAATTCTGTACCCGTTTTCTCATTTGTAAAACAGGGACTGTACTGTAGCTGCAGCTAAACCCACTACAGTAATACCCACTAAGCAAAAGCTATTATTAGAAGATCAGAACAGTGAGTAATGAGCCAGAGAAACCAAATTCAACCCATTTATCTTATGAAAAAACAGAGGACACAGAGGCTAATGCTCCTGTTGAGAGCTCAGTGACTTTGGGGGCAGACCCCAGCATTATCCTGGTTCTCTTAAGAGACACCTAGTTTGGTCTTAGATGCCAGAACTGCTATGGTTTTACCAGTCTGAGGGAACATGGTGGTAATAATTTACTTTCTGAATTTTTAAATAATCAAAATGTTACCCCCAAGCAAAAAACAAAAACAAAAAGCCAACCCCCACAGAAAAAAAAACCAAACAGTCATTATTCATTTCCTCAAGTTCCACCTGTATTCTACGCAATGCTATGGTGCATAGGATGAAGTGGTAACAGGACAGGCAATATCCCTGTCTTCAAGCATCTCACACGCCTAAGACCATGAATGACAGGAGGTGATGGCTAAGACTGGAGCAGGGGTTACAAATGCCTTAACTGAGGTCACTCAGCTTGGGTCAGCCTCTAGGAAGTGGGTATTGTAACACTAGCTTCAGTATAAGCATACATGACTAGGCATGCCCTCTAGGAATGTCACTGTTGGGTTCTGACATCAGAGCTAAATACACCGTTACTACTGAGTTTATAAGAACAGACCTCTGGAGGCCTTTGGTCTTGCCTCCCCGGCTATTCTGGTTAGACAGGTGGGTTATGGTGAGAACCCCAGTCATCAAAGCGAATGCATTTCATACTCTTTCAGGTACTCTTTCCTCTTGAGGTTGAATTTTTAGCCACTGGCATCTGTGTTATGCCCCATGAAATTCCTGCCTCAAGAATCAGATCAGGGGATCAAAGAGCTATTCTTAATGTCTCAGTTCAGGCCAACTGAAGGAGGGAATGGAGGCAGAGGCAGGCTACTCACTCCAGCATTTAGCGGTCCTCCTCCACAATGGGGCCATTGAGCAGGCGCCACAATAGAGGGCTGAGAATAAAAGGCTGAAGGAAGGCATACAGAGTCCCCTTGCACAGACTCGGTCATTCATCACCAGGCAAGTGCCAATATCTGGGAACAGCAATCTCAATTTCTGCAAATCCTCCAACCTGCAACAGCTGCTCGTGACCCTGGTGGGTGGCTTTCCTGCTTACTAGAGTTTGCAATACCCAGCCCTGGCCAGGAGCCAGGAGACATTGCTTAGGGTAGAGCCACGCTGGCTGCAGAGAGCAGCAACAATGGACTTCACAGCTTATAAAGCAGCTTACAAAGGGCTCCTATGTATTTCAAAAAGCACTTCAGATAGCTGGTGAAAGAAGCTATCTGCACACACGCAGTCAAGCAGTTTATTCCTAACTCACTTAATTCACGGTTTCTGTCGGAAGCCAGGGCATAGTGGAGGTAGGTACAGAGAGAGCAGAGGGTGGATGCTTTGGAGGCTGTGGGTCTCGGTTAAAGCACATTCTCTTCCCCCTGGAGAAGCAGCTCAGCAGGATGTGCAGCAACCAGCACTTCAACTGGATGGCCAGTGTAAGAGAACTAAGATCGGGCTCCAGGGCTCGTTAGTGAGCAATCACCTTGTCTGCTCTCAGCAGCACCCCTAAGCAGCATCTGTGAATGTCCCTGAACGAGCATGCAGGGTACGATCTAGATGCCCAGCGCCCACCACCCGAGTGCACTGCCAAGGTCACACTGCCAGCCACATCCTTCTGCCCTGCGTTACTACTTGGGTGTCTCTGGGGACCAACCATCACTCTAGCAAGGAGTGATAGCATATGTAGGCTCTCCTGTTAGGCACACTACAGTTTCCAGAGAACAGGTTCACCAGAAAACAGGCTCAGAAAGCAGAAGAAGCTAAAGCCTGAGCACAGGATGCCTGCGTCAGGAGCTGTGCTCATGGGTGGTAAACACGGAATGTTCCCAAGAGGACTTCTCCACAGAAGAGATGCAGAGGTGTGGAACAGTTTCTTAGTCATTCCATCTTGTCCATCAACTTTTTATTTTTCATTTTTCTGGTTCTGAAATGGCCCTGTATAGTCCAGGCTGACTGCCTTTAAACTTGCTGTGCAGCCACAGATGATATATGGCTCTCAGCTCTTTCTGCCTTCACCTACAGGGGGATGGAGTTCCAAGTACAGAACACCAAGCACAGTTTACATAGAGCTGGGGACTGAATTCAGAGTGTCCAGCATGCTGGGCAAACATTTAACAGCCAAGCTACTGCCCACTGTCCCCAGGTCCTAGAGAGAGCTGCCCATGAGCTTTGTTCACGGAAGGTGATGTGAAGTGTGTGGAGGGAGTCCGCACAGCCTGAACTGGGATGCGTAAATGCTAGGACTCTCACTTGACCTTGGAGCCCATTTGGTGAACTGACTTCAGTATCTGTCATGCTGGGTGTGGATTTCTCAGAGAGAATTCCGAATCAGCATTATAAGACCAACTAATACAAACTAGGAGACACACAGAAGCCTGCATCAAATATGTGAAATGGAATTAAGGAAAGTAATACAAGCCAAGTGCTACTATGTTGAACAAATGAAAGCGACCACGCCCATCCTCCATTCTTCTAGACGACCCTTCAAGGAATACGAAGTCTGACAAGACAGTTCTTACTGCTCAAGCTCACAGCAGGAGGTGGAGCATCAGGAAAGTAGGTAGAGTGCTGTTTGTCCACACCACGTAATTCCCTCACTACTTACAGGACACATTAAAGGGGCAGGGTTTTCTTTTATTTTTGAAAATCAGTGCTGATGACTGGGCTTAGAGCCTTGCACATGCCAGGCAATGTGCAACCAGAGAGCGCACGTCCAGCTGTGGGCACTCGTGTGGCTCGCCAGCCTCACAGGTGTGCATGCCTTATCTCCTCAGGAATTCATTAGTAGAGTGGGTCTCAGAGGAGGAAGGCCCTTAGAGAGAAAGGGATAACTTAGATCAACTGCAGAATTTTGCTTGCCTACCCAGAATGCATCTTTTATGTTCAGTATGCACTTCTGAATCCCTTCCATGCTATTTTAAAAGTGTGTAAGTGTGTGGGTAAAAGAACTAACAAAAGAAGGTTCTAAGAGAACTCAAAGAAACACTACCAGGCATGGATTACAGGAAAATCACAGCATGGGTGCAGGCCTACTAGCCAGAGCTTGCTCTCTGCCCTCAGGCGGCAGATGCTAGGTAGGAAGCCCCTGGTCACAGTCTGGAACTGAAGTGCTTTTCTGGTTCTCAGCACCTATGTGATGAGGTGACCATCTGCCATTGAGCTGGAGCTGGGCAGGAGGATTTGGCGACTGACACCTCTCATAAGGGGTCTACTGCTGTGCTGGCATTGTACAGCCTGGTGCGCACTGCAGTCAAGTCCCAAGGCTAGACCCTTGAAGGCCTCCACCATTTTCTTCTCTTCCCTCTGCAGGGCTGAGCACTAGCAGGTGTTAGCAAGTGACCACTGACTAATCCCTTCAGAAAGGAGGATCTGGGCGCAGACACGAGCACGAGCAGTATCTGTTACTATGTCTTCCCAGCCACTGCTCTGGGAAGGAGAGAACACTGCTCTTCTCAAATCAAAGCAGGCTGCTTACAAGGAACACCTCGTGAGAGAGAAAGATGGCCACTCTACGCAATACGCCTATTTGGATACGAAGGGTTGGTTGTTGTTAGCATTTCCCAATCAGCAGCACTCACGAGTATGTCTAAACTTGGAAAAGAATAAAAAAAATTCCCTATTAAACAATGAGAATCAGGAGTAAAAAGAAATAGCAGTTTGCTGAAAGAGAGACTAAAATATACCAGGGCCTTAGAGTTATTTCTGCACTCCCTGCACATGCAACATCATTCATGAAGAAGCAACGGCACAAATACAGCATAAATGCCGTCTGCTCTAGCTTGTAACTTAAAATGCAGATGCTAACGAGTGAACTGCTGTGTCAGTGGAGTTAATAACCGCAGGCCGAGCACAGGGGCTGCATCCAAAGCACGGAGAGGAGAGACAGACACCATGTTCCGATTTAAAAATAAAAACACCCAAATTAACCCTAGAAAAATCACTAGCAGATGTACAAGCTCAGGAAAAGGAGGCGCGCAAGGGCAGGGAGACAGGGGCTTCTCTGCTCCTCTGCTGATGGCAGACTTAAATACCCTCCTCTTCAGTCAAGGTACACAGGGGAGCTCACCGTAGAATACACAGGAGGGAGATGGCAGGGAAGCCAGAAGGCTCCAGCGTGACATTTGCCCGAAGCCCACTCTAGATGCCTGTAAGCTGCCCCTGAAGGGAGCCACAGAAGACGCATGTCTCCTTTATTGTACCACAGGCAAAGTGAAAAGAAACCCTGGTTAAGACTTTCCAAAACTCTAAGTAATTGAACTAAATGGAAAAGAGCTTCAGTGGTGGAAGCATTCGTGTCTCAGACGCCTTCCACATATGACAGGGACTTCCGGGACTCCTTCTCGCACCTATGAGGCCTAAGCCTAGTACTGTGCATCAGAATGGGAATGTTTGCATTGCAGTGGGATGAGGGACAGCTCCCAGAGCCTCCGCAGTAGCCTCGCAAAGGCCAGCTGGAGGACTGAGCAGGATGGCCCACAGTGGACAACTTAAGTGGGCAGCACCCACTCAAACTCTACCATCTCATTCAAGTACAGCCTGTCAGCTGGAGAAGCCCGAGCAACCTTATGAGCAAACTGCAGGAGGAGCAGTGACCTGGGGCTGAGGAGAAGGACAAAGACCATTTCATTGTTCGGTGAGGAGCACCAGGTTACGTGACATAAAACCTGCTTAAAACCTGCTTACAATGGTGTGAGAAAGATGTGAGAGGTAGTACTCAGAGCAACCAAGATATGTCTTACAAGTAGTGTGTACTGTTCACCCTGAGACTGCTCACTGCAAGACACAGCATTTCTCTTAAAAAATAATTGAGTGCTATGTGTACGGATGCTTTACCTGCATGCAGGTCTGTGTACCATGTGTTCGCCTGATGTCTGAGGAGGCTGGAAGGGAGTGTCATATCACCTGGGCCTGAGTTACAGAGTTGTGAGCTGCCATGTGGGTGCCGGAAGCACACGCGGGTCCCCTGCAGACAAGTGCTCTCCACTGCTAAGCTGTCTCTCCAGAGTTCCCTTTCGTTTCAGATCATGAAAACATTTTTATACTGCCTACCTTGCATCCAGGGTCTACTTCAGTAACCCTTCTGGCCAAACAGACTTCCCCAGAAAGCTGGGCTGGTGGCTAGTGGGCCAGCACAGGATGCCGTTAGATGAGCGCTAAGTGGCTGATGGAAAATGGCAGCAAGCTGGTAGAATGGTGTTGAAAAGAAAACCACCACCACCAACCCTGTACCAAACTGTATTCTAAAGAAGCCACACAATGGAATGGGCACAACCAGAGAGACAGGTGCTAGCACTGGACACAGGCCAGTAGGTCTATCAGATTCCTGGCAAGCTCCTCTTCATCCTTCCCGACCCTGGGAAGATTCAGAGTGAAGCCTTGTTTAAAGAAGGAAGGAGGAGGAGCAGAAGAGGAAAAGCTCATGGGCCTGCTTTTGGCTCCGTCTCACGGCTCTTCTTCACTGTGGATGGCGGGTTTTATTTCTAGCCAGGAGCACCCTTATCTCACCTAAACCAAACTCTGAAGCAGGAAGAGCACAAAAAGCACTATCAGCTTCTGTGGGTACGAGAGTTCAGAGGGGGTCTTCTCCATGACTGGCCAGAGGCATCCCAAGGGCCCCTCCCAGCGGAGTGTTAGACAACACCCCCCTTTCTGTGGCATGGAGGCTAAGGAAGTGACGGACTCCACAGAGGGGACCGCAATGACTACTGTCCTTCCCTCAGCTGAGAAGCCCCTGGCTGACACAGGTTGGCACAGGACTGCCATGGAGGCCTTGCTGTCTTCCTCACCCCTGATTATCAGCATCATGCTAAGAGAAGCAGGCTGGTCTGATTGAAACCACCAATGAGGAACCTGGAAATGAGAACCCTTAAGTGTTTTAGCTACTTGGTCTGCAGCTACTTAAACTGTACTGAACAAATTCGTTTTTACTGATGACTTTATTACTTTGCCTCTTGAAGCGGCTACTGAACAAATCAAAGTCCATCTCTTTCTCCATGAAACCCTCTAATATGTTCTTCTGAGTCCTATGGTTCATCCTCAGATATGGACACTTCTAGGCTCTTATTAAGCAGCCCTCTCCTCATCTGATCATTGAAATACCATGCATCAGGCTGCCCTGCCTTGGCCCAAACCTGCAGCTGGCCCCACTGGTCTCCAAATCTTTAAGTTCTAGTTACAAGAAGGACAGCCTTGGCCCTCTGAGAGTGTCACAATGTTTACTTTGTTTCAGAATCTCCAGGCGCTTCTCACGTTTTTGTCATTTAAGGTACGCTTCTCCTACTTCACGCTTCATTTTGCTGTTATTATAGTTTTGAGCCTGTACTCCAGGCTGGCCTGGAAATATGGCAATCTTCCTGCCTTAGCCTCCCATGTGCTGGGACTACTGATATGACCAAGCCTTATTTTATCCTTAAAATATTTGTTCCCTTTATGTTTATACATTCCTTCCTGCTAGAAGGTTCTAACTTTATCATGCATTTCTATGTTCCTAAGACAGTGCCCAGAGGCTAAAAAACATTATTAAGTAACCACACCAATGAATGTCTGGTAAGTTATGAGGCAGCCCATTTGGGGCTGATTCATGAGTTAAAGCTGGTACACAGAGCCTACAGCCAGAGGTTGGCATTTTTACCTGCCTGGCCAGGGGTGAGCATGTAGAGACTCCAAGCTGAGGCCACAGCACTGAAGCTCAGTGGCAGGAAGGCCCTTGAGAAGATGTTTCTGCACTAATACAGAAGCAGAGAAAAGTGATGATGACGACCACATCCTTCCTTTAAGGCAACTCTGAGAACTGATATAGGCAAAGGTGTTCTGCCTACATGAGTTATAGCAATTTGCCTAAAGAAAAGTGCTCCATCTTCTTGGATGCTCGAATGCTACCTCCCCTGGAGCATTTCCCACCCCCAATTACTTGATCTTTCCTTTATACCTTTGCTGTGCTTGGAATCTGGCTTGCCAACCTGCATTACTTTCTCCCCACGCCCCTTCACCCCAGTAAAATTCATGATGAATCTAACTGGTACAGCATCAGTGTTGGGAGGCAGGGACTTTAGGGATGGATTATTTATTGGAGGAGCAAGCCGTTAAGAAGTACCCTGCTCTCTCTTATTCACATACTTGCCCTTCAATCCTTCCATCAGAGGCAGGAGGTCCGCACAGAAGATGCTGGCAGATGCTGGACCACCAGGACCTTACACGATCCAGCTTCCAGAACTGACAGCCAAAATCCATTTCTTCCCTTGTAGACTTTATCCATTCTTAGCTTAGCTATTTCACAGTCCTGACACAGAAGGAACTAAGACAGCTCTTGGTTTTATATGGCTGTTAATACTACTAGATTAAAGGTTATTTGAGAAAATAAACTATCTTGTTAATTTATGTATCACCGTTAAAATAAACTTGTGAAAACTCTGGGCCTTATCAAAAATTTTCCCCAAACCTGTTGGGCTGATTATTTCCTATTAGTGACCTAAATGAACTTAACTCTAATTTTATTATGAAAAAAATAAAGAACTGGAGAACCCCCAGGAAGGCCTCCTGTCAAGCTGTCCATGCTAGGTGATGGGTCCCAACTGAAAACACACAGGCAGAGGAGACATCCAAACTGGGAAGTCCCAGGAGAAAGAATACCCCACTTTACAAATATCCATTAAGTTGCAATTCAATTAAAACATCTGAAAGGAATTCATAAGTATCAGCAGACCCTGTAATTGCTTAATTAAGGATAGAAGCCCAGCAAACACAACCACAGTAACAGGCTGATTCATTAGCACCTCTGTGATAGCAGAATGGGATTTCTCACTTAAACATACATTGGCTTTAATTGTGTAATTTGGTTAGGCACTGGTAATCAATGGGGATCCACCATTCCAGGGGCCCGGAGATGAGAAGGATACTCCTATTTACCTTCCCTCCCTTCCTCTCATTACAAGTTTTTGGTCTACTGAAACAAGCAGTTGATATTCCAATTACAACAGGCTGGAGAAGAGACTTTAAAGTGAAGGAAGGAAATGAAACACTATTCAAAGGCATTCAAGGTGGAAGGAGAGAGACAGAGCCACACCTTTTATTCATCATGAGAAAACCCACTACCACTCATTAAAACGCAGACATCTAGAACCTTGTCAGAACACATCACAGGGGGGAGCTGTAATCAGAGAGAGAGACAGAAAAGTAAAATAGATGCCAAAGGGCAAGCAAAGGGAGGCCTCATTTTCTAGTCCTGTTTCATGTGCCCAGGTAACTGGTTAATTATAAGTCACCTGCTGTGATCCACACGGAACCCCTGCCAAGCAGCTGCTGCCATCTAGGCAGTTTGTCCCAAGAGTTCTGTGTAAGGTGAGTGCTGTCTACACTGGCCCCTCTCTCCACTCACCTTGGCTTGTACGTCACCACACTGTACTGTTTTATAACATGGAAAGGCAACCAGGGAGAGGCCTGGATATGTCTTAGCCGAGGCCGGCAAAAGTTCCCAAATACCTGATTTAAGATTCCTTACATCACTTTACCCTGAAGCCTCAAATTACTCTTTTAATTCTGGAGAAGGCATTTCGTTTACAGGACACTACCTTGCTACCTGCTATGCTTAGTCAGTATGACTGTTTCCTGAATTGTGCCCTCAGCATGGCCTTGATGCCCAAGAGGCAGCACATAATATACAGCGAGAAAGCTTCACATAGAGGTCATGGTAATAGTAGGGCACACGCTTCATGTGATTCAAAACAGGTACATGCTTTGCAAACATATGATTCAGTCTTTCTTAGACAGATATCAAAATAAAGCGTAACACACGTGGCGGCTGAGTGAGCATGCCCTGAAATCGAAGACTAACGGTGCGCTTCTGTTGTTGCAGTGGGGGGAAATGTGCACGGCTCACTAACGGCTGCCTGAGAAAACCGGTGCCTTAAAAACACATACAAGCGGCCTGGGTTCTCAGCTCCCTGCTAACTCGGGGAGGAATGAACTAGGAACTGCTCCAAGACAAGAGTGTGCGTCAGAGGCCACAGCAGCGGCTCAGGGACCTTGAACAGTCTCGGCTCTGATGAGCTAAGGTCATCTGCTCGCTGACCAAACCTAAGCCAGGTGCTGAGAGGACTAAAGGGCAAGAGCTGTGAGGAGGTACTGACCTGTCAGCTGCAGCTGACTTGCCCAGCCCCACCTGCCTAGCCCATCTGACTAAACAATCACTTCACGTACAGGGGTGCAGGAACCGTGACAGAGAGACCAGCTGGCTCCGGCCAAATGCCACTCCCTATCAAGCTGTGGGGCCGTCTGCCCAAAAAAAAGGCCACATAAAAATGGAAAGTGTCCATCCCACCTTCAAGTACAGAGGGCTCTCCAAAAGGCTGGGATTAATGAGGGCAGTACAGAGGGGAATGATCTCAACAAACGTCTTGACTTTCCCCTTGAGAACTGCAATGCAAATTCTTCCCTAGTTGCAAGCAGAGATCACTTTTGCAGTGTCCTTTCATGTGGTGTGGAGTGAGTTGTGTCATGAGAACAGACTGTTCCAGTGAACAGCCATAGGCAGGTCTCCAGGTCCACACTCACACTCACCTTTACTGTCCCAATGGTCTCTCTAAGCGGACTCTCAGTCAACCCAAAACTCTCTCTAAGCAGACTCTCACCCATGTTCAGCTCTCATCTTCTCCAGGTCACTGTGTTTTTCTTTATCCTATCACAATAGCCTTCTTTCTTGAAATTCTCAACTGGGTCCCCTTAGCCCTTTAAACTGCGTGTTCCCTAGGACTTTTCTCCACTTTCCCCATGCCCACATATCTGTCTTTGGAGACAGGGTCTCATCTAGCCCAGGTTAGCCTTGACATAAAACAGAGACTGGCTGGCCTCAAACTCTCGATCATCCGGCTTCCAATTATTCAGTACTACGATTATAGGTTTTTACCACCAGTTCTGGCTACTCTCTTTTTTTATATGAAGATTTTATTGAGTTTTACCTAACATTCTACAACTGTTTTAAGAAAATCAGTTGAACTGGATAGCTTCCCAACTCTAACACACCACCTTCATGACTTGAAAGCATGTATCTATTTCAGAAGTACCCAAGATGCTGATACACTTTTGCCGCCTTACCCAGTCAGCTCTCATTTTT
Organism: Meriones unguiculatus; assembly: GCF_030254825.1. Classification (NCBI taxonomy): domain Eukaryota; kingdom Metazoa; phylum Chordata; class Mammalia; order Rodentia; family Muridae; genus Meriones; species Meriones unguiculatus. Next base: position 56,094,166 of record NC_083368.1, on the reverse strand, counting down.
TAAAAAAATTTCAGTTTATGTACTTTATATCCCAAGGGTGGCTCCTCCCTCCTTGTCTCTTATTTCACCTTCCTCTCCACTCCCCACAAAAGGGGATTCCCCTTGCCCCCATACCAGCACTCCCCACACATCAAGTCACAACCAGGATTGTCAGCTTTCATTTTAATGCACTATTTCCTGTTCTCTGTTGGTTGAGCAATCTGTATCTGCTAAGTTGGCTTCTAAGGAGCAGCCAGAGGTATTTTCTAATCATCTGGAATCTGCCTTTGGTTGACAACTCTGATGAAAATATATTGACAAAGGCCCCTGCGCCTTTCTGACTGATAAACAGTACAAAATTATTTCACTGCTTTTACACTTGATCTTCTTTGTGACCTCTGACAGTGCTGGCTCCTCAGGGTGCTCTGTCTCCTTAGCTTCCCGAGGACTGCTTTCAACAGTCTTTGTTATTCCCTGGAGCGTATTTTCTCGGTGTGCACATGAACCCTTAGCCTATGCTGGGGTTCCTGGGTTGTTTCCCTCACATACGAGGTGGAATAAATCACTCCTAAAGCTATACCAGAGGCCCCAAAGAGCCTGAAGTTCTACACATGCTGAGCACTCCCTGGTCTCAGCATTTGCCCAGGCTCCTCTGACGAGCTTCAACATTTCTATGGAAACTATAAAGATTACACACCTAAGGCCAAACCAAGTACCCAGTCCTCTAACTAGCTCATATCAGTGTGGTGGCTTTCACCTCGGCCTTCATAAACCCACTCCAAGGCTCAAGCTTCTGATGCCTGACTTTCTCCATGCACTCCTACTAAACAAGAGTGAAGTTACTCCTAAATATTTGTGATTACACCTTTTAGCATGTCCTTGCTGCTATGTAAGCTGTCTTTTAGACGGAAAGTTAACTTAGGCAATGTCTTGGAACTAAATGCTAAGTGCACAGAGGAAATGACTGCCGCAGTAACATGGCTTTCTTCTAAGCAAGGTGTAACAAGCAGCACCCTGAGGGAACTCTCCTACCAAGCACACGCCTTGAGCTGGCACCGTTTAAGGAGCCGAGTTTAGAAAGCAGTGTTTTCCTTCCTCTGAGGCCAGGTTTCTGGGAAACAATGAGACCTTTTCTACTGTTTACCCTGGACTAAACTGCACACCGCCAAGAGGCTGCTTTTGTTTTCTGGGCAAAGCAGAGAATCAGATGAACATATACCTCAAACCCCAGAACAAGAATTCACAGCCACGAGCCCTTCCAGCTACAGAAATCTGAGGGACAGGGCACAATGGCTGCAGGACAGCCTCGAGCGCCCCGAGCTTCACCTCACTACACCTGCCAGCAGCAGAAACACGTCTGGCCCTCCAGTAAGGTGTGGATTTGATTCAAGCCTCCTTTCCACCCCTGCCCCGAGCTCGGAGTCATACTTCACTCGGTCCTTTCAGGAATCCGACAGAGCTGTGTAGCAACTATGTAAGTGGTAAGAGCTCTTGAGTGCCTTGTCAAGAAAGGACAGTCAGGCAGCAGCAGTGAGCCACAGAGCCAGGTGTTCAGGGAGTGGCTTGCTGCATAGAACTGAAGCCTTCTAGTTGGGGCCCGAGGGAGCCCCTTCCATAGACAAGCTCTCAGTGCCTTCCAGGAAAAAGGGGCCATGGGGATCTGGCGGTGGACAGACAGAAGGCAAATCTCATGCTCTTCTTTAACCACAGCAAATTCTATGCAAGAATTCAACAGACGTGCTGAGGCAACAGGACAGTAACAGTAAAGGCAGCATGCATGTGGGAACACAGCGGCACGTGTCCTTTGAGAGTGGATGAGCGTGCGTGAGGGGTGGAAGGATGAAACGACAGCATTCCTTCAAAGACCACAGCTTCTGCAAGGGCTGACTAGAAATAAATATCTTTATTATTTGCCAGCAGCCAAGAAGCGAGGTGGTTTATTCCCTGAATACATAAATGTAAGCTGTTCGAAGAGCACAGTTCAAACAGTCTCGCTGGCTGGGGAAACAGAGCAACCCAGAAAGGCAGGCTACGATATGTGAGTGCAAGGCGGCAAGGAAAGGTAGAAGGCTGGCCCTAGCACGTCACCCCCATTCAACAAAACACGCCACAGAGGCGGGAGCCTGTGAAAGCCGTGTCACGGATAGGCTTTCCTAAAGGCCTGGGCTTCTGATGACCTTAGAAAAAGAGGAAAGGAGGAACGAGTGGCACCGCCTGGGGAACTCCAAGGGCAGCTCAGCCTGAGGCCACCTACTGCTCACATGACAGGAGCACATGGCCTTAAACAACTAATCCCAGGTGTGGGGACTCCATAACTTGCTTTCCAGGCTCACAATTCCGTCCATCTAAGCAGGATGAGCTTCTGTGCTGTCTTTCAAACTATTCTCCAAAGGCACGAGCATAGTGGGGTAGACGACTAAGAGATCTTGAGGCGACAGGGTCACCTCCCCAGAAGGACATTCAGAGTCACATGTGACATGAAACTCACCTGCCAGCAGGAAGGTGATGAGGCAGGTCTCCTTAGGTAAATAGAGCTTGAGGCGAGAGCCGCTGAAGACATACTCCACCACGGCCTCTGAACGGCCTGCCCGCTGAAGAAAGGGCAGGAACTGCTTTGCCTTCTGGGTATCCTGATGGAGAGAAGAAGGAAACTGTCACTGGAGAGCAGTGGACACAAACAGATGTTCCTTTGTCTTTGGTTTGGGATACAGAGTCCAGAGCAGACATAAAAATCTGTAATTCTTGAGGACATGACATAAATGTGCTACCCATGTGACCTTGTCAAAAGAAGCAACAGCTTCTAGAATATCCTTCTGCGCAGTATCTAGGCACTCACTGTGTATGTAAGTTAGGTGGGAGTTTGGGAACTGAGTCCATGCCTGCTCTGGTGCAGGATGAAGACTTCATTTTCTCGTAAGCTACAACTGAGGTCAGAAAACTGCTACTATCCTTCCATGGCGGCCAACTGAACCTTGAATTTTCTTTATTAAAAAAAAAAAACAAAACAAAAAAGAGTAGTGTTTAGGCCACGTCACAAAGCACCTACAATCCTAAGTAAGTGTCTACTTTCAAATGTAAACAGGTTGTATAAGACTCCCTGGCTTTCTAACCTTGTCCAGAAGCCAGCCTTCTCTGGACATCAGCCCAACTATCTCTGTCTCACATGCATTCTGAGGAGGCGGGGCTGAGTCAGGGGGTACTCTCCTACCCAGAAAAATCTGCAACAGCAGGATGTGTTTCATAAAGGCAAAGACCACATCACACCAGCACAAATAATTATAGAAATGGGAAGAAAATAACCCAACATAGAGCCACCGAGTACTTTTCAAACACTGCTAGCACATCCACGCAAGTCCATGCACCCTGCTCTCAGGAGTACCAAGCGTGAACATCCTGAGCCTCAGAGCCGACCACACAGGCGCCAAGGGCTTTCAAGTCCTTTCAGTCTCTCAAGCTAATTGAACAGATGACAGAGTAAGCAAGCATCAAAATATCACATCACATGTGCTGGGGGAAGAGTCACTGAACTGAGAATTTCCAAGGTTTCCAGCCAGCAGAACTGCAAACTCCCTCTGAGGACAGCAAGTTCTGCAGACTTTCCTGACTCTGTGACACAGGCAATCTGCAGTCAGCCAAGCCCTTCCGTTCTGAAGCTTCTCCTAGCAACAGAGCTATTGTATCTAAATTAATGTATACACAACAATGAAAATTTAACAAGCCATCAAGTATTATAGTTTCCACAGCAGCCAAAGGTGCTCCTCTCCCTCTGAATCAGTGAGGTAGGCTGTGATGAAAACAATATTTATAGTAATGAGATCCAGCCTCTCTTCAGATGGATTCTTAGAGAAAAGGAGAAACAGGCATCCATTCTCAGTCATCCCAATGGCACACTGGTAAAAGGAAAGCCAACAATGAGCTGTAGTGTGCTGGAAACTCCCCCAGTGAACACGTAAGCGACACATATCCCACCACACAAAGACAGCAGGAAAAATGCCTTTCTGGCAGTTGGCTGAAGTCCAGAACAGTCAAGCAAGACAAATGCTCCAAGGGAACAAAAAGCACTACCTGATTCAAATCCTTTTGCCATACTAGTCTAAATCTGGGGCATTATTCATGAGCTGAGCCAGTAAGTCAACAACAATTATCAAATTGATTATTGCAAATCATGATGCAACTCAGTATCACTGAAAAGGAAATCTTTCTTGAAACCTGGAGTTATCTGCGTTTTCCAGAAATAGACTTTTGTTCACCACTGTCTTTTGGCTCTATATGGAGAGACAGACAGAAAAAAAGATGCTCATAGGAGCAACACTCACATGTGTACACACGCACACATGCATGTTCATACTAACAAGAAAGCTGTGTCCTTATCTTCCCCTTTTGGCTAAGAAGGCTAAGGAACAGGATAAAACATTCCCTGCTTTATCAAGGAGATGCTTACTCTGGACGATCATGAGAATTCAGGGACCTGACTGCTCTCTTTGTAATGAAATCCATGGACAGCCTTCACTTCTCAGCTCACAATCTACCATGCTGACTCCCAAAATGACACATGCAAAGATGACAGAGAAAGGCATGCCACTGCCTGTGGGGGTGGCAGGGGGGATTAGACGTGGAAGTCAGCAATGAAAACTGAAGGCACGGATGTTTGCTCCAGACGGAGAACTGTAACGTAAGCCATGGAGGGCCCGTGTTCTTGAGCAAGGATTCAAAGGTTTAGAGGAGATGAAATGGCATGGAACACCCATTAGGAGAAAGAATGGAGACGTCACCCGAGCTGACAGCATCTTCAGAATGAAAGAATCTTAGGAAGTCAATTAAACTGGCTGGAATAACCAAGGGTGCCAGCTCTTCCGAATGGCGGTCCCAGCCACAGCCGGGTGCTGCAGTTCCTTGTTATGGCAAGCATTCCTTTGCTCGCACGCTCCTTTTCAACAGGGAAGTTCTTAGGGCCTGTATTTCAGTGGCTCAGATGAAAAGAATAGTAAAGAAAGTTGCTAACTTTCCTCAGGTGATGAATCTGCAAATCACCCTTGGATAATTTAGATGTAGATTTTATTTATCTTAGAAATTCAGAGCACATTATAATAAAACAGACAGAATGTGACTAGGTAAGTTTCCTTTCAAGGAGCTTGTGCAAGCGTGGAAAAGTGTTCGAGCCTCACAATAATGTTTAGGGCTGACCAGAGAAAGATAAACAAGATAAAATTTGATTATAAGAAATAAAGAATAACAGAAACCAGTTTCTACTCTACTGTAAAGTTGAAAATACAAACAGACCTTAAAGCTAACACAGTGCTAAAGTTCAGAGATGTCACTAACATGATATGTTCAGTCCCCTCCCAATAACACAGAAGAAGCACAACCCACCCAAGTTTGGAAATATCGAAGATTTCTGTAGAAAAATGTAGCTCTGAGTTTGTTTTTGAAAACAGACCTGGAAGATCTGAAGGTAATACTGAGATGCGTAGCAACAGATGCTCACTTCAAGGCAATATCAAGTACTTCTGCTCAAATGGGTCGACTCCATCCTCTACGCAACAGCTTTCTCATAAAAGGACTGCCATCTACCGCCATAGCTCCCTGGCACTATACTGGCTTAAGACTTTGAGAATCCAAGCGGATAAATTAGGTATGGCTCTCTGTTATCTATACCAATATTTTCCTCCATTGGTGTAAATAATAAA